>NW_005871050.1:25089097-25134665 GCF_000147115.1 Myotis lucifugus | reverse complement strand
TTGACCACCAGGCCGACTGGCTGTAGGCCCGTGCAAAAACTCTTGCTCAAAGGCATTCACCCTGGGCTCGGGCTGAGGGACATTGGCTCAGGGGGTGCCAGAGACATAAAGGGGGAAACTGAGGTGTGTGGCTTCAGGATGAGTACTGGAAAGAGACTACCATTGTCCTTGTGTTGAGCCCTCTTCCTGCATGTCCCACAAGCCATCTTACCTGTGTGTATCACTCCTCTATGCCCTCCTCCCCCAGCACAGCCAAATCTAAATCTGCATTAGCCTAATGAACTCCACTCACTCCAACCTGATAATTCCCTGAGACCTTGCCCCACTCAACTCACCCATCACCCTAAACTATTTTTTTAAATCCTCACTGCAGGACATGTCTATTGATTTTAGAGAGAGGAAGGGAGAAAAAGAGGAGATCTATGTGAGAGAGAATCATTGATCAGTTGCCTCCTGCAGGTGCCCCAACTGGGTACCAAACCCCCAATCTAGGCATGTGCTCCACTGGGAATTAAACTCACGACTGTTCCGTGTATGGGATGACGCTGAAACCAACTGAACCACACCGACCAGAGCATCCTAAGCTATTTTGGTGGTAACCAGCTTGGGCTTGCCTTGCAGTCTTTTTTTAAAAAACAAGACAAAACAAAACAAGACAAAACAAAACAAAACAAAACAAAACAAAACAAAACACCGCTTTCTATGAATTCCAATAAACCTCAGAGGGCACCAGGCATACAGGAAACTGAGTTGTGTGTCTTTAAGGTGAAATCTGGTAGGGTGGCCACCATTGTCCTTGTGTTGAACCTTCTCCCTTTATGGCCAAATCTGAATCTGTGTTATTCTGATAAACTCCACTAGCTCCACACTGATGACACCCTGAGGCTCCACCCCACTGGAAAGTTCTACAGCAAGCATGTCAAACTCAAAGGCTAACATGGGCTAAATAAACAAGATTTAAGTTTATGTGGGCCGCAAAATAACAAAAGATTTAATTTACATAGAAATGTAGGTTTATTTCGATAAAGACATGCTGAATACAAAGGGCTGAAATAAATGGGTAATCGTTAACATAAAATAATAGAACATTTTAATAAAAATTAATGTTTTTTCTTGAACATTAACTTACCAGACACTGAAAAACTGCACAAATTAATAAGCGTAATGCAAATAAACCTATTTTTCTTGTTCTCCAAAAGCGAAATATTTCCTGTTGAGCGCACCAAATAAGTCAGTCCAAGACTACTGACGTGGCAACTGGCTGCTACAATATTCACGGCTACTATTAGTGGAGAGAAATGGTGCTCCTGCACATAAGGAGCTTAAGGAAAATGAATGCAACACGATTATAGTAATCAGTCATTAGTGAACGTTGTAGTTCGTTATTAATAATGATGTATAACAGGATATTATAAAAATTAAGTTATGAAATTTTTATTAAAACATTTCTTACATACCGTTATATTGGCTGGGCTGCAAACATATTTGTTGTGGGCCCCACATGGCCCGCAGGCAGCGAGTTTGATATTGCTTGGTCTACAGGCCCCACATGGGTGGCAGCTGGTTTTTGGTGTACCTTGACTTCTGTTGAGTGGCCTCAAGATCAGCACTAGCACAAATCTGAATCTGAATTAACCTGGTGAACATTACATGCCCCACCCTGGTGACTCCCTGAGTGACTGTCTCACTCAACTCAAAGACAACATGAGGCTCTTTTAGGAGCTGAGCCTTACAGGCAGCTGGTAGGTGGCAGCAGATCTCAAGGTGCCTTGTGCCTTATGCTGACCTGCCCCAGGCCCATTACTGGTGATAGTCAGCCTCAGTTCACAGCATGGCCTCTGCCACATGGAACCAAGCTCAGCAGAGGCAGTTACCAACTGTGGTTTGCTTTATAGCTCCTAACAGGTATCCCTGGGCTGGTCACAGACAGCATCTGACATTGGCCTGTACCAGAGCCCATCTCAACCATCACACCCAGTGTCCAGCTTCAGAACACAATAGAGTACCACCTGATTAGCTCCACAAGTAGCACACACAAAGGGTAGTCTTGGCAGGCACCCGACTCTGATGGGGTGAATCGCTCTCCTCAGGGTAATCCTCCACACAGCAGCTCATAGCTCTGGTCCTGGCAAGTTCTCACAGCCAGTCAACCTGAGGGTCAATCCCACCCAGTGAAGTGCTAACAGAAATCAAGGCTAAACTAAAACAGGAGGGAAAACACAACCCACACAAGAGATACTCCTAGAGCACTTGGAACAGGTGACAAGCAAGACTGTGCCAATGGGTCCCACAGGACACCTACTACATAAAACCTTCCTGGCAAGACTAGGAGATGTAGCAGTTCTACCTAATACATAGAAACAAAAACAAGAGAGGAAGCCAAAATGAGGAGACAAAGAAAGATCTCTCAAATGAAAGAACAGGAAAAATCCCCAGAAAAATAACTAAATGAAATGGATATAAGCAATCTACCAGGTACAGAGTTCAAAAAAAATTGGTTATAAGGATGCTCAAGGAACTTAGTGAGAACTCCAATAAAGATATAGTAAGCATTAAGAAAGGACATAGAAACCATAAAAAAAAACAATAGTCATAAGTGAAGAAAATATTAGAAGCAATCAAGAGTAGATTAGATTAGCAGAGAATCAAATCAGGGATTTATAAGAGAAGGTAGCAGGAAACACTACAATCAGAACAGAAAAAAATAATAGAAAAAAATGAGCACAGTTTAAAAGGCCTCTGGGACCACATCAAGCGTAACAACATTTGCAACATAGGGGTAATAGAAGGAGAAGAGAAGAAGGGATTGAGAACGTATTTGAAGAAATAATGACCAAAAACTTCTTTAACCTGATGAAGGAAATAGACATACAAGTACAGGAAGTGAAGAGAGTCATGAACAATATGAACCCAAAGAGGCTTACACCAAAATACATCATAATTTCAATGGAAAATGTTAAATACAAAGAAAGAATCTTTGTGGTTTTTTTGAGGTTCTTAAAAAAAACCCACAAATTTATTGACGTATTTTTTATTTTTTTAAGATATAATTCACATACCATAAAATTCACCCTTATAGAGTGTACAATTCAGTGTTTTTTAGTATATCACAAAGTTGTGTGACTATCACTACTATTTCTAAAACATTTTTATCACCCCCTAAAAAGAAAACAGTAGCAGTCATTTCTTGTTCTATTCAGACTCTGGCAACCACCATTAATCTACTTTCTGTCTTTATGGATTTATCTATTTCTGCTTTCTTTAATTAATGTATACATGGTATATCTTTTTCATTCTTGTACTTTCAACCTGCCTATATCATTATATTTAAAGTAAGTTTCTTGTAACAGCATATAATCTTTTTTCTTTATTTTATTTTAATTTTTCCATCACCATTTATTCCCTCTATATCCTCTTCCACCTCCACCCACCCTTCTCTCCCTCACAAACACCACAGTGTTGTCCATATGTTTTTTGCTCAATCCCTTCACCGCCTCCAACACCACTCCCACATCATAGCTGTCTGCCTGCTCTCTATCTATGAGTAGGAAAGATTCTCTATCTAGAGAATCTTAAAAGCAGCAAGAGAAAAGCAGTTAGTTACCTACAAAAGAGCTCCCATAAGACTGCCAGCTGATTTCTCAACAGAAAATGTCCAGGCCAGAGGGATTGGCACAAAATATTCAAAGTGATGAAAGGTAAGGGGCTACAACCAAGACTACTGAACAAAGAAAAGTTAACATTTAAAATTGCAAGAGAGATAAGGAGCTTCCCGGACCCCCTCCCCAAAAGCTAAAGAAGTTCATCATCACCAAACCAGTATTACAAGAAATAACAAAGAGATGACTTTATGGAGAAGGACAAAAGAACATAAATATGAATAATAAAATGGCAATAACTACATACTTATCAATAATCACTTTGCATGTAAGTGGATTAAATGCTCCAGTCAAAGACATAGGCTAACTGAAAGGATAAGAAAAAAAAAAGACCCATACATATGTTGTCTATAAGAGACTCATTTCAGATTGAAAGATATACAAAGACTGAAAGTAGAGGGATAGAAAAGGTTATAGCATGCAAATGGAATGAAAAATAGCTGGGATAGCAATACTTATGTCAGACAAAATAGACTTTAAAACAAAGACTATAATAAGAAACAAAGAAGGACATTAGACAATGATAAAGGGATCAGTCTAACAAGAGGATATAACTCTTTTAAATATTTATGCACCCAACATGGGAACACAAAAATATATAAAGCAAATATTTATGGACATAAAGGGAGAGATTGACAGCAATACAGTCATAATAAGGGACTTTATCACCCCATTGACATCAATGGATAGATCTTCCAGATAATAAATCAACAAGGAAACAGCAGCCTTAAATGACACATTAGACTAGAAGGATTTAATTAGTATTTTTAGAGCATTTCACCCCAAAGCAGCAGAGTACACATTCTTTTCAAGTGCACATAGAACATTTTCTAGGATCAACAACATTAGAAAACAAAATAAGTCTCAAGAAATTTAAAAAGATTGAAATAACATCAAGCATCTTTTCTGACCATAATAGTATGAAACTAGAAAACAATCACAAGAAAAGAACTGAAAAACACATAAAGAAATGGAGGCTAAATGCATTTTACTAAACAATGAATGGGATAAAAATGAGATCAAGGAATAATACAAAGATAGCTTGAAACAAATGAAAATGAAAACACAACAACCCAAAATCAATAGGACATAGTAAAAGCCATCCTAAGAGAGAAATTTATAGCAATGTAGGCCTACCGGAGAGACAAGAAAAATCAAACAATCTAACATTAACCTACAAGAACTAGAAAAAGAACAAAATACAAGGCCCAAAGTGAGTAGAAGGTAGGAAATAATAAAGATCAAAATGAAAATAAAGGAAATAGAGTCTAAAGCAACAATACAAAAGATCATTGAAACAACCAAGAGCTGGTTCTTTGAAAAGGTAAACAAGATGGATAAATGTTTAACTAGACTTATCAAAGGAAAAAAAAAAGAATTCAAATATATATAATCAGAAATGAAAGAGGAGAAGTAACCTGACACCACAGAAATGCAAAGGATTTTAAGAAAATGCTAGGAGTCTGGCCTACGTGACTCAGTGGTTGAGCATAGACCTATGAACCAGAAGGTCATGGTTCGATTCCCGGTCAGAGCACAAGCCCAAGTTGTGGGCTCAATCCCCAGTGTGGAGTGTGCAGGAGGCAGCCGATCAATGATTCTCTTTCATCATTGATGTTTCTATCTCTCTCTCCCTCTTCCTTCCTCTCTAAAAGCAATAAAAATGCATTTTAAAAAAAGAAAATGCTAGGAACAAACATATGCCCACAAGTCAGACAAACTGGAAGACATAGATAAATTCCTAGAAACATACAATCTTCCAAGACTGAATTGAAAGGAAATGGAAAATGAACAGACCTATTACTACCCATCAAATTAAATCACTAATAAAAAAGCCTCCCAATAAACAGGTAAATTTCATAAAACATTCAAAGAACTAACACATATCCTTTTTAAACTATTCCAAAAAATTTAAGAGGAGACGAGACTCACAAGTTCATTTTCCAAAGTCACCATTACCCTGATTCCAAAACCAAAGACATTACATAAAAGAAAATTATAGACCAATAACCTTGATGAACATAGATGCAAAAATCCTCAAGAAAATATTAGTTAACCAAATTCAGCAATACATTAAAAAGATAATACCCCATGATCAAGTAGGATTTATTCCTGGGATGCAAGGTTAGTTTATTATCCACAAATCAATCAGTGATATACTATATAAACAAAATGAAGGACAAAATTCATATGATTATATCAATAGAGGCAGAAAAAGCATTCGACAATATCCAGCATCCATTTATGAGAAAAATTGATAGCAAAGTGGGAATGGAGGGAACAGACCTCAACATAATAAAGGCTATCCTATATAATAAAAGGCTAATATGCAAATTGTTCCCTCAACCAGGAGTTTGACTGGGAATTTGACCAGGGGGCAAGACTGGCAGCCCATCCCCCTTGCTGTCCCCCAATCGGGGTTGAGCTGGCTAACCACCCATGACCCCTCTCCTGCCCCCTCCCTTCGCTGTCCTCACCCCCAATTGGCCCCCCACCCTGATTGGGGGTTGAGTTGGCTGGCCAACTGCCCACAGCCCTTCCCCCTGGCTGGCCCCACCCCCGATTGGCCCCCCCAGCCCGATCGGGGGTGGGGCTGGCCCGCCAACCTCCTATGTTCCCTCCCCTTGGCCAGCCCAGCCCAATCAGCCCAGGTCGGGGTGAGCCAGCCAGACCCCACCCATGCATGATTTCATGCACTAGGCCTATAGTATATAATAAACCCTCAGCTAACATCATACTCAATGGGAAAAGCAGAAATCATATTTTTTAATATTAGAAATAAGACAAGGTTGTCCACTTTCACTTTGTTTTTATTAATCCTTACCTGAGAATATTTTTTCATTGGTTTTTAGGGAGAGTAGAAGAGAGAGGGAAAGGCAGAGAGAAACAATGAAGTGAGAGAAACACATCAATTGGTTCCCTCTTGCATAAGCCTTGACCAGGGCCCAGGCCAGGGTGGAGCCTGCAACCAAGGTACAGGCCCTTAACTAGAATCAAACCCAGGACCCTTTGGTCTGCAGGCCAACACTCTATCCACTGAGCCAAACCAGCTAGAGCTACTTTCACTACTTTTATTCAAAGTAGTGTTGGAAGTCCTAGCCACAGCAATCAGAGAAGAAAAACAAATAAAAAGCATCCAAATTGGAAAAGGAAAAGGAAAACTGTCATTAATTGTAGATGAGATGATACTATATACTCAAAGATTACCCCCCAAAAATAAAGCTACTAGAACTAATAAATGAATTCAGTTAAATAGTAGTATACAAAGTTAATATTAAAAATTCAGTTGCATTGTTATACACCAATAATGCATAATCAAAAAGAGAAATCAAGAAAATAATCCTATTTACAATTGCATCAAAAAACAACTTAAGAATAAATGTAACTAAGGAGTTAAAAGACCTGAACTCAGAAAATTTTAAGACATTGAAAAAAGAAATTGTAGAAGGTACAAATAAATGGCAGCATTTCTTGTACTCATGGATAGGTAGAATTAACATCATTAATATGCTCATACTACCCAAAGCAATTTATAGATTGAATGTAGTCCCTATCAAAATACCAAGGGCATTTTTTACAGAACTAGAACAAATAATCCTAAAATTTATATGGAACCACAAAAGAGTCAGAATAGCCACAGAAAGAAGAACAAAATTGCAGCTATCATACTATCTGATGTCAAACTATACTACAAGGCTACAGTAATCAAAACAGCACAGTACTGTTTTAAACAGATACATATATATATGGAACATAGTAGGGAGCCCAGAAATATACCCATGCCTATATGGCCAATTAATCTATGACAAATAAAGCAAAAATATACAATGGAGTAAAGACAGTCTATCCAATAAACAGTGTAGGGAAATTTGAACAGACAAATGCAAAAAAATGAAACTAGACCATTTTTTACACCATAGACAAGAATAAACTAAAAAAGCCTTAAAAATTTAAATCTGAGACCTGAAACTGTAAACATTCTAGAAGAAAATGTGGGCAGTAAACTTGGACATTGCTTTTTAGTAATATTTTTTTCTGATATATCTCCTTGAGCCAGGGAAACAAAAGAAAAATAAACAAATGGTACTACATAAAATGAAAATGTTTTTGCACAGCAACGTAAACCATCAACAAAATGAAAAGACAACTTACTGAATTAAAGAATATATTCAGCAATGATATACCCATAAGGTGTTTATATACAAAATTTATAAAGAACTCATACAAATTAACACAAAAAAATAATAAAATAAAATGGAAACAATCTAATTAAAAAATGGGCTGAAGACTTGAATAGAAATTTCTCCAAAGAAGACATACAGATCTCCAATAGACATATGAAAAGATGCTCAATATCACTAATCATCAGAGAAATACAAATTAAAATCACAATGAGATATCACCTCACACCTGTCAGAATGGCTATCATCAGTAAATCAACAAACAACAAGTTCTAGTGAGGATGTGGAGAAAAGGGAACCCTCATGCACTGTTGGTGGGAATGCAGACTGGTGCAGCCACTGTGGAGGACAGTACAGAGGTTCCCTAAAAATTGAAAATGGAAGTACCTTATGACCCAGCAACTCCACTTTTGGGTATATATCTGATGAAATAAAAACCACTAGTTCAAAAAGACATATGCACCCCTATGTTAATTGCAGCATTATTTACAATTGCCAAGATATAGAAGCAACACAAGTGCTCATCAATACAGTGGATAAAAAAGTGCTACATGTATGCAATGCAATATGACTCCACTATAAAAAAGAATGAAATCTTGCCTTCTGTGACAACATGGATGGACCTAGAGGGTATTATCCTATGTAAAATAAGTCAGACAGAGATAGACAAATGTCATATGATTTCACTTATATGTGGAATCTAAAGATCAATATAAATAAGCAAACCAACAGAAACTGACTCAAAGATACAGAGAACAAACTGAGGGTTGCCAGATGGGAGGGAGATTGAGGGCTGGGTGAAAGAGGTGAAGGGATTAAAAGTACAAATTTTAATTACAAAATAGTCATGGGGATGTAAAGTATAGCATAGGGAATATAGTCAATAATCTAAACTAATAAAAGACAAACATGCAAATTGACTGTAGCTATGCGTTAAACCACGCCCACCAGCCAATCAGAGTGGCTATATGCAAATTAACCCAACCAAGATGGCGGCCGGCAGCCACGAACCTGGAGCAAGCAGGAGGCTTGGTTGCCCCAATGATGGAGGAAGCCTAGCTTCCTGCCTGCCGCGGCCCCGGCTCTGAGCTCCACTCAAAGCAACAAAGTTTCAATTATAGAAGGTAAATAAACCCCAGATACCAGCTTTCAGCTGGCCGTGGCCACGGAGCTGGAGCGAGCAGGAGGCTTGGTTGCCCCTTCGGGGGGGGGGGGGCTTGGCCAGCCTGAAAACGGCCCTCAGCCCCTCACCCAGACTGGCCCAGGCACTCCAGTGGGGACCCCCCCCACCCTAAAGGGGGTGAGGACAGCCTGAAAACAGCCATCAGCCCCTCACCCAGGCTGGCCAAACCTCCATGGGGTGAGGGTCCCCACTGGGGTGGCTTGCCCAGCCTGCAAACAGCCATCAGCCCCTCACCCAGGCTGGTAAGGCACCCCAGTGGGGACCCCCACCTGGAGGGGGTGTGACCAGCTGCAAACACCCATCAGCCCCTCACCCAGGCTGGCCAGGCACCCCGGGGGGACCCCCACCCTGATCCGGGACACCCTTCAGGGCAAACCAGCCGGCCCCCACCCATGCACCATGCCTCTATCCTATATAATAAAAGGGTAATATGCAAACTGAACCTAACAGCAGAACAACTGGGAATGACTGGTCACTATGACAGACACTGACCACCAGGGGGCAGATGCTCAATGCAGGAGCTGCCCCCTGGTGGTCAGTGTGCTCCCACAGGGGGAGCTCTGCTCAGCCACAAGCCAGGCTGACGGCTGCCAGTACAGCGGTGGTGGTGGGAGCCTCTCCCGCCTCTTCAGTAGCACTAAGGATGTTGGACTGCAGCTTAGGCCTGCTCCCCGCTGGCAAGTGGACATCCCCCGAGGGCTCCTGGGCTGCCAGAGAGATGTCTGATTGCCAGCTTAAGCCCAATCCCCTGGGGAGCGAGCCTAAGCCAGCAGGTGGTTATCCCCGGAGGGTCCCAGACTACAAGAGGGCACAGGCCGGGCTGAAGGAACCCCCCCCCCGAGTGCACAAATTTTTGTGCACCAGGCCTCTAGTATTTTAATAACTATGTATGATGCCATGTGGGTCCTAGAATTATCAGAGGGATAACTTTGTAAAGTGTATAATTTTCTGACTACTATGCTGTACACCTGAAACTAATCTATCTATACTAATAAAAGGGTAATATGCTAATTACACCGGACATCTTCTGGATGTCCTTCTGGACAAAACTACAGTGGCAGGGGCCAAGACAGAGCTGGTTAGGGGCGATCAGGCTGGGAGGAGAGAGCAGTTAGGGGGAAACCAGGCCAGCAGGGGGGGCAGTTAAGGGGTGACCAGGTCGGCAGGGGACCAGTTAGGGGGTGATCAGGCTGGCAAGCAGAGGCAGTTAGGGGCAATCAGGCAGGCAGGCAGGCGAGCGGTTAGGAGCCAGTGGTCCTGGATTGCGAGAGGTGGAGGCCGGGCTGAGGGACACCCTCCCATGCACAAATTTCATGCACCGGGCCTCTAGTATATATATATCTCCCTAATATGCAAATAGACCGAACGGAGAAACAAGCAAACAAGTGAACAACTGGTTGCTATGATGTGTGCTGACCATCAGGGGTGCACACGGAATATGGTGGGTGTTGGCAGCAGGCAGCAGAGCGCAGAACATGGCAGGCATCGGCCGCTGCAGGATGGTGGAACAGGTGAGTGAGGGTGCCAGACCAAGGCAGGGCGCTGATCACTGTCATCGGAGTGAGCCTCTGGTGGTTACTGAAATTCCTTTGCTCCCACACACTGTGGTCCTGCCAGGCTCTCCCACCTGCTGCCAGCACCTCCACCCACAGCTGGCACCAGAGCCACCACTCACACCTGCTGCCAGCACCCGGCATTGGTCCAGATCACTCAGTGCCATCAGCGGGTGCAAGTGGCAGCTGCCAACCCTGATCACCCCTGAGGGCTTCTCCACCTCCCCTTGCTCCTGAGGGGTGATTAGGGCAGCAGCTGCCACTTGTACCTGCTGCTGGCACCAGCCAAAATTGCTCCACACAGTCAGTGGATGCAAGCAGGTCTGGTGCTGTCAGCACATGGGAACAGCGGGCAACGGAAGTGGGGGCTGCCAGCAGATAGGGGACTGGGGGCCATAATGGGAGCTGCCGGAAGCGGGTGTGGAGGATGGGCTGAGACCCGCCCCTGTGCCCACCAGTTCCTTTCAAGGTGCATGAATTCATGCACTGGACCCCTAGTATAAAATAATATTGAAAGTCAACTGTAATTGAAAAATAAATAAATACATTAAAAATAATACCATAATAACTTAAAATAAAATACTATAAAATTAATTGGAAAAAAGGAGTATTACATGGAATTATACACTATGTATTCATTTGAGATTGGCTTTTTTCACTCAATACAATTCTTTGGAGATCCATTCAAGTTGACCAGGTACAAGATTTTGTTTCTTTTGTTGCTGAGCAGTGTTCAATGGTATGGATGTATCACAGCTTTGTTAACCAATCATCTGTTGTAGGACATCTGGGTTGATTCCAGATTTTGGCAGTTATAAATAAAACTGCTATGAACATTTGTCTAAAGATTTTTCATGAACACAAATTTTCATTTCTCTGGGATAAATACCCAAAGGTGTAGGTCCAGGAATGTACGGTAAGTATGCATTTAGTTTTTTAAGGACTGCCATGTGCTTTTTCAGAGTGGTTGCACTATTTATATTCCTACCAGCAGTGCATGAGATTCCATTTTTCTTCATCCTCATGAGTATTTTTGTCATTATTTTATATTTTAGCCATTCTGATAGGTGTAAAGTGATATTTCATTTAGGTTTTAATTTGAATTTCCCTAATACTTAATGATATCTACTATCTATTTATATGTTTATTTGATGTCTATATATCTTCTTTGGTGAAATGTCTCTTAATATGTTTTGCAAATTATCTAATTGGATTGTTTTCTTACACTTGAATTTTGAGAGTTCTTTACATATTCTAGATAGTAATATTTTTTTATATACACGGTTTCTCCCAGCTTGTAGTTTGTCTTTTCATCCTCTTCCCATAGGCTTTCATAGAACAAAATTTAATTTTATGAGGTCCAATTTATCAATTTTTGCTTTTATGGATTGTGTTGATATTAAGTCTAAGAACTCTTTGCCTAACTGTAGATCCAAAACATTTTCTCCTATTTTTAAAGTGTTACAGTTTTAATTTTTACATTTAAATCTATGTTTCTTTTAGAGTTAATTTTTATATAAGGTGTGGCATTTAGATTTTGCCTATGAATGTCCAATTGCTCCAGCATCATTAAAAAAACAATCTTTCCTCCATTTAATTGTTTTTACAACTTGATTAAACGTCAGTTAGGCATTGTATGGGTCTATTGCTAGTTTCTCTATTTTGTTCTGTGTGTTTATCCCGCCATCAACAACACTCACTTTGATTACTGTAGACATATAATAAGCTTTAATATTAATCACTCTTAATTCCTCTCACTTCAATATTTTTCAAGATTGTCTCAGCTAAACTGAGCTGCATACTTTTCTGTATAAATTTTAGAATAAGCTCATCTATGTCTACAAAAACCTTTTTTGGATTTGGATAAGAATTGCATTAAACATATAGATCAATCCTATATAATAAAAGCCTAATATGCAAATTGACCAAACTGCAGAATCACTGGTGGAATGACCAGACACTATGACGTGCACTGACCACCAGGGGGCAGATGCTCAACATAGGAGCTGCCCCTAGCCCGCAGGCCCCAGGCCAGCCAAAACGGGTGCTAGTGTAGGCCCCGTGATTGCCCCTCAGAGGGAGGTGACGGATGGTGGCAGCAGGGGGCAGGGCCGGAGATCAGGCGCACCAGGCTGGCCAACAAGGGTGCCAGCGGGGTCCCCTCGATTTTCCTGCTGGTCGCCCCACAGATCAGCCCTGATCGCCAACCAGGCCTAGGGACCCTTCCCATGCACGATTTTCATGCACCGGGCCTCTAGTTTAGGAATAACTGACAACTTTTGAGTGTTGAGTTCTTCAATCTGTGAACACAATATGTCTCTCCATTTATTGAAGTCTTCTTTGATTTCATACATCAGTACTTTTTAGTTTTCAGTATATAGATCCTGTACATGTTTTCTTAGGTTCATACCTACATATAAATCTTCTCTGGAGCAGTTTTAAATATTCTTGTGTGTTAAAATTCAGTTTCCAATATGCATTGCTAGTATATATTAATGCAATTGATCATTGTGTGCTGATCTTATATACTGTGTGTTGTAGAACTCATACTCATTATACTTATTTGTTTTTCCAGCTTCATTCAGATATAATTGATGGATAAAGTTGTGTGAGTTCAAAGTGTAGAACATGATGATTTGATATCCTATATAATAAAAGCCTAATATGCTAAGTGTCTGGTAGTCAGTTGTCCATTCAACCAATCAAAGTATAATATGCTAATGATATGCTAAGGCTACTCAACCACTCACTATGATGTGCACTGACCACCAGGGGACAGTCGACCAGTCAACCAGTCTCTATAATGTGCACTGGCCACCAGGAGGCAGACAGTCGACCAGTTGACCAGTCTCTATGATGTGCACTGACCATCAGGGGGCAGACGCTGTGACCAGTAGTTTAGCTTGCTGCTGGGGTCCAGCCAATCGAGACTGAGCAAGTTGGGCTGAACACACTCTGGAGCCCTCCTGCAGCTCCTCCCCAGCTGGCCAACCTCCTGCATCCCTCCCCAACCCCAATCGTCCAACAATGGGGTCCCTTGGCCTGGCCTCTTGCAATCCGGGACCCCTCGGGGGATGTCGGAGAGCCTATTTCAACCCAATCCCGCAGGCTGGTGAAATCTTAGAAAAAGTCATGTGTCACTTCTGGGCAAAAAATTTAAGTGCCAGTGCATGATTTGCCCCATTTCCTTCCACTACCATGGGAATCATGAATACATGTATTGAAATGAAGCCTAGATTTCAGAGTGACTAAGATGAGTAAAGCCCCTGTAGACTCATCATTTTGGATGTCTAAAAGGAGTGATAAATTAAACTTTGAGTATTAGGTTTCAAGAGGTTGCTTATTATTGCACTATAACCTGGCTAATCTTGACTAATACCAAGAGTGAGAACAATTCTGTTTCCTAGAAATTTATGAAAACCAGAGAAGTAAACAGGGTAGTTTAGAAAATCTTAGAAACAGAGTTAATAGAAGCAGTTATCTTTTGGTTCAATGTATTCTTTTTAGTTAAGCTGTCATCTTCCATTTATGCCTTTCAGCTACAGTATCAAATAAAAATATCTCCATGTATTTTTATTTGCATTTTATGTTATATCTGAATATTTTTATAGAATTGGTTTTCCTTTTAAGTGATTTTATGACATTTTGGGAACATTTTAAGTGATTCTGTTCCCAAAGGAGCACATCTCCAGATTTATAGTAAAGGCCTTGCAAAAAGCAAGATTTGGTTTATAGAAAATTTCAGGAACATATTTATTTTAAAAATCAAGGTAAACTCATTATAGTGTTCAGGATGATAGTACATATCTAAATTATTACAGCGGGTTCATTCCTTGATCCAAAAGTAGTGTGCCTACTATTACTATGAAAATGAGTCAAATGGGCAAAGCATTAAATAAGTACATTCTCTTCTGATTGAAGATTTATAGTTTAACTACACTTTTGAGCAGTCTTACAAAGATTGTGTAAAACTTATTAACTAAGGATGTCAATACATGAACTAGAGATATGTTCAGGTGTTACACTGCGCATACAAAAATGCAATATAGCCCGACCTGCATGGCTCAATGGTTGAGCATCCACCTATGAACCAGGAGGTCATGGTTCAATTCTATTCAGGGCACATGCTCAGGTTGTGGGCTCGATCCCCAGTGGGGGACATGCAGGAGGCAGCCGATCAATGATTCTCTCTCATCATTGATGTTTCTATCTCTTTCTCCCTCTCCCTTTCTTCCTGAAATCAATAAAAGTATATTTTAAAAAAGCAATATGGTGGGATAGAAACTGCCTCCCTATAAGCTCTATTGCTATAGAGCATTTAACTACTTTAAATTGCATTTATTTAGATAACTTACTATAAGAACCCAAGCTCTCCATAGTTCCCTAAGACCCAGTGAACTTCACAGGGCATTTGCCTTTTTTCCAAAGCTAGGTAGAAGAGCCCTCCACTATTATTTTTCAGCAGAACCCAGTGAAATGACTGTTTCATTGCCTTAACCATAGCATCTACCTCTCCTTAAGGAGGTAGCATGGTACACTCAATAGAACTAAGGCTTTGGAATTGCTTTGAAATCAAGCATACCTGAATCTGATTCTCAATAAGCCATTCTGCTTTTCTAAGACTCATTCCTTATGTGTAAAATGGGGATGATAATGTGGAGATTTAATAGCCTGATTTACATAGAGTGCCTGGCATAATGCCTGACATACAGTAGGTGCTCATTATTTGTTTCTATCCTCACTTTGCCCTCCCTGCCCCCATCCATTTAGTCCAAACATGAGAGCTATTCCACATTCAGCAAAGTCCCTTATTAGCTACTCAAGCTTTAGTTTGCCTATCTTTAGAAAAAGTGGGGATAAAAGCAGGAAGAGAAAACCAATAATTAGCCCAATTTCCCATCCTATTCTTCTAGTCAGGGAGTGAGTTGGAGAGCAGAGTGCCAACATGCCTTCAAGTGGAACAGTAAAGAGACTGATGCCAAAATGGAAGTCACTCACTCCTCACACCCAGCTGTACAAGCACCAGGTATTGTCCAGGTGCTGGAGGAGCATAATAAAACCTTAGATGCATATTTGGGCCTAGGATCTTCTTCTCTAGCTTCATGGCACATGGACAAGAAACAAGACACAAGCCAGAATCAAAATAAGCCACCTGGATATTCTCAGATCTGAATTCCCTGTACTTTCAATTCTCAAGGAAGGCCAGTTTGTTTCTGATTAGGAAATAATGTTGGCAACCCAACATCAGAGCTATAACCCAGGGAATAAGAGCAGGAAACAGGGGATCCAGAAAGCAAGATGGCAAATTGCTGACCTAAAGGCTGAGGAGAGTTTGTCCACATGGTTTGCGTGGACTGAACAGGGATTTCGTTTTCAAACTGTGAATTGGTTCCAAACAATCTTTATTTTTTTTATAATTAGGAGATTTCACGCAAAATTATTTATTTTTAATTCCTTTTAAGTATTAAAAATGCTGGCAACACTAGGCTGACATCTCTGCATGGTAACATAGGCTAGAACAGAATGGAGCTGCTGATTTTACATAGCAAGTGTGATTGCTAATTGCCACTGTTCCCACCATTCCCTACTGAATCCCTTTGGGCCTGTTTTACTTGTTCAGATTACCTTTCTAGATTCTGGAGGTATTTGAGTTTGAACCATGGTATACAGTGATAACTGTTTAACAACTGGCTCTCTGGGGAGGAAAGTCATCCTGATTTTTAGAAATTTTCAATTTCTATTATGTAAATATCACCATCATGGCCAATTTCAAAACACCAATGTGTTGTCACTTAATGTGGAGTTGATAAAATGTGTGCACAATTGCCTCTCACAATCTGGTGAGAGCTGGCTCCAGAACTTCACTAGCTTGAATCAACTCATAAAAGCTTCAGCAAGTAAATGGGATGGTCAGTGACATGAGCCAAGAGATCTATTCAGAGGCTGAGTCAGAAATTAACCAGAAATAGCCAGATTCAATAGTTGACATGGAACCCATCATTAAGTCAACACTACTTCCTTGTTCCCTACCTCTCCTTTTAGTGTTTATTGAATTTATTGGGGTGACTTTAGTTAATAAAATGATATAGGTTTAGGTATACAATGCTATAATACATCATCTGTATATTGTATTCTGTGTTCACCATCCCAAGTCAAGTCTCCTTCCATCACCATTTATCCCCCCCAATACCCTTTTCTACCTCCCCCTATCCTCTTTTCTCTGGTAATCAGCATACTGTTGTCTGTGTCTATGAGACTTTTTTTTTCACTTAATCCCTTCACCTTTTTAATCCAGCCCTTCAAACCCCTCCCTCTGACAGTTGTCAGTTGGTTCTCTATCCTTGAGTCCTTCTCAATTTTGTTATTTTGTTCATTAGATTCCACATATAAGTGGAATCATATGGTATTTGTCTTTTTCTGACTGGTTTGTTTCATAATACTCTCCTGGTCCATCCAGGCTGTCCCAAAAGGTAAGATTCCCTTCTTCTTTTATGGCCTAGTAGTATTCCATTATATAAATGTGCCACTGCTTTTTTATTCAATCATCTGATGATGGGCACTACCTCTTTTTTAAAAAATGCCACAGGCCAATTATCCAGGATTTGGGCATGGGTAATCTGGCAAGTAGGTGTGGACTTATTAAAGGTTAGCACTAGCTTAATGAGGTCAGATGATAAAGTACAGGCCCTCTGGCACTACTGCCAAGTTTTGCCTGTCAATTGAATACTGAACTCCTTTTATCCTTATGAGAAGGCAACTAGGGGGAAGAGCAGTAAGCTACCTATTGAGAAGTCAAGTTGAGAATGAAATGGAAACAGACTGAGAATTACATCCGAAAATCTCTTCTAAACTAGAACTGTGAAGCTGCAGAACACACATGCAGTTGGCAAAGACCACAAGCAGGGATATCATTGTCTTCCATTCTATACTGGAAAATGAATGAATATGCATAGAATAGTATCATAGAAGGTCCAAATTTTAAGGCAGCATAGAGATAACTTAGTCCAAATCTGATTAACTTACAAAGGGAGAAACTGAGGCCCAGAGAAAGAAGGGTTAGTGGCTCAACTGGGTCTGGAAGCCAGGTTTTGTGACAGTTAATCTGGAGCTTTTCCTTCCACCCCATACTGCCTCTCAATGAGTTAAAAAGTGGAAGATTCAGTCCACCAAGTAGTTGTGTTGCCAAACCAGCAACATGAATAATATTTTTTTGACTGAATCAACTGTCTGTTTAGGCATCATGTAGACACAGTCAAACACTCATCTCCAGTTTTCTCTGTGTTTGGATGATTTTAAAACCTAGCAGAGAGAATCTGCATGTCCAGGGAATTATGCCAAGAAAATCTGAAAATCTAAACAGTCACTCTCATATTGGTCCTATAAACAAGTGTCCAAGTTTTTTGGGTTTTTTTTTTTTGCTTTTCATATTAAAGAAAATATGATGTTCTAGCCACAAGAGAAGCAACATCAAAATGTGGACGGATTCTTTAACTGAGAATTATAACTCTTGGCTCTAGTCCTGTCTCTGTCTGGATGGGTCATATTCTTAACTCCTGGTCACTGCAAGCTTCGGTTTCCCTATGTGTCAAATGCAAGAGTTGAACTCCATGATTTCTCAGGTTACTACAAGATCTAAGAATCTTGGATTGCAAAGTCATATTGTAGGTGCCCACTCACTTAGTGTATTGGAACATTCCAAGCTGATTTTTTCTGGCCACAGAACATTTTAGAACCCAAGTGCCAGAGACATTTACTGAGCCCCCAAAAGCTTGCAAAACTTGGTAGTTGGGGTTATTCTCCACAGCAGCTAATTTACACAGGCAGCCCCAAATATCTATTCTCATTAGGGACCTCCTCTCACTGCCTTTGAATTTTCCTGGTAACCACTCAGTCATAAAAACTGCTTGTAATAGAAAAAAATCTCCAAGAATCATACCTTTAAAAATAAAAAGCCTAAACCCAAATGAACCTTTTACTAGATTATGGGCTCCAGTGCTTATTCCTCAAGGGACTCTTGTGAAATCAGAGACAAAAAACTTGAGAACAATCAGACACAGAGAAATGTCAAACTAAAGTTTGAGTTTATTTAATTTTATTGTTTTCAAATCTAGCAAGAGTTGGGGGAAGGGCATAAAGAACACAGAGAAACTCACTCCCAGATACAAAATCTATGTGCTCAACCATGTTTTTCTGTCACTTAGAGTTCAGCTTTCTCCACTATTAATGGAACTTAAGCCAAACAAGAGTTTCTTTTATGCTTTCTCTCCCAGCTCCCTGCTTGCTAAATCCTGTGCAAACTTGTAGCAGTTTCCAAGCACATGGTTGTGAAATTATCAGGGCTGGACTAATGCCAGTACAAACCAATTTATTGGGGTCCTGAAATTAACTAAAACCTAGAAAGCTTGATTAATTGTGGCCCAGCACAGCAAGGAGCATTCAAGGAGGAGACCATCAGGCCAGAGCGCATGCGGGGACTCTGTCCTGCTCCTCAATTTACACTACATGTAAAGAAGAGTTCCTTCTGTGGACAGAGCTGTGCTGCTCTTGCTACTTATTCATAATAACAAAAATGTCGTGTTTGAGTCCAGCAGGAAAAATGGTAGTTAGTGGGTCTTAGCTACCTATGTAATCAGCCAATCCCATAATAGTAGTTCTTGGGATTAATTTCATTTAACTTAATTATCATCTTCAGACAGCCCATTTGACGAGCTCGGCTTTTTTTCAAAACAACATGGGCTAAATATGCCTTTGGAGAGTCATTGTTGAGATCCAGTGCTTCTGTGGTTTCTTGAAACACCTTACTTACCACATAAGACAAGGAGAAGGAGAGTGGCTATATGGCAAATGATTAGGGTTAAAAAAGATATTGGTGTCCTCCATAGACCGACGCCTTTCCATTCAGCTCCTATTTGAAACAATTCCAGATCAATCCATTGCCAAAAAGACTCCTCATATAACAATACTAAGTCCAATGTCTAAAGGCTCCCTAGGTTCTCATCAGTAGATGCCCTTGAATGCCTAGGCAGCGGCAGCAGGAAGACTTTTCAACCTTCAGAACAATGTGCTGCTGTAAAGTGCTCACTTGTGAGCAGGTGGTGGTTCCAGGCTCCTGTCCAGCTGTCTTAGAACCCTGGAATGGACACAGTTGTCTAACATTTGAGCTTCTAGAATGCCAGTCCAGCTCTGGCTGGTTCCCTTTGTCAGCACCAGGCCTAAAGCCCTACATGAGTACATCCAGGCTGACATTTAGCAGGATGCTGCGGAACAGTTGTACCATGGTTAAAGCATTGAATGTTTCCTTGCCATTGGGTAAATTGCTTCTGACCCAAACTTTCCAAGTGTTCCCTGAAAACTCCACTGCTTCTGCCCCTACTCGGATCCTTAGGCTTTCCCCATGATTCACAGCTAAAAGGTTACTGGCCACCAGAGAAGAAGCCTTTATTAACCTGTGACAGTGGAACTTCTGGCATATATTCTAGTTAGTTACTGCCTATGATGGACCAGAAATTAACTATTTTGGATATCACCCTAAGTACATCACAAAATGATATTGTGGTGGTGAAGAGAAACTTATTGGAAAAAAAAGCACCATATGATCTTCATGAGAAAAACAACAACAAGCTATTTCACTGCTAAGTGTACTCCCAAAGCCATGAGCACTGGCACTGCTGCAGGCTCATTGGGTATAGAGCAAGGTATCTAGCATAAGCACTAGCCCAAAGTAGGTGTGCAGAAAGTGTGCTTAGAGGAAGGTAGCTCTGGATGCTAATGAAGCTGCTTTTGCAAGTCTTACCTGCCATGATTTTCCCTAATGGTAGGCCAGGTCTGAGGGATTTAAATATACCCTAAATAGGAATCCCCTGGGCCTTTATCCTCAGACCAGAATGGGCAAATGAGGGGCAGAAGGTCACAAAGGACCAACATTACCCTCATCACAATTATGCCAAAGTACATATGTACCATGTGATGAAAAATCTTAGGAACCCACTTCTGTAGACCAGATCAACTCATTGCAAAAAAGATTGGTATTGTCATTAGCTAGCTGTGTACTCTCAGAAAAGTCCTTTCACCTTTCTGGGTCATGGTATCCTCACCTATATAATCAAGGGACTGAGTTAAGTGATCTCAGGAGTTGCTTCTAGCTTTGGGATTCTGTGTAATTTAGATGATTAATAATCAGAATATTACCTACCATATATTATGTACCACTATGTGTCAGGCATGATGCTATTTAGACCTCAGAACAGCTCTATGAGGTGGATGCTATTATTGTCATCCCATCTTTCACAAATTAGAAAGGGCACACAACTAGTAAGTACTGCCATGATTCAAACCCACCTCTGTCCGAATCTAAGACTGTATTTTTAACCCCTTGCTGTCCTACCCATTCTGTGTTTCCACATGTTCAAGATAGCCAGCCATGTGCCTACACATATTATAGCATACTAGTATACCACTTCCTCTATTTTCCTCCCCTAAACACCATGATAGGAATCTACCCAGGTCCCCTATCTCCAGATTCTTTGCTCACCATATCTGCACTCACCATGTTTCATTCTCCAAACTTCCCCATCTTCATGGTGTTTCACAGCTAAATAAATAGAATAGGCAAGGAGCCAAAAATCAAGAAAGCCCACTGCATGGGAGAACATATTTGCCAATGTTATCACCAATAAGGGTTTAATCTCCAACATTTACAGGGAACTCGTACAACTCAACAAAAGGAAAATAAACAACCCAATCAAAAAATGGGCAATGGACCTAAATAGATACTTCTCAAAAGAAGACATAAGGAAGGCCAAGAGACATATGAAAACATGCTCAAAGTCACTAATCATCTGAGAGATGCAAATCAAAATGACAATGTGGTACCATCTCACACCTGTCAGAATGGCTATCATCAACAAATCAACAAATGACAAGTGCTGGTGAGGATGCAGAGAAAAAGGAACCCTCGTGCACTGCTGGTGGGAATGCAGACTGGTGCAGCCACTGCGGAGAAGAGTATGGAGTTTCCTCAAAAAACTAAAAATGGAACTCCCATTTGACCCAGTGATCCCACTTTTAGGAATATATCCCAAGAAACTAGAAACACCAATCAGAAAGGATACATGCAACCCTATGTTCATAGCAGCACAATTTACCATAGCTAAGATTTGGAAACAGCCTAAGTGCCCATCAGCAGATGAGTGGATTAAAAAATATGATATATCTACACAATAGAATACTATGCTGCAGTAAAAAAGAAGAAATTCTTACCATTTGCAACAGCATGGATGGAACTAGAGAGCATTATGCTAAGTGAAATAAGCCAGTCAGAGAAAGAAAAATATCACATGATCTCACTCATTTATGTAATATAATGAACAACATAAACTGATGAACAAAAACAGATCCAGAGAAGCATCGATCAGACTGTCAAACCTCAGAGGGAAAGTAGGGGAGAGTGGAGGTAAGGGGGAGAGATCAACCAAAGGACTTGTATTCATGCATCTAAGCCTAACCAATGGACACAGACCACACGGGGGTGAAGGCATGAGTGGGGATGGGTGGGTGGGCATTGGGGCAATAAGGATACATATGTAATACCTTAATTAATAAAGAAAAAAATTAATTTTCTTAAATCTTCTATAACCAATTCTGATCTCTATATCAAGTCTTTCTTCAGAGCAGTAGTAGATTCTCAATCTTAGTCACTTCGGGTCTTCTCAGTCATTTCAGGTACCTCCCCTTTCTCCTGAGTTGTATCTAGATTCTGAGGAGCTTCTAGAGTTTGCACAGAATGTGGTTGGGGAAATAATAGAAGAGGGGAGATGCTGGCATCTGGTTGCATGTGCAACATCTTTTCTGGTTCTTGGCTGTGAATTCAAGCGGGTCACTTTTGCGTTGTCCTGTCTTCTGCATCATGGGGTTTCTCCAGGTCCAGCTCTCTTTCAACCACTTCCATGCCCCTAAGGCCCATGGAGCACAGGATTTCCCTCCCCTGCCTCTTTAGAGCTGCAAGAATTTGTGGGGTTGCGTCAGGCCTATCTGTAGACATTTCTTCCAATCTCACATAATCTCCTTTGCCCTTTTCAGGTCCACAGGATTAATCTCCTTTGGGGCTGGGAAGTCCACAGTTCTTCCTTCCCCCAAGACTCCACCCAGTGAAGTATTAGAAACAGGACTCCCACTCAGGGTTCACTATGCTGACTCACTGCCAGATTTTCCACTGCCTCTCTGACTCCCCACTTTGGAAGATATTTATATTGTTGTGGGAATGCAGAAAACTCTTTTCCCCATATTCACTGTTTATGCCCAGAATCTCAGGCTAAGGGATAAGGAAGCTCAAAACTTGTTGCCCCAAATGATTATCTACACTATGATTTTATTTGTTGCTATTTAATATTTTAAAATAGGTCCTTAGGTTCACAGAAGTGGATTCACGTAATCCTTATTTCAAGAGACACCCTTATTATTGCTCTACATATGGCTCCACTTATGATTTAGCTAGTTATTTATTTTTAATAATTGTAATAGATACCCAAAACACTACTACTCAAATCAAAGGCTAGAAAGTTAGAACCTTAATATTTGACATCTAATCATGTGTTTCACCCCTCATCACACTCCTGCCTCCCTTGCCACCGCTACATGATGTAACCAGTTTCCTGAATCCCATACTCATCATTCTCTTGCTTTCTTTTGATATTTTATTGCATCTACATGTCTTATAAAAAGTACTTTTTTTAGTTTTTAAAATCATTGTTGTTTTTAACACTATTAAAGGGGTATCATGTCTTATGAAAATGTTTTTGGACGTCATTTTTTTCACTTAATATATTGCTAACCAGCTTATTCATCCAGATTCACAATGATGGGTATTTGGTTTGTTTCTATATGATCTTTAAAAACCAACAAATTTACTATTTTCTTTCTGCCATTATTCATGCTGTGATGTTCAAACTCTGAGGCAATGGAGGCTGATTTTAATGAATCAGCCTGAATGGGAGAAGGGTAATAGAATAACCCTAGGAAACTTCTAGGAAACACCTAAAAGGAAAGCATACATTGGTTAATATGTTAAAAATTATGCAGATACAAACTCAAAGGCTTTTCCTTGTACAATCAAACCCTAAACATGGCAGTCTTGGTCAAATGGAATGGTCTGAGGGGGAGAGAAGAATGGGGATGGTTTTCTGCAGCTCAGTCCAGGTACTGTAAGAGCATCTCACAGGACTTGTAAGAATATAGTCTTTATAGTAAAAATACAGTACAGTTGATCCTTGAACATGAGGGAGTTAGGGATGCAGACTCCTGCACAGTCAAAAATTTGCATGTAACGTTTGACTCCCTATAAACTTAAATTGTCCCTAGGTTTCCATGGGGTATTGATCCCAGGAACCCCAACCCCACCCCGTGGATACCAAATGCTCAAGTCCCTTATATAAAACTAGAGGCCCAGTGAATGAAATTCGTGCATGGGGGAGTGTGTCTCTCAGCCCAGCCTGCACCCTCTCCAATCTGGGACATCCCTATCACAATCCAGGACTGCTGGCTCCCAACTGTTTGCCTGCCTGCCTGCCTGATTGCCCCTAACCACTCCCCTGCCAACCTGATTGACACCTAACTGATCCCCTGCTGGCCTGATTGCCCCTAACTGCCCTCCCCTGTTAGCCTGGTCACCCCTAACTGCCCTCCCTTGCTGGCCCAGTCACCCCTAACTGCCCTCCCCTGCAGGCCTGGTTGCCCCCAACTGCCCTCCCCTGGAGGTTTGGTTCCCTCAAACTGCCCTCCCCTGCCGGGCTGGTCCCCCCCAACTGTCCTCTTCTGCAGGCCTGGGTCCCCGCAACTGTCCTCCCCTGCAGGCCTGGTTCCCCCAATTGCCCACCTCTGTTGGTCTGGTCACACCTCACTGTCTTCCCCTGCTGGCCTGATCGCCCACAACTGCCCTGCCCTGCTGGCCACCTTGTGGCAGCCATCTTGTGTTCACATGGGGGTGGCCATCTTTTGTATTGGAGTGATGGTCAATTTGCATATTACTCTTTTATTAGATAGGATGGTGTAGAACAATGCATACAGTTGACCCTCTGCATCTGCAGATTCCTAATCACAGGTTGAAAATATTACAGGTATGGATTTACTGAAAAATATCTGCACATATGTGGAACCAGTGCTAAACCATGTTGTTCAAATGTCAAATGTATATAACTTAGCCTATTTTCTCTTCTTTCCCCTAATAGTTTTGCTCATAAGACATATAGGTGGGGTAAAAAAAGTTCAAGAAAAATTTGGCTCTTGGCTCAGTATTACCATTAGAATCATCTACTCATGTTTTAGATTATCTCCCCATTTACTAAAAAACATTGACTGTACTAAAGTTACTCCAGTATTAATGCCAACACACATCCAATTTATATTTTTAATAAATCTTTATTGTTCAGATTATTACAGTTGTTCCTATTTTCCCTGCCCTTAACCACCCCACAGGCCTCATCCATAGGTTTATGATTTTTGTCCAGTCTTTTCCCACATCCCCCATCCTCCTTCCCCCGAAAATTGTCAGTCCACTCCCTTTCTATGTCCCTGATTCTATTCTATTCACCAGTTTATTCTGTTCGTCAGACTTTTTATTCAATTGATTTTTAGATTCACTTGTTGATAGATATGTATTTGTTGTGACTTTGTTGTTCATAATTTTTATCTTTACCTTTTTCTTCTTCTTCCTCTTCTTAAAGAATACCCTTCAGCATTTCATATAATACTGGTTTGGCGGTGATGAACTCCTTTAGCTTTTTCTTATCTGTGAAGCTCTTTATCTGACCTTCAATTCTAAATGATAGCTTTGCTGGGTAGAGTAATCATGATTGTAGGTTCTTGCTATTCATCACTTTGAATATTTCTTGCCACTCCCTTCTGGCCCACATAGTATCTGTTGAGAAATCAGCTGATAGTCATATGGGTACTCCCTTGTAGGTAACTAACTGTTTTTCTCTTGCTGCTTTTAAGATTCTGTCTTTGTCTTTTGCCCTTGGAATTTTAATTATGATGTGTCTTGGTGTGGTCCTCTTTGGATTCCTTTTGTTTGGGGTTCTCTGCACTTCCTGGACTTGTAAGTCTATTTCTTTCATCAGGTAAGGGAAGTTTTCTGTCATTATTTCTTCAAATAGTTTTTCAATATCTTGCTCTCTCTCTTCTTCTGGCACCCCTATAATTTGGATGTTGGTACAATTGAAGTTGTCCCAGAGGCTCTTTCCACTATCTTCATATTTTTGTAATCTTTTTTTCCTTTTGCTTTTCCAGTTGGGTGTTTTTTGCTTCTTCATATTTCAAATCTTTGACTTGATTCTTGGGATTCTCTAGTCAGCTGTTGGATCTCTGTATATTATTCTTTATTTTAGTCAGTGTATGCTTAATTTCTTTTTTAAAAAAATATATTTTATTGATTTTTTTACAGAGAGGAAGGGAGAGGGGCAGAAAGTCAGAAACATCGATGAGAGAGAAACATCGATGAGAGAAACATCGATGAGAGAGAAACATCGATCAGCTGCCTCCTGCACACCCCCTACTGGGGATGTGCCAGCAACCACGGTACATGCCCTTGACCAGAATGGAACCTGGGACCTTTCAGTCTGCAGGCCAACGCTCTATCCACTGAGCCAAACTGGTTAGGGCTTAACCATTTTTTTTTAAATTAAATCTTTATTGTTAAGATTATTACATTTGTTCCTCTTTTTTCCCCCCATAACTCCCTTCCTCTCAGTTCCCGCCCCACCCTCCGCCCTCACTCCCCAACCACTGTCCTCATCCATAGGTGCACGATTTTTGTCCAGTCTCTTCCCGCATCTCCCACTCCCCTTTCTCCCCCAAGAATAGTCAGTCCATTCCCTTTCTATGTCCCTGATTCTATTATAATCACTAGTTCATTCTGTACATCATATTATTTATTCACTTGATTCTTAGATTCACTTGTTGATAGATGCATGTTTGTTGTTCATAATTTGTATCTTAACCTTTTTCTTCTTCTTCCTCTTCTTAAAGGATACCTTTCAGCATTTCGTATAATACTGGTTTGGTGGTGATGAACTCCTTTAGCTTTTCCTTATCTGTGAAGCTCTTTATCTGACCTTCAATTCTGAATGATAGCTTTGCTGGATAAAGTAATCTTGGTTGTAGGTTCTTAGTATTCATCACTTTGAATATTTCTTGCCACTCCCTTCTGGCCTACAAAGTTTCTGTTGAGAAATCAGCTGACAGTCGTATGGGTATTCCCTTGTAGGTAATTGAGTCTCTTTCTCTTGCTGCTTTTAAGATTCTCTCTTTGTCTTTTGCTCTTGGCATTTTAATTATGATGTGTCTTGGTGTGGTCCTCTTTGGATTCCTTTTGTTTGGGGTTCTCTGCGCTTCTTGGACCTGTAAGTCCATTTCTTTCATCAGGTGGGGGAAGTTTTCTGTCATTATTTCTTCAAATAGGTTTTCAATATCTTGCTGTCTCTCATCTTCTGGCACCCCTATAATTCTGATGTTGGTATGCTTTAAACTGTCCCAGAGGCTCCTTACACTATCTTCGTATTTTCAGATTCTTTTTTCATTTTGCTTTTCCGGTTGGGTGTTTTTTGCTTCTTCGCATTTCAAATCTTTGACTTGATTCTTGCGCTCCTCTGGTCTGCTGTTGGGTGTCTGTATAATATTCTTTATTTCAGTCAGTGTATGCTTAATTTCTAGTTGGTTCTTTATCACAACATCGAGGGTCTCATTAGATTTCTTGAGGATCTCATCAAGTTTATCAGCAGTTTCTAGAAAATTATTGAAAGACCTTAAAAGTGCATTTTTTAGCTCTATATCCTCCATTTCTGCATGTTTCTTTGTCTCCGCATTTTTTATGCTTTCTTGGTGCACCCCCTTGTGGTCTCTGTGCGCAGTCTTGTTGTAGTTAAGCCTTGATTGTTGTCGGCAATACTGGGGGTGAATTGACCTCCAGGCTAACTGGCTATGAGAGTCAGCTGTGTCTGCAGTGGGAGAGCTTCTGTGCTGGATCTCTAGGGCGGTGCTAGTCTAGCGTTTGCCTAAGGCTATCTGGGAAATGCCTCTGTGCAGGGCTTGGGCGGGGCGGGTCCCCCCGGGGATCTACAGGGCAGGCGGAGCGAGCAGTTATGGCTGCTCTCAGATCCGTCCCCAGGGGCTCTGCCTCTCAGAGTCCCGGGAGAGAAAACTGCATTCGAGTTCCAACCAAAGCCAGACAGTCCCGCTTCTCCCGTTTGAGTCTGGGTCCCTAGAGACTCGCCCGGATCTGGAGCTCAGAGTCTGAAACTCCCTCCCGATTGAAAACAACAACCACGCCCTCCGCTGCCGGCCCGCTCCACATGCACTCCGCACCTTAGTATTTCACTTCCGCACTGCGCCTCCTCTGAGTCTCGGTATGGATTTCTCTTTCCTTCTAGTTGTAGGATTTCCACTCAGCCAGCCTTCCTGTGGTTCTGGATGATGTCCGTTCCATCTTTTAGTTGTATTTTTGAAGTGGTTGTTCGAGGCAGCAAACTCCGGCGTTAACCTATGCCGCCATCTTGGCTTCTCTGCTTAATTTCTAATTGGTCTTTTTCATACCCTTGAGGGTCTCACTATTTTCTCGGAGGTTTCTAGAAGATTCTTGAGTAACCTCATAACCGTGGTTTTGAACTCTATATGGAGTAGTTTGTGTTCCTCCATTTCTTTCATTTGTGGTATGTTTCTTTGTCTCCACATTTTGGCTGCTTCCCTGTGTTGATAGAGTGGCTTTGTGTGCTAGGTGTCCTATAGGGCCCAGTGGCTCAGCCTACCTAATTACCTGAGGTGGACACTCTTGGTGCACTCCTTTGTGGGCTGTGTGCACAGTCTTGTTGTAGTTAAGCCTTGATTGCTATTGGTATCACTGGGAGGAATTGACCTCCAGGCCAATTGGCTGTGAGGACCAGTTGTGTCTACAATGGGAGAACTTCTGTGCTGGAGACATGCTTATGGGGCAGGACTTGCTTCAGTGGGACTTTTGTGCTCACTGAGTCTGCCCGGGTTTTTAGGTGGAGAAAGGACAGGCCATTCATATGCAAAAACCTCTGCACACAGCTTGGGTGGGGTTGTAGATTGGGTGCTGCGGGGTCTCAGGGAATCACCAGGGCTGAGCAAACCACAATGGCTGCCAGTCTGCTCTGCCTCAGAGAGGTCCCGTGGTCTGTGTCCCACGGCCCCGTGCAGGAACAATGACCGCTGCAAGCACCTCTTCAAGAAAGCCGCCCTCACATTCTGGCCCAATGCCAGACAGACTAGTTTCTCTCTGTATGAATCTGGGTCCCCAGAGTCTCACCCAGAACTGGAGTTCAGAGCAGTTAGGAGCTTGTATCTCCCTCCCAATTGAAAAAGACAACAGCGCACCCAGCTGCCATCCCTTTTTGCGTGCGCCTCCGTACCTCCACACTTCCACACCACTGCACCTCCTACCAGACTCAATGCGCTTTTCTGTTTCCTTCTAGTTGGCGAATTTCCACTCAGCCAGCCTTCCCCTGGTTATGGATGATATTCATTTTGTCTTTTAGTTGTAGTTTTAATGTGGTTGTTCGTGGCAGCAAATTCAGGTGTTTACCTATGCCACCATCTTGGTTGTCTCCTAATTTATATTTCTTAATGTATTTCTCTTTCTGTGTCACAGTTCAGTACCTCATGATACTGACAAGTGCTACTTAGAGGTAAAATGTTGGAAACAGAATTTCTACTGGAGATTCTGTGTGAGAACTGTGTGTATGTCTTTATTTAAGAAGAAAGGTGGTTTATATGGTCTACAAACTTATTTAAAGATGGGATTTTCTTGGAGGATCTCCTTTCCTTTTAATTCCACAGTCTATGGCTTATAAACTGATTTAGGGAAAATAATCAGGCAGCTTATTGGTTAAGGTGGGCAATGGGACAGAGTCACTGTTTATCTTCTTCAGCCAGTGGGCAGGCAGCAGCTGCTGTCTACTCCTTTAATTTAACTTCCAATGTCAATTCAAAGCTTATTCTTTAGACTGTTACCATGTGCTTTCAGCTCTAAGAAGTATTTTCTGGCAGCTGTGATCAGTGTTTCAAAGGAGAAAGAGAGGTTGAAAATTATTTTGGGATACTAATTCTTTTCTTGACTCACCTCTTTCCCTACCGCCCATCAACATGGGAGTTATACAAAAATAAATTGGGGAAAATAAAAATATGCTAATGATAATAATTTTTAAAAATATGCATGATTTGCTCTGGCCAGATGGTGCATTTGGTTGGAGCATCATCCTGTACACCAAAAGGTTGTGTGTTTGATTCCCAGTCAGGGCGGGTTTTGGAGGCAACTAATTAATGCTTTTCTCTCTCCCTCAAAATCAATAAAAACATATCTTTGGGTTAGGATTAAAAATACATCTGGCTCCTGGGGAGATATATTAAAGGTTAATTTCAAAGCTACTATACATTGCAATTATATTTTAATATTCTATATTTTGGAATAATTTTTATGGAAAAGTTGCAAAGATGATACAGAGAGTTCCCATGCACCATTCACTCAATTTCTCCTAACATTAACATCATACATGACTATAGCACATTTCAAAATTAAGAGGTTGTCTTAGCCAGCTTGGCTCAGAAGATAGAGCATTTGTCTGTGGACCAAAGGGTCCTGGGTTTGATTGCAGTCAAGGGCACTTAACTCGGTTGTAGCCTCCTCCCTGGCCCAGGCCCTGGTCAGGATGCATGCAGGAGGCAACCAATCAATGTGTTTCTCTCACATCGATGTTTCTCTCTGTTTATCCCTCTCTCTTCCACTCTCTCTAAAATATCAATGGAAATATATCCTCGTGTGAGGATTAACCAAAAAATAATAAATAAATAAATAAATAAATAAATAAATAAAATTAAGAGCTTTACTTTGGTGCATTGCTATTAACTAAACTCCAGTCTTTATTCAGATTTCACTAGATTTTCCACTAATACCCTTTTCCTGTTCCAGGCTTCTACTGAGGATGCAACATCACATTTAGGAAATTATATTGTAAATGGGAAAAATCAACAAATTAGACATTTGAGAGAAGGCCCTTAGTGCCTAAAGCAAAGAGCTTACTAGATATTGCAGTTTGCATTATAACTTTCTGAGTGAATGACAGTAGGACTGGGAAGGTGGTAAAAGGCTGGGGAGAAGAAGTTTTAATTTAAAGAGGCTTTTTAAAGATTCAAATGATTTTATATTGTTTTGTCAGAAGGACTTTTTCTTTCCATGAGGTCATCATGATGGACAGGTTCAAGAAAATGTATAAAGCAGTCACGGCATAAGGAGGTGCTGTGATATTAGTGGAAGTTTTGAATCCGCAGTTAGGAAATTTAGGTGCTAGTCTAAACATTATAACTAGACACTTTGTGACCTTCTGGAATTCACTAACCAGTTTTCTGCCTCAATTTCCTCACCTGTAAAATGGGAGGATAATTTTACTTACTTTATTCATCTTAAGGAGCTGTTCTGAGGAGCAAATGAAATAATGGATATAAAGACTCTTTTAGAGAAAAGAGGACAAAAAGCTATTCATATACAAGGTACACTTATTCATAAATATAAGAATGGGATTATTTGCAAATCAGAGTCAGCTGATTCTCCATCAAGAGCTATTCTCAAAACTGAAGGTTGGCATTCTGGGTTGCATTCAAAATGTCTCTAGCTTTTTGTGTTCTTTGTGCTTCAGTGACAAAATTATTGTGATTCAGGCCCAGATGTTCCCATTTCCAAAAGCAAGGCAAAGGCATAAGAAAGAAGGAAGGAAGGAAGGAAGGAAGGAAGGAAGGAAGGAAGGAAGGAAGGAAGGAAGGAAGGAAGGAAGGAAAGAAAGAAAGAAAGAAAGAAAGAAAGAAAGAAAGAAAGAAAGAAAGAAAGAAAGAAAGAAAGAAAGAAAGAAAGAAAGAAAGGTGGGAGGGAGGGAGGAAAGAAGGAAAAGCAGAGTTAGTCTTTGTCAGCCTGTCACCCAAGGGACTAGCTGAGAAATAAAAAATTACCTAGATGTTTTGATTATGTGTAACCAAGCAAAGAGTTCTAAATGACTTTGTCATTGTATTGACTAGTCCTTCTGGTTATTTGGGCATCATAAGGGCAGTCTCAGAAACAATTTATACCAATTTTTATACTTGTCCACCAGTTGAATATTAACGTATCAAGAGATTGCGCCACTAAGAATTCCAACTGAAAATAGACTTCACTTCCTCCTCTTCCATTTCTAACATATATTTGATGTCAGATAGTATTCAGTTCAACTGAAAATACTCGACAGAAAAAAAAATTGGTCCTTCTTCTCTACTTCCTTGCTGTTATCTCTTGTCCTGATATGTTGAAGATTTAATCCATTTTTTAGTTGCTTCAGAAAAGTATGCTCATCATATTATTTTCACCAATTGCCTGCCCTCTGATGCTCCTGAAAGGTGCATTTGATATCTGTGTTATAGTCTATAAGAGCAAAAGAAAACAAAATTCTGCTGATGGGCTCTAGGTACATGTTAATAAGTACATCAATTTGGCTCAAATTTGAATTCCTTCATATATTTATGCAGCATAGAATATTTAATAGGCATTAGAGTTCCTTAACCCCAAAATAAATGCATATGTGCTTGAATTATGGTTTTTAAAATAAGAGAAATTTTAATAGTCAGATGTGTCAAGTACCAACCCAAGTATACTTTCTCATATACTCCTCACAGCCACCCTATGAGCAGGATGCTATCTTTATTCTCATTTTATGGATGATGAAGTTAAGTCTCAAGGGGGTTAAGTAATAACTCAAGTCAAGATCATATAATGATGAAGATTTGAATTCAGATCATGGCTAAAGTTCTTGCATTGTTTATTACTTCACATATGAATTCAAAGAATTTGGTTTTTGATACCTAGATCCAGTTCATTTAATCTGGAGACCTAAGTTAAGGCCTGTGGTCCTAATGGTTTTGAGTCACCTTAACTATTTGTTTCTTCATACTTGCAAAGTACACATTTTCTTAAAACATTTAAAAATATTTTTATTGATCTTTTAGAGAAAGAGGAAGGGAAAGGGAGAGATAGAAACATCTATCGGCTGCCTTCTGCAAGCCCTTACTGGGCATCAGGCCCACAACCTTGTCCCGTGCCCTGACCTGAAGATTTCTTGTTGGACAAGACAATGCCCAACCAACTGAGCCACACCAGCCAGGTCACATTTTCTTTTTTGTGGGAATGTTTTAATTAAGGAATCAACTTATTTGACAGATATAGGGCTATCCAGTTTGGTTTTATTAGTTGGGTTTTTCTTTTTCTATTAATTTTTATTTTATTGCAGTATAAACACTTAGATGAGATTCACCTTCTTAACAGATTTTAAAGTGTACAATACAATATTGTTAACTATAGGCACAATATTGTATGGCAGATCTCTAGAACATGTTCATCTTGCTTTAGTAAAACTTTATACCCATTTATTAGGAACTCTGTCCCATTTCTCTTTCTCCTGTGTCCCTGCCAATCATGTTCTGTTTTCAACTTTTATGAGTTTGTCTATTATAGATATCTCATGTAAATGGAATCATGCAAAGTATGCTTTGACCCATTTTTCAGGTAAGCTGATCACTTAATGAATTGTCTCAATTGAGGTTCATGTATTCCATAGGAAACTGAGGCTCAGGAAAGTTAAATAGCTTTCCCAAAGCTAAAAATCAAGTGAATAAAAAATCTGACGAACAGAATAAACTGGTGAATAGAATAGGATCAGGGGCATAGAAAGGGAGTGGACTGACAATTCTCGGGGAGAAGGGTGTATGAGGGTGAGGGAAGAGACTGGACAAAAATCATACACCTATGGCTGAGGACAGTGTGTGGGGGGGGGGGGTAAGGGCATGGGATGTTGTGGGAACCGGGTGGAAGGGAGCTATTGGGGGGAGAGGAACAACTGTAATAATCTGAACAATAAAGATTTATTAAGAAAATAAAAAATTTAAAGCCTTTTTTTATCAAAAGATACCATTAAGAAAATAGATAAGTTACATACTAGGAGAAAATATTCACAAAACATGTATGTGATAAAGAACTGGTATTCAGGATATAAAAATAAATAACCTAATAAAAATGGGCAATGTATTTTGATAGAATCTTTACAAAATAAGATATGAATAGTCAATGAGCACATGAATATATAGTCAACATCATTAGTCATTAGGGAATTGCAAATTAAAATAGCCAGGGTATTGTCAAGGGCTGGGGGGAAGAAAAGGACACATATGTAATACCCTTTGTAATGCTTTAAGCAATAAAAAAAAAAAAGATCTCATCCCTCCAATGAGGTCATGCTAAGCAAAAAAATAAAAAAAATAAAAATAAAATAAAATCCCAATGAGACATCATTATATATCCAAAAGAATAGCTATAATTAAATAGATTGACCACACCAAATATTGACAAGAATATAGACCAACTGGAACTTGCATATATTTTTGGTTGGTGTGTAAAATGGAATAACCACTTTGGAAAAATCTCTTGTAGTTACTTATAAAACTAAATATATAGCAACCTTAATACCTGAAAACTTTATTTCTCTGTATGTTACCAAGAAAAGTGAAATTATTTGTCTATACAAAAAGTTGTATATGAATGTTCATAGTATTTTTATTCATAATACCTCCATACTAGAAATAGCTCATTTGTCTATTAATAGACGAGTGGATAAAAATTTGTGGAATAGTCCTACAATGACATACTATTCAGCAATAAAAATGAATGGCTTACTGATATAGACAACAGCATGGTTGAATCTTAAAAATATTATATTGATGCCTTGGCCAGTGTAGCTCAATTGGTTGGGCGTTGTCCCATGTACATAAAGGTCACTGGTCTGATTCCTGGTCAGGGCACATGCCCAGGTTACCGATTCAGTCCCTGGTTGGGGCGTGTGCAGGAGGCAGCCCATAGCTGTCTGACTCTCATGTTGATATTTCTCTTTCCCTCCCTCTCGCTCAGTTTCTCTCTAAAAATCAATAAAAATAATATTATGCTGAATGAAATAATATTTATACAAAAAGAATATAGACTGAGTCCACTTATCTATAGTTCTAGAAGTGGCAAAATTAATATATGGTGAAAAAATAAAACAGTGGTTGCCTGAGACAGAGATAAGGATGGGAATTGACTGGAAAAGGGCATGAGGAACTTTTTGAAGTGATAGTCATGTTCCATATCTTGAAAGGGGTTTGGGTTGCACACGTGTATTAATTTTTCAAAACTCACTAGTGGTTCAAATAAGATTTATGCATCTCAGTTTATGTAATTTTAAATTAAAAAGAGAAAAAGTACCATAACAAATGTGGACTCTAGTTCATGATAGACATGCCAAAGTATTTAGGGAGAAGCTTATTGTTGTCTGAAAATTGTTTTACATATATCTAAATAATAAGATATGTGATGAATGTGAATAGAGGAATAAAGAGATAAAGTGTGTAATAAGGCAAAGTACAATATAATATAAATTGTAGAATACAGGTGTTCGGTTTATATGTATTCACTATTAAATTTTTCCAACTTTTTTGTATGTTTTAAAATATTGCTAGTAAAATGTTGAAGAAAAAAGCCAATGGTGGATGGGATTCATCAAAAAGTATCCCTTATCTCTCCACATCACTTCCTGTGTCTGACTTTTCCATGCTCACCCATATTCAGTATTTGACTTTCCCCTTCCTATTTTGTTCCCTAGGGCAGTGATGGCGAACCTATGACACGTGTGTCAGAGGTGACATGCAAACTCATTTTTTTGGTTGATTTTTCTTTGTTAAATGGCATTTAAATATATAAAATAAATATCAAAAATATAAGTCTTTGTTTTACTATGGTTGCAAATATCAAAAAATTTCTATATGTGACACGGCACCAGAGTTAAGTTAGGGTTTTTCAAAATGCTGACAGGCCAAGCTCAAAAGATTCGCCATCACTGCCCTATGTTATAACTTGTGCCCTCACACTTCTTACACCCCTCCCCCATGTATCCCATTAGTCCCATATCCATCACTAACTCCATTTCAGACTGTCCTCTAATGATAAGGTATGCAGTCAGCTTGTCCATTGAATCTCTTCAAGGGCCCTGCCCCAATTGATGGAACCTCCAATCCCAGACTACAAAACCCTTCTCGGGAGGAGATACAAGCTCACAGCACAGGAGGAAATGCAATGGACACACAAAGGCATTGATCTTCATTTGCATAGTGAAAGATGATGGCCTTGTGTGCAGTTTTTGTTTTACCTTCTATCCAGACCAAATATGATTAATTCAGTTTATTGCAGAGACAGTTTGTAAAGAAAGTAGGGCCCCTAGGCAGTAGCATCAGATCCTTCCCAGACAAGCCATGAAATGTTTATTTAGAAACCAGTATTAAGTCCAGAGGTCTTAGAAGAAGTCACTGATTCTCATCCTAGTTATGTTCCTGAGTGATGGCTGTGAGCTAAACTTAAAGGAAATAGTTCTCCAAAATCTCCAGAACTAGATGCCAAGAACATCTAGTACAGTGGTTCTCATGCTTGGCTGCACATTAAAATTACTTGGGCATTGATATTTTTTAAAGGCTTTCCAAATTATTCTAGTGTACAGGCCAAGCAAAGTAGATAACTCAATTAGGATTCACTGGTATAGCCATATGAGTTGTGATGATATTGAGAGATAATTTCAAAGAAGTTGGTAAATGCACTGAGACACAAATGCCCTGACATTTCATCTCTTCCAGTCCAGAACCCCCAGAATTCCCCACAATCAGTAACTAAAAGGTTAATGCTTGGCCCAGCAGGAGTCCTCCAGAACCCTGCTTCAGCATTTCTCTAGATTCCATTCTAATTAGTCAGTGCTCAGTACTATACCCATTATTAAATATTTTGAATACCACTTCTGCAACTTGTGTTTAAAAATCACTAATCTAGTTATTTCAGACAAGTATCTGAGTAATTTATCTGTACCACACCAAAAACCTAGTTTGACTACATTTTTATCTTTGTCTATCCACATAACTAGGCTTGTGACCTTAAGTCAGTCATTTTCTAGCTCTGAATCCCATCTGAAAAATGATAGTGTTGAACTAAAACACTTTAAGCATGCCAGCAACTCTGAATTGTGTGGTCCTGAGATTCTATGGATCATGACTTCTGCAAAGCTGAAAAAGGCTCCAAGAGAAGTAAGATCCAAACAGATCCAGCCTCCTATACATTGATCCAAACCAGAGAAAGAAGCCCCACAGTATGTGTTAACTGTAGATTGCGCTTAGGAGATACAAATCTTTCTCGAGGCTGCACCCTCTCCCTCCACAAACACCAAGTTATGGACTTGAACATAAAGATAAATTCTCCCTAACTTGGGCTGAAGAGGCAAATGTTAATAGAGTAGATTTTGAAGTTAGCCCATCCACTTTAAAGTATGGTCCCAACATGTTCATTTACAGCTTCTTGAAGAGTGACTGCCACAGAGGGGTCACATAGTATAAGAATACATAATTCATTTTACTTGTTCCATGTTTATTTGCCATTGATTTCATTGAGTAACATATCGGTTGTGGATTATAGAGAAGAGGAGGAGATAGTTGGTTTTTATTGGTCCCATAAGAAATTTAATCAGCTTCAATTTGTCCTCCCCCAGTCTATGCCTCTTTTGGCCTAGTGTTCCTTTGATTTACATTCTCAAAGCAATTCTTAGTTCTATGGCTCTTCAAGCACAGCTCACTTTATCTGCATCTTTTCGCATTTCACTTGCTCTTTCCCAGGGCAAGTTTCCCAAGTGGTAACTGGAACCATGTTTACAATAGTCTGAAGGGAGATTGTGAGTTGGCAATTATGTAGTTCATGCAGTCATTGTGGATGACCTAAATTACCCAGATTACTAGTCCATACTGACAAACAGCATAATTGCCAAATCATTTTGTGTAGTGGCAGTATAACTTATCATCTATGCTGATATCTCTGAAATGTACATCTATAGTACTGATCTTTCAGCCCATGACCTAGAAAAATATCTCTCAAAGTAGCAAGCTTTGAAACTGTTACACTGTGAAACCTCAATGCAAAACTCGGAGCCCCTATCTCCGTCCCAATTGCCCTATCTCAATGCATCAAATACTCCCCTGTGCTCAAGTACTGATTACTCTCCATATCCTTCAAGCCAGATACCAGCAACAAAAGATGAGATGATAAGATCATAGAAGACTGAATTGGAATGGAAAGAAGGGACTGGACCAACTTATCAATCAAATCCTGGGTTTAGTTGGGTTGCTCCCCAGAAAACATTTGTGCAAAGCTGGCTGGTTTGGTCTTTGACCTCCTATCCTTTGCATCATTCTAGAACCTTAACCTCTTCCCCACATGAAACTTTCTCATAGCATGTATTACAAATTTTCAAAATGTGCTCTGTGCAAAGACCACCTGTAACAGAGCCACTTGAAATAGTATTTAAAATGCAGATTCCTGAGCCCAATAAAGACCATTGATACAACTAAAATTGAAGAACCATTGCTGTTTATTTTGAACAAATAACTTCATTTTCCTGAACTTTTATTTGTTTGCTCAATTAGCAAATGGAGCTATTGCTTTTCTATTTATAGGGCTGCTTAGAGAGCATTTCCATTCACACAATCCATCATCATTTTCAGCTCAAAGTACCTAAACGTAGGGTCTTCTGCTCTAAATTGGTTCCCATTATCAACTTTTCTATGTATATCAGTGGCACAAGTGATCATACTCCCAGGATCCCAGAATCAAACCTCAAAGTCCACAGTAATAAATTAGGATGAATCCATTGTTTGTTTCTATTTTTGTTGTTCTTTGTGGTTGGTCTTTTGTTTTTCCAGGGGAGGAATAAGTGATGGATCAAAGTTTGTTTTGTCATTATTGCATAGACATTATCACAGCATCATCATTTTACAGTACAATCTCCAAGTTATTATCAGGAATATACTCTTAAAAGAAATATGAAGGGGTCTACAGAAATTCTGTTGCAAGAATCAAGCACCTTGTAAGGTACCAAAAGAAGTGAAGGCAGGACTCAGACTACTGTTACTCTGGATCAATTTCACTCAGATCCATGAAATTTCTCCTCCCATTTGGAGTCCCAAAGAGCATTCAGTATCTAGCTAAAACCTCTCTTTGTTGATGTTAAAGTAAGAAGGCATTCACTTTCATTATTTAGAAAGTGTTCTTTACGCCGAAACCGGTTTGGCTCAGTGGATAGAGCGTCGGCCTGCAGACTGAAGGGTCCCAGGTTCGATTCCGGTCAAGGGCATGTACCTGGGTTGCGGGCATATCCCCAGTGGGAGATGTGCAGGAGGCAGCTGGTCGATGTTTCTCTCTCATCGATGTTTCTAACTCTCTATCCCTCTCCCTTCCTCTCTGTAAAAAATCAATAAAATATATTTTTAGAAAAAAAAAAGAAAGTGTCCTTTACTATTACTAATAAAAACCTTACATTATCAAGCACCTACTATGTGTCGGACACTATTTTAAAGACTTCACATGGTCATATAGGTAGGAACTACAGCATTGGGATTCAGACTCAGTCAATGTGGTTGCAGCGTCCATACTCTTAACCACCACACTCTGCAAACTATTGACAACCTATAGCACATAGACTGCATGTGAAGCTGAAAGTCGTCTGCCCCAAAGAATCACCAAAATCTTCACTTTCTGTCACCTCTGCCCAAATGATGCAAACCTGCTACTAGGGACCTGACAAAGCCCTTAACAGGACTCCTGATGCTATATACATCCTATCTAATAATAGGCAAACATGGTAATTGACTGTACCTTCGCTATGCCTCCCATTAATCAGTGCGATATGCAAATTAACCACCAACAAAGATGGCGGCTAATTTGCATACTGCAGGCAGGGCGGGACAGCGCAGCCGCCAGCGCGAGAGCCACCATTCAGGCCCCCATGTGCGACTCCAGAAGCCGCCGGCCTGCCGCCAGTGATCGGATCCGATCCCGGCTGCAGGCCATCCCCAGAAGCCCCAGAAGCCGCCCAGAAGCCGGTGATTGGAGGGAGATGAGGGTCCCCTGCCCAGGCCTGAAGCCCGGGCCAGAGGCGTCAGGCCTGTGCTGGGGGGGCCAAGCCAGCGATTGGTGTGATCTACAGAGGAAACACCTTTTCTGACCTCATTGGCTAAGCTCCCTGTATGCCACTGGTAATATTCTTAGTAACTTGGGTAATAAGAATCCAAAAAGGTGATCTAGGGTTTTTCACCACACTCCTGGCGAAAAAAATGAAGGTCCGCTGCTGGAGGGCTAAGAAATGTCATATCCTGCCCTAACCAGTTTGGCTCAGTGGATAATGCCTCGGCCTGCTGATGGCAGGGTCTGGGTTCAATTCTGACCAAGGGCATGTACCTAGGTTGCAGGCTCCTCCCTGGTCGGGGCCCAGGTCAGGGCTCATGCAGGAGGCAACCAATCAAAGTGTTCCTCTCACTTTGATGTTTCTCTCTGTCTTTCCCTTTCTCTTCCACATTCTCTAAAAATCAATGGAAACATATCCTCAGGTGAGGATAAAAAAAAATAATAAAGAAATTATTATATGAAAGACACATCTTGAAAATGCCTAAAGAAAGTTGTCATTTTTTCATGGTGAAGGGACTGGAGTTCGTGTTGATGAAAAAACCTTGCTGGCTGCGGTGACTGGCAGTGGCTGCAGCAGTGGGGTGATGGGCTGGTGCCTTCCCCTGATTAGCCCGGTCGCCTCCCACAAAGGGAGGCCAGACTGTGGCTTAGGCCTGCTCCCAAGGGGAGCAGGGAGCGGGTTTAAGCCGTCACTAGGACATCCTCTGAGGGCTCCCAGTATGTGAGAGGGGTCAGTCTGGGCTGAGGGACACCCCCCCCCAGTGCACGAATTTCATGCACCGGGCCCCTAGTATGTAATAAAAGAATAAAAAAATCCATATAGTGATACTCATCTAATTTAGAACAGAGGTAACCTCTGAAGATAAAGGAAGAGGTGTGATCAGAGAGCGGCACACATGGGGCTCCAACTGTACTGGTGATATTTGATTTCTTATGCTGGGTGGTGGTTAAACTAGAAGGTATACATAACTTTTGTATGTTTTTACTATTTCATAATAAAAAAATTTAAAGGGTTCCTAGGGATTACACTGTCTTGAACAGAGGGGAGAGCTCAGACTATAGCATTGAGCTTGTTGTAATACAGCCTGAAGAATCTAGAAGAGGGGATGCACCATTTTTGCTTTTCTCTTGCCTTACAAAGGAAGATCTTGAGATTTACAGCTTTTACTACCTCTTACCCATTAAGCTCTCTTTCAAGGTCTGGCAATAATAAATATATTAATTTTTTAAAAATATATTAATATTATATATACTGATATTTCATAATAATAGGACTTCATATTTATAAACTTATGAGAGATTGTGGCATGCCTGTATGGGGAGTGGGAGGGCAAGATGTGACTCAAGTAAGGAAGGAAAAAAGACTGGAGGAAGAGTAAATATTTGAATAAACTTCAAATATTGAGAGAAGGGTAAGAAAGAGAATGAAAGGAAATAAGAGCAAAAAATAAGGAGAATAATAGGGTCTAGACACACACGCATATGCAAGTATACATGCATGCATGCACACATGCAAATGTACAAGTGAACAGAGAGGCATGTGAGAAAAAGAGAAGGAATGGTATAAGAAAAAGGAAATAAGGGAGGCTGAAAAGCAGTGGGGAAGATATAAATAAGATAAAAAGGTAATAAATTTAATTAATTGAGGGATTATTATGTGCCAGACACTGTGCTAAATACTTTACAAGCATTATTTCATTTGATTTCCCCCAATAAACCCATGAGACAGGCATTAATGTATTAATAGGCCCACATTTTACAGATGAAGACAGTAATGTTCAGAGAACTTGGGAGATTTTCCTGAGGTCACGCAGTTTGATAAACTGAAATTTTACTCCATATCTGAGTAACCTCAAAGGTTGGGAGCTTAACCAGTGGGTTTACTATCTCCCAACAGAAGCCACGGAGAGAAAGAAGATAGGATAATGGAACTGAAATCCTTATACCTACAGGGACCAACCAGGTAGCATGGGGGAAGAGGCTTGCTCCCATGGTACATAAAAAGTACTTGTTTCGTCAGAGGCAGCCCAACTCAGCTCTGGCTGATTTGTTGCTTTGTAGGAATGTGGGCCAGGTTTACCAGATACTCTGTTTTTCAAGTAAAGTCCAAAATCCAAAATTTTTAAAAAGGAAGTCTCATGATTGTTTTGATGTTAGCAAAATAAAACTATTAGGGGAAAAAAAGCTATTTTGTATGCCAAACAGAGCCCAGCTATGGGATGAATTTGGCACACAAGCCACCAGTTTGCAAATGCTGGATTAAGAATGGTAGATAAAGCTAACCTCAGAGATCAGAAAGGAAGCCTAAAGAAATAAGTAATCAGAGAACAAAAAAGAGGAAAAGAGAAAGTCAGAGAAAAGGAAAAAGTTGTTTTGGTTTTTTTTTAAGTCAGAAAAGAGTAAAGGATCAAATAAAGGGCAATAAAAGAGTAAAATGAGGAGGGGTTTGTGGGAAGCCCAAGAGGTGGAGGAGAAGCAGAAAGCTGGAGGAGGGAGAAGAAAACAGATAAGAAAGAGGATTGGAGGGGGAAAGATGCAGGGAAGAGAAGAGAGAAGTGAGAGAAAGAACACAGATAAGAGGGAAAGAAGGGCACATAGAAGAGGTTAATTTTTTATATGCAATAAACATTCCCATTTCAAGAAAAAAACAATTTTAATATAATAATATTACATGCAATAAATATTAATATTTCAAGAAAAAAGATTTTAAATATACTAATATTACCAAAACTGTACTAACATAGTATAATATCACAAAAGGGATAGGAAATATTAAAAATCTGCAAATAACAGGATTACTTCTATTATATTCTAAAATATTTTTTCTCTGGCTCTATTTTTCTTTATCAGTTTATGTTGTTCATTATATTCCACAAATGAGTGATATTTATCTTTCTCTGACTGACTTATTTCGCTTAGCATAATGCTCTCTAGGTCTATCCATGCTGTTGCAAATGCTAGGAGTTCCTTCTTTTTTACAGCAGCGTAGTATTCCATTGTGTAGCTGTACCACAGGTTTTTAATCCACTCATCTGCTGATTGGCACTTAGGCTGTTTCCAAATCTTGGCTATTGTAAATTGTGCTGCTATGAACATAGGGGTGCATATATCCTTTCTGACTGGTGTTTCTGATTTCTTGGGATATATTCCTAGAAGTGGGATTACGGGGTCAAATCGGAGTTCCATTTTTAATTTTTTGAGGAAAATCCATACTGTTTTCCACAGTGGCTGCACCAGTCTTCATTCCCACTAGCAGTGCACGAGGGTTCATTTTTCTCAACATCCTCACCAGCACTTGTTGTTTCATTTGTTGATGATAATCATTCTAACAGGTGTGAGATGGTACCGAAGAGGTTAATCTTTACCCAGCAGTTCTTGGGGACTCTGGGCCAGGGAAAGGTGGGGCTGGAGACGACCAAGTTACCCCATCTATTGGGAGGGCTCTCTCCCTTTGAAAGAAGGTTGGAGGAGCTGTTTCTTCTTTCAGGAAACAATTGCTTCTCCTCCTAGGACACAAGAGGGCAGTATCAGCAGAAGCAGCAGCATGTTGAGGTTCCTTGGGTCCTTCTCTGGGGCCCAGACAGCAGACTGCATAGAGCCCTTTGGTAGCCTTCACTACCTAGTGGATTAGGGAGCTTCTGAGACAAAGCTAGAGTTGCAGGGAATGGGCTGACCACAGTCTGGCACACACCCTTTCCAGGCATCAGACAGGAGCTTGTGCAATAGAGCAGTAGCCATGGTAACCCGGTGTGCTGCTACCCTGTTTGGATTCACAGAAGGGAGTTAAATTTTGCATCAGGACATTCACATTTAGTAAAGGCTGATCCAGTCTGCCCCAGCCCCCAGGGGTCCCTTCTTCTGGAAGCCCCAGGCAAAACTTAGAGAGATGAATATTTCACAGAAGAACTTTTCAATTTCTAGTCCTTCCCAATCCTGTGACCCACACTTCCCTCTCAGGGGTCCCTATTGATTCAAATGCTCACTAGACCTCAAGGTTAGAAAGGATTTCAAAGATAATTCCTCTGACCCCCAACTACACCATTAAGCTTTATCCCCCATACCTTCCAAAATGGTAGCTTTTAGTGTTATCTAGGGCTACTCAGAGAGCCAGACTCCCAGGGGCCATTTCCAGGTACTAAGATTCCCCATACGTATATATTTTAAATTAGAGGCCTGATGCACGAAGATTCGTGCAAGAATGGACCTTCCTTCCCCTGGCTGCCAGCACCACCTTCGCTCTGGCCAGAGCCACCTTTCTGCCTTCCCATGCTGCCCAGAGGAGTAGAGTGGCTGGGGCAGTGCAAAAGGCCTGTGTTGTTGCCCCTGGCTGCTTGGTGTCCGCGTATGCAAATTAATCCGCCATCTTTGTTGGGTTAATTTGCATACTCCTGATTGGCTGGTGGGCGTCATGAAGGTATGGTCAATTTGCATCTTTCTCTTTTATTAGTGTAGATACCAAACAGGTTACTCAAATTGTGCTATATTTTCAATGCGTACATGGCACACAATTGCACTTGAAAGTAAAATAAAAAATACATTAATTTGTGTTTTTTTTCCTTTAAAATTTATTGATAGATTGATTTCAGAGAGAGAGAAAAGGAAAGGGGAGAGAGACAGAGACAGAGACAGAGACAGAGACAGAGACAGAGACACAGAGAGAGAAACATTACTGTGTTGTTCCACTTATATATGCATTCATTGGTTGACTCTTATATGTGCCCTGACTGGGCATTGAACCTACAACCTTGGCATATTGGGACAATGATCTAATCAACTGAGCTATCTGGCTGGAGCACTAATTTGTTTCTATCTGCTCACAGAGTTAATGATTTATGTATTTTTGACAGATGCAAAAGTTTGGAATTTTTGCAGCTAAATAATGTCACAGGATTTTTTTATATAAGAGGCTATTATGTCAAATAAGGATTTGGCTGATGACTATGAGTCACTCATACTGCATAGCCTAACGCTAATTTAAATGTTCCACCACAGATGGCAATGCTCTACAATATTTGTACTAGCCACAAGGGAATTTCCAGATATATATTAAAAAATCAATTCACACTGCAGTACAGGTAGTGGGCATGATGCTAAGACAGAAGTTTAAAGTTATATGATTAATCTCTTTTATTATACCAGGGTTCTTTTCCCAGCATCTAGAAGGGTTCAGGAATTTGGAGAAGGCTGTGTGTAGATGTTAAATAAGAGTCCAGAGCCTAATAAAGAGTCCAGAGACAAGATATAATTTTGTAAGGCATTTGGGGGTCAGAGGAGCTTAGCTAAAGGAGCTAAGTTCTAAGGTCTTAGTTTTCTCTGTCCCCAGGACCCCATGCTTTTTATTAACACAATTTGTCCTGAGGCAAGGCAGAGATATACACTTCAAAGAGTCAGGGTTTGGTACAGAGTCCATTGTCAGAATGGGGGAATTAGCCTAGAGCTGCTCAGGTGTTTGGCCAGTAGGAGGCAATAACGTGTAGATTAAGGTCCTTTTAGCTGTCTGGCAGCCAAGAAATCAATTTAATGTATCCTATTCAGGTTTGGGGAAATGCCTTCAGCCATTCCCAGATGCAGCCCTGCTGTCATGCTGGAATTGGTCTCCGGCATTTTATTGTATGTCAAATCACTGTACACTAGAAACTCATCCTATATAATAAAGAGGTAATATGCAAATTGACCGTCACACCCTCACACAAGATGCCCCCCCCATTTGGGCACAAAATGGCCACCATGAGATGGCCAACAGGGGAGGGCAGTTCTGAGCAATCAGGCCAACAGAGGAGGGCAGTAAGGGGCGACCAGAGCTGCAGGGGAGGGCAGTTGGGGGGTGACCATGTTCACAGGAAAAAGAAGTCAGTTAGGGGAAATTTTTATAAAAGGGAGGGGAGCTTAGGGGG
>NW_005871050.1:25072241-25088997 GCF_000147115.1 Myotis lucifugus | reverse complement strand
GGCAGTTAGGGGAGATCAGGCCTAGAGGGGAGGGCAGTTAGGGGCAATCAGGCCTGCAGGGGAGGGTAGCTGGGGGTGACCAGGCCAACAGGGGAGGGTAGTTGGGAGTGACCAGGCCTGCAGGGGAGGACAGTTGGGGGCGACCAGGCCAGCAGGGCTGGGCAGCTGGGGGTGACCAGGCCTGAAGGGGAGGGCAGTTGGGAGGACCAGGCCTGAAGGGGAGGGAGGGCAGACAGAGGCGATCAGGCCTGGAGGGGAGTGGAGTTAGGGGAGATCAGGCCAGCAGGGGAGGGAAGTTGGGGGTGACCAGGCAGGCAGGGGAGGGCAGTTGGGGGTGACCAAGCAGGCAGGGGAGGGCAGTTGGGGGCAACCAGGCCGACAGGGGAGGGCAGTTGGGCGTGACCAGGCCAGCAGGGAGGGAGGGCAGTTAGGGGAGATCAGGCCTGGAGGGGAGGGCAGTTAGGGGTGACCAGGCCTGCAGGGGAGGGCAGTTGGGAGTGACAGGCCTGCCAGGTGGGGGGGCAGTTAGGGGAGATCTGGCCTGCACGGGAGGGCATTTAGGGGGACGAGGCCTGCAGAGGAAAGAGGGCAGACAGGGGCAATCAGGCCTGCAGGGAAGGGCAGTTAGGGGCGACCAGGCCTGCAGGGGAGGGAAGTTGGGGGGACCAGGCCTGAAGGGGAGGGAGGGCAGACAGGGGCGATAAAGCCTGGAGGGAAGTGCAGTTAGGGGAGATCAGGCCTGCAGGGTAGGGTAGTTGGGGGTGACCAGGCAGGCAGGGGAGGGCAGTTGGGGGCTATCAGGCTGGCAGGGGAGTGGTTAGGAGGTGGTCAGGTTGGCAGGCAGAAGTTGTTAGGGGCAATCAGGCAGGCAGGCAGGCAGACGAGTGGTTGGGAGACAGCAGTCCTGGATTGTGAGAGGGATCAGGCCTAAACCGGCAGTTGAACATCCCTCGAGGGGTCCCAGATTGGAGAGGGTGCATGCTGGGCTGAGGGACACTCCCCCACAGTGCACGAATTTTGTGCACCGGGCCTCTAGTATATATATAATACCCTAATATGCAAATAGACCAAATGGTGGAACAACCGAACAAAGGGTCACTATAACATGCACTGACCATCAGGGGGCGCATGTGGAACATGGCGAGTGTCGGCAGCAGGCGGCAGAGCACGGAACATGGTGGAGCAGGTGAGCGGGGGTGCCAGACCAACACGGGGTGCCGGTTGCTGTCATTGGGGGTGAGTCTCTGGTGATTACTGAAAATTTTTTGCTGCCGTGCACCATGGTCCCACCCAGCGCTCGCACCTGCTGCTACCAGCAGCAGAGCCGGAGCCACAGCTCACATCCACTGCCAGCGCCCGGCACTGGGTATAAGTGGTGGCTGCAGGCCTGATGGCCCTCAGGGCTTCTCTACCTCCCCCTGTTCCTGAGGGGCAATTGGGGCAGCAACTGCCACTCGTACCTGCTGAAGGCACTGGCCCCACTCATACCCACTGCTGGTGTCGGCCCCAATTGCTCTGCGCCATCAGAGATTGTGAGCGGGGCTGGTGTGATCAGCGCGTGGGAGTGGCGGCAGTGGGAGCGGGGCTGCTGGAAGACAGGGGACCGAGGGCATAGCAGAAGGAGCAAGGCGGTGGCACGGAGGATGGACCGAGAACCACCCCTGTGCCCACCACAGCCTTGCGGTCCACAGTTCCTTTCAAGGTGCACGAATTCGTGCGCTTGGCCCCTAGTCATCAATAAATCAACAAACAACACTTGTTGGTGAAGATCTGGAGAAAGGGGAACCCTGTGCACTGTAGGTGGGATTGAAAATTGGAGGAACCACTCTTAGGAGAGCACAGAGGTTCATAAAAAACTGAAAATAAAAGTAACTTATGTGCCCCAAATTCCACTTCTGGGTATATATTTGAAGAAGTCCAAAACAATAATTTGAAAAGATATATACACACCCCATAGTTATTTACAATAGCCAAGATATGTAAGCAATCCAAGTGTCCATAAATAGATGAGGGGATAAAGAAGAAGTGGTACATATATACAATGGAATATTACTCTACCATACAAAATAATGAAATCTTACCATTTATTACAACATGGAATGAAGTCTTACCATTTACCACAATTCCTAGAGGGTATTATGCATAGTGAAATAAGTCACCCAGAGAAAGATAAATATATTATTTTACTTATATGTTGAATTTAAAGAACAAAATAAATGAATAAACAAAACAGAAACAAACTCATAGATACAGAAAACAAACTGATGGAAAGGGGTTTGGGGAAATGGGTGAAAATGGTCAAGGAACTCAGAAGAACAAATTGGTAGTTACAAAATAATTATGGGGATGTAAAGAACAACATAAGGATTATAGTTAATAATATTGTCCTAACTATGTATGGTGCCATGTGGTTACTAGAATTATTGGGGCTTGACTTTGTAAATTATATATTTGTCTGACCACTATGTTGTACACCTGAAACTAATATAAAATAATACTGAATGTCAACTGTAATAGAAAATAAAAAAATAAAGTAAAATGAAAAGAGGTGCTAGAGACCCCACCTATCTATAAAATGTGTCAAAGTTTTTGAGACAATGTTTTAAAACTACCACACATGTTAAAATGTAGAGAATAATATTAAAAACACCAAAATATCCATGACCCAGAAATTATACGTTAGTATTCTTGCTAGGGTTGTTTCAGAAAATTTTTTAAACAAAGAAAATGTCATTTTTAAAGAAAGGACTCTAGCCTACTGAGTTGCCTTTTCCAGTATCTGCTTACTTCTTATCCAGAAATTCTCCATATTAGTAATAATAATAATAATAATAATAATAAGCATTTTTGAGCTCTTGCTAGATGTCAAGCACTGTTACTTTTATGAAGAGTTCTCTCAACAACACTATTAAGTGGGTATTACAACCATCTCCTACTGACAGATGGGGGGGGAAAAAACAACCCAATAGTTAGAGAGGCAAGCTGCTCAGGGACACAGAGGTGAGGGTTATATTCAATTCTACAAGTATGCCAAGCCACACATGACCTCCTGCCTTAGTAGTAGAATTTATAATCTAGTGGGAGTTGGGTCATAACAATAAAGATTGCAGAAAGTACTATGAAATAAATAAATAGACTAATGTGTGAAGAAAGTCAGGACAACAGATAATAGAGTCAATATTTAAACTCAGGCAGCCTAATTCTAGATTCTGCATGCTTAATCCTTGTGCTATACAGATTAATATTCTTTAGATTAGGATATGAGATTTAATAAAATTAGATCTGTGGCATCCTTTTCTCTAACCACTGTCCTATATGTCTTCCCCTTTGCCTTAAATTACTTTTGCCAGCATTCATTGTTTCATGGCTATTAATTTTTATTCTTGTCTCAGATTTTTCCTAGTAAAACTCTCTTGGCAGTAAGCAATCTTATCACAGAGAGGTTCTGTAAAGCAGCCATGTTTAGACTATCTTTAATAAAATAAATTGGCCTCTCCCACACAATTAACAAGGTTGGGCATATATTTAATCTCAAAAGTCCCCAAGTTTTGATTTATCCACCTGTATTATAAAAGTGTATGGCTTCTTTTATCATTCAGTAACATAATCGTTGTATGATTTTCTTGGAAACTCTAAAAGCTGGGAGGGAAAATTAACTGATTTTGGCTCTTTGGTGATATAATTGGATCTTCTAAGGCTATTTGACCAGGTTATGTTGCCTGAGGACTTATAAAAAAAAGAAGGTTAATATTTTCACCCATGTTGAACTCATGTGATACACATATTTGTGAGGTTACCTCTTAGGTGACAGTGAGGGGTTGCACTTTTATTGCAATAAAGATTATGCCCTTCTCTTGCAATTTAATTTTATGTTATTGATATGGTGAGTCTTAATGAAAACGTCAGAATTGTTTATGTCTTTAGAAGTAATGACACATGAAATTAGTTGGGTGACACTATGTGGCAAGTAAATAAATTAGAACAAAAATCTAGCCATGGGACTCTTTCTTTCTTGGTCTCAATTTTGCACCTGCTCTGTGCCTAGATTCCTGGGGCTTAATGGAAGAAACAAGCAGAGGTCTTGACTTCTCTTCTCACATTGACAAGGCCTACTTGTTTTGTTTTGAAGTTTTCAAAAATTAATATATAATTCATGTACCATAAAATTACCCTTTTAAGTATATAATTCAGTGGTTTTGAGTATATTGAGAATTGTACAACCATCACTATTATCTAATTTCAGAACAATTTCATCACCCCCATCCCAAAGAAATCCCCATACCTACTAGCAGTCGCACTCCATTCCCACTCCAGCCCCATGGCAACCACTTTCTGTTTCTAAGGCTTTTCCTCTTCTGGACATTTCATATAATGGGACCAGGCCTATTTTGCCTCTTTCCCCTTCCTCCTTCTCCCTCTCTGACTCCTTGCAATCAGACTTTCGGAATGAGTGAGCTGAATCTGTCTAAAACAGATTTTTTTTTCATTTTCTCTGGCCTGCTATCCCATTTGCCTTTTCTTAGGCTCTCCTCTCTTTGTTTAAACTGATTCTTTTAAAATCACAAGTATTTATTTAATGACAGGTATCACTAATAATATATAAAATTGAGTACTTAATATGAGTCAAGATGATCTGTCCTAATAGCTTTATTTGCATTACCTCTTTTGATACTCACATTAACTAAATGAAGTAGATATTATTATTTATTCCCATTTTACAGATGAGTAAACTGAGGTATAGAAAGAATAAGGACTTAAACACAGCTAGTTTGTGTCAGAGCTGGGATATGCATGGTGTTCCGTGCTAGAGGGCAGAAGATGGAGGTGGCCGGCAAGGTGATAAAAAAGAAGGCATGGTTCCTGACCTCAAGGAGTTGGGAGAGGAAAGACATCACAAACTGGCATTTGAAACAATAGTGTAAACAGTGGTTTTAAGTGTTAGTATGCCTCAGAATCACTTGGAGAGTTGTTAAAACATTAATCGCCAGGGCATCCTTCTTAAGTTTATGGTTCAGCCAATCCTGGATAGGGCTGGAGAAACTGCATTTCTAACAAGTTTCTAGCTGAGGCTACTGGTCATCCAGGGACCTCACTGTGAGAACAACTGGCTTAGAGCATAGCTGTCATAGAGGCATCTGGAAATGGAACAGAAAGAAGTAAAATTATGCACATTTAGAAAAGTTACAAGCTTTGGCGTGTTGTCTGTGTTGCAAGATGAGTTAGTTTCCTAAAGGAGTTAATGAAAGGAAGGCAAGCATTGAATCAGTAGGATTAGGTCTCTCACCTGATTACAACTGTCTTGTACATCCCAGCCTCCTGCTCCTTACATATCAATTCCAAGCTGCTTACAGGGCATCTGAGACCCTTGATAATATGGCTCCCATAGGCCTCTCCAGCCTCATGGTCCTGACTTCTTAGCACCCTTCTTTAGAGTCTAGCAATTCCAAGTTGCTCTCAATTCCCAACCTTCCATGCTGGTTCATGACCCGCTACTATTTCTTCTGCCTAAAATGTCCCCGCTCATATTCCCCACTCAGGCCTTCTGGCTCCACCATGATCATCCACTTAGTCACAAAGTGATCTTGGGCAAGTTGGTTAACTTCTCTGTGCCTCAGTGTTCTATGTAAATGGGGATAATAACAGGGTTATTGTAAGGATTAAATAAGGTGATATTTATAAAACACTCAGCACAGAGTCTAGCATATAGTGCCTAATAAAAATATTAAGTATTTTTACTTTTATTATTCGTATTCATTTTGTTACACACAGCTTAGGCATTACCTCTGCCAAAAAGTCTTCCTTGTCACTCTCAACCCATGCCTACATTATTAGTGATTTCCTCCCTCTCCGGTACTTACTCTGTATGAAAACATGCTTCTACTTTTCAAATCCCTGCTCCATCACTTGTTAGCTGTGTGATCCTGAGGAAGTCACTTAATCTCTCTGAATCTCTAGGTTTCCTCATCTGTAAAATGAAGATAATAAAAGCACAATCTCACAGAATTATTGCTGTTATGAAAGAAAGCAATGTCTGTACTAACTGTTAGCACAGTGCTCAGTACTTAGTAGAAGCTTAATAAATGTTTGCCAATGTAATTTTGAACTTTACCAAGGATTGAGAGAAATGGAGAGATCATTCCTTCTTGAGGTAAAATTGTGGTGCTCTTATCTCAGGAAGTAGTTGGGAGGAGCAAATGGCTCTATATATTGGTTCTTGGTCATGACTTTACTATTATATTCCTCAACCTGACCTCTGCCTACCCCTATACCTCATACCACATTCTCTTATTATGCTCAACATCTCCCATCTAGTTCCCCAGCACACACCATGCTGTTGTGAGATTTCTGCTCTATTTCTTCTTTCTGAAATCCCCTCTCCCATATTCTTCCTGGCTAATACCTGCCCATTCTTCAAGCTTCAGCTTTCTGTGTCATCTGTTTCTGAAGGACTTTCTTGAGCCTCCAGATTGAGGTGGTTGTCCCATCCTGTGCTTACTTCATCACAGTGTTTAGGATATTGTTATATATATATATATATATAATATTGTTTAGGCATCAGTCTCCCCAACTACACTGTGCCTGTCTTAAGAGCCAAGCCTGTCCGGTTTCATCTCTGTACTCCCAATATCTAGCAGGGTGTTTGTGACATAGTATGTGCTCAATGAGTATTTGAACTAAACAGAGGAAATCCAGCTGTACTAGAACAGGCTTAAAGTTATTGTTAAAATGTCAACAATTGTCAAAGTCAGTTACCTTTCCTGAAATTGCAGCATGGAGAACATCTGAGCATTCTTCTGGTGTCAGGCAAGATAGTGAATTTGACCTATGACTCATGAAAAAAGGGGCATTAAACAAAGCTGGCCTTTTATGCTACTTAAAGCTTGGAGAATGCTGCCATCTCGTGATGGAATTCAGAGATACTTGAGCATGAGCTCTGTAATTCCGTATGGAAGCATGAAAAACCACTGAGGCTGCATCTACATGGAGCAAGCCGAATGGCCAATTTCTCTGATTAAGGCAGGTATGTGATGTACATTTTCACACAATATAACTTGTTATTTAAGGGTAATAAAGGTTTGGCTATTCCGTTTAGTAGTCACCAAGTCCTACTAATGTGATTAGCTGCTGATGTGATTAGTTGCTGGTGGGGAATTTCCACGATAGTCCAAATGCAACATGTTTGGTTCCATTGCCACATTCAGTGTCCTATAATGTACCTTATATTTTAAGTCGAAAGTTTGTCTGGCACAGATCTTCTTTTAGGCATTATACAATCTGATTGCATATAAGAAGCAATTAAGGAATAACACGCCATTAAAGTTGACTCAAACTATTTGACTGACTGCATGTGTGTTAAACAAATATCCAAATGTATGCATGACTGTCTCCAGCCTTCTAGAGAACATCTATACATTTTATAGGAACCCTCAAAGATGATCTTTGACCTGTTCTTCCTCATGCCTCACAATCCTGATTTTTCCTCGGAAATTTCTCTTGTATCTTCCCCACTGCCAGGGTTTTCAATCAGCTCCTCATTGTCCTTCACCTGTCTTTGGATCCTATCTGTGGACCTGGCTGCACCTGAGGGAAAAACCAGTTCTCCTGGGAGTCTAATTGTGTGAAGTCTTTGGTCTGGGCAGCAATAAGGAGGACACATATCCAGAATGGGTGGGAGCAAATGAAATGAAAGAGGGGGCTGTGGACTAGAATGTAAAAGGGAAGTCAGGGTATTGTCAGAGGCATTGCATGTCATAGCAGGCTATGGCATTAGTATTACTCCCGTGAACTGTGAAACCAGGCTTCCTGTATCTGAACTCTGACTGGCACTTACCAGTTATTTGACCTCAGGCAAATTACTTTACGTATCTGTGTCTCAGTTTCCTCATATCTAAAATGGAAATTAAAATAGTACCTATGTAAAGGTTAAATAATATGTTATATGTAAAGGGCTTAGAATGTTGTCTGGCACATAGTAATCATAAAAAGTATTTGTTAAAGTACTTTTATTTTGTATTGAATTTATTGGGTTGACATGGGTTTTAGACAATAAAGAATTTAAGATAAGTTTAAGCACAGAGTTATAAGGATGTATATTGCACCTAGGCTATAAACAAGGCTTAGGATGGCATTCCATTCCTAATGAATGACAGTGGCCTACATGTGGCAGGAGCAGCCAGCTGTCTTACAGGCACCAGGCTGAAAGGGGCCAGACACCACTCCTGCTACCCACCCTCAATCAAACCCTCAAAAGGACAACCTTGTCCAGGTCTGTGTGAAAGAGCTACAGCCTCACCAGTGCACAATTCATCCCGACTGAATTACTTCCTGGCACTTGGTAGCAGTGGGACAGAAAGTGTAGAAAATGAAAACAGTGTTCAGTGGAAAGCAGAAATTGCTTTATATCTATCCTTCAGAGTTCAGAGGGATCCTTCTTTAGATTAGTAAATTTCTTTCTTACTTGACTCCATGAAGAGGCCCTGGGCAGGTAGAAAGAGGCCAAGGAACTCTCCATTTGTAAAAATGTTCATTTACCAGTGTAAATACTGCTGCAGCAGGTCCAGGGTAGCTGAACCAAATACTTGGAGTACAGAGGTAATAACAATGAAACTCGGATACAGAGGGTCTCATGGGATCTGGTGCATCAGCTGTTTAAAAAGCTGACATGTGCAAGCTGCAGGCAAGTATCAGACTCAGGAATTGTCTGGAGCAAGTCTAAAATGATGGAGTTTCACCCTGACTAGGTAGCTCAGTTGGCTAGAGAGTTGTCCCAATATGCCAAGGTTGGGAGTTTGATCCCAAGTCAGGTCACATAAAAGCATAAACCAATGAATGAATAAATAAGTAGAACAACAAAACAATATAGATAGATAGATAGGTATAGATGATATAGATATAGATATAGATATAGATATAGATCACAAAATAAAAATATGAATGAATGAATCAATCAATAAATACATACACTGAGTGGCCAGATTATTATGACCACCTGACGTTTGTAGGCAAATTAGCTATAATTTCGAACTGAAGTTGCTAGAGGGCCAGACCATTATAAATAGGGAAGCAGGTTGTTTTCCACGACAGTAGAAGTGATTTTTTTCTGAAGATATGGGTAAACAACGTGATTTAACAGCCTTTGAACGTGGGATATATTTGAACGTGAGTGGCCAGATTATTATGACCACCCCATCAGTACTTCGTTGGGCCACCTTTTGCCTTCAATACTGCCGTGATTCTTCTTGGCATTGACTCCACCAGATGTTGAAAGGTGATGCGAGGAATCTGACACTATGCCTGATGAATAGCACTGTCCAGTTCTGTGAGATTTGATGGTTGTGGAACCAGCTGCCTGATGGCTCTTTTAACTTCGTCCCACAAATGCTCAATTGAATTGAGATCTGGTGATTATGGGGGCCACCTAAGCAAGGTAATATCTCCCTCATGTTCCTGAAACCACTCCTGCACAATATGAGCACCGTGGCATGGTGCATTGTCTTGTAGGAAGAAGCCATCTCCATTGGGATACACCATCAACATGATAGGATGAACTTGATCAGCAACGATACTTAGGTATGTTGTACTATTCAGACGTTGTTCCACGTGAATTAAAGGGCCCAAATCATGCCAGGAACACATGCCCCAAACCATAACACTGCCCCCACCAGCTTGAAGGGTTGTACTCATGCATGTGGGGTGCATGCTTTCACGCTGTTTCTGCCAAATTCTCACTCTGCCATCTGCATCATGCAACTGGAAACGTGATTCATCGGACCACATGACTTTTCCAAAGCTCGACTATCCAATCCTTGTGTTCCTGTGCGAATTGGAGACATTTTATCTTGGTAACTGCAGACAGCAAAGGTGTTCAAACAGGCCTTCGGCTTCCGTATCACATACGATGCAGTGTACAGCTAATTTGCCTACAAACGTCAGGTGGTCATAATAATTTGGCCACTCAGTATAAATGGTAGAGTTTCTTGGTCGCCCTACTGCATTTGATTAGGACAGTGGTTCTCAACCTTGGCTGCATATTAGAATCACCTGGGAATCTTTTTAAAATCCTGATTTCCGGGCCTCATCCTCGGGAAATTCTGTTTCTTTGTTACTAATTTTTGTGGCCCCACCCCATAACAAAAAAAAAAAAAAACAGAATTTCCAGAGGATAAGGCCCAAAAATCAGGATTTTAAAAAGATTCCCAGGTGATTCTAATGTGCAGCCAAGGTTGAGAACCACTGGATTAGGAGTACTTTACTTAGGTGACATGGAAGTCTAACTTTGCATCACCCATGGGTTCCCTAGAGGTTCTTCCAGGAGTTTGGCAGTTACTGGACTTGGGAAAGATTCCGTATGGTGAAGAACTGACACTGCAGAGTCCTGGCAGAGCTAAAGTTCTTGATTTTACTTTTTACAAAGAGTACTGGGTCCCTGCTGGGGAGGTAGAAGGTTTGATGAAGCCTGGCAGAAATTCATGCAGGGCAGGTTGTAGAGGCAACTTCTAGAAATATACTGAGATGTACAGATGCTCCTCAACTTACGATAAGCCCATCATAAGTTGAAAGTATCCTAAGTCAAAAAGCATTTAATACACCTAACCAACCAAAGGAACATCATAGATTGCCTTCGCCTACTTTAAACATGCTCAAAACACATTAGTCTCCAGTTGGGCAAAATCATCTGACAATGGGTATCAAGTGATTTACCCTGGTGATCACAAGGCTGATTCGGAGCTGCGGATTTGCTGTTGCTGTCCAGCATCACGAGAGAGTATCATACTGCATGTCACTAGCCTGGGAAAAGATTCAAATTAAAATTGTAAGTTGAGGGCTGTGTGTATAGGCTACAGATACCCAGAAGATGGTTGAAGTTTGGCTTTGTAGACAGAAGTGGCCGGGGACCAAGGGGAAGGATGCAGATGAGAGGTAAGGTTCCAGGGTGACTTTGTATCTGGCCAGAACATTTGCATAATACCTTGTGTGGACTCTTATGTGCACCTCAGTGATTATTTTCCAAATCAGTTTTCTTGGGCTGGCATGAGTCATGTGAATTGGTTGAGTAGCATCCATAGACTTTTCCAAAGCCCTTTAGGTAATTACCAGACATCCTGGGTTTTGCCAGTGTCCAGTACACTGTGACTGGGGGTTGAGGTGGGGAAGAGACCTAGGGCTCAGTGAAGGTCCGGAGCATAATTTGGCTTGGTTATGCTTTTACCAGTAGGCAGTGATGGGCTTTTTGATAAGCAGACTCAATGCACACGGTGGGCACAGAAAAAGTTCAATTTCAAAGACCTTATCCAGAATTTCAAAATCAGGAAATCTAGCAATGTCACTAGAATTTCAGCAAAATAACTTACAGTTTAGTTTTGCTTTCACTTTAAATTGCATATGAGAGGGACACCATAGTTCTTCCAGTCATCTGAGGGTACTAATTGGGGCTTATTGATAAGCCCCACAGTTTAGGAAAAGAGCCTATATCATAGGTCTTTGGGCAGTCTCCTCCTGGCTACAAGCTCATACAATGGCGCCATCTGGTGGCATATGCTGTGCTGTGGGAATGAGTTTTAACTTGCTGCAGAGCTATTCTAGCCTCTGGGTGGAGGGAGGGTGGGCTCCTGTGACAGTGGAGAGGAGATGAGGCCTGCCCTGTGATGGTCAGCTCCATACCTACGTCTCTGTTCTGTTCTGTTTGCAGTTTTAGCAGCCATAGTATTCCAGGCCACACAGCCGTCCCAGCATGACTCTCAACGCATATATACCCATCCATGACCCAGACCAGAGCTAGACAGAATTCCTAAGAGGTAAGATTATTGACTGGGGTGCCACAGGGCCCTTTAGTAGGCCTATGAAGCCAACAGAACCCCTTCTTAGAACCATGTTTGTAAATTCTTACAACAAAATACACAGGAGTAAAAATGAAATTTATTTATTGAAATAGTTTATAAAACATTAAAAATGAATTTGTGATATAGTGATATATGTGCTTCTTTAACACGTATTAAATAACAAGGTCTAGTGGCAGGTCTTATTATGACTGTATTTTGAAGCCGTGATGAGTATAAGTGTTATTTGAAGATAGCTGCAGCTGTTGTAATGTGATAGGCGACCATCTGTGACTTCTCTTGATGACAAACTCACAAGTATTGCTAATACCACCGTGGGCTGCTGCTTATGTTTATAATGGAAGGAAATGGTACATTGAATTGGAGGAAGCTGAAGTTAGAGGTTAGTGAAGACAAAGATGTGTTTTCTGCATCCAAGTTCTTAGATCCTCTCAGTGGATGAACCTCATCTGTGGAGGCCAGGTTTAAAAGACCTTTGTTAGAGCAGTTGTGGCCCAGGGTGCTGCAGATTGCAGACCTGGCTAACACCTTGCAAGCAGGTGCTAGAGGAGGGGAATCAGGATATCCACAGAACACCCCAAAAGGGAACTGAACAGTTGCTAGAGCAGCATTTCCTCTTCATTTCTTACTGCCCTGCTTTTAGGATCCTCCATAAAGCTGGAATGCTTGGGAAAGGCCTCAGAGATTGCTGCAGCTTTAGATTCTCAAGGGTTTTTTTCTTTCTTTTCCTTTATTTCTTTTTTTTAAAGATAACTTTCTACTTTCTCCAGAGGGTGGTGTATGGGCAGGGCTGGAGATCCCTTGGCAGTTGTACCCCAGGACATCATCACCCACAGAAGAGCAGCTCTGGCCAATCTGTGGCTAACTCAGCTGCCAGAAGGAGCACCTGCCAAGAGAAATCAGCCTTTTCCTTCCCCAAGCAGCAGGTGAAAGCAATGCAAAGCAACTCTGAGTTGGAGGCAAACTGCTGAACTCCTCACTGCATGGGCTTGGAGGCTGAGTATGGCCCACACAGGAAGAGCTAAAAGCAGCCAGGGTTGAGGTTTGGTCATGCAGGAAGGGTGGGCATTTCTACTGAGATGAGCTGGGCCACAAAACCTGGAGGTCCAGCTATGGCAAATTCCACTGGAGAAAAATAAAGATGGAATACTAGAAAGACTCAGTCCCAAAGCCAAGTTTAAGGTCCAGAGATTGCACAAGAAGACAATCAAGGAATTGAAAAGCCAGAGGGCAACAGCCTGGCAGAGATAGAGCAGAGCAATCTGCAGGTAATTATCCTGATGGGAGCTGAGTCATGCGGCTACACTGTGGATCAGCAGGCATGTCAGCTAGCCTCAAAGATTTTGCATGAGAGGAATCTGGGGTACATGAAAGGGTTGAGAGCGTGTCAAACTTTCTGAGACAGGAGGTGTTTTTGACAGGGTACACCAGGAGTGGTTATGTGTTAATTCAGCAATTGTGAGGTCTGAGGCCTTTAGACTCTTATGTGTTCTTTCTGCCTAAGAACTCTACACAGCATGTGTATATAGGCACTGAAGCCACACTGCCCAGCTTTATATCACAGCTTTGCTTGTTGCCAGCTGTGTGGTGTTGGGCAACTTGCTTAATTTCTCTGTGCTTCTGCTTCCTTATCTGTAAAATTGACAGGTTATTGTAAGAGTTAAATTAGGCAATGCAGGTAAAGTGATAGTGATTAAGACAGTGCCTGGCACAAGGTATAGGTTCAGTGTATATTAGTTGTTGTAGTTTGCCAAGAAGCAGTACAACTTAGTCGTTAAATATGAAGGCTGTGGAGTCAGAGCAGTTAGGTCCTAGCTCTGCCATGCATTTTTTGTGTGACTTTGGGAAAAGTACTTATTCTCTCTTAGCCTCAGTTTTCTCATCTGAAAAATGGGAAAAATAATAGTACCTAACGTCACAGGATTGTTGTGAGGATTAGATGAGGTAATTGGTGGAAAGTGACTGGCACATATGTAAGACTCATTCAGTCTTAACTCTAATTATTGACCTGTGTGGGCAAATAGATTTATCAAGTTTTCTGATTCCTCCTGATTCAGATTTGGGTGATTGTATTTTTCTAGGAATTTGTCCATTTCATCCACATTGACTAGCTTGTTGGCATATAGTTATTCACAGTATTTTCTTATAATCCTTTGTATGTCTGTGTTGTCAATGGTTACTTCTCCACTTTCATTTCTCATTTTATTTATTTGGGCCCTCTCTCTTTGTTTCTTTGATGAGTCTGGATAATGCATCATTAATTTTGCTTATCTTTCAAAGAACCAGCTCTTGGTTTCATTGATTTTTTTAGTCCCTATGTTATTTATTTCTGTTCTAATCTTTATTATTTTCTTCCTTCTACTTACCCTGGGCTTTCCTTGTTGTTCTCGTTCTAGTTCTTTAAGTTGTAGGATTAAATAGTTTATTGCTGATTTTTCTTGATTTGTGAGGTATGCCTGTAGAACTATGCACTTCCCTTTCAGGACTGCTTTTGCTGTGTCCCAGAGATTTGGCGTTGTTGTGTGTTCATTTTCACTTGTTTCCAGGATGTTTTTGATTTCTTTATTGATCTCATTGATAACCCATCCTTTGTTTAATAGCATGCTATTTAGCCTCCAAGTGTTTGATTTTTTTATTGTAGTTGATTTCTCATTTCATTCCACGGTGATCTGAGAAGATGCTTGATATGATTTCAATCTTCTTGAACTTGTAGAGACTTGTTTTGTGTCCTAATATGTGGTCTATCTTTGTGAATGATCCATGTACACTTGAGAAGAATGTATATTCTGCTACTTTGGGGTGAAATGTTCTATAAATGTCAATTAAATCCATCTGATCCAGTGTGTCCTTTAGATTCACTGTTTCCTTGTTAAGTTTTGGTCTGGAAGATATATCCAGTGAAGTCAATGGGGTGTTAAAGTCCCCTGTTATGACTGTATTGCTGTCAATCTCTCCATTAAAGTCCTCTGGAAGTTTTTTATATATTTTGGTGCTCCTATATTGGGTGCATATATTTTTACCAGGGTTATATCCTCTTGTTGGATTGATCCCTTTAGTATTATGTAGTGATCTTTGTTGTCTCTTGAGATGGTCCTCATATCAAAGTATATTTTGTCAGATATGAGTATTGCTATTTCAGTTGTTTTTTTCTTTTTCCTTTTGCATGGAAAAATTTTTTCCTTCCCTCCACTCTCATCCTGTGTGTGTCTTTTGTTTTCAGATGGGTCTCTTGTAGATAGCATATAGTTGGGTCATGTTTTTGTATCCATTCTGCTACTCTATGCCTTTTGATTTGAGAATTTGATTCATTTACATTTAGGGTTATTATTGATAGGTACTTATTTATTGCCATTTTAATTCTGTGTGACTAGTTTTCTCTCTGTTTCTTCCTCTCATTACAGCATCCGTTTAGCATTTCTTTTAATGCTGGCTTGGTGGTGATATACTCCTTTAGCCTTTTTTTTTGGTCTGGGAAGCTCTTTATTTGACCATCTATTTTTAATGATAGCTTTGCTGGATATAGTAATCTTGGTTTCAGATCGTTGATTTTCATTACCTTGAATGCTGCATGCCATTCTCTTCTGGCCTGTAGAGTTTCTGATGAGAAATCAGGAGTCAGCCTTATGGGAGCTCCTTTGTAGGTAAGTTGTTGTTGTTTTTTCGTTTTTTTCTCTTGCTGCCTTTAAGATTCTCTCTTTGTGTTTAATTTTAGGCCTTTTAATTATGATGTGTCTGGATATGGGCCTGATTGGGTTCTTCTTGCTTGGGGTTCTCTGTGCTTCCTGAACTTGTGTGATATTTTTCTTTACCAGATTAGGGAATTTTCCTGCCATTATTTCTTCAAACATGTTCTCCATCCCTTTATCTCTTTCTGCCTCCTCTGGCACACCTGATATTCTAATATTGTTATGTTTCACATTGTCCCATAGCTTATTTAAGCTGTCCTCCTGTTTTTATTTTTTTATTTTTGATTCTCTGATTGAGTTATTTTTTTTCAACCCTGTCTTCTAATTCACTGATTAGATCCTCAGCTTCCCCTAATCTGCTGTGTATTCCTTCCAATGTGTTCTTTATTTGTGTTTTGTCATTCTTTATTTCCAACTGTTCTTTTTTCATATTTACTATATCTTTTTTCATGCTGTTGAGCATCTTTACCATCATTACTCTGAACTCTGTTTCAGATAAATTTCTTATCTCTTCTTCATTTATCTCTTCTTCTGGAAAATTCTCTTGTTCTTTCACTTGGGGGTTGTTTCATTGTCTCCTCATTTTGGCTGTTTGTTTGGGTTTGTGACTATGTATTGGGTAGATGCACTATGCCTCTCAATCTCTAGTGCAGGACACTGTCAAACGCTGTTTCTGACTAATTAGATCAGGCAACAACTCAAAGCCTCTGGAGACCACCTCTGCCTACAGACTGATAGCGTTTTTTGACTTGAATTGCCCCCAGGCAATTGTCCTCATTTCTGGTGAGAGGTTTGTTTTTTGTTTTTTCAACCAGGGGTGGCAGTTGCTTCTGCCTGGAGGTTAATCTTTATTTTTAGTCTCTTAAGTGGCCTCAGAGCAAGGTGTTTTCCAATAGGTTGGGTCAACTGTCTTCCCCCCCCAGGCAAGGCAAATGTATGTGTGGGAAAGATGTCCTGTGCTGCATGAGGGTATGACTCAGCACAGGAAACTGGGGGTGTCTGCCTTCTGAACTTTAACCCCAAGTCCCCAATCCTGGCTTCTGCTCACATAACTCCAGCCCACTCTGCTCTCCCTCTGCTGCAGCACAGGATGGGTGGCTCCACAATGCATTTTGTGCATTGGCCCTTTAAGAGGTTGCCTGAATTTTCAGCCTTCACTCCCTGGCAGACAGCAACCTTGCTGCTTTTCACAGCCAGATGTTATGTGGGTACCCTTCTCAGTTCTGGTGCTCT
>NW_005871050.1:25054203-25072141 GCF_000147115.1 Myotis lucifugus | reverse complement strand
ATTTCATCCTCCACCACAGCAGTGCCTTCTCTGGGCTTCATTCCTGCAGGAGCCGCTAGGACACTGGTGCCCTGGGGGCGGTCCCTCCTGCCTCTACCCTTGAAAGCTTGTCTTCCAAGGCCTCTGCTGTCCAAGAACCAAGGAGTTTTCTTCTGTCTCTTTTTTTTTTTTAAGATAGAGGCTTGAGTCATGGTGAAAACAGTAGAGGTGGTGACAAGTAATTGGATTGTGGATATACTTGTAAAGCAAAGTACACAGGGTTTGCTGGCATGTTGAATGTGAGATGAAAAAGAGGAATCAAAGATGAGTCAAGTTTTTGTTTTGTTTTTGTTTTTATTTGAGCAACTTGAATGGTAAAGTTGCCATTAGTTGATATTGGGATATATATGAGAGTATCAGTATTTTTGAGACAGACATGGAGTTCTATTTTTTATTGAATTTACTGAGGGTGACATTGGTTAATAAAATTATTAGGTTCCAGGTATACAAATCTACAATACATGCTAAGTTTGAGATGTTTATTAGCCATCCAAGTAAAGGTTCAAAGGGGCAGTTGAAGATATGAATCTCCAGGAAAGGTCTAGGCTCCAAATATAAATTTGAGTGTCAACAGTGTAGAGATCCTATATAATAAAAGCCCAGTGACCATAATGGCAGAACCACCAGAATGATCGCTCAACCAGTCACTATGAGGTGCACTGACCACCTCTTGGTCCCTCCCCCAGCCGTCAGGCTCTGATAACCCGATGGTAAATGGGGAACCAGGGTGGGTGTTGGTGGGTGACCAACCGGGGAGGTGAGCAGGTGGAATGGCACACCTCCCGGTCCCTCCCCCCAGCTGGCAGGCTCTGATCGTCCAATGGATACGGGGACCTGGGGGTGGGTGGTGGGGGATGCAGGTGGCACTAGGCCAAGGCCCCCACCCCACTGGTCGCCCCACACACAGAGGGTGACCCATGGCAAGGGTGGGGCTGGTGAGCAGGTGGGAATGGCCAACCTCTTGGTCCCTACCCCCAGCCATCAGGCTCCAATTGCCTGATGGCAAACGGGGACCCGGGGGTGAGTGGTGGTGGGGGACAGGACCAGCTGCCAGCAGCCGGGGAAGAGGGCCCTGATTGCAGGCAAGCCCTGGGGACCATACCCGTGCATTAATTTCGTGCTCTGGGCCTCTAGTAGAATTATAAGCGACTATAATGGATGATCTCATCAAGAGAGTGCGTGTAATGATGCCATATTCTCTCCCATGTACTTGGTAGTCACTCTAGAAGTGCCTAAATCAGAGTCTCATGGGACACCAGATCTTGGGAGTCTATCAGTAACTTCTTGAAGAAACCAATTAGTTTCATCTCATAGATATTGCCATTCATAAGGGTGGATATATCACTGAGGCATTGCAAATCATTTAACTAACCCTAAGAAAGTCTGAAATTCTGCCTTTTATTTGTTTCCTCCCTGATTTAGATGAGATCATGTGCTCCCTGCGAGGATCTGGAACTCTGGAGCTGGGGAAAAAATTGTTGTATTCCATTATTAATACTGCTTTGATACTTTGATATTCTAAGCATCCCAACCTTCCCTCAACTTTATATTCTCTCTCTCTCTCTCTCACTCTCTCTCTCTCTCTCTCTCTCCTTATGAAATGTACTAAGATCTACAGACAGGAGGTAAAGAGTCTAATCCATAGGTTTACTTCAAATATTCTGAGAGCATAGGTCTGTGGTTGCCTGGATGCTATACTACCTTAGAAAGGATGAGTATATCTTATCTCCAGATAGAGAAAAGTGCTGTGGGAGCTCACCACCCCTGTTCCAAAGAGGTTTCTGTGGGAACTGAATTTCTGCCTGGCTAGGTAGCTCTGTGACCACCTTGGATGCCGTGTGTGTACAGTTCACAACAAAAAGTTGAGACAGCTGAAGGTCTGGAAGCCCAAGACCCATGAGTGTAAGAATTTCCATCTAGGAAAGACCAGTTACCAAAAGCAGAGATACTGAGTTAAGGATAGTTCTAGCAGTTCAATATGTTCTATATGCTTTTATAGGATGGGCTCAGTCTTAGCCATTTTTACATCTGTGGACTTACTGTCTCAGGGGCCTGGGGTAATCCCAGCCTAGGAGTATTAGCCAAGCAAGCCAATGTTAGGGCTGGAGTTATGAGGCACAAAAGTCACTCCTCTATGTCACCCTGAGACAGCCAGAAACATAAAGAGCCAAAGCAGAAGGTTCACATCTATGGAGTGCAGCAAAAAGTCAAGCCAAGGAAACCAAGTACAAACTTCAATTGCAAAGGCCAAGTATGGAACCAAAACCAATAAATAGTGTCAAATGTCAGAGTAGTACTAACCTGGCAAACTTGAGCCAACTATGTTGTATAACCCAGGCATATAAGACACCACCATCTGTGTCTGTTACATTCTCTCTCCATCCCTTAACCATCTGGGGGAAAATACAATGGTAAACATATAATGTGGAAGAAACTGTATAAGAATTCACCCTCCACTCCAGAAATGCATGAAAATTCATTAATTCCTTCCACTGGAACCCAAACTAAATTAGTCCTTTTCACAAGTGGTTCATTAACAGAGTAATGAGGATTGAAAACTGGAAATCAGAATAAGGGTACCTAATGATTCCCAGGATGACTTAATGTCTTTCTTAGATAAGAAGGACCAAGAATCTTCCATTATTTGGTGCACTTAAACTCTTACTTTGCAAAACTGGTGCTGAAGAGGACTATATAAGTAAAAACATATACCACATTTTGTTAAGGACTCTGACAGAAGATGCTAATATAAGGTTCTGAAGATTAGGGTGAAGCAGACCTAGAAGAGGGAGTGATCACTTCTCTTTTGAGTTGCCAGGCAGTTCATTGAATCCTGAAATGAGTCTTGAAAACAAGTAAGTGTCCTATAGGTTGGGGGAGCAATATGAAGAAATGTGAGATAACTTGGTCCATGAGGAGAAATTTGAGGGGTTTAGCATGGTTTGAAGGGCTGAAAATGGAGGTCAAATCAAATAGAAGTATTTTTCAAACTATACAGCTTGTAATCAATTATTATGTTGTGAGCTCAATTTGTTGTCATGGCCAGCATTTTATTACATGATATGGACTATCCTATATAATAAAAGTCTAATATGCTAAGTGTCTGGTTGACCGGTCAGCCATTCAACCAATCAAAGGGTAATATGCTAATGATATGCTAAAATAGCTCAACTGCTCAATATGACATGCACTGACCACCAGGGGATGGACGCTCCGACTGGTAGGTTAGCTTGCTGCTGGGGTTTGGCCGGTGGGGACTGAGCGAGGAGGGCCAGACACACCTTGGAGCCCTCCCCCATCTCTGCCTGGCTAGCCAACCTCCCTTGTCCCTCCTGGGCCCCAATTGTGTACTGGTGGGGTCCCTCAGCCTGGCCTGCACCCTCTTGCAATCCAGGACCCCTCGAGGGATGTAGGAGAGCCTGTTTCAGCCCGATCCCTCAGGCCAGGCTGAGGGACCCCACTGGTGCACAAATTTGTGCACCGGGCCTCTAGTAATAGAATAAAAATATAACACATTTCCTGTTATAAAAGTAGCAATTTTTACATGAAAAATTTTAGGCTATTTATATACATATTTATGTAGGTGGGTACTGGGTTGCAGTGTAAAATGTATTTTGTACTATGGGTCACAGTAAGAAATGTTTGAAATCCACTGTCACAGAGAGCCTTGTCAATCCTACTAACATGATTGGATATTTTCCTATAAGCTATTGCAAGCTATGAAAATGTTTTAAGCAAGGTAATGACATAATCCAATTTGTGTTTCATAAAAAACAATTATCCATCTTAGATCAAATTAGCCATGGAAAGAGCGTTGGAATCAAATTAAATACAGATTGACAGCTGATCTTTTCAAAAGTAAATGTTCAAGGCAATTTAATCTATGTCTCATATGGATGACATTTGAAATTGTGTGCATTCATTTATTTGAAAAACATTCTTGGAGAGCATATCATGTGACTGGCACTGTGCTAAGCACTGATGATACAATATTATGGTGAACAAAAATCAATACCATCCCTTCATTCATGAAGTTCAGTCTAGTAAAAGAGATAATAAGCAAAGAAACAAAAACCAAAATTAGTGTGATAAGTGCTACAGGAGAAAGTATAGGGTGCTATGAGAGTGAAGAGTGGGTTGGCCCTGACCAGTTTGGCTCAGTGGATAGAGCGTTGGCCTGAGGACTGAAGGGTCCCAGGTTCGATTCCAGTCAAAGGCATGTGCCTTGGTTGTGGGCACATCCCCAGTAGGGGGTGTGCAGGAGGCAACTTTTCGATGTTTCTCTCTCATCGATGTTTCTGGCTCTCTGTCCCTCTCCCTTCCTCTCTGTAGAAAATCAATAAAATATAATTTTTAAAAAGAGAGTGGGTTGGGATACAGGAGGGAATAGTAATTTAAGCGTGGGATCCTAGATAAGCTCTCTGAGGAAGTAATCTTTAAGCTGAGATCTTAAGGATGAATAAGAGCTGGAAGTGACGTGGGGGGGGGGGGGGGGAAGCATCTCTGGCAGAGGACAGCAAGTGCAAAGGCCTGGAGGCAAGAAAGGCGGTTGGCATGTTCAAGGACAGAAAGGAGACTATTGTGGCAGGAGTAGCACAGTCAAAGAGAAAGAGTTATGGCTGGGAGGTGTAGATAGGGCCAGGAGAAACCATTTTGTGAGATTTGAAACAGGTGAAAAGCAAGATAAAGCCTGAAATAATTGGCTCACATTCAGATACTTACCAGGGTCTTTGACACAGGCATGCTGGGAGCAGTTAAAGGGACTGATGTGTAAAGAACACTACTCATTACAGGCTTCTGTCCAAGTTGAATGAACACTGTTCCCTCAGATTTTTCTTGGTAGAGGTTCTAAAGTATCTGGGAGAATCAAGAGATTAGAATGTGCCTCAGCAAACTGTTAGGGCATAACTGTGTACAGCACAACTCCAGGAGCATCATTCAAGTACTTTAATTGCTTCTGGAGACTTTATCACTTCCAGGGTGCCAATTCTTAGAACTTTCCTTGAACCTACTACCCCTTGCACAATAAACTTTCAATTCTCAACTTAGGTTGTTGACCCCTTACTGGGATGCTAGAAGCAAAACAAGACTGGTTGGATAGGCATAGAGGAGGTCTGATGGAGCTGGAAGAACTTGGAGTTGACAACTACTTTCACTTCAGTCACAAATACTAACCATCCATATTCTAGAATAAATGGGTAGTAGAGAGCAGTTGCTGGAAGAGGACCATATGGTTTGGTCTATTAAGATGTCTTTCCTTGCCCTACCTGGTTTTGCTCAGTGTTTACAGTATTGGCCCATGAACTGAAGTGTTGTGGATTTGACTCTGGTCAAGGGCAGGTACCTCAGTTGCAGGCTCAATCCCTGCACCCTCACTGGGGTGCATGTAGGAGGCAACCAATCAATGTGTCTCTCTCACATCAATGTTTCTTTTTCTGTCTTTTCCCCTCCCTTTCACTCTCTCTAAAAATCAATGGTGAAAAAACATCCTCGGATAAGGATTAACAACAACAACAATAAAAGATGTATGTCCTTGTGCTTTGGTATCAGCTGGCATTCTTTTCCTACCAATGCTTTAAAGGCAGAGGGGTTTTTTTTGTTTTTGTTTTTTTTGGAACAGCCCCTAGTTCCTACAAGAATCATCTGGCTCCAATGAGTGTGGGGTAGTATCAGTAAAAACTGTGGTTGCTAAGAAAGATAATCAGTCATTTTGGTAGAAGGTAAAGCTGAAGAGGTATTCCTCTAATACAGTGGGTCTCAACAAGGGGCAAACTTGCCCCCTGAAGAACATTTTGGAATATCTGGAGCTATTTTTTGTTGAAATACAAGGGGTGAGTTGGGGAGGAAGGTTCAGTGGGTATAGGCTAGGGATACTAGAATATACCCTGCAATGCCAATGATAGGCTCCCATAACAATTTTCTGGCCTAAATATAAATATTTCTCAGTTGAGAAATTGTGCTCTAAAATCTTATTGATATGCCACATGTGATTGTTAGTCTGCTGGGATTAGGCCATAAACTAGTCAAAATGGAGCAGAACTCCACCAAATCAAGAAAAACTTGGAGGTGTAACTCATAATCACATGCATGGGCTGAAAAACTTAGAATGATTTTAGAATGACTTATCTGGTACAGGGTGATGTTATGACTCCATCTCTTAGGCTGCAGTGGTTTGAGAGCACACCAATTTCAGGTGGCCTTGATGGTCAAACACTCTGACTCCAGAAGAAGCTTCCCAGAGAAATAAGTGTAGGGGTGGAGGTCAGTAAGTCCTTCTAAGAAAGGATGGCTCTCACTGCAATGTGAAAGGCTTTTGTCTATTTAGGGTCAGGTAATGACAAAAATGGAAAGCATAATGGGGGTGGATACAAAAGGTCAGGATACAGACAAACTCCTCTCTTGTTTGATGAATCAGGTTAAACTAGGCATTCATGGTGGAGAAGTAAGGATTGAACTTTTGCTAATATCCAAGAAATTCCAAGAAATGACTGCATTGTATTAGATGACTACAAGTCCAATAAGGCTAACATATCTGTCATTTAACCCTCAACATCATGGCTGAATAAATCTTAGCTCATGAATTAGAATTCAGTGTTTTTAATATCTTCTTAATGTTTTTTACAATATGTTTTCATAGGTTTTTTAATCTTAAAAAAGAAGGATAAAGTTGGAGTGATTACATGTCTTGACCCAAGAACCAAATCAACAGTTAGATTCCTGGTCAGGGTACATTCTGGGTTTGTGGGGTCAATCCCCAATGGGGAGCGTGCAGGAGACAACCAATTTGATATTTCTCTCTCATCAATGTTTCTATCTTTCTATCCCTCTCCCTTCCTCTGTCTAAAATAAATAAAAACATATTCTTAAAAATCTATAAAAAGGAAATTAAGAAAACAATTCCATTTACAATAACACCAGAAAATGTAAAATACTAAGGCATAGATTTAGACAAGTAAGATCGAGATTTGCACACCGAAAACTATAAAACACTGCTGAAAGAAATTAAAGACCTAAACAAATGGAAAGACATCATGTGTTCATGTATTGGAAGACTTAATATTGTTAAGATGGCAATGCTTCTCAAAAGTGATATACAGATCTTATCAAAATCTCAATAATCTTTTGTTTTTTGCAGAAATGGAACAGCCGATCCTTTAATTCATATGAAATTTTAAGGGGCCCAAAATACCAAAAAAATAAAATAAAAAATCTTGAAAAATAAGAATACCTGTCTTGATTTCAAAACTTATTATAAAGCTACAGTAATCAAATCAGTGTGGTATTGGCATAAGCATAGACATAGACATAAAGATCAATGCAATCGATTTAAGAGTCCAGAAATAAACTGATAACTCCATATACATGCCACAATCATTCCATGGCAGAAGATAAGTCTCTTCAATATATGGTGCTTAAACAACTGGATATTAACATGCAAAATAATAAAATAGTTCCTTACCTCATACCATATACAAGCATTAATTCAAAGTGGATCAAAGACCTAAATATTAGCTACAACTATAAAACTCTGAGAAGCAAACAGGGATAAACATTCATGTTCATGGATTTGGCAATATTTCTTAGATATGAAACCAAAAGCACAAGCACTGAAAGGAAAAATATATAAACTGGACTTCATCAAAATTTAAAACTTTTGTGTACAGAAGAAAATACCAGTGGAGTGAAAGGGCACCTATAGAATGAGAAAAAAGTATTTTTAAATCATAATATATATCTGATAAGGTCTTCTATCCAGAATATATAAAGAACGCTTATAACTCAAAAGAAAAAAAATCCACAAACAGCCCAATTAAAAGATGAGCAAAGGTTTTGAATAGACATTTCTCCAAAGAAAATAAACAAATAGCCAACAAACACCTGAAAAGATGCTCAACAACATTAATTACTAGGCAGATGCAAATCAAAATCACAATGAGATATCACTTATAAACCCCTAGGTGGCTATAATCAAAACAATGAAAAACCAGTATTATAAGAAATGCTGAAAGGTATCCTTTAAGAAGAGGAAGAAGAAGAAAAAGGTAAAGATACAAATTATGAACAACAAATACACATCTATCAACAAGTGAATCTAAAAATCAAGTGAATAAATAATCTGATGAACAGAATAAACTGGTGAATACAATAGAATCAGGGGCATAGAAAGGGAGTGGACTGCCTATTCTCGGGGGGAAAGGGGTGTGAGGGGTGCGGGAAGAGACTGGACAAAAGTCGTACACCTATGGATGAGGACAGTGGGGAGGGGGGGGTAAGGGCAGAGGGTGGAGTGGGAACCGGGTGGAGGGGAGCTATGGTGGGGGGGGAGAGAAACAACTGTAATAATCTGAACAATAAAGATTTAATTTTAAAAAAATCAAAATCACAATGAGATATCACTTATAAATCCACTAGGTGGCTATAATCAAAACAATGAAAAACAAAAAGTGTTGTTGAGGTCGTAAGAAAATTGAAATCCTCCTTCATTGCTGGTGGGAATGTAAAATGGTGCAGAAACTCTGGAAAACAGTTTGCTGGTTCCTCAGTGAATTAAACATGGAATTGTTACATGGCCGAGCAACTCCACTCTCAAAAGAATTGAAAATATGTACTTCAACAAACATGTACACAAGTGGTCATAATAGCTCCATTTACAATAGCCAAAAGGAGGAAACAACTCAAATGTCTATCAACAGATGAATAGATACACAGATTTTGGTATATACATATAATGGAATATTATTCAGCTTTAAAAATTAATCTATGCTACTTGGGTGAACCTTTAAAACATTATCCTAAGTGAAAGAAGCTAGTCATAAGTGGCCACATATTTTGTGTCTCCATTTATGTAAAATATCCAGAATAAACAAATTTATACAAACATAAAACAAATTAGTGTTAGCCAGGAAGTGAGGGAGGGGAGAATAGGGAGTGATTGCTTAATGGGTATAAAGTTTCTATTTGGGGTGATGAAAATCTTCTGAAACAAGATAGTGGTGATAATTGCATAATAGTGTGAGTGTACTGCCATTGATTTATACACTTTCAAATGGTTAATATGGTAAATTTTTGTTATGTGCATTTTACCACAATAAAAAATAATTAAAAGAGAGAATATCCAGCCTTCCTTTGGTGGAGGTGGAGGGCTTGATAACTCCCTGAACACATAATAATAATAATAATAATAATAATAATAATAATAACAACAACAATAATAATGACAATAACAATAGTACTGATAATAGTGATTATTACAATTATTCTAATAGTTAGCGTTTATTATGTGCTAAGCACCTTTCTATGCATTATTAAATCCTCCCAACAATTCAATTATCTTGATTTCCTTGGTAAAGAGAAGGATTCAGAAGTTAAATAGTTTTCCAAGACAAACTGCACTACAGGTAATAAGTGGAAGAGCTGGAATCTGAACCCAGGTCTGTGTGACTGCAGAGCCTACACTCTTAAACAATAAGGAACCAATAAGACCCCGAGTGATTTATATGAATTCACACAGCTAATGAGAGGCAGATCCAGGATTCAAACTCTGATCTAATTGACCCCAAAACTTCTGTGCTTAACTATCCAGCTGTACAGTACCAGTTGCCCAGGTACTTACAGAAAAACTAGGTCTTTGGATTAGAGAGGAATATGGGTACTTGATAGACACCTGGGCACCAGAGGCAGGTCTGCTTTCATAGTCAAAATACTTTCTGGGTTCCTCTAGGCCTAGGATGGACAGATGGGATAGAGCCTAGGAGAAGGGTAGACAATATAAAGGGAAGAACATGTTTTTTTGAGAAAGTGGCTAAAAGTTGTGGGCTTCCAGCACCAAAAACATGAAGGGCCAAGAATAGATGGATAAAATGTCCTTTTACTGTTGATCCTGAATAACATTTGAAAGCTACCATCATAGATGGCCTTGGAGCTGTGTTAACTTATTTGGACATTTTCATGTAAGGAAGGGTCACCTACTGAAAAAATTTAAGCAGAGTAGTAACTTGATCTAACTTGTGTTCTATCAACAATGTAACCATATTTGATAAAAATTGGCCCTGAAAATGTATTTTGATGTGCTCCCCCACATTCTCCTTGATATGGACCATCTTATGATTCAGAGGTTTGACCATCAGCAGGTATCTGTCATTGTTATACCCTCGTAAGGCAGTTGGAGGAAAATGTTATTAATATACAGATGGTAGATGTGGCAGCCATACACTACAAGCATAACCCCTCAGTCTCAATGGGTGCCAGCCAGCTGGAAGCCACACAAGGTCCCTGGTTCCAGTGATTTCTGCAGGGAAGATTGTAATACCCTTGAACATGTGTGTAAGAGTCATCTCATATGCCTAGGCTAGATCCTTGGGCAATAATGATTCTCACATGTGCGTTTTTAGGAGGTTTAGCCTACAGCCTGTAACTGAAAGTGGAAATCTCTAGTGCTATGAGGTCACTAAACACAATGGGACTGGGTGAAAGCTAGAACCTAAGACACAAAGGTAGCCAGAAGAGAGGCCAAGACAGGAGGTTTTCAGAGATGGGAGGAAGGCAAAGCTGAAAGAATTTTCCTTTATTCACTCAGTAGCAGCCTTGTATTCAGTACCCATGGCTTTGGGAATGATCATGTTGGGCACATTTAGAAGAGCTGCAGTATTAAATGTGACTGTGGGTGTGTCTGATTCCCCTCCTCTGCTATAGGCCTGACTGAGCATGTAGTAGGAACAGAATATGGTTAAGAGCAAGGGTTTTTGAGTTAAATGAATCTGGATTGGAATCTTAGCTCTGTGTGTCTCTGTCTACCAGTATGATCTTGGCAAGTCACTTAATCTTCGTGAACCTCACAGTTCTCATCTATAAAATGGGGCTAATGACAGTATTTCATAGAGTTTTTCTTCAAGAATTAAATGAGATAATGAACATATAATGTTTAGCACAATGCCTGATACTTAGTAATAGCTCAATAAATGTTAACTACTCTTCTTCTCTTTCTATTTTATTTTCTTTCATTGTTATTATTGCACTGAATGGAGTCCTGGAGAAATTATTTGAAGCATTGTTCTAAGGGAATTCCACATCAGAGCCATTAAGGTATTCCAAAGTCAAGTTTCTAATCCACATGGTTCTAAACCAAAAGGGGGAGTCAATGTATTAATTTTATGGAGATGGGGAGGAAGGAGATAAGCAAGACGGGGTGGGGGGTGGTTGAAGGGAAGGAGGTCTAGAGTAATTGCTTCCAGAATCCAGGTGACTTCTGTGGCTTTTCATCCAGGTCCTGTGACCACCATCCTGGTTCTTCTGGAAGCTTTAAAATGGACAACAACAGAGTAGGAAGTAGGCACTATTTGCTTCCTGACTCCTGACAAGTGGTGGATTCTAGGATTTTCCTGTATTTCCTTAAGGGTTCTGACCTGCTGGTGACTAGAGGTGAGACATAGATTTCTAAGACCACTCCCTTGGTTGTTACTCTCCCATGAAAACCAGTATAGATAGATCTAGTCATATTATCAATATGAGCCCTTTACCTTCTCTGTGTGTGACATATTAGGTCATCTAGGAGGGCCACTGAATTGCACAGTGGAAAATGGGATATTAGTGGGTCAAGTGTAACAGGGAGCACATCTAGAACAGTGTTGATGCTAGTCAAAAGCATGGAGTCAGAAAGACGCTGGTGTCAGAGAGTTATAGGGTTGATTATGGATATCTCAGAAATGCCCAAGCAGTGATCACTGAGCTTACAGTATAGTCTATTGTGCCTAGAAGTAACCCAGACATTGTCTTCCACATCAAGCTTCCCATAAACCCTCCCCCACCCTATGTCAAGTACCAGTAAATTTATCCTTTGCAGTGGTCTTTGACCCACTAGAAGGTGCCCAGGGGATTTCTAGGCATCCTGCTGCTCCCTCAGGTACAAACTGGCTAAAAGATGTCCAAGATGTTAGAAGTGAAATTAAGCAGTGAGGAATAAAACTATAGTTGTTATGAAAGCATGAATACAGTTGTTGTGAGAAACTTCTGCCATGTTGAAGTAGGAAGATCAGTCATATGACTGGTAGGCAGTACAGCAGCAGAGAAATTCTTCTAGCATTGGACTGATTAAACTCTTTGATTCAGTCTGTAGGTGGATGGTACACATATGGATGAAGTTGGGCCAGATAGCTGGGAAGTCCACAGAGGCAAAGGATCTTGTAAGATAAATAAGATGGTGGTAGCCTCTGCCTACCTTTACATCTTCATTTCGTACCAGTCTTCTACTCACTCACTATATTTCAACCTCTTCTTTCTGTTTCTGAAACTTAGGCTCTTTCCTGCCAAAGGATCCTTGCACTTGCTCTTCCCTCTGCCTGTATGTTCATTGCATGTCTTATTCTTTTTAATCCTTCAGGTCTTTCCTCCTCAAAGAAGTCTTTTCTGATCACTTTGTCTAGAGTTGATTCTTACCAATTACTTTTTTTTTCATATCACTCCATTAGTTCATTATAAACATCTGCATATTGATTGATTTATTTAGCTTTTTGTTTACATGTTATCTCCTCCCTCCCAGAATTTAACATCCATGCATTCAAAGACCTTGTTGTTCCTTTTTCATACTCTTGCCACAGTATCTAGAATAATAGTTACTTAATACATATTTATTGAGCAAATGAATGATAGCTGCTATGGATGGGGGTCAGAGTCAAGTTATAAAACATTTTTTGTTAGGACACTCAACAGCATAACAAGGATGGCTTTGTGGCTTTGGGAAAAGCCAGGTTGGAAATAAACTTGAATGTGATGGCATCCCAGTAGAATTTTGGTATTAGGAGTGGAAGAAACTAGTTGTTGAGTTGCCTGGACCTATCTATGACCTGGATACAGGTGTCAGAGGTCATGGAATTCTGGAAAGTGTCACATCAGTTGTAGGGTTTACCTTAGGCTCTGTATTTAAGGTTTGATATAAGCCACAAACAGCTGGACAGTTGGAATAATGTCAGGAAGTAGGCATTCATTACTATCTAAGGCCAACTATGAGACTCAATGAGGTCTCTATATAGTCAATTCTTTGTGGCCCCTGATGAACCACCTCTTCTAATTGTGTTTGAATCTTGATAACCACAAAATTTTATGTTGCTTAAATTTCCCTGGGTGAAATTGCATTCCTATCTCAGTACTTCAGATTCAAGGATACCCTTGGAAATTCTGGCTTCTTGAGTTATAGCAGATGGCAAGGTTTAACCATTTGAGTAAAGCAGCACACAAGGGCTCAAGCATGTCAAACTCAAAGGCTAACGTGAGCCAAATAAACAAGGTTTAAGTTTATGTGGGCCACAAAAAAATCAAAAGCTTCAATTTCTTTGTTGAGATTAAACCCTTATCGAAAATATCATTGGCAAATATGTTCTCCCATGCAGTGGGCTTTCTTATTGTTTTGTTGATGGTTTCTTTTGCTGTGCAGAAGCTTTTTATTTTGATGTAGTCCCATTTGTTTATTTTCTCCTTAGGATGGAACTGGAGAGTATTATGCTAAGCAAAATAAGCCAGTCGGAGAAAGATAAATATCACATGATCTCACTCATATGTGAGATATAATGATCAACATAATTTGACGAACAAGAACAGATCCAGAGACAAATGGTAGGGGAGGGGGCAGTTAGAGAGCAACCAAAGGACTTGTATGCATGCATATTAGCATAACCAACAGACACAGACACTGGGGCAGTGGGGGTTTGCCCAGGGTGGGAATGGCTTGGGGAGGGGAGGTCAATTGGAGGAAAAGGAGACATATGTAAAACTTTAGACAATAAATAAATTTTAAAAAATTAATCAAGCTGCAAGAAAAATCTTCAATTTTCATAGAAACGTAGGTTTATTTTGATAGAGACATGCTGAATACAAAGGGCTAAAATAAATGAGTAGTTGTTAACATAAAATAATAGAACATTTTAATAAAAATTAATATTTTTCTAGAACATTAACTTACCAGACACTGAATAACTGCACAAATTAATAAGTGTAACGCAAATAAACCTATTTTTCTTGTTCTCTGGAAGCAAAATATCTCCTGTTGCGCGCACCAAACAAGTCAGTACAAGACTAATGACGTGGCAATTGGCTGCTAAAATATTCGCTGCTAGTATTAGTGGAGAGAAATGGTGTGTCTGCGTGTAAGGTGCCTAAGGGAAATGAATGCAAGACGATTATAGTAATCAGTCATTAGTGAATGTGTAGTTCGTTATTAATAATTATGGATAACAGGATATTGTAAAAATTAAGTTATGTAATTTTTATTAAAACGTTTCTTACATACTGTTATATTGGCTGGGCCACAAAACTATTCATTGTGGGCCACATGTGGCCTGTGGGCCACGAGTTGGACATGCTTGGGCTAGATTAAACCTTTAAAGCTCCATTTATAATTGAAAATGCAAGCAATACTAAACTTTAAATAGGAGTTAGAGAAGTACAAAGAAGAGTAATTTTTCTTTAGATGCTATTTTTTAAATATCAATTTTTTCCAAATATATTTCTTATTTTATTGTTACCCTTGCTTTGCTGATATACAGTGCCTAGATGGTAAACTAGCAGTCAGCAGTTACTATGTCTAAGTGGCTCTAGACTTCAATGATTTAAGTATTCTGTCACCATGCACTGGGAACCTTGAGGATGTGACAATATATCTCTAAAAGAGTGTTGATGGTCAGTAGGTTTCTTTGGCAGATAAAGACATTGATGATGTCTAAAACAAGCTCCCTGGAGAATTAGACACAGGAGAAATAGGCACTGGTACTGGCATATTTCTGGTATATAATGGTCCCCACATGCTAGAGCAGCTAGGAATCAGCTTCACTAGCGTATGGCCTAGTTGGATATACCAGAACCTGAGCAGAGGTGAACAGAGTCTTTATGGCCATGGCAATGATCAGAGATTAGAAGAACCTTTGTGTAAAGGTCCATCATTAGCAATGTCAGCATGGACATCCTTGAGTGACCTAAGGGGATTCTACTTCTGGAAGGTTGGTACCTAGGCCAGAGAGGATTTGGTTCAAGAAGTCCACCTCTGGAATCTAAAAGAGTAGAACTTACAGAACCAGAGAGTTTCCACCAGAAGGTTGTTAACAGGGCCAGCAGGTGGGAGAAATAAAAGGATGTTAGTCTAAGTGTGCAAACTTCCAATTTTAAGAGGACCAGGTTCTGGGATCTAATGTACCGCATGATGACTGCAGTTAATAACACCACACTGCATATTTGAAAGTTGCTAAAAGAGTAGATATTAAATGTTCTTACCACATCAAACAAAGGTGGTGGATGTGTGAATTAACTTGATCTTAGTAATCGTTTCATAATGTATAGATATATCAAACTATCACATGGTACACCTTAAATATATACAATATTTATTTCCCAATTATATCTCAATAAAGTTGAGCGAGGGAGGGGGCAGGAATTCCACCTCTAGACTTTAGAATCTGCTGTGTGGGTTCAAGTGTGATGCCACTATAGTTAGTACTGGGCCTGCCAGACCATATTTCTGCTTTGTTGTGTTTTGCTTTGTTTTCGAAATAGGTTCAGAAAATAAAGTAGGATGTCATCCAGATAGAGAACAGGGTATTCAAGAGGTCATATAAGATGTTGATATCACAGTAATGCCTAACATTTATTGAGGGCATATTATGTCCTTGCTCTTATTCTTATCCCTTAGATTAGATAACTAAGCCACATGAAGCTTAAGTAACTTACCCAAAGAACATACAGGTAGTAATTGGAAGCGCTGGGATTTGAACCAAGGTAGCCTGACTATAGAAACCATGTTCTGAACAACTATGCTAAGCCATCATAAAATGCTATGCTCTTTTATTCTACTAGGTGCTAAAAGACATCCAGGACATTTTTCAGGCCAAATCAAGTTTTGTCTAATTTTCTTTGGCTGAGGTACAACTTTTACTTGTCATCTTACAGGAAATGAACACAATTGTAGGCCAATTTCATAGTGATGTCTCACAGAGCTGATCCCGGGGATTGTAAATCACCATGTGCAGGTGGTTATGATTATGTTGAGATCATTGCACTCAGGTAAAGGTAGAACTGTTCATTTTTACAGGTTAGAAAGAAAACTTGGGTCTCATCAAGGGAAGTAAATGAATCCCTGCAGCAAGTTGGTGTCTTATCCTTGGATTCTAAGGTGATATATATGAACTGAGCAGTAACCTGAGCCATAGAGTCCAGACTGAATAAACAGCTGTACCTTCAGTGTAAGGGCAGTTTCTCTACTTGCTGCCCCTAAATCCCTCAGGGTGGGCAGCATTCTGTGTGATCCAGAAGTTAGGGGGCACATGAGGCACTGGAAAGTGTGAGTTTTGCAGGATATGACCATTGTGCTGACTTCTAACCAGGAAAAGCTGAGGGTTCATGGGAAGGGTTGATGCTGCACCAACCTCTGGGTACTTTCATTCACAGCTTAATGTACTCTCCATGGTTAGTGCTCCCATCCATAGGCAGTGCCTATCAGTGTGTCAATAATAATACTAATAAGATGGAAATGTAATTTGGAACAGCCACTATGGCAAACAGTATGGAGGTTCCTCAAAATATTAAAAAGAATAACCATTTGATTCCGCAATCTCACTTCTGAGTACATATCCAAAGGAATTGAAGTCAGGATCTTGAAGAGACATCTGCCCTCCCATGTTCATTGCAGCATTATTCACAATAGCCAAGACATGGAAACTAAGTGTCTGTCAGTGGATGAATGGATAAAGAAAACGTGGTTCATATACAATGGAATATTATTCAGCCTGAAAAAGAGGGACCTCCTGCCATTTGCAATTAACATGAATGGACCTGAAGAACATTATGCTAAGTGAAATAAGCCTGACACAGAAATTCAAATACTGTATGATCTCACTTTTATGAGGAAAAATAGTAAAACTGTCAGAACCAGAGAGTAGTATAATGGTTACCAGAGGCCAATGAAGTGGAAAATGGAGAGATGTAGGTCAAACTTACAAAGCTTTAGTTATGCAAGATGAGTAAGTTCTGGAGATCTACTGTACAACATAGGACCTATAGTTAACAATACTCTAGTGCAGTGATGGCAAACCTATGACATGCGTGTCAGAGGTGACATGCGAACTCATTTTTTTGGTTGATTTTTCTTTGTTAAATGGCATTTAAATATATAAAATAAATATCAAAAATATAAGTCTTTGTTTTACTATGGTTGCAAATATAAAAAAATTTTCTATATGTGACACGGCACCAGAGTTAAGTTAGGGTTTTTCAAAATGCTGACACGCCGAGCTCAAAAGGTTCGCCATCACTGCTCTAGTGTGTACTTGAATTTTTACTGAGGGTAGATTTGACTTTAAGTGCCCTTAACATAGAAAAAATAAAATATTTAAAATATTTTAAGTGAATAAAAAATATAAAGGAGGCAAGAAGGAAACTTTTGAAGGTGATGGATAAGTTTATGGTCTTGATTGTGATAATGTTTTCATGGTAACATACTTATTCAAAAACTCATCAAGCTATGTACATTAATTATATACAGCTTTTTTCCTTTTAAAATTTTTAAAAATTAAATTAATTGGAGTGACATTGGTTAATAGGATTATATAGTTTTCAAGTGTACAATTCTATGATACACTTTATTGAGGTATGATCAACACACAAAAAGATGTTGTATGTTTATAATACCTCAATAAAGTGGTTTAAAAATTAGATCTTAAGAAATATCAAATATTAGAAAAATAATAGTAATAATAGGTGGCATTTACTGATTACTTACTATGTGCCAGGCACTATGCTAAGCATTTTAATGTATTATTTTATTTAAGCCTTACAACTGCTTATGATGCTTATTCTATTATTATTATCCCTATTCTATTCATGCACGGGGGGGGGGGGTGTCCCTCAGCCCAGCCTGCACCTT
>NW_005871050.1:24962046-25054103 GCF_000147115.1 Myotis lucifugus | reverse complement strand
GGATCGGGCCTAAAACGCCAGTCGGACATCCCTCTACAATCAGGGACTGCTAGCTCCTAACCACTCACCTCCCTGCCTGCCTGCCTGCATGATTGCCCCTAACAACTCTGCCTGCCAAACTGCTCACCCCCAACTGCCCCCCCTGCCAGCCTGCTCGCCCCCACCTTCCCTCCCCACTGGCCTGCTCGCCCCCAACTACCCCCCCTGCTGGCCTGCTCACTCCAAATTGCCCCCCCCTGTCCTGATCACCTCCAACTGACCCCCATTGATGGCATGCTCGCCCCCAAATGACCCCCCTGCTGGTCTGCTTACTCCCAACGGCCATGCCCCCATCAGCCTTAATCACCCACAACTGCCGTCCCATCCTGGCCTGATCACCCACAACTGCCCTCCCCTCTTGGCCTCTAACCACCTCTACCTCGGCCCTGCCACCATGGCTTTGTCGAGAAGAACATCTGGAAGGTCTCCTGGAAGGTCTCCCAGTCTAATTAGCATATTACCCTTTTATTAGTATAGATACAGGCCTGGTGCATGGGTGGGGGCTGGCTGGTTTGCCCTGAAGGGAGTCCCGGATCAGGATGGGGGTCCTGCTGGAGTGCCTGGCCAGCCTGGGTGAGGGGGCTGAGGGCCATTTTCAGGCTGCCCACACCCCCTTCAGGGTAGGGGTCCCTACTGGGGTGCCTGGCCAGCCTGGGTGAGGGGCTGAGGGTCATTTTCAGGCTGCCCACAGCCCCTTCAGGGTGGGGGGGGGTCCCGCTGGGGTACCTGGCCAGCCTGGGTGAGGGGCTGATGGCTGTTTTTCGGCTGGACATGCCCCCCGGTGACCCAGCCTCTCCTTTTTTTCTTTTTCTTTTTTTTCAGCGCCTCCTTGAGCGGAGGCCAGGGTGGGCTGAAAGCAGGTATCTGGGATTTATTTATCTTCTATAATTGAAACTTTGTAGCCTTGAACCGAGCCCAGGGCCGGCCAGGGAAGGCAGGAAGCTTGGCTTCCTCCATCACCGGGGGCAACCCAAGCCTCCTGCTCGCTCCAGCTCCCTGGCCACTGCCATCTTAGTTGGGTTAATTTTCATACTCGCTCCTGATTGGCTGGTGGGTGTAGCGGGGTGGTTAATTTGCATGTTTCTCTTTTATTAGTGTAGATATTAAAGATAAGAAAACCAAGTACAGAGAAGTTAAATGATTTGCCCAGTGTCACAGAGTGGATGTCAGAGCCAATTATAATCCCAAGTCGACTGAGTCCAGAGCCTGCCATCTTAACCACAAGGATGGCTCATTCCTGTCTGAGGGGCTTTGTGCTTCCTATTCTTTCTGCTTGAAATAATTTCTCCTGGGTTGTCACATGAATGCCTCCTTGTCATCATTCAGATCTCAACTTAAATGTCACCCCATCAGAGAGTCCTTTCCTGACCACCCAATCTAAAGTAACTGCCCCACACCCCTTCAACCTTGTCTTTCACGTTCTATGACATCATGTTATTTATGTTTTCTTTCTTGTGTTTTTTTTTCTATCTTTCCCTACACCCAACCAGAATGAAAACCCCCAAGAAGGTGGGAGATTTACTCTGATTTCTTCACATCTATATCAACATCACCAAAACAGGGACTGGCATATGGAAGGAAGCACGTAGATATTTATGAACTAACTGATATTGTTTTGTCATCTCTGACTAGTGAGGTTTTCTGTTGGGGAGGTGGAGGCTTCAAAGCCTTGACCTGGAGGTGAGAGCTTATAAGCTACTATGAGTTTACACTTGATGGCATGCAAGCTCTGTATGTTCCATGCTGTTGGGCTACCCATGTTCGTAGTGAGAAAGGACAATGCCACTGGTGAGAGAGGGAAATGTTCTTGGTGAGAGAGAGCAATGTCACTGACTACTGGTGTCATAGTAAATGGTTAACAACCAGCTTTCCAGAAGGAAAAGCCCCAATCTACAGTGTTTGCTGATTTTCATGGTATTAATACTCCCATTATATAGCAAATTTAGAACCATCATGCTTCAGGCTGCCAATATGATGTCACTGAACACTGAGTTGAGAAAAGATAAGCAGCAGCACATCATTATATACTATTTCCACCACACAAATACAAGATCCATAAATAATCTCAAGAATGTAGGTGGTTACAAAATGTAGTGAAATAATTAGAAAGTGATGAGTTTTGAGTGTTTATTATCTTTTTTTTTAATATATATTTTAATTGAAAGTTCATATGATTTAATTTTTAATGATGGCTATGTTTTACCAGCAGCTCACAGCATTCATGTCATTTCAACTCTGGCTCTTCTGAGGAAGTACAAGTTAGTTCTAGAACACAACTGGACCAGACCCTTTGGAAAATGGGCACAACTGCAATCCCAGCATTTGTACATATGCTCTCCACAGCTTCCAATGAGTGATATGTGCAGGCAGCTGATTTTAGTGTGGATTAGAGGAGGAATGTCAGAGGCTGCATTGAAAATTGCTGGTTGACCCTTAATGGGTTCTATCCTTGGCTCTGCCAGTTTTGAAGGCATGGGATCTATACCCTTGAGATAATCTTGCAGTTGTGCTCATGAGGAAAGACCATTTTATTCCAGCCCAAGATCTGAAATTCATTGGCACAACAGAAGTATGTTTTTCAGAAAAGATTATCCAAAGTGGATGTGCTGAGCAGAGGCTGCCTTGGTTGAGGGGTGCACTGTTGTGCCACATGAGAAGACTTGCCCACATTATTGTGTTAGTAGACAACATAATATAGTAGTTCAGAGCATAAGATCTAGAGGCCAGCTGCTCGGGTCCACATCTTGATTCTGCTGCTTACTGACTATGTGACCTTAAACAAGTTACTTAACCTTTTTATGATTCAGTGTCTTCATCTGTAAAGTGGGGATATAGTAGTACCTATTTTAAGGTTGATTTGATGATTAAATTACTTCATCTATGCAAAATACTTAAAATAGTGATCAGTGCTTACTAAATATGATATGAGCATTTGTTATCTGCCATTAAAGACATCAGTTATGTAACATGTCCAATAGTCCTTCCACTCCTGGAACAGATTGTCTTCCATAGAAATTAGGACTATGACTAACAATCACCAGTGATTTCTTACAGGAATGGGAGTTTCGGTAGCAAAGATTTAGGGCTGGATACTGAAACTTCATAGTTCTGATGTTGGGCTGTCATTTGGCAGGGTATATATGTATACCACCACCACAGCCCTCTTCTAGGAAATGCACACAGAAGGCCCATGGGCCAGATAGACTAAAACTTGTCTTCTATCTTACCTCTGACAACTTGAACCAGAGGGATTACTATAGTTCTAATCAGAGGGATATCTCATACCTGGACAAGCCAAAGAGGTGGGATGCCTCTTGCCCCTTTATGTAATTATTTGGAATAAAGAAGCAGTTCCTTTAAGCAACTTCCTCAAAAATTTTCAGTTCAGAGAGAAGACAAGTATCTTTTCTAGGTCAGAAAACCAAATAGGACTTGCCAATGATGAGAAGGTAATGTATAAGCAGTGATTTGGTGGTTAATGTGTAACAATTAGTTCTCTAGGGGGAAAACACTAATTTGTAGCGTTTGAGAATTTTCATGGTGTAAATAGTCCTATTAAGATTAATTTCAAGACACCAATGTGACACTACTGAATACAGAGTTGGGTAGATATGTGCACACTTAGCTCTCAAGGGCCAGTAGGAGCCGGCTCCAGCCAATAAAAATGGAATCTGAAAGTAGTCAATAAGAGAGGTTAGAAACTGATGGTGAGGCATGAAGCCTAGACTCATTCCCTAGCATCAATTCAGGTAACTGCAGTAGTGTGGGCATGAACGCTTTTAAAAGTCATGGCAATAGAGTAGATAATTACCTTTCTGGCAATATATTCTATTTACTCTTGGGCCATTGGTGCATTTGAAAGGTAACCCAGAAGAAACAGAAAATGATAAAATATGCAGGGGAGCAAACAGAAATGCTATAAAGCTGATAATCTCTTTCAAGGGCTTCACATAATCATTCTTAAGTTAGGGGTACAGGCAGGAGTAAAAGCTCATCCTGGACTCAGAAACTGGTCAACTTCCTTCTTATTCTCATCCTAAGCCTAACAAAGGGAGAGCCTAGAAGTTCCATTGTTTGGTCTATATATGCTCTAGGTTCTGTCTAGCTATCAAAGTGGTGGAAATGCCAAATAAAAAACTTATTTCTCTGAAAGGGTAATGGCTCTGGGAGGAGTTCAGTGCCTTTCTCTGTGCGAATCTCATGCTCACTAGGATGGGAAACAAATGTACCTGATATGGGTAGGAGGTGTAGCACAGAGGGATGACTGTAAGAGCTAATTTAAAGGATGTACCTAGTCACCCATCTGCAGATGGTGACAAGTGAATGCAAATGTGGAGAGCTTTGAATTGTACCCTCCAAAGTAAGCATACAAACCTGGATTTCTAATGAGATATCAGGTGAATGTCAAGTTCTCAGCGACAGAAAGTTTCCCTGATGATTTTGGTAGCAGTGGTTGTTATGGCGGGGCTACTATTGCAAACGCAGTAATATTCTATTGAATAATAGAATTCTTTACCATTAGAAGTATTCTCTGATCCCAGTCAGTAGTGATGTCTCTTAATAAATTGATTCCTACAGCAAAGGAGTATTAGTTGCAACTCATGAAGACAGGTTATTGCCTCCCAGTTCTATCTGCCTCTAATGATGTCTAAATACAGAAGCATCTGTGCCTCTTCCATGGCTCCACCTCCCACTGGACAATACCATCTTAGTTTCTGGTTCCTTTTAGTGATCTTGGTCCTTGGGCTCTGATAAACATGTCTCCTTACTTTATCTGTCCAGCTTGTGGGTGATAGAGTTTTTTGTTTTCCTTTGTTTTAATCCTCACCCAAGGATATGCTTTCATCGATTTATAGAAAGGGAAAGGAGAGAAAGAGAAAGAGAGAGAGAGAGAGAGAGAGAGAGAGAGAGAGAGAGAGAAACATTGATGTGAGAGAGAAACATCAATCAGTTGCCTCCCATAAATGTATGCTCCAAGACTGGGGATAGAACCCACAACTGAGCTATGTGCCCTGACTGGGAATAGAACCCACAACATTTTGGCAAATAAGATGACACTACAACCAACTGAGCCACCTGGACAAAATGATAGAGTTTCTTGATTTGCAATCTTAAGCTTATTTCACTTTCTTGATGGATTTTCAGTTTGCCTATCACTCATGTAACCAATTTCCTACATTTATTAAAGTGCTCTCAAATCTAAATACTTGAGACCTTTTCCTCTTCCTGATTAGACCCTGACTAATATGATTTGTTTGAAAATAAGTATGGAGGGCCTAAATAGTAAAACTATATGGTGGACATGGAACTGAATGGACAAGAACTGTATCCTCAAAACCATAATAAAGCTGAAGGAAGGTATCAGGGAGATTTTCAGACTGTGGAAGTAGAATGGTTCATTAAATGACGCTGCTTTACATTCTTTAGATGGGGCCACTATTAGGGGATAATATGGTGCATTTTATGAGGGAATTTCCCATTGCCAATAGGGGGTGGTAGTCATGCAAAGGGAGAAACTTGGAAATGAGATATTGGATAATTGTGTCACAAGGTTACCTGCAGGATAGCCAGAGGGTAAATCAGATATAAATTAACCAAAGACTAAGATGTTGACTAACCTAGGTGATGCCATGCCATAGATGAAAATCTCAGATGCTAGCCTCTCTGGCTTGGATGGACGGTAGCCCATATTTGTAGAGCTAGTATCCCCAACATTTTGTGCCTCTCTTCTAGAGCTGCCACACACCAGCTCTGATTCCCAGGCACATTTTAAAGAGAACATCTTCCCATTGCTTATGCGAAGCCACCTTGGTTGGCTCTAACTGAGACAGGATGGCTGAAAAATTTTCAGGCCAAAAAATTTTCATCATGGAGTTGTATCATATTTCTTGACACTCTGGCTTTGTAGAAAGAAAAATCTATTAGGGCTTGGTCCTCCTCAGCGATGGGGAGTGATCCAGGCCTCATACCACTGTTGCATCGGGGTGTGCAGCCCTGGGCCAGGCCCAGGACAGGGCAAAAGCACAAGTGTTTTGAATTTTTTAATAAAAAAAATCCTGGGAGAGCTGCTGTGACTAGAAACTCAGCCTCACCACACCCAGATTGGCCCCAGACACTGCCCTGGACCCTACAGATACTCCAGCCAAAGACTTGCTACTTTGTCTGTAGACCCAGAGACACTGGGACTCTAGCCTCCCTGGCTGTGGGCTCCTGTGAGTCTGGAGTGCACTCCCCTCCTGCCGACCCACTGCTTAAAACCTGAGCCCCTCATGTATGGGCAACTGAACCTGCCAGTGAGTTTCAGACTACATGGCCCTCCTGCTAAGCCTGCTGCTGCAGCCACAGGCCCTGTGCGATGAAGCACCCAGATCTGTGGTCGGCAAACTGCACGCTCACGAGCCACATGCAGCTCTTTGGCCCCTTGAGTGTGGCTCTTCCTTAGCCTTAGGAGTACCCTAATCAAGTTAATAACAATGTACCTACCTATATAGTTTAAGTTTAAAAAATTTGGTTCTCAAAAGAAATTTCAATCGTTGTACTGTTGATATTTGGCTCTGTTGACTAATGAGTTTGCCGACCACTGACCTAGATCCTTTGGTGAGAGCAAATTTAGGGAGACAAAGAAACAACCCTCAAAGGAAAGAAAAGGAGGCATCATCACAAAGGGTACTAAATGAAATAGAGGAATGCAATATGTCAAAAAAATTCAGAGTAAGGGCCATAGAGTTTCTCAACTGGGTGGATGAGAAAATCAACAACTTAGGTAAGAATCAAGAGGAAATTAAGAATGATATAGCTGCAGTAAAAACCACAATGGAAGGGTTCAACACTAGCCTAGAAGAAGTGGAGCACCTAATTACCGAATTAGAAGACAGAACCAAAAAACACACCCAATCTGACCAGCAATTGGAGAAAAAAATTAAAAAGCAGGAGGAGAACCTAAGGGAGCTTTGGAACAACATGAAGCAAAAGTAACATACATATAATAGGGGTGACAGAATGACAAGAAGAGGAGCACGGATTAGAAAACCTATTTGAAGAAATAATTACAGAAAACTTCACTGATTTGGGAAAGAAAAAAGTTACACAAGCACAGAGAGTCCCAAACAAGTTGAACCAAAAAAGACCCACACCAATATACGTCATAATTACAATGGCAAACATTAACGACAAAGAGAATCTTAAAGGCTGCAAAAGAGAGACAGAGAGTTACCTACAAGGACCTCCCTTAGGTTATCTAATGATTTATCAACAGAAACACAGCAGGCCAGAAAAGAATGGAATGAAGTATACAAAGTGATGCAAAGCAAGGGACTGAATCCAGGAATACTCTATCCAGCAAGGCTATCATCCAAAATTGAAGGGGAAGCAGGAGCTTCACAGAAAAAAAAAAAGGCTAAGGGAGTTATTACTACCAAGCCAGCAATGCAAGAAATGCCAAAGGGACTGTTGTAAAAAGAAGAAATAGAAAGAACACAGGCAAAAAAAAAGAAACAAGGCTAGAAACAAGTACCTATCAATAATACCTTTAAATGTAAATGGATTAAATTCTCTAATCAAAAGACATTGAGAGGCTGAATGGATGAGAAAACATGACTCATATATATGCTGTCTACAAGAGAATCACCTCAGAACAAGAGACTCACACATACTGAAAGTGAAGGGATGGAGAAATATTTTTCAGGCAAATGGAAATGGAAAAATAAAAGCTGGGGTAGCAATACTTATATCTGACAAAATAGAACTCAAAGTGAAGGCCATAATGAGAGATACGGAAGGCCATTCATTATACTAAAGGGATCGATACAACAAGAGGATATAACTCTGGTAAACATATATGCACCCAATGCAGGAGCACTGAAATACATGAAAAAACACACACACACAAACAAACAAACAAAAACTTCTAGAAGATATGAAGGGAGAGATCAACAGCAATACAATCATAGTAGGGGACTTTAGTACCCCATTGACACCACTGGATACATCCTCTAAACAAAAAATCAGCAAAGAAACAGCAATCCTAAATGACTCACTAGATCAGATGGAACTAATTGACATCATCAGAACATTTCACCCCAATGCTACAGGATATACATTCTTCTCAAGTGCACATGGGACATTTTCAAAGATAAACCACATATTGGGAGACAGGAAAAGTCTCTCCAAATTCAAGAAGATTGAAAGCATATCAAGCAAATAATCAGAAAACAATGGTATATTAGAAATAAATTACAATAAAAACAAAAAAAATCAAACTCTTGGAGGCTAAATAGCATGCTATTAAACAATGACTGGGTTACCAAGGAGATCAAAGAAAAAATAAAAAACATCCTGGAAACAAATGACAATGAAAACACAACAATCTAAAATCTGTGGAACACACTGAAAGCAGTTCTGAGAGGGAAGTTCATAGCATTATAGGCCTACCTCAAAAAATAAGAAAAACTGGTAATAAATGATGTAACTCTAGAACTTAAAGAATTATAAAGAGAGCAACAAGAAAAACATAGAGTTAGCAGAAGGAAGGAGATAATAAAGATTAGAGCAGAAGTAAATGATATAGAGAACAAAAACAAAAAACAAACAAATAAACAAAAAAAAACAATACAAAAGATTAATAGAACCAAGAGCTGGTTCTTTGAAAGGATAAACAAGATTGATGAACCTCTAGCCAGGCTCACCAAGAAACAAAGAGAGAGCACCCAAATAAACAAAATCAGAAATGAAAGAGGCGGAATAATAACAGACCCCACAGAAATACAAAGGTTGTTAAAAAATACTATGAACAACTCTATTCCAACAAACTGGTCATCCTAGAAGAAATGGACATATTCATAAAAAAATATAACCTTCAAAAACTCAATCAGGAAGGATAAAAAAAATTTTGAGTAGGCTGATATTTATGGAGGAAATTGAAGCAGTAATCAAAAAACTTCCAGCAAACAAAAGCCCTGGCCCAAACAGCTTCACAGGGGAGTTTTACCAAACTTTCCAAGAAGAACTAAAACCTATCCTCCTCAGACTATTCCAAAAAAGTCAAGAAGAAGGCACACTTCCAAGCTCTTTATATGAAGCCAGATTTACCCTAGTCCTAAAATGAGATAAATACACTACAAAGAAAGAGAATTACAGGCCAATATCCCTGATGAACATAGATGCTAATATCCTCAACAAAATACTAGCAAATTCTATCCAACATTACATTAGAAATATTATATATCATGACCAAGTGGGGTTTATTCTGGGGATGCAAGGATGGTACACTATCCCACAAATCAATAAACGTGATACATCACACAAACAAATTGAGAGATAAAAACCACATAGTCATATCAATTTATGCAGAAAAAGCATTTGACAAAATCCAACACGCTTTCTTGATAAAAACCCTCAGTAAAGTGAGAATAGAGGGATCATACCTCAACATAATAAAAGCCTTATATGACAAACCTATAGTGTGTTTGTTCCCCCACATCCCGCATGGTTCAGGGTTCAGGATCTGGAAGAGGGGCCGTATACAAATGAAAGAGACGAGACAGGAAACAATCTTTTGGAAATTGGGGAGCCAGGTGAGAGCCCATCCCAAGAGGATGGACTCCGCTTGTGCTCAGACCTTGCCATCATTTTATTGAGTTTGGGATACACCCATAGCCCTTATGCAGACAAGTTCCAGTAACAGGCAATCTTATCAGTAAGGATTTATATGACTATCTGGTGGAGAAGTTGCTTTAGCTACTATTGTCTAGACCAGTGGTTCTCAACCTTCCTAATGCCGTGACCCTTTAATACAGTTCCTCATTTTGTGATGACCCCCAACCATAAAATTATTTTTGTTGCTACTTCATAACTGTAATTTTGCTACTGTTATGAATTGTAATGTTAATATCTGATATGCAGGATGTATTTTCATTGTTACAAATTGAACATAATTAAAGCATAGTGATTAATCACAAAAACAATATGTAATTATATATGTGTTTTCTGATGGTCTTAGGTGACCCCTGTGAAAGGGTCGTTCGACCCCCAAAGGGGTCGCGACCCACAGGTTGAGAACCGCTGGTCTAGACTAAACAGTGGGTGCATAGCCCTGACCTTTGCCAGGGCTTCAAGGGTCACCAGCATTCCGGGTTCCTTGTCCACACCTCTCTGCTAGAGAAGACAATAGGCGGCTTCCCACATCTCCCCCATCTCTTTTCCTTAAAAAATCTTGAAAGGTGAATGCCGCCTAAAAGGGTTTGAGTCCATTTAAGACTCTTCATTCTGCATCTGGAGACTAGAAATAAACATGAGAACAAAAATGAGACAAGCAATAGTGGTTATGCTGAGAGGCAAATGTCATGTCCTTTTTAAATTGCTGCCAGGTATCTAAGGAATCAGTCTGTAGTAAGTTTCTTTCTGGGCCAACAGTTCTTTGAGTCCCAATTTCAATGTCCAACAGTTCATGTGTACATGCCAGTAATGATATGCTAGTTCTGGATGGTGGGCAAAAGGTGGCAATGCTGGTCCGACCTTCTCTGGCTTGGTCCTGGGCAACCTGCAGTGACACACAGCTGCTGACTGCTAGCATGGCAAGGCATCTTCACCATCTCCATCTCTGGACTGTTTCTCCTCTTGTCTTCAGCGTGTTGTCAGTTCCTCTCTCGGATTCATTGTTGCAGGAATCCACACGGGCTTGGAGAAGTTTTCTGGAAATATACCAACATATTCTCGACCAAAGGTTAATAAAGTAATCTTTCTATAAACTAGACTTGGGATCCTTTCTTTTCATTGTGCCCAAACCATTTTCCTTTGGCTTATTTTAACACCATGTGTGTTTTCATGGGTGTCTTGCCTTCAGCATTATAAGTGAAAAATAATTTTTAAAGTAAAATTTTCTTGATGTAATTTACTCACAGGGGATTATTCCACTATCCCCATCTTTTTTGATCTAAATAATATTAAGAGGCTTTTGGAAATTTTTCAATGCAGTCTTGATAAATTTTTATTTTTAATTTTCTATACAGAAATATGACTGCTTTGGATTCATTGCATATTAAGCAGTTTTTGAACTATGAGATGATTGTCAGATTTAGTATTTTAACAACAATCTTTAGTTTACCCTGTAAATATTAGCGATTTTATTTTTAAAGAGTATCCCCTTTGGCTTATTTGCATATACAGAGGGATTATGGAAGGTTTCAGTAATTTTCCTAGACTTTACTTAGATTCAATTATAATTTCAGCATATAAAGAATAAATAATATGTAAGATTTTAAAATGAGGCACATGGCTTATTGCAAGCAGTGTATTGAGCATTGAAAATAATTCATAAACTCCCAATCTGTGAAATGCAAATACCCCGAGTATCACTGGCAGATGCCCCCACAGGGAATCATGAATCTTGGCTTGCCCAGTGTCCCTGACTGGATACATGCTACCCTACCCCCCTGAAAGTTTCCTGTTTGAACTTGGCTCTGAATCTCTGCAAGTTCCTTTCTAAATCAGAGTACCTTAGCAATGCATGAGACCTGTCCCTTGCTCTTGATTGGAGCTCAGGCACATGGTCTTTCCTGATTGGCTAATTCAAAGGGAGGGGTTGGCCTTTGCTGTTTCAAGATGGTGGCCCCCAGGGGAGCGGCAAGCCATGTGGTCAACATGGCGGCTGTCTAAGCTGTTCTTCAACAGAAAAGATGATTTGCTTATTCTCACAATAAACAAGGGAAGAGCAAACCAAAATTCCTAAAAGATAGACAGCTAAAATTATACTGCAGACAAACAGGAATCTCACTAGCTGTTTCTGGTGGCTGAACCCTGAGAGGGAGAGCAAGAAGAGCCCCCAAGATGAAGAATTTTAGGCAGTTGCTGGGACGTTCTTGCAATCTCTCTCATGCTTTCAATCCCACCACACATAACTAGGCTTCCACAAAGTGGGACATGCCTCTTCTTTAAATAAATTGGACAACACCAAAGAGACACAAAAACATCAACACTCTTATACAGGCGTGCAGAACACACTAAAAGTTTACACCAGAGAATGTCCAGCATTAAAAATTACCAAATCAATGTCTTTTGTCCCTGGTTCAGGAACTGCCCCTCTCTAGAATTTCAGTATATCCCCAATGGACTATTCAAAAATAAAAATAAAAATGGGCTGGGGTCTTTTAAAATTCCATCTGAAAAATTGGGCTGTATTTAAGAAATATATTGTTACTTTATTAATTTTTATTTGAATTTGGAAAGACCATCATATATATATATATATATATATATATGTGCCTGTGGATTTATATGCTTTTTATAATTATCTTAAGATATCAATTAAATTTAAACTGTTTTTTGTATTAAAAAAATTTTTTGGTTGGGATCACAGAATTAATCCTCTTTTTTAATCAGACCAATAAGCAACATATTTTGAATGCCTAATTATTTCAGAGAAAACAAAAGTTATTTCTCAAAAATAAATTTCTACACTTTAGGCATTTAGCTACCACAACTACACAATTTCTCCCAATTCAATCCGATCCCCAAACCTCCAGAGCTGGCAAGTCAAACATTCAGATTAATAATAATTTCATATTTTTTTTAAAAAAAATACAAGACATATTTAATTAACAAATTCAATTCTATCCTCTAGATTTCATATGAGGCATACTCAGATCAACACTTCAGTATTACGTCATTTCAAAATACCTAGATATAAGTTTTTATCATTTGATTCAGTAAATTCCAAGGTCCCAAGTTTCCAGTGGCTCTGGAAAACCACGTTTGAAGCTGGCAAAACAGGCTTGGCCTAGCCCTTGACTTTAAAATGACCATAATTTTTTATGGGGAAAAACTGTTTTCCACTGTCGAAACAAGTTTGGTCTAACCTGGTCCATCTAAATGTCAAAGAATTAAGCTAGTTTCTCCCTGGACCATTGGACCTTCACAATCAATATATTAATTATGTTTCAACAATTCTGAGATTTAAATCCAATTATAATTATCTTAAGGCATTTACTTTGGTAAATTCTGTAACAGAGATAATTTAATGATTTTCCTGGCAGCCTTAAAGTTGACTTTTGAATGCAGTTCATTAGCATTTTAAAAACTACTCTTTATTATGAAAATACCAATCTTGTTCTAGAACCAGCCTGCATTTTTCCCTGGGTCAAATCCGCCATCTTTCTTAGGAAAAAACATTTTTTTGGGTTTTATTCTGTACATTTGTAAAGAGATTTAAGCTTAGTTCCAAACTTTAAAATCCGAAATCAGACTGTGCGCACATTTATTTTAAGCTAGCTTCTCCTTACGAGTGCACAGAAATCCCAGACGCATTTCTAAATTTTGTAAGACTTTTGAATTATGAGGAGACTTTAAATTAGCATACTCGGGGAGGGGGCGTCCATATTGGATTGCCACATGGCTCCCTTCCCCCACCTCCTGATTGCTTTGAATTCATAAGTTATTTGAGCATTCAGCCCTCGGTTTGTGTGGGCTTGCTCCTGACATTTCTATGGTAGGAAAAGCAAGCTTTTCTTCTACCATCATGTCCTTCAATCCTTCTCTGATGACTTTTTGCATAGGTGATTCTATTAATGGCGAATTAAACATTTCAGGATTAGGACATGGAGGTGTAGGGGGCCATAAAGGCCATTCCTCCAATTTTTCTTTTCTTTTTGCTCCTCTTTAGGGGGGGAGGGTCTAAGGGGAGGAGATGTATCCTCCTTGGCCTCTCTTAAAGGCTCTAGCAAATGAAATACCGTGTTCCATAAAGAGAAACAATTTGGAGGCAAGTTTTTTCCCTGCTTCTGAGCTTTTTTATTTCAAATTTTGACCAACTTTTTGCCAAACATTCAAGATCTAATGAACCTTCTTCAGGAAAACAAGGGTTATGTTCTATAACATCAAGCAAAAACTGTAAGAGATTACCTTCTGAAACTTTAATTCCTTAAGCATGAAAATCAAAAGCCTCCAATAAAGTTTCTTACTTTTTAAGCTGAATCCTGTCCCATTAGCCTGGCTAGAAAGACACCTTCCCACCCTACTTACAGATGGCAATTCTGCAGCTGATTGTGGGCTTTGCGTGCGGTGAAATAGCTTCCCACCTATACGGTGAATTCTCCCCCACATATTTGGTGAATCTTCGTTTTTTTCGCTCTAGGCAAAGTCTTCTCTTCCAGATGACTCATTGAGGCTCCAGATGTGGATGTTCTCCTACATCCCGTGGTTCAGGGTTCAGGATCTAGAAGAGGAGCCGCACACAAATGAAGAGACAAGACAAGAAACAATCATTTGGAAATTGGGGGTCCAGGCGAGAGCCCATCCCAAGAGGATGGACTCTGCTTGTGCTCAGCCCTTGCCATCATTTTATTGAGTTTGGGATACACCCATAGCCCTTAGGCAGGCAAGTTCCAGTAACAGGCAGACTATCTTATCAGTAAGTATTTGCATGACTATCTGGTGGGGAAGTTGCTTCAGCTACCATTGTCTCGACTAAACAGTGGTTGCATAGCCCTGACCTTTGTCAGGGCTTCAAAGGTCACCAGCATTCCGGGCTCCTTGTCCACACCTCTCTGCTAGAGAAGACAATAGGCAGCTTCCCACACTACAGCCAATATCATAATCAATGGTCATAAGCTAAAATCATTTCCCCTAAAAACAGGAACAAGACAGGGATGTCTGCTTCAACCACTCTTATTCAACATAGTACTGGAAGTTCTTGCTGAAAGGGCGAGGGCTAGGCCCTCCACCTTGCCCCAGGGTAAGGGCTAGGCCCTCCACCTTGCCCCAGGGTAAGGGCTAGGCCCTCCACCTTGCCCCAGGGTAAGGGCTACAAGGACCTTCTTCCCGGAAGTCTAAGACTCTGCTAGCCACACCCAGGAACAAGACATCGACTTGCGCCTGGCCAATCGGCAGACATCGACTTGCGCCTGGCCAATCGGCACCCCCCCCCCTTTAAAAACTCGTCTCTAGGCGGGGTTCTCTCTCTCAGCCACTCGGTTTGCCGTGGTGTTGGTGAGTCTGGTGGATGGGGAGCACAAGCTAGCTTGAAATACAGATTCTTATGCTTTTGCATTGGATTGGCTGGCTCCCTGATGTGGTTTCTTGGGAATCTTGAAATCTGGGCATAACATTTGGGGGCTCGTCCAGGATTCCCAAGACCATGTAGGGATCCTCAATCCGTAGAATCTGCGTGGCCGCGGTAAGTGTCTGTGTGTTGTGTATTCTGTCCTGTGTGAGCTCACTTCTGGAATCTGTGCCTGAGGGGTCCAGGCGGACGCGCCGTGTATGACCACAGGCGGGGGAGAGTTAGAAGACGTTCTGCTCCCCACGAGGAATGTGTATTCTCCTCACGGATTTGAGGGATGTGTATTCCCCTCACGAGAGATGTGAATTCCTCTCGCGGATTTGAGACGAGGCGGGTCGCTCCCGCCGGTTTGGCTTAACGCCATTGTCTAGTTGCTTCCATGGAGTTGGAAGGCTGTTCTTTGGGCCCTGTTTGTCTGTGCCTGTTTCTCTGTTTTCTGTGGACTTACTGGACGGACGTTATGGAATGGACTCAGACTGCTCCTTTAGGTATTGTGATTGATCAGTTCAAGGAGATTGCGGGAGGCTTTAGAGCTCCCTCAGGAATTGGGAAGTTGTTAGGAATTGAATGGATTGTTTAAACTCTGAATGAATGTCTGGTGAAAGTATGTGAGTGTAAAGGCAGGGAAGGTGAGCGGGGATCACTGTGCCTCGGGCCGCAGGAGAGGAAAGATGCGCCTGGATGCGGAGGCTGAGGCCGGCGCACCAAGGCTGCTTGCTGCACAGTAGGGGCGGGCGCCCAGGGGCAGGTGTGCAGGAGCGCAGCACGTGGCAAGCGCAGCCCTCGCCCGGGAGCCCATCTGCGCCGCGGGCGGCTGCAGGCCGGCGTTGGCCCCGGGCTTGTGGCAAGTGAGTGGAGCCCGGTGGAGCGCGGGGGGCGGGGCCGGCGCATCGCTCACGGGAGGCGGGAGCGGCGAGGCCCCGGCGGCGTCGGGTCCGGGGGGAGGTCACCCCAGCTAGATCATAGAAGTTAAATGTAAAAGTTTTAAAATGCATCCGGGATTTCTGTGCACGTGTAAAGGGGAAAGGCCAGTTTAAAAACGAGTGCACATAGTTTTGAGCTGAACCTGACCTTTTGCTGTGTACAGAATAAAAACCCGAGACTGTTTTGGCCTTACAAAGTGGAGGAGAAAATTTCCCGCCCTGAGGCAAGTACCACCAGGAAGTTGATAGTCAAATTTACATGTGAATAGCTATGGGGTTTACTACTTGATTTTCCCAGCAGAAAAATTGTGACCATTTTGAAATTTAGCAGCTATGCCAGGCTTATTGGCTGGAAACTTAAAACTTTTAAGTTCAAATCATCTATGAAGCAGGCAGTAATCCAATTTCTAAAGTAAAATACAATTATTTCAGGTAGAAACTGGTTTCATACTGATCTTAGAGGGCTCCAGTTCAGTGTTCTGGAGACCTAGGGTTTGTTTGTTTGTGATGAATACTGTTTCTATCTAAATAAGACATAGGTCAAGAATCCTGTCCTGGAATGTGGGAAAGGGAAGACCCCCACATCTGTTCCTGTGAGGCCCCCATCAGGGGACTTGGGCGGTGTCCCTGTTATCTGCTCAAGATCCCAAGACTGTAAAAATACTTGTTCACTGAAAAGGTGTAAGTGTAAATGTTTATTTGATGTTTATAAGCATCTCTGTTTGTTTGCTGGGAACTTTGATTTGCTATGTGATATTCTGTGCTGGGTTGGGATTTTGGAATTCTAGGGTAAATTTAAAAGGTATTTATGGCTTTTCTAGTCTGATTGGGACATTTAAGGATGGGGCTCACAGTTCCTCAAGGCAAAGATTTAATGGGCCTTGGAATCTGTAAAGATAGGCGGGAATGAAGCTGGTCTAATGTACTGAAAGGGTTTGGTCTAGCAAAGGAGGGGCTGATACCCCCTCCTAGCGCACTCCCTTGAAAGAGGCCTGGTTGCTGCTCTGCCACAAAGGGAACTGGTAGAAACAAACCATGGAACCTGGTGAGGGCCATGGAGTGAGACCCTCGCGAGGTCTGAGAGTCACTGGAGCAGCCGGCCACCACAGGGCCCTGGGGAGAACCAGAGCTCCTGGTGTTGCGCCCAGAGGCAGTAGCCTCGGCTCCCCCACTGCCTGTGGGCCTGGAGGTGAAGTTGGGGGCCCTGGTGCTCCTGCTGGTGCTCACGCTTATCTGCAGTCTGGTGCCCATTTGTGTGCTACGCCGACCAGGAGCCAGCCCCGAAGCCTCAGCCTTCCGCCAGAAAGTCCTGAGCCTGGTAAGCTGCTTTGCCGGGGGTGTGTTTCTGGCCACCTGTCTCTTGGACCTGCTGCCTGACTACCTGTCTGCCATAGACGAGGCCCTGGCAGCCCTGCACGTGCGACCTGGGTCCATCACACCCACGTCCGGTCAGCGGACCCATCCATGATCCGGAAAGACTTCGTTACCAAATGGAGCGTCAATCGAGATCAACGCAACCTGCTACCTGCCTGATGCTGGTAACATTGCTCGTGACTCAGATGATGCCTGCATCTTCATGGACATGGCTCCAAAGAGACAAGGACAATTTATAGGAAGGCCAAGAATAGACTTTAGTAGAATTTGGCTGCCTAAAGCGGCCATGATGCCAATATCATATTTCATTGTATTGATATGTTATATTGACCTTTACTTCTCTTGCAGGTTTGAATGTGTTCTGGCTGTCCTGGAAGGGAACTATGTGGGGTGACCCCCAAAAGTAAAGAATGGCTAGCTGCCAAGAGGACAGGTGCCCAAATGGGCAGGAACAGTGCCCATCAGGTTTTGGTCTCTGTTGAGAGACAGCTAACAGTTGGCAGCCTGTAATACTGTCTTGCAGGCCTTTGTGACCATGCCCATGTCAGGGATAGTAAGCTGGAAAAGGCCTGTTTAAAATAGAAGGTCTGAGGCATGGTTATGCATAGGAAGAAAGTTTAATGCCAACAATTAAAAGGAATTGGCAAGGAAAGTCAGAAAATCTTAGAGTAGATCAGTATGTCTTTCTTCTTATGTAATTCCTTCGAAATTTGGCAATGCTAACATGGCAATACATTTCTTTGCATAGATTCAATAAGACCGGTTCCTAATAGTGGTTTTATTAATGGAAAACTTTGACTGGAGTATCATGTTTTAAAGAGCCCTGTCTGAGCTCTAAAGACTTGAAGCCAGTAAGAATGCCACGAAGAAAGCCTGGTATCCTGCTTGGAAGCCCTGAAGATGGCTGGCGCTGGAGCATCAGGCCCATGCCCTACCATCACTGGCGGTTGGTAAGAGTAGAAGGGGAGCAGTAGGGATGCCTCTGCATTTCTGCGGAACCCCCACACACTCTGGGCTGCAACAAGTAGGAGGGCTACTGAGATGGGCTTAAAGCCTAGAGCGTGGGCTCAGGTGGAGTTGCTACAGGTGAGGGATTCACCTAACTCAGCAGATACTGCAGGCGGGCCTGATGGCAGCTGGGTGGCGTGGCTTCCTGGCCCTACGGGGCACATTAAGATTCAACCATGAGATTCCAGCAAAGGTAGTCAGTTACCATTCTTGTTGTGTTTATGCAAACATCAGGACAGTAGATAAATTAATCTTGATTTGGCTTTTTGATAGCCATGGAGGAATTTTAAGAAGAAAAATCCTATTTCAATAGAAGTTGTTAAAGCTAAAATGGTTTCTCTCCCTTCCACCAGACCATTTGTTAAGATATGCCCAGTACGGGCCTCTAGCAACGGTGGGATAGAAATGCAGTCCGTCTCATGATTGAGCCGGAAGTTCCAAGACAAAGGGGGGAATAAAAGGGCGAGGGCTAGGCCCTCCACCTTGCCCCAGGGTAAGGGCTAGGCCCTCCACCTTGCCCCAGGGTAAGGGCTAGGCCCTCCACCTTGCCCCAGGGTAAGGGCTACGTTCTCCATCTTACCTTGGCCACGTGCTTGGCAAGGACCTTCTTCCCAGAAGTCTAAGACTCTGCTAGCCACACCCAGGAACAAGACATCGACTTGCGCCTGGCCAATCGGCAGAGCACAGTCCTTTCTCCTCCCCTTACTCCACCCCCCACCCCTTTAAAAACTCGTCTCTAGGCGGGGTTCTCTCTCTCAGCCACTCGGTTTGCCGTGGTGTCGGTGAGTCTGGTGGATGGGGAGCACAAGCTAGCTTGAAATACAGATTCTTATGCTTTTGCATTGGATTGGCTGGCTCCCTGATGTGGTTTCTTGGGAATCTTGAAATCTGGGCATAACATTTGGGGGCTCGTCCGGGATTCCCAAGACCATGTAGGGATCCTCAATCCGTAGAAGAAACGAGGAAGTAAAACTCTCATTATTCGTAGATGACATGATATTGTACATAAAAAATCCCAAAGACTCCATCAAAAACTACTAGATTTAATAAATGAATTTGGCAATGTAGCAGGATACAAAATTAACCAGAAATCTAGGCTTTTTTTATGGACCAATTCTGAACTTACAGAAATAGAAATTTAAAAAAAAATCCCATTTACTATTGCAACAAAAACATTAAGATACATAGGAATAAACTTAACTGCAGTCATTACTTCAATATTCCCCTTCTGAATTTTTCTCCTGTGCTGCAACCCAACTCCACTTTTCATCAGAAGGATATGGAACAGAAAGAGCAGCGTTAAAAGTTTACATTTTTAAGCCAGTAAGGTTGGTACTTAAACATATAAATGGAAAACTAGAGTCCTTAAGGTAACAAAGGCTACAAAGGACAGGGACAGTGCATGACCTATTATATCCAGCAATCCATATGGGGACTGAAAACTTTGCATGATGACAATTAGTGAAGATATGAATCAACTAAAATAGTTGACAGGGACAATTCTTCCATCTTTGAAAATATCTACATCAAATCTGTTTAAATAGATTTTCATCTGCATAACATAACACATTCTGACAAGACCACCACCACCACCAATGTGGTCAGTGTTGTGCCGATAAATGTTTAATAACTGAGGGACCCCCCCCCCTCCCCGGAGTGCACAAATTTTTGTGCAATGGGCTACTAGTTTAAATATATAAAATAAATATCAAAAATATAAGTCTTTGTTTTACTATGGTTGCAAATATCAAGAAATTTCTATATGTGACACGGCACCAGAGTTAAGCTAGGGTTTTTCAAAATGATGACACGTCGAACTCAAAAGGTTCGCCATCACTGGCCTAAGGGATAATATCAAACATCAGGCTTAAGGATATAGTGGAAGGTTTGAAATTGGAGATAAGTCAAGGAAGTAGGGTCCAAGGAAATGAGGCACAATTTTAGAAGTGAAGCATAAGAGAGGACATTGAGCAGTCCTATAGGATGTGAGTAGTTAAAAAATCAGGGATGTAAGATGCCCTTATTTATTGAGTGTTAGTATTTTGGTGTTGCTCTTCAATTCACACTCCACATGCCTCCAGAAATCTGGAATAAAAATTCTGACTATGGCTCTGTAAAACTTTTTACTATTGCTCCATTTAAAAATGTGACCCCAGCACATAGTATGCAAAGCCCTCCACGAGTCACCCATGCAAACTTTTTTCCTCACATTCTTTCATTCTGTGCTCCAGTAACACTGAACTGTTCGATGTTTTTCAAAAATGCTATTTCTTCTCTATGTATCTTTACAGGGGTTACTTTGTTTGTTCCAGCCACCTATTTGCCTGGCATATTCCTACTAATTCTTAATTACTTGGCTGAAGCATCTACTCTGTGCGGCCTCCTCTGCCTACTTTCCATGCAGAGTGAATTACGTTCTCTGTTATGCCATCATTCTTAGATGCTGTAGATAAACAAGATATTGAGAAGACAGAATCTATAGGCCTTGATTATAAAATGGATGCTAAGGGTGAAGGTTGTAAGGTTGATCCTTAGGGCAAGAATGGTCCTAGGTTTCTTGCGTGAGCCATCAAATGGATGGTAGTGCCATTCACTGACATAGGGGACACAAGGAACAAATTGCGGTGACGTATTCAATTTTGGGCATCTTGAGTCTGAGGTACTTAGGAGACATCCATGTATAGATACCAAGTAGGCAGTTGACTATACTGGTGTAGAGCACAAGAGGGAGAACTAGGATAGAGAATAGGAATTCAGAAGGCTTTATCATATGGATACATGGGGATGGATGAAATTGCTCAGAAAGACTGTGAAGAGCGAGAAGAACAGAGGACCCAAGATAGAGGCCCAAGACTAACTAATATTTAAGGGGCAGAAGAAGAAAGGCTTCTTACAAGCAGAATCCATTAGGGGTTAAGGGTTTTGCAAAAAGGAGACTTTATATGACTGAAATTTGAACATTACATCTAGAAATTTTTTAAGAAATGGTCTGTAATGTGAGCATAAACAAATCCCAAGGAATTTTGTAATTCCACTTATATAAGGTACCTAGAGTAGTACCTTATATAAGTGGAACTTATAGAGACCAAGTAGAATGGTGGTTTCTAGGAACTGGAGGGAGAAGAAACAGGGAGTTCTTGTTTAATGGGTACTGAGTTTCAGTTTTGTAAGATGAAAAGACTTCTAGAGATTGGTTGTACAATAATGTGAATTACTTACCATGACTAAACTGTACACTTGAAATGGTTAAGATATTATATTTTATGCTATATGTACTTCACCACAATTAAAAATAATCCCAAGGAAGTAACAATCTCAACATGGATTAGGGGTAGAGGAGTTTAGGGCTTTCTTCTCTTTCCTCAGTAGTTCTTCAAAAACCTCCAAATACTCTATGGTGTTTTCTCACCCCACAGACTATATACCCCACCATTCTTTAGCACTCGAGTACCTAAGTCAGTATTTAATAGAATTTATTGTTTGAAAATGCTTCCAGCTATAGACTATAGTCTAATTCTGAAATAAAATGGCATTCCATTTCACTTGATTAATATAGATTTACTCAGCACCTGCAAATCTAGTTTCAAGATATGAACCTTGCCATCCTCAGGAATATTAATTTCCCTGAGGTATTCTCCTGTTTTATAGATAGCAACCTGTGTTTCCTGCTACACTGAGCACATGCAAAAGTGCTTGAGTTACATGAGCCCTGGCAGGCTGTGGCATCTTTGGATATTAGCAAACTGACAATCACTCATCCCTGGGATACAAAGAGTACAATGAAAATGCTCAAATCTACTTGTTAAGAGTGGGATCAAATCACAACCTCTGTGGTTCCGGGGAAATTTTTCTTTAACTGAGGAATTTTATTTTCTCTTTATGAAGTAGATAGACTTAGGTTATATAAGAAGGCTGGGTAGTAGGGTGTTACATAGTGGATATGGAAGGGTGGGATAGATAAGGTATAGGCAGGAGGCTTCTGAATATGCATGCAACATCAATTCTGGGCACAGACAATTCCCATTTTTGGTGTGTCCCTCTCCTGTCCTGACCACAATTCCATTTCTATATTTATTGACTGGTTTCTAGATGCTCAGACCAGTGCTGGATGCTGTAAAGAGTATTAAAATAGATGAGTGGCCAATCTTGCTCATAATAGCCTTATTACCTAGTTGAGGAGTAATCCAGGGCTGATTTCAATGTAATCAATGTTCTATATCTCAGATACATGAAGTGTTCTTGCAATTCAAGAAGAAAAGAGAACATATGGGTTGGGGGAGGTAGAGTTGGGTCACTGTAGATTAAGTAGGTTGTTTCCCACAGTGGTCGGCAAACTGCAGCTCAGCAAACTGCAGCTCGTGAGCCACATGCGGCTCTTTGGCCCCTTGAGCGTGGCTCTTCCACAAAATACCGACTTCTGCGCATGGGCCTCGAAGTTTCAATCGCACTGTACGTGCACGACCGCACGTGGTATTTTGTGGAAGAGCCACACTCAAGGGGCCAAAGAGCAGCATGTGGCTCGCAAACTGCAGTTTGCCGACCACTGCCCCACAAGAATACCTGGCTAGGAAGGGGATGAACAGGAGCTAAAATCCATTCTGCACTCCCATTTCCTAAGCTATGTGTCTGGCTTGGGGCTGCATCAGCCCCGAGGAAGGGGCATCTTTTCCTTAGTTTGTCCTCTCAGTGTTGCTGGTTTTTTTGTTTGTTTGTTTTTGTTTTTGTTTTTGTAATTCACTCAGCGACACCATGTGTGTTGGTAGAAACCCTGGACTGAAGATAGATGATGACATTGCTCAGGGCAGAGAAGTACAGGGACAGAGCTGGGATTATCATGGATCTGCTATCTGGAGGAGGGTTGGAGTGAAAAGTTAGAGATTCACAAAGGCAGCCTTTCCACCACTACTACTTCATTTTGATATAGTGAATATCAGCATGTCAACAGGTTGTTTTTGTTTTCAAACTAGCCCATAGTACATCTTTGTGCAAATGACAAAAAGATTCACCCCTTTTGGGGGGAAAATTAAAGAAGAGCCCTTTCCACTACCATGACAAGTGGAACAAGAATTTTGTTTCTGTTCAAACTTGGCCCTGTTCCAACTTGTCTGGGTACATTTGTAGAACGCAAGAAATGCACATCTGTTTGTGATGGCCCTGATTAGCCTGTGGCCAAAAGTATGGATACTAGGACTTTCCCAGCCTTATTTTTAGGCATTTAAGATAGTCCAGAAAGAAGCTGAAGAATGTTAATTCTTTCTTCTGTGCCCAGAAGAGTGCACTGTCAGTACCAGATATGAAGAGTAGGACGAGGCTCCTGGAAATCACGGAGCAAAGAGTTCCCTGGGTTTACATAGTAGGCAAGGACAGCATGATAGTGATGTGCTTAGACCAGTGGTTCTCAACCTTGGCGTCACATTAGAATCACCTGGGAATCTTTTTAAAATCCTGATTTCTGGGCCTCATCCCTCCGGAAATTCTGTTTCTTTGTTACTAATGTTGTGGCCCCACCCATAACAAAGAAACAGAATTTCCAGAGGATGAGGCCCAGAAATCAGGATTTTAAAAAGATTCCCAGGTGATTCTAATGTGAAGCCAAGGTAAAGAACCACTGGCTTAGACTAGGGTAAGACTAGCCAGTGTGGAGATTCCACATCCACTGCTTGTCAGCTGCACAACCTCAGGCAGCTTTACAGCCCTCCTTTCTTCCTCTTATGCAAAATGAGCATAATGTCTCTCAGGGTTGTTGTGAGGATTAAGTAAACCAATATTTAAAGTGTACAGCATATAGTAAACACTTGATAAATGTTAGCTGTTGCTTTTACCCTGCAATTTCTTCCAACATTACATAATTAGGCACTGCTGCTTTTACAATTAATGTTATATTATCATCCCAGGGGAACCCAGGACCTGACAGACAGAGACTAGGGAAAATTCTTTATGTTACATTCTCAAACAGGACTTTCACTCCAGTTAGTACATGCCATATGGCAGGTGTTGGGATGAGGACTATTCAATTGAAGCCTTCCCTCAGCACTAGGAGAGATTCGATTGTCACTTGGCTTGGCAGACACGTCATTCTTTTCCTCCAAGGCTGGGGTCTCCTCACTTGGTAGGCATTTACTTGAGCAAAGAAATGGTGGCAAGCTGATTTCCAGATGTTTTACAAGGTTAGGAGAGAGTCACATATCAGATCTTATTTCAGCAGCACAGTCTGCTAATTCTGGAGTATTGAGATTCTTTTTCCCCCTTTCCCTCTTCAGAAAAGTATTTCTTGCTGAAAGCGAAAAGCTCTGTGTGTGTGAGGCAACAGGACCAGCTTTCAGCAAAACTGAGTTAGTTGAGAAGTGTATCTTTGGTTACTTTTCATTTTCCCTTTCCATTTTTCTCCTCTCTGCTGAATTTTGGGGATCTGTGGTTTATTCCCACAAGTCCTTAATCTTTGTTTACTTTTTTTAAAACCATAAGATGCAGGCTTATACATTTTAAGGTGTAGACCCTTTAAATCCTGTTTTGACAAACAGATTAGCAGCTGATGGGAGAAACCTGTGACAGGAGTTTTTACATGCCCACAGGTGCCCCTGGGTCTGGGAGACCCTTCAAATTACCCCAGGTGTTGCCCATTATGTCAAACCCATGTAGGGTTTGGACTCCAGAGCAAATTCCATTGTGGCCCTTCCAGGTTGCTGTCCCCCTCTAATCCCTAACTCTACCTCATTTTTTCTTTGAAATCCAAGTACAGTGTTTCCAAAGAAATCAGACTTTCCATATGTGCCTTGACCAGTCTGAATGTGCTGTTCAGGTTTTGAACCTGAAAGATACCCAATCCATACGTATATGGATTGACATTGTGCATTTCTGAGGTAGACTGTGAATTCAAACCCTGGATCCACCACTTTCTAGCTCTGTATCCTTGGGCAAATTACATACATTTTCTGTGCTTCAGGTTTTGTTGTTGTTTTGTTTAATATATCTTTACTAGAGGCCCAGTGCATGAAATTTGTACACGTGGGGGGGGGGGCCTCAGCCCCGCCTGCACCCTCTAAACCAGCAGTCGGACATCCCTCTCACAATCCGGGACTGCTGGCTCCTAACTGCTCACCTGCCTGCCAGTCTGATCATCCCTAACTGCCTCTGCCTGCCGACCTGGTTGCCCCCAACTTCCCCCCCCCACTGCTGGCCTGGTCTCCCCTTATTGCCCCCACTGCCAGCCAGGTCGCCCCACGCAGCCTGCTGTTCAGTCATTGGTCGTCCCTCACTAACCCCCCTGCTGGCCTTATCGCCCAACACAGCCTGCTAGCCTGCTGTTTGGTCATTACTGTTACTGTAATGGTGTCTAGGACAATTTGCATATACCTCCATTATTAGTATAGATTGTTGAAAGTATTACAGATGTACCCTTCCCCCCACCCATTGACCCCCTTCTCCCCACTACCACCCTCTCCCCAGGCCTTCACCACAATGTCTGTATTCATGGGTTATGCAAATATGCATATAAGTTTTTTGGTTTATCTCTTCCTACCCCTCCCACCTTCTCTCTGAGATACATTAGTCTGTTGCATGCTTTCATGTCTCTGGATCTATTTTGTTCATCAGTTTCTTTTGTTCATTAGATTCTACATATAAGTGAGATCATGTGATACTTGTCTTTCTCTGATTGGCTTATTTAGATTAGCATGCTTAGCACAATACTCTCCAGGCCCCCCCATGCTGTCTCAAAGGGTAAAATATCCTTCTTTTTTACAGCTGCACAGTATTCCATGGTGTAAATGTACCACAGTATTTTTATCCACTCATTTACTGATGGGAACTTGGGCTGTTTCCAGATCTTAGCTATTGTAAATTGGCTGCTATGAGCATAGGGGTGCATATATTCTTTTTGATTGATGTTTCAGGATTCGTAGGATATATTCCTAGAAGTGGGATCACTGAGTCAAATAGCAGTCCCATTTTTAATTTTTTGAGGAAACTCCATACTGTTTTCCATAGTGGTAGCAATAGTCTGCATTCCCACCAGCAGTGTACTATGGTTCCCTTTTCTTCACATCCTCACCAGAACTTGTTGTTTGTTGATTTGTTGATGGTAGCCATTTTGGCAGGTGTAAGGTGATACCTCATTGTTGTTTTAATGTCCACTTTGCAAAAATATCTATTTAGGTCCTTTGCCCATTTTTAAAATTGGATTGTCTTCTTTTTGTTAAGTTGTATGTGTTCTTTATATATTTGGAAAGTAACTCCTTATCAGATATATCATTGGCAAATATGTTCTCCCATATAGTGGGATCCATTTTCATTTTGTTGATGGTTTGCAGAAGCTTTTTATTTTGATGTAATTCCATCTGTTTATTTTTTTCTTTGTTTCCCTGGCCCTAGGTTATGTATTGGCAAACATATTGCTATAAGAGATATTTGAGATTTTGCTGCCTATGTGTTTCTTCTAGAATTTTATGGTTTTACATCTTACATTTAAGTCTTCTATCCATTTTGAGTTTATTCTTGTGTATGGTGTAAGTTGGTGGTCTAGTTTCATTTTTTTGGGTGTACCTGTCCAATTTTCCCAAGACCATTTATTGAAGAGACTATCTTTACTCCATTGCAAGCTCTTGCCTCCTGGTTTTAACAACTGTGAAATGAACATAATGAGAATTATGGGAATAGGACTATTGTGAGGAATAATGTGATAATCCATGTAAACTTCTTTATATGATGCCTGAACATATAATAATCACTCTATAAATATTGGCTAGCATTATTTATTATTACTTTTATTATCTTACATAGGGTGGCAAACCTTTTTTTCTGTGAAAGGTCAGATAGTAAATACTTTAGGTTTTGCAAGCCAAGAGCAAATTCAAAGAAATGATGTAGGTGTTTATATAATAAGAAAGAAAAAGAATTTCCATAAACTTCTATTGACAAAATTTCAAATACAATAATAATTGAGTATAATTTTTTATATTATAGGTCTACTAATTAGAAATTTGATTTTTAAAAATAATATTTCACTGAATTGTGTTCCAAAGTTAGAATTCCCTACCATTAAATAAGTTGCAAATATGTTTCTATAAAAGCCATTCTTAACTTGTGGGCCAAACAAAGAGTAGCTTATATTGACCCACAAGCCATAGTTGGCTGACCCCAGATTTTATACAACCTTGTTGACAGAAGTTTGTTATCTACCTATAGGATATGCTAATATATTCCCATGAACTGACCTCATAAGAACCCCAAATAAAGGTAGTTCTAAGCCATTTCAAGCAGCACCACCTCTGTGAAGACCTTGAAAATTCCAGAGGTGACTTTCTTAAACCAAGGCCTGCCAACCCAAGTTGTCTACATGGTGCTGGACAAAGTACCAGTCACACCAGATTGTGACCCTCAGGTCAACCAAAGTAGTCTATTAATATCTGAAATTTGTGGAGTATCACTGCTGCCTTCTACCCAATTTTACCAAACTCATTGAACTCCAGGTTAACCTTCTCAAAAGAGAAAAAGGTATATGTGGTTGTCGTAATGGCCCTAGTCTTCTAGCAGCTGGAGCACCTTTTCATCTCTGACCTCATTCTGGCATCCTAGGCCTAGGTAGCCTTACACCACCCAAACCATTGTCATTAAGAACAACTATGAATGCCTAACTTACTTAAGGGGACACTGACTGTATTACAATCCTTTTCTGTGCCTGCTTCTTCAAGAAGGTAATATCTCTGCTCATTTTCTAGCAACTTTGTGAAGGTATAAGGACCACTGGCCATTAAGGCTAACCTAGAAACATAGAGGTATTACTTCAAGGCTATCCAACACCCATGTCTGATACTCATAGACTACAATAGGCTAGAGCAACTGAGACAAACCCAGCAGCCCAATCTTCTAAGATGAAGGTCATCTTTTTTGAGCAGTTCCGAATTTTTATTGTGGATATAGAGTGACACATTTTGAATTGTTTCAATATGTCATTCTTATATATCAGGCATCCAGGACAGCTGGGAGGATGTCTATATAAGCTAAGTCAATACCTTTTCTAGCTCCTTTTGCTCATGCTATCATCAAAGCCACCCTATAAAACATGTTTATGTGTATGCTTCATATCTCATGGAATTATCTTGTTTCTTCTCTGCCCTCTGTTTAACAGCAACAACTAACATTCATTGAGAACTTATTGTATGCGATATACTATATATACTAAACACTTCATAGAGATTACCATATTTAATTCTCACAAGCACTACATGACTTGTGTGTTCTTTTTATCTTTATTTTCACAGATGAGAAAACTGTAGAACAGAAAAATGAGTAATTCATCCAAGACCACCAGCTTAGGAAGTGGTTGAGCCAGAATATAAACCAGGATTAATTAAGATGATCAAGACCAATCAACTTGTATATGCTAGAGTTAAGTTATAACCAAGTCCTCTCAGGATCTTAAGTAATTTTCTCACTTTCCACTCTGTTTCCTGGATCAAAGATTCTCCTACACCACCCAGCTCATATGGACTGACATCTAGATTTGACTATTTATCTGCTTTGGTTTTAATTTCTCCATAGAATACTGCCTCTTGGATTGCCCACATGTGTCCCACTCTCTGCAGGATGCAGTTCAACCCAGCCCTATCCCTGTGGTCAGAGAATGTTCCAATGACAGTATACTCCAATGTAAATTCAGTGCCCCAGAGCTCCATTTTCTGGAGGAACAGATCTAACGTTACCTCAGGGGGGAAAAAAACTGGAGAAAGAAAGAAAGATGGAGACAGCCTTACACTGGTAGATCCTCCAAAAGACCTTCTGGGTTATCCAGACCCAAATAAAATAAAAGCTAATGTTAAACCTGTGTGCAAAGCACTGGGATAAATTCTTTATCCAAATTATTTTATTTAAATCATAAAAATTCTTTGAGGTTAGTACTATTATCATCCCCATTTTAGAGATGAGGAAATTAATGTTTGAAGCGATTAAGTGACTTGCTTAAGTTTGAAAAGCTAGGTTTTAGATTCAGGTGTCTTAGACTCTAAGGGCCTAAGCCCTACACCACTACAATCTACAACTAGAGTAGGCTGCAGATGGATGCCTGCTCATAGCAGCACCTGGATGAGATCCAGGACCATGCAGTGACAGCCACGAGATCCAAAGAATGTTGGAATTGCTTACTGTATGAGAGTGGGTGATTGTATTTGCCAGCTGGAAAGGCTCACACACAAGTACTTCTCTTGTACCATGGCCCCATTCTGTTGGCTATTGTGCTCCATACAAGTCAAGACCTTGAACATGGTTTTTAGTAGTGGCTCCATTTCTGACATAACATCTTCAGTGAGTCATCATTTATGATAGCTGTTTCCAAGTCAAGGAGAAGACTAGCAGATCCAAGAGCCTTCTGCTTTCACTTCAGATCTACAAACACATCTGAGATACCATCTCACAGTAAACTATTTTTGCATATTCCATTTTCATAACTCCATAAAATCTTTGTAGTGGCAGATGTTCTGAAAAAAAATCATTCATTGCATAGTCAGCACCAACTCTCTATCTACTCCAGCTATGATTATTTTGTTTACCAAAAGAATCTTCTGGTTCTAAATTATTCAGCTACAACATCTCTGATAATTGTCTTCAATTATTACCCTGAATTTAGATGTCCTATTCAAGGCCCTTCACATTAGTATCTATTTGTCAATTACCTAGTGCTGGTAGATATAGAGGCCATATTGAGAATAACAACCAAGCACTAACTAGAGGAGAACCTCTGCTGTTTCACCGAGTTTCCCCACAATTTATTTCATTCATCCAGCTACAAATACCTATTTTCATAGTAATTATGACTTCTACATCCACTATTTTTCACACTCTCCCATGCTCTATTGGACATAAGGAACTTAAGCTTCTGGAATGCTAAAGTTAAGGACATGGAGTATACTGAGTAATGCTGGGTTCTTGGAGAGAACATCAGCATGGGAGACAATACTACACACATACAAAAACCACCATATAGGGCACTTCAAGATAATGATTATTATCAATGCCATGGATTTCTGTCTCTAGTGAATTACTTTATGTTAGTCTAATCCCTCCATCTATATTCAACCCACTGAGACTTTTCCCTTGAATAACTGGCTAGCTCTTTAGATTCCAGGAAGGTGAAGTCCAGAACCAAGGTGGGTTGGGCAGTAGGCAATTGGCAGCAGTATCCAGCTATCCCCTCTTATATACTTATTTATGAGGTGATCTTGTGGGTCATGGGTCTCCCAATCAGAAATACATACTAGTGGTGGTTGTTCACAGTGATAAGTATGAATCGAGTGGATATCTGGGTTCATTTGACCAGAATTTGGTCTACCATGCAGCTTAAGAGTCCCAAGTCTCTCCTGTTTTCAATTCAGTGACAGTACATTGGATCCCCTTTGACAAGCTTGGCTACCAAATATTTTCTCAGATTAGTTTTAAAGCCCAGGTAGTTTCTGAACTTATAAAAGGCCTAAGCTTCATTAACTCATGTTTCTAGGCATTCAGGATACAAGAAAGAAAAGAAAAACAGCTTTCTTTGACTCCACTGTAAATGATGGCTGAGTATATAGCAGCATTTGGAGCCTAAAGCTGGTGTCATGGAACTCTATTAAATTAGGTAGGGTTTGTGTGAACACAGTGACCACAGCTTCATCCTAGTAGCTGATAGGTAAATATGCAGATCTGTATCTATGACGTAGAAGGAAGTAGACCTCTAAATACTGTCTGATGATTTTCCCATAATGTAAAGGCTAAGAAGGAGAACAGCCCAGAGAGTTAGTTCCACAAGACAAGGGTGGGAAATGGGAGATGTTCCTGAAGTCCTTAGAAATGGATCTTTAAGGATAAAATAGTGAAATTATGTCTAAAGGAAAAATAGATCTAAAATGAGTGGTTATGCAAGGAAATCTTAGGAAAGCAGCAGAAGTTGAGGGGCAGAAATAGGAAAGATAAGAGAAATATCATCAAGCAGGTCAGAGTGAACAAATCAAATGGGTAGTGTCTGAATGACTACCAAAAGCAGGCACCCAATGATACAGGCTGGAATTTTGCCTGTTCCAGATATTATTTGCATAAACAGGCTAAGTCCTTTTAATAGGGCCAGAATAACTATCAAATTAAAAATTCAAATAAATAAATTTAAAAAATGCAATACTCTCTAACCCAGCAATTTGACTTCAGAAATATATCCTATTGATATACCTGCACAAAGGCATAAATATGAGGATGTCCACCACAACATTAATTGTATTAGTAAAAGACTGGAAAGAACAGAATGCTTATTAATATTGGACTGACTAAATAAGTTATGATACATTTATACAATATATTATTATTCAGCCATTAATGGGGTGAATAATAAATAAATTGAAAATTAACTCATAACTCAGCTTTCTGCTCAGAGGAGGCCTAGGTTCAACTTTCTTCAGCCATTCTGAATCCGGGTTCATCTGACACCAGCTGCCTTCACAATGCCTCCAAAGAAGTTTGACACCAACAACTTCAAAGTCATATACCCGAGGTGCACCGGTGGGGAAGTGGGTGCCACCTCTGCCCTGGCACTCAAGATTGACCCCATGGGCCTCTCTATAAAAAAGGTTGGAGGTAACATCACGAAAGCAACCAGTGATTGGAAGGGTCTGAGAACTACAGTGAAACTGACCATTCAGAACAGACAGGCCCAGATTGAGGTAGTACATTCTGCCTCTGCCCTGATCATCAAAGCCTTCAAAAAACCACCACAAGATGAAAGAAGCAGAAAAACATTAAGCACAGTGAAAATATCACTTTTGATGAGATTGTCATCATTGCCCAACAGATGCAACGTGAATCTCTATCTAGAGAACTCTCTGGTACCATTAAAGAGATCCTGGGGACTGCCCAGTCTGCGGGCTGCAATTTTGATGGCCACTACCCTCATAACATCATAGATGACATCAGCAGTGGTGCAGTGGAATACCCAGCTAGTTAAGAACTACAAAGGAAAATGTTTCAATGAAAAATAATTTGACAACAACAAAAAGTTACCCCAGAACTGACACAGATAGTAGAATTAGTGAAGACATTAAAACAGTTTAACTATTGTCCACATATGTTCAAAATGTTGACATAGGTCAAGATGGCAGAGTAGGTTGACACTGTACTCACCTCCCCACCATGGCCATATGAAAATTACAACTAAATTATAATCATCTGAAGACTAACTTAGCAAAAGTCCTATAACTAAGAATATACAAAAGAAGCCATGTAGAGACTGGTAAGAGAGGTAGAGATGTGAAAACAGCTGGCGCCACAACATCACATGGAGGTTGAGAATCTGGAAAGACATCTCAGCTGCAGAGGTCCTCCCTGAGGAGTGAGAGTCTCAGCCCCATGCCGGGCTTCCCAGCCCTGAACACAAGTGTTGGAAGAGGAGTCCACATATCATCTGGCTGTGAAAATCAGTGAGGATTCCATCCATCTGGGTGAGATAGAAGGCTGGTGGAAACCCAGGTTTCCCTTTAAAGAGATCAGGTACAAATTTTCACTCACAGGCATCCACCTTGGGCTCTGGTGGAGGGATAACTGCTTGAAGAGTGCCAGAGACATACAGGGAGAAACTGAGTTGTGTGGCTTTATGGAGATGGCTGGATTGATGGCCACCATTGTCCCTGTGTTGAGCCCTCCACCCATACAGTCAAATATGAATCTGTATTAGCCTAGTGACCTTCACTAGCTCCACTCTGATGATTCCATAACCTACTGCAAAGGTCTTCAGGTGCCAGGTCAGTGAAAGCTGGCCTCAGTGCACCCTGAGACTTTTGCTAGTAGCCTCAGGCTCAGCACTAGTGCCAAATCTCAATCTGCATTAACCTGGTAAACACCACATGCCCCACACTCATGACCCCCTGAGATCCTCCACCACCCAAATTGTGTACCGCCCAAGGCCCTTTCTATGACTGAGCATTGTGTACAGCTGGCAGGTGTCAGTAGGTCTTGGGATGCTTTGTGCCTTTTGCTGACTTGCCCCAGGCATGGTACTGGTGACAGCTGGCTTCAATTCCCTGCGTGGCCTCTCCCATGTACATCCAGGCCTAGCACAGGAAGCTACCAACTGCATATCAGTTAAAAATATAGATTAAAAAATATGCTAAATGGTTTATTGCTGATTAGACATTGTAGGAGTAAAATTAGTAAACTAAAAAATACAACAATAAAAAACTATCTATACTAATAAAAGGGTAATATGCAAATTAACCATCACTCCATGACAAAGATGGAGGTGCCCATAGCCACAAAGATGGCGGTGCCGGCTGGAGCCACAGAGCCGGCCAGAGCAGGCAGGATGCTTGGCTTCCTTCAGATGGGATGCTTGGCTTCCTTCATCATTTCAGGCGGCAGCCACGGAGCCGGCCTGGAGCAAAGGTAGGAGGTGGCTCCGGCCCAGAGTGAAGGTGGGAGGCGGTGGTCAGAGTGAAGGTGGGAGGCGGTGGCCAGAATGAAGACCTGGGTCCTGGGTGCTGGAGGGAAGCCGGTGCTGGCAGCCAGGGGAAGGAAGGCCTATTCTTGCAAGAATCTTCATAGGGGGAAAAGAATCAATATAATGTAAAGCACATAAGTAAGCTGTGAAACAACTTCAGGCAGCCAAATATACAGTATGATTAATTGGAGTCACTGAAGGAAAGCAAAAAATGAACAGAAAAAAACATTTGAGGAAATCATCATTGAAAATTTTCCAAATTTGATAAAACTTTAAATGCACAGATTCAAAAAGCTCAAGAATCCCAAACACAATAAACATGAAGGAAACTACACCAAACCATGTCTTAATAAAATTTATCAAAATGGGCTCCCTGGGGGATCGGGCCCAAGCTGGCAGTCAGACATCCCTATGGCAGCCCAGCAGCCCTCGGGGGATGTCCACTTACCAGCAGGGAGCAGACCTAAGCTGCAGTTGGACATCCTTAGTGCTGCTGAGGAGGCGGGAGAGGCTCCTGCCACCACCACTGTGCTGGCAGCCATCAGCCTGGCTTGTGGCTGAGCAGAGCTCCCCCTGTGGGAGCACACTGACCACCAGGGGAAAGCTCCTGCATTGAGCAACTGCTCCCTGGTGGTCAGTGTGTGTCATAGTGACCAGTCATTCCCAGTTGTTTTGCTGTTAGGGTCAAATTGCATATTACCCTTTTATTATATAGGATAGAGGCCTGGTGCATGGGTGGGGGCCAGCCGGTTTGCCCTGAAGGGTGTCCTGGATTAGGGTGAGGGTCCTGCTGGGGTACCTGGCCAGCCTGGGTGAGGGGCTGATGGCTGTTTGCAGCTGGTCATACCCCCTTCAGGGTGGGGGTCCCCGCTGGGGTGCCTGGCCAGCCTGGGTGAGGGGCTGATGGCTGTTTGCAGGCTGGTCACACCCGCTTCAGGGTGAGGTTCCCCACTGGGATGCCTGGCCAGCCTGGGTGAGGGGCTGATGGCTATTTGCAGGCTGGTCACACCTCCTTCAGGGTGGGGGGTCCCCATGGGGTGCCTGGCCAGTCTGGGTGAGGGGCTGAGGGCCATTATCAGACTGGCCAAGCCTGCCGGCGATGGAAGCTCCCAGCCTCTCCTTTTTTTCTTTTTTTTTTTTAAATTCTGGGATTTATTTACCTTCTATAATTGAAACTTTGTAGCCTTGAGTGGAGCTCAGAGCCAGCCAGGGAGGGCGGGAAGCTTGGCTTCCTCCATCGCCAGGGGCAACCCAAGCCTCCTGCTCGCTCCAGCTCCGTGGCCACCGCTGGCTGAAAGCAGGTATCTGGGGTTTATTTATCTTCTATAATTGAAACTTTGTTGCCTTGAGTGGAGCTCAGAGCTGGGGCCGCAGCAGGCGGGAAGCTTGGCTTTCTTCCATCACTGGAGCAATCAAGCCTCCTGCTTGCTCCAGCTCTGTGGCTGCCAGCCGCCATCTTGGTTGGGTTAATTTGTATATAGTCACTCTGATTGGCTGGTGGGCATGGCTTAAGATGTAGCAAAGATATGGTCAATTTGCATGTTTGTCTTTTATTAGTGTAGATGTGAAGAGCTGTAAATTCAATTGAGGGTAGATTGTAATCACTTAAAATGTTTTATATAAACCATTAATCAATCTCTAAAATAACAAAACAAAAGTTATAGCTAATAAGCCAAAAAGGAGATAAAATGTGATCATCAAAAATATACAATTAATCCAAAAGAAAAGAAAAAGGATAACAAAGAAAAGATGACACAAATAGAAAACAAATAGCAAGATGATACACTTAAAGTCAAATATATCAATAATCACACTAGAAGAAAATTGTCTATTCTCTCTAATTAGAAGGCAGAGATGGTCAGATTGGATTTTAGAAAAGCAAGATGCAATTATACACTGCATTCCACATACACACTTTAAATATAAAGATACAAATATGTTAAAAGTAAAAGGATGAGAGAAAAACTTACTGAATAATCAACAGAAGACTTGCTGGAGAGAACCATGATACCCAAGAACCGAAAGCAGAGACCACATAGAGACTGATAGAAGGGACAGAGGCATGAAAGGAATGGCCGGGTGCCAACAGACAGCAATTACAGAAAGATATCTGAGCTATGGGGAGGTTGCCACTGAAGACTCTTGAATTTAACCCCTAAACTTCCCCCCACCCCAGCAGAGAGCACTAGAACTGAGAAGGGTACCCACATAATATCTGGTTGTGAAAAGCAGCAGCATTGCTGTCTGCCAGGGAGCAATGGCTAGAAATTGAGGCATCCTTTTAAAGGCCAATGCACAAAACGCCCTGTGGGGCCACCCACCTTGTGCTGCAGCAGAGGGAGGGCAGAGTGGATTGGAGCTATGTGAGCAGAAGCCAGGATTGGGGACTCGGGGGTTAGAGCTCAGAAGGCAGACACCCCAGGTTTCCTATGCTGAGTCATTCCCTCATGTACTGGAGGACATCTTTTCAACACAGACAATTGCTATACAGGTGAACTTGCCTGGCGGGAAGACAGTTGACTCACCCTATTGAAAACCACCTTGGGCTAAGGCCACTTAAGAGACTAAAAATAGCAATTAGCCTCCAGGCAGAAACAACTGCCACACCCTGTTGAAAAAAAACTCACCACAACTGAGGACAATTCCCTGGGGGCAATTCAAGTCAGAATGCTATTAGTCAGTAGGCAGAGGCGGTTTCTGAAGGCATTGAGCCATTGCCTGATCTAATTAGTCAGAAACAGCATTTGACACTGTCCTGAACTAGAGATTGAGAGGTCTACCTAATACATAGTCATAAACCCAAACAGCCAAAAGATAGACAAAGAAACAACCCTCAAATGAAAGAACAAGAGAATGCTTCAGAAGAAGAGATGAATGAAGTAGAGACAAGAAATTTATCTGAAACAGAGTTCAGAGTAATAATGGTAAAGATGCTCAACAGCATGAAAAAAAGATATAGTAACTATGAAAACAGAAATAAAGAATGACATAGCACAAATAAAGAACACATTGGAAGGAATACAAAGCAGATTAGGGGAAGCTGAGGATCGAATCAGTGAATTAGAAGAGAGGGTTGAAAAAAATCACTCTATCAGAAAAGCAAACAAACAAAAAATAATTTAAAAAAAAACAGAATGACAGCTTAATGGAGCTGTGGGACAATGTGAAACTTTAACAATATTAGAATAGTGGGTGTGCCAGAAGAGGCAGAAAGGGACAAAGGTATAGAAAACGTATTTGAAGAAATAATGGCAGAAAGCATCCCTTACCTGGTAAAGGAAGAAGTCACAAGTTCAAGAAGCACAGAGAACCCCAAGCAACAAGAACCCAAACTGGCCCATGCCCAGACACATTATAATTAAAATGCAAAAAATTAAACACAAAGAGAGAATCTTAAAGGCAGCAAGAGAAGAGCAAACTGTTACCTACAAAGGAGCTCCCATAAGGATGACTCCTGATTTCTCATCAAAAACTCTGCAAGCAAGAAGGGAATGGCATGAAGTACTCAAGGTGATGGAAAGCAAGGATCTGAAACCAATATTACTATTTCCAACAAGGCTATCATTAAAAATAGATGGTGAAATAAAGAACTTCCCAGACAAAAAAAAAGCCTAAGGAGTACATCACCACCAAGCCAGCATTACAAGAAATGCTAAAGGGACTACTATAATGAGAAGAAGAAACAGAGAGAGAAAGCTAGTCATACATAATTAAAATGGCAATAAATACTGTTAAGTACCTATCAATAATAACCCTAAATGTACATGGATACATGGATTAAATGCTCCAATCTAAAGGCATAGAGTAGCAGAATGGATACAAAAACATGACCCAACTATATGCTGTCTACAAGAGACTCACCTCAGAATAACAGACACACACAGAATGAGAGTGAAGGGATGGAAAAAAATTTCTATGCAAATGGAAAAGAAAAAAACAATCTGGAGTAGCAATACTCATTTCTGATAAAATAGACTTTAAAAAGAAAGCCATCAAAAGAGACAACAAAGGTCACTATATAATACTAAAGAGGTAAATCCAACAAGAGGGTATAAACCTGTTAAACATATATGCACCCAATATAGGAGCACCGAAATATAAAAAAAAACTTCCAGAGGACTTTAATGGAGAGATCAACAGCAATACAGTCATAGTTGGGGACTTTAACACCCCACTGACTTCACTGAATATATCTTCCAGACCAAAACTTAACAAGGAAATAGTGAAAAATACTATGAATAGCTATATGCCAACAAGCTGGACAATGTGGATGAAATGGACAAATTCCTAGAAAAAAAAAAAACAGTCTTCCAAAACTGAATCAAGAAGAATCAGAAAACTTGAATAGACCAGTAACAACTGATGACATAGAAGCAGTAATGAAAAAACTCCCAGCAAACAAAAGCCCAGGTCTAGAAGTCTTCAGAGGGGAGTTTTACCAAAGATTCAAAGAAGAACTAACACCTATATTACTCAAACTATTCCAAAAAATCCAAGAGGAAGGAACACTTTAAAACTCTATGAGGCCAGCATTATCCTAATTCCAAAACCAGACAAAGACCTACAAAGAAAGAGAATTACAGGCTAATACACCTGATGAACATAGATGCTAAAATCCTCAACAAAATATTAGAAAATCGGATCCAACAATATATTAAGAAGATCATACACCATGACCAAGTGAGATTTATTCCTGGGATGCAAGGCTGGCACAATATTCACAAATAAATAAACGTGATACATCACATGAACAAACTGAAAGACAAAAATCACACGATCATATCAATAGAGGCAGAAAAAGCATTTGACAAAATCCAACAACCATTTTTTTATCTTTAATTTCTTTATTGGTTAAGGTATTGCAAGTGTGTCCTCATCCCCCACAATTAACCCCCAACCTCCCCCCCCCCCACACTCATGCTTTCATCCCCCTGTTGTCCATGTCCATTGGTTTGGCTTATATGCACGCATACAAGTCCTTTGGTTGATCTCTCCCCCTTTTCCCCACCCTCCCCTACTTTCCCTCAGGAGATTGATAGTCTGATCGCTGTTTCTCTGTCTTTGGATCTGTCCCTGTTCATCAGTCTATGTTGTTCTCTATATTCCACAAATGAGTGAGATCATGTGGTATTTATCTTTCTCTGACTGGCTTATTTCACTTAGGATAATGATCTCCAGTTCCATCCATGCTGTTGCAAATGGCAAGAGTTCCTTCTTTTTTACCGTCGCGTAGTATTCCATTGTGTAGATGTACCACAGTTTTTTAATCCACTCATCTGCTGATGGGCACTTAGGCTGTTTCCAAATCTTAGCTATGGTGGATTGTGCTGCTATGAACATAGGGGTGCATATATCCTTTCTGATTGGTGTTTCTGGTTTCTTGGGATATATTCCTAGAAGTGGGATCATTGGATCAAATGGGAGTTCCATTTTTAGTTTTTTGAGGAAACTTCATACTGTTCTCCACAGTGGCTGCACCAGTCTGCATTCCCACCAGCAGTGCAGAAGGGTTCCTTTTTCTCCACATCCTCTCCAACACTTGTTGTTTGTGATTTGTTGATGATAGCCATTCTGACAGGTGTGAGGTGATATGGCATTGTTGTTTTGATTTGCATCTCTCGTTTAATTAGTGACTTTGAGCATGTTTTCATATGTCTTTCGGCCTTCCGTATGTCCTCTTTCGAAAAGTGTCTATCTAGGTCCGTTGCCCATTTTTTGATTGGATTGTTTATCTTCCTATCCAACAACCATTTTTGATAAACATTCTCAGCAAAGTGGGAATAGAGGGAGCATATCTCAACATGATAAAGGCCATATACGACAAACCTACAGTCAACATCATACTCAATGGACAAAAACTAAAACCATTTCCCCTAACAACAGGAATAAGACAGTGATGTCTGCTTTCACCACTCTTATTCAACATAGTTCTGGAAGTCCTAGTCACAGCAATCAGACAAGAAGAAATAAAAGGTATCCAAATTGGAAGCGAGGATGTAAAATTCTCATTATTCGCAGATGACATGATATTGTACATAGAAAACTCTAAAGACTCCACCAAAAAACTACTAGATTTAATAAATGAAGTTGGCATTCTAGCAGGATACAAAATAAACACCCCCAACTTGATGGCTTTTTTATACACCAATAATGACTTCTCAGAAAGAGAAACTAAACAAATAATCCCATTTACCATTGCAACAACAACAACAAATTAATATACTTAGGAATAAACTTAACCAAGGAGGTAAAAGATTTGTACTCCCAAAACTGAGGGATGTTGAAGAAAGAGATAGAGAAAGATATAAACAAGTGGAATAATATACTGTATTCATGGATTTGTAGAGTTAATATTATTAAAATGTCCATACTACCCAAAGCAATCTATAGATCTATTAAAATACTAATTGCCTTTTTCACAGAGCTAGAATAAATACTCCAAAATTTTATATGGAATAAAAAAATACTCTGAATAGCTGCAGCAATTTTGAGAAAGAAAAACAAAGTTGAAGTAATCACAATACCAGACTCCAAGTTATACTACAAAGCCACTGTAATCAAAACAGCCCAGTACTGGCACAAGAACAGGCATATAGTTCCATGGAACAGAACAGAGAACCCAGAAATCAACCAAAGCCATTATGCTCAATTAATATTTGACAAAGGAGGCAAGAGCATCCAATGGAGTCACGAGAGTCTCTTCAATAAATGTTGTTGGGAAAATTGGACAGATACATGCAAAAAAAAATGAAACTAAACCACCAACTAATAAATGGAAAGGGAACCTACTGTATGGGAGAACATATTTGGCAATGATACATCTGATAAAGGGTTAATATCCAAAATACATAAGGAACTCATACAACTTAACAAAAGTTAGACAATCAGTCCAATTAAAAAAATGGGCAAAGGACCTAAATAGACAGTGCTCCAAAGAGGACATACAGATGGCCAAGAGACATATGAAAAAATGCTTAAAGTCACTGATCATCAGAGAGATGCAAATTAAAACGACAATAAAGTATCACCTCACACCTTTCAGAATGGCTACCATCAACAAATGAACAAATGACAAGTGCTGGTGAGGATGTGGAGAAAAGGAAACCCTAGTACACTGCTGGTGGGAATGCAGACTGTTGCAACCATTATGGAAAATAGTATGGAGTATCTTCAAAAAATTAAATATGGAACTGCCATTTGACCCAGTGATCCCACTTCCAGGAATATATTCTAAGAAATCCAGAACACAAATCAGAAAGAACGTATGGACCCCTATGTTCATAGCAGCACAGTTTTAAATAGCTAAGATCTGGAAATAGCCTCAGTGCCCATCAGTATATGATTGGATAAAAAAAGATGTGGCACATTAATACCATGGAATACTATGTGGCAGTAAAAAAGAAGAATCTCTTACCCTTTGAGACAGCATGGAGAGGCCTGGAGAGTATGATGCTAAGTGAAACAAGTCAGTCAGAGAAAGACAAGTATCACTTGATCACACTCATATGTGGAATCTAGTAAGTAACATAATAAACTGATAAACAGAGTGGATCCAGAGACATGGAAGCATGGAAGAGAGTGCTGATTCTCAGAGGGAAGGTGAGGGATGATGGGTGGGTGGGAGGTAATCAGCCGAAGACCTTGTATGCATATGTGGATAACCCATGGATACAGACAATAGGGTGCTGAAGGCCTGGGTCAGGGGTGCAAGGGCAGGCTGTAGGGGGTCAATGGAGGAAAAAGGGGGACATATGTAATACTTTCAACAATAAATAATTATTTTTTAAAAAGTAAAAGGATGATATAAGACAAATTATGTTAACTAGCCATAGCTAAGCTGACATAAATATATTAATATCAGACAATGTGAATTTCAAAGCAAACAAATCAGTGATAGAGTAGGTCATTTTATAATGATAAAGGAGTCTATTCTTCTATAGGACGTGGCAACCTTAAATGTTTATGCCCCTAAAAAACATATGAAGCAAAAATGATAGAATTACAAGGAGAAACAGACAAATCTATAACTAGTTGGATATTTCAATAACCTCTCAATAATTGATAAAGCAAGTAGACAAAAAAATCAGCAAGGATACAGTAGACTTGAACTAAGCTATTAATGAGCTTGACTTGATTGATATATATAGAATAGTTTACCCAACAAAAGCAGATGGCACATTCTTCTCAAGTGTAGATGGAACATTTATCAAGATAGATCATATTCTTGAACATAACACAAGTTTCAATAAATTCTATAAGATTCAAGTGACATAATGTATATTCTTTGACCACAGTGGAATTAAATTAAAAATTAACAAAAGCTTCTTAAGAAAATTTCTCATATGTTTACAAACTGTAACACATACTTCTAAATATCTCATGAGTCAAAGAAGAGATCAAAAGGAAAATTAGAAAATATTTTGAACAGGGTAAAAATAAAAATACAATATATCAGAATTTGTGGTATGTAGCTAGAAGTAGGTTAGAAAGATCTCAAATCAATGATCAAAGTTTCCACTTAAAAAGTATTAAAGGAAAATAAAATTAATTAGAAGAAATGATTGAAGTATAATGCTGCAACCTTTTACAGCTAGGGTTCAGGATCTGAAGAAGGTGCTGCACACAAATGAAAACACTAGACAATAAATATGGATTTAGAAGGCATGAGGGGCCAGGTGGAAACCTCTCTCTATTGGAGAAGCTCTCTGAAACCCTGTCCTTGTCAGCTTTTATTCACTTGAATACCCATTTGCCCTTTAGGAATGCATACAGGCATATCAAAGGTAAAGTTTGGTAAACAGTAAAAGGATTATCAGGTTAGGGAATTGCGTTGAGCCATTGAGCCCACATCAGGGCAATATTATGCTGATTTTCAGCCCTGCCGAATATCAAAGTCCATTGGCCTTCCAATGGGTCTTTTGCATTAATGCTACCTACTGTTGGTTTTAGCCTCCAACAGTATAAACCAGTAATATAAGAACCAGAAAAGCAATAGTGAAAAACAATGAAACGAAAGGCTGGTTATATGAGATAAAAAAAATTGATAAAACTCTAGTTAGACTTATAAGAAAGAAAAGGACATAAATTTCCAATATTAAAAATAAGAAAGGGCACAGCACTACAGATTAGACTAACATTATAAGGGTAATATGGAAATATTAAAAATAACTTTGGTGTGAATAAGTTTGAAAACATAAATAAAATGGACAAACTTCTTGAAAGATGCAAACTATCAAAACTCCCTAAGAAGAAATAACCCAAATATATGTATTAAATAAATTGAATTTGTATTTAAAAGCATTCCTATTAATATAGCTCCAGTCCCAGATGCCAAATATTTAAGGAAAAATAATAGCAAATCCACTACAATTTTTTTTTCCAGAAAATTGAAGAAGGGATATTTCCCAACTCATTCTGTGGGCCAACAGTACCCAATACCAAAACCAGAAAAAAGATGGCGCAAAAAAAAAGAAAACTATTAACCACTATTCCTCATGAATATAAATAGATAAATGCCTTTAAAAGTTTTCAAATCAAATCCAACAATATATTAGAAGCATAAATATCATTGCCAAGTGGGACTTATTCCAGGAATACAGGGTTGGTTTAACATTTAAAATTAATGTAATTCACCATAATAACAAACTAAAAGAGGCAAACCATATGATTATCTTAATAGATGAAGAAAAAGCACTTGACTAAATCCAACATGCATTCCTGGTTTAAAAGAACAACTCAGTAACACTAGGAATAGAAGTGAACTCCCTCAATCTGGTAAAACGCATCTAAGAAAACCTATTTAAGACATGATATACAATCATGAAAAGCTGAATATTTTTGCCATTAGATCAAGAACAAAGCAAGAATGTCTGTTTTTGCCACTTCTATTGTACTGGTACTTCTGGATGGTGCAATTAGGCAAGAAAAATATATAAAAGTCATTTATATTGGAAATGAAGAGAAATAAAAGTATCTTTAATCACAGATGATATCTATTTAGAAATTTTGATGACATCTTCAGAAAAACTACTAGACATATGTGAGTATAGCACTGTTGCCAGTTAGAAAATCAATATACAGAAATCAAGTAAATCAATCAGTAACTGAAAACTCAAAAGATAAATTTATAGTTACACAAAATGTATAAAATGCTTAGAGGTAAGTCTGATAAAAGATATAAAATACCTATACACTGAAAACTACAAATCATTGTGGAAAGTAATTAAAGATGAGTTAAATAAATGGAGTAATATACTTTCTTCTTTGGTCTGAAGATGCAATATTATTAAGATGTCAAGTCTTCCCAAATTGATTTATAGATTAAATGCAATTCCAATAGAAATCCCAGTAGGTTTCTTTGTTGAAATTTATGAGCTGATTATAGAATTTATATAGAAATCTAAGTGGCCTAGTATATACAAAATAACTTTGAAAAAGTAAAATGCTACAGAGCTAATCCTAAATGATTTCAAGACTTATTTTTTAATATAACTTTTATTGATTTTAGAGAGAGGAAGAGAGAGGGATAGAAAAATAGAAATATCGATGAGAGAGGAACATTGATCAGCTGCCTCCTGCACACATCCCACTGGGAAACAAGCCCACAACATGGGCATGGGTCCTGACCGGGAATCGAACTGGCGACCTCTTGGTTCATGGCTTTATGCTCAACCACTGAGCCATACCGGCTGGGCTCAAGACTTATTTTTAAGCTATAATAATCAAAACAGTGTGGTACTGGTATAAAGAAAAATAAATCAATGGAACAGAATAGAAAATCCAGAAAGAGACTCACACTTATATGGGTGGCTGATTTTCTTTACAAAATGACAAAAGCAATGCAGTGGGGAAAGGATAGTCTTTTCAACAAATGGCGCTGAATTCATTGGATATTCATATGCAAAACATGAGCTTCAAACCATATGGAAATCTTAAAAGTGGATCACAAATCTAAATGTAAAATCTAAATCTGTACGATTTGTAAAAGAGAACATAAGAGAAAATCTTTGTGATCTTGCGTTACTCGAAGAGTTTTTGGATACAGCACCAAAGACATGATCCATAGAGATCCTAGATGGTGATAGATTAGGTGAAAATCACACTCACCTACTCCCACAACAAAATTGGAATTACAACTAAAATATAGAACAATCAACCTTAGTAATTAGCTGAAGACTAGCTGAACAGGTCTAATAACCAAGGATTTACAGAAGAAACTACATCGAGACTGGTAGGAAGGGCAGAGACATAAAAAAGGGTGGCCCTACCCCCTCATGTAGCTGTTGAGATTCTGGAGGGATATCACAACTGCAAAGATTCGCCTTAAGGAGCATGGGGGGTTTCTCAATCCCATTTTAGGTGCCCCTGCCCAGAGAACCAGAGCCAACATGAGGATCCAATAAGAGCAGCCCACATAAATCTGGCTTTGAAAACAGTGGGCATTCTATCTACCAGGGAGAGATGGGAGTCTGAAAGAAAACCAAGAGCCTTCTCAAAGGGTCAGCATACAAAATCTCATCCACAGCCACTTACCCTGGGCTCTTGCAGAGGGATGGGGGGAATTAAAGTAGACTATTGAGCAAAGACTGGATTGTGTGGCTCCAGGAAAACAACCAAAGGGACAGCTGCTAGGGCCCCTATGCTGAGTCCTTCTCCCACACCACAAATGCCATCATTCTAGGGTCAAGCATTACCCTCCATACAACATCAGCCTGTGGGAATGCAAAAGCCCCACAATCCCAACTCTCTGTTGCCCTGTCCTGCTGAGCTTATACCCTGTGGAGATGTCAGCTGCCTGGGCCCAAAGTGTAGAGGTCTGGTAGATGCAGGGGGTGTCAGAAACTGAGTGGTGTGGCTCTGAGGTGAGGGCCATATCTCCCACCTTCCTGAAAGTCTGACCAGCACCACTCAATCACAAGAAATTTACTAGCTCCACCCTCCCAACTCCCAGCACTTGGCCCTGCTCGGGCTCTCAAGGAAGTCCAAGGAGGAATCTGAAACAGACTGAGTTATGTGGCTCTAGGACATAACCACTTTGCCCTTTCAAGCCTAAATGGTGCAGAGCCCACCCTTCAAGCAGCCAAATCTTGTACTGCTTAGGCTTGATAAACTCAGCTTACCTCCCCCTGATGACTCCCTGAGACTCTTCCCCACCACAAGGGTCTATAGACACCCAGCAGGTGGAAGCTATTCCTGGTGTGCTCTGGGACTTTTGATGAGTGGCCTCAAATCCAGCACTGGCACCAAGTTTGAATCTGTATCAATCTGGTGATTCACTGAGAACCTAACTCACATGTCTTACCTACCACTAGAGGCTCTTTCCATGACTGAGCCTAACAGGCAGCCAGTAGGCAAAGTGCACATGGGACATTTTCCAGGATAGATCATGTTAGGAAAAGTCTCAATAAATTTAAGATTGAATCATGCAAGCATCTTTTCTGACCACAATGTTATGAAACAGAAAGTAGTTACAAGAAAAAAACTGAAAAATTCCCCAACACATGGAGGCTCAATAACATGTTACTAAATGTTGAATAGGTTAACAAGAAGATCAAGGCAAAAATCAAAAGGCACCTTGAAACAAATGAAAATGAGAACATAAGCCAAACTGTTTAGGACACAGCAAAGCAGTCTAAGAGGGAAATTAATAGCATTACAGGCCTAATACAAGCAGCAAGAAAAATCTCAAATAAACAATCTAACTTTACACCTAAAAAAAGTAGAAAAAGAACAACAAAAAAAACCAAAGTGAGTAGAAGAATAGAAATAATAAAGATCAGAGAAGAAATAAAACAGAGTAAAAAAAGATCAATGAAACCAAAAGGTGGTTTTTTGAAAAGAAAAACAAGATTGATAAACCTTAAACCAGACTCATAAAAAAAGGAAGGGTCCCAAATAAATAAAATCAGAAATAAAAGAGGTGAAGAAGCCTGGCTGGTGTTGTTCAGTGAGTAGTTGAGCATTGATCCAGGAACCAAGAGGTCACCAGTTTGATTCTCAGTCAGGTCACATGCCTGGGTTGTGGGCTCGATCCCTAGTAGGGGGCATGCAGGAGGCAGATGACCAATGATTCTCATCTTTGATGTTTCTATCTCTTGCTCCCTCTCCCTTCCTCACTGAAATCAATAAAAATATATTTTAAAAAAATAAGTTTTAATGTAAACTGGAATTGAAAAAAATAAAAACAAAGAATACAGAGATCTGAAATATATAAACCTAATAACTGACAATGATAAAGAGCTTCGGAAGATTAAAAAAAAAGACATGATCCATAATAGAATAAGGTGATATATTAAATTTCATCAGTATTTAAACCTTCTGATTTTCAAAAAAACATTCTTAAGAGAATAATGGGGGAAACTATTTTCAAATCACATATATGAGAAATTACTTGTGTCCAAAATATACAAAGAGCTCTTAAATCTCAATAATAAGAAAACAAAAAGCTTAATTAAAAAGTGGACCATTGTTGAAGAGAAATGTATACATGTGTAAGCTGTTCATTGGTATGTAATCTTATATAGCCCATACGGAGGCCAATTTGGTAGAATAAAAAATTTTTAAATGCACTTTACTCATCAATACAGCAAACCCTTTATAAGTACTCTATTGATTATAAAAAAATAGCTTTCCATGTGTACAAATAGGCATGTACAGATGTTACTAAAACATTGTTTATAATAGCAAAATACTGGACACTAAGTATATGTGGGCACTGAGATTTATCTCAGTGCTGCGGCCGAAGCAACACTGTGAGCACACTCCAGGGAACAGGCTTCCTTGGCACACCAGGAAGTGGCAACGCCTGCCTGACAAATCTCCAAGAGCCACCTACTCATAGCCCCAACCCTCACGCCCATTGGATAACATAGCAAGAGTGTCCCTATTGTATTGGCTGCTTACCCCTTTATATATGGCTGTACTTCCTCAATAAACTTGGGTCTGTGTCTCTGAACCTGGTCTCCGGAGTCGTGCATGCAAGCACCCTATCGCGTTGGGCTCCATCATCCTCACCCCCGAGGGACCCCCTGTTCCAAGTATACAACAATTGAACAATGGTGAATAAACTATGATTCATCCATCATCCACATTACACTGAGCTATAACACAGCAGTTAAAATGAATGAGGTACAGCTATATGTCCTTCCATGAAAAGAATTCTGAGCTCCAGCAGTAGATGAAGAAAGCAAGTTGCAGATCAAATATGCAGTGTTATACTAAAGCAAAGTAAAACCATGTATGTATGTACATATGTATGAACACTTATTTAAATAATCTGGTGTGACACATACCAGACTTCCTACAAAAAGCAGGGGAAGATGGGCACAGATGATTGTGAAGGGGATGTTTATGTTATGCTACCGAAAAAAGGGCTAATATGCAAATTGTCCCTTTGACTGGGAGTTTGACTGGAAGTTCAACCAGGGGACAAGGCAAGCCGGCCAACGGTCCACGGCCCCTCTCCCCAGCTGACCCTGCTCCTGATCAGCCCCCCCTATCCTGAACGGGGGTGGGGCTGGCCGGCCAACCACCTGCGGTCCCTCCCCCCAGCCAGCCCCACCCCCAACCACCCCACCCCCGATTGGGGGCAGGGCCAGCCCAGCAACTACCCCTGGCTCCTTCCCCCGGCCAACCCCATTCCTGATCGGCCCCCACCACCCTTATCAGGGGCGGGGCTGCCTGACCAACCTCCTGCATCCTCTCCCTGCTGCTGGTCAGCCCAATCGGCCCCAATCGGCCCCAATCAGCCCCGATCAAGGCAGGCTGGCCGGACCTCACCCATGCACGAATTCATGCACTGAGCCTCTAGTGTTATATATTTTAACTAGAGACCTGGTGCACTAAATTCGTGCATGGGTAGGGTCCCTAGGCCTGGCCAGCAAGCAAGGCCAATCAGGGCCATCCTTACCCTGGCTGCCGGCTACTGGCCTGGGCCTTCCTTCCCCTGGCTGCCAGCTCCTGGCCAGGGCATTCCTTCCCCCAGTTGCCGGCTGCTGGCCAGGGCTTTCCTTCATTCCGTGCCACCACCTGGTGGTCAGCGCACGTCATAGCGAGTGGTCAAACTCCCAGTCGGTTGAACTCCTGAGGGGAAAATTTGCATATTAGCCTTTTATTATATAGGATAATAGCTTTATTGAGATATAGTTCACATAAAATACAATTCACACAAGTTAAATGTACAATTCAATATTTTTAGTGTGTTCACCACAATTTTAAAACATTATCATCATATAAAAAACACACCTCTTTTTTCATTAGCAGTCAACCCCCAGTTCCCCTAAATCACATTGCTACATTGAGCCCTAGACAACAACTTTCTGTCTTAGTGGGTTTTGTTATTCAGGACATTTCATATAAATGGAATCATATAATATGTGGCTCTTCATTACCAGCTTTTCACTTAGCATGTTTTCAAGGTTCATTCATGTATAACTATGTTATTTCATTTTATTGCTGAATAATATTCCATTGTATGGATACACCATTTTTTGTTTATCTATTCATCAGTTGATAGGCATTTGGATTGTTTTCACTTTTTAGTTATCATTAAATAATCTATACTAATAAAAGTGTAATATGCTAATTAGATCAGATGTCTTCCAGATGTGCTTCCTGACAAAGCCGAGCCTGGGAGAAGCTGCCCGCCCTGTGGTCCTAGGCACCAGCGGCCCTGGCTGTGGCCCAGGAGAGAGACAAGCCACCCACCCATGGTCCCAGGCACCTGTGGCTGCGGCCCAGGCAAAGCCAGCCTGGTTCCCGAGTGCCTGTGGCCCGCCAGAGAGAGGAAAACCTTGGTCCCAGGTGCCTGCGACTGGCCAGAGGAGGGAATCCTGGTTCCCATGTGCGGGGATGAGGCAGAGGCATTTAGCGCCAATCAGGCCAGCAGGGGAGCAGTTAGGGGCAATCAGTCTGGCAGGGGAGCATTAGAGGTGATGAGCCAGGCAGACAGAGGTGGTTAGGGGTGATCAGGCAGGCAGAGGTGGTTAGGGGCAATCAGGCAGGCAGGCGAGTGATTAGGAACCAGCGGTCTCAGATTGCGAGAGGCATGTCTGACTGGGATGGGGCCTAAACTGGCAGTTGGACATCCCCCGAGGTTTCCCGAATTGGAGAGAGTGCAGGCCAGGCTGAGGGACCCCCACCCCTGTGCACAAATTTCATGCATCGGACCTCTAGTGCTTCTATAAATATTCACATATAAATTTTTGTGTACATACCATGTACTTTAAAATTTTTCCAATTTTTTACAAGAATATATTTATATATTCTTTGTGTATAAATTGAACATATAATAAATAATGCTTTATACATATTGTATGCAATTCTATGAATAGGGACTATTATTATCTGCACTTTGCAGATGAGTAAGCTAGGCTTAGGAAGGTGAAGTGGCTCATCCAAGATCACAGCTAATAAAGGAGAGTGCAGAGATTCAAGTAACAACTGTCTGGTTTCAAAGCTAATTCCCTAATAACTATGTGACAATTGTGATGGCCTTCTGATAAGATTACCCACCACAACCACGATAGTATTATGATCATGAAACGGACTAAGTTCGTGAAAAAAATGGAAGCAAATTTAAGTATTTCAAATATACTGTTTCAAATGACTGCCCAGTTCAGTAGCTTAAAATACCATGATTTTATGCTCATGAAATCAGTTGGTCAGGAATTTTTAAAGGGCACATAGGGAGAGCTTTCTCTGCTCCATAATGTCTGGCACCTCTTCTGGGAAAACTTGAAGGCGAGGGTGGCTTGATGGCCAGGAGTTGTAATCATCTAAGTCTTGATCACTCACATGCCTGGTGCCTGGGATGGGAAAACTCAAGTGCCTTCATGTGGCCTGTCCATATGAATGGCATGTCTGGTACCTGGGATGGGAAAACTCAAACACTAAAAGTGCCAACCAAATTGCCTACATGTGGCCTGTCCACGCGAATGGCTTCCTCACTGTCCAGTGTCTTCCGGGTGGTCAAAGTACTTTACATGGTGGCTTGAGGCCCGAAGAGTAAGTGTTTCAGCAAGCAAAATGGAAATGGAAATCACCTTTTCTGATACATCTTCAAAATTCACACAGCATCACACTCACACATACTATGGGGTACCGGTGAGGTTGCAAGGTTCAACAAGAATCCTAAAATTTGTATGAAACCACAAGAGACCTCACTTGAGAAAGAAGATAGAGTTGGAGGCATCACATGTCCTGATTTCAAACTATATTACAAAGTTATAATAATCAAAACAGTATGACACTGGCATAAAAACAGACACATAGACTAATGAAACAGAATAGACTAATAGAACAGAATATTAAATCCATGCATATACAGTAAACTAATCATTGGCAAAAACACCAATATCACATAATGGGAAAACAATAGTATCTTCAATAAATTATATTGGGTAAATTGGATATCCACATACATAAGAATAAAATGGGACCCCTACCTTACATAACTCACAAAAATTAACTCCAAATCAATTAAGGACTTAAATGTAAGACCTAAAACCATAAAACTTCTAGAAGAAAGCATAAGAAAAAGCTCCTTGACATTGGTCTTGGAAATAATTTCTTTTTTGATATGACACTGAAAGCAGAGGCAACAAAAGCAAAAATAGACAAGTGATATTGCATCAAACTAAAAAGATGAGAGAGAAGCATCGATCAGCTGCCTCCTGCACACCCCCCACTGGGGATGTGCCCGCAACCAAGGTACATGCCCTTGGCCGGAATCGAACCCGGGACCCTCCAGTCCCCAGGCCGACGCTCTATCCAGTGAGCCAAACCAGCCAGGGCTAATTTCTTTTTTTTATATGACACTGAAAGCAGAGGCAACAAAAGCAAAAATAGACAAGTGATATTGCATCAAACTAAAAAGCTTTTGCACAGCAAAGGAAACAATAAAGAGACAACCTATGGAATGGAAGAAAACATTTACAAACCATATATCTGATAAGTGTTAATAGTCAAACTATAGAAGGAACTCATACAACTCAATGACAAACCAAACAAAACAAAAACACAAAACAAGCATAACCAAATAATCTGATTTTAAAATGGGCAAAGGCCTGAATAGACATTTTCCAAAAGAAGACATGGCCAAGGAGTAAATGAAAAGATGTTCAACATCGCTAATCATAAGATAAATGCAAATCAAAACCCCAATGAGATATCACATGACACCTGTTAGGATGGCTATTATTTAAAAAAAAAAGAAAGAGAGAAAATCAAACAAGAAAAGGTAACAAATTTTGGTGACAATGTGGAGAAATTGAAGTCCTCACTTGCTGTTGATAGGAATGTAAATTGTGCAGCTTCTATGATAAACAGTATGAAGTTTCCTCAAAAAATTATAGCAATTTCACTTGTGGGCATTTATCCAAAAGATTGAAATCAGTGTCTTAAATAGATATTTGCACTCCTGTGTTCATTGCAACATTATTCAAATTAGCAAAATGTGGGGAAAATCTAGATGTCCATTGATGGATAAATGGAATACACATACAATGAAATATTATTGAGCCTTTAAAAAAGAAGGAAATCCTGCTATATGCAACATGGATTAACCTTGATGGCATTATGTTAAGTAAAATAAGCCAGTCATATAAGGACAAATACTGCATGATCCCACTTACTTACATAAGGTATCTAAAACAGTCAAATTCATAGAAGCAGAGAGTGGAATGGTATTGCCAGGGACTGTGGTAGAGTGGGAGGTGCTATTCAATTTAGCTACACAAGATGATTCAATTCCAGAGATCTGCTGTACACCATTGTGCCTATAATACTATCTTGTACACTTAAAATTTTGTTAAGAGGTTAGGTGTCAATGTTAGATGTTCTTACAACAACAATAATAAAAAAATTCAGTGAGTGACTTGGACTCTGTCCATTCTCGGCAATCTTCATACCTCTAATATTATTTCTAGTTTTAGGTGTCTGGAATCACGTAGATCATTCTACATGAGTCTTATTTGAAATGGCTACTAGGAAAAAAGATGGCTTCTGAAGAGAAAGCTAATGGAAGCAAGAAAAATAATGGAACCTTCATTTCTTGTCTCTATTCTTGTTTTCATGTCATTTCTACATACCTAGAATAAAGTCCCAAATATCAGTTCTAAGTATAGCCTGCTCTGTTCTTCTTATGACTAGTCTAAGAATTAAATTGGTATGAGAGAGATTAATAGCAGAAAATCAAATTTAGTTACATATGCACAGAGGTCTCATAGATATTGGGCCTCCAAAATGGCCAAAGGAGGCTGTTTACATACCATTTTTGGACAAAAAATTATTGGCGAAAATTGGACAAAAAAAAGAGCTTGTGTTTGGGGTAGCAACCTAATGAAGAAATAGCAAAGTTTGTTTATACAGTTATTTCAGCCTTGAATTCCATAACTTTGGTGATATGGATGTCTGCTATTGTCCTGATACAGGGAAGGAGTATACTTTCACATGGAATTTTTATTTCCTGCTTTCTTGGGGGAAGGAGGCCAGCGTCAGTGTATTTTTTTTTTTTTTTTACTGGCTGTTTCTCAAGTAACTTTAATTCAAAATAATCAATATGCCACGTTCGCATATTTGGGGGCAGCCTGCCCTGAGCCAGCAAATAAACAGTTGCTCTTGGTTTTCTTGGCTGATGGCGTAGCACAGTGTAGTAGAAAGAGCTTTATGCTCCTTCTTGGGAGCTATGTGGTTTTGGGAGAGTCATTTAAACTTTCTGAGGCTCCGTTTAATTACCTGTGAAACAAAAGGCTTGGACTGAAGATAATAACCAATGCCTCTTGTTCTGGGTTTCTGTTATGATGTGAATTAAAATTTCCAAGTTCCAGTCCTATCCATGGGGAGTCTCATACCTAAATGATTTGAGGGCACCCATGGTATTTTAACCACCCAGAATGCCTAAACCTCCATTTTATTGGGTTTAGCACTGTCTCCTCCTGCTAGTCGCCCTTTTGAGAAAAGAAACCCGTAATGGTACTTCCTTGTAAATAAATACATCTGGTCACTTTTTTTCTGGATGGCAAAGACAGTGATTTTGATATTCAGAGATTGGAAGTGGGAAGGGAAGGGTGCAGCACAGAGAGTGGAAGGGTGTCAGAAACAGATTTCACCTCCTTCACAATTTGTTTTTTGCAGCTTGGCTCGGAGCATTGTTATGACTCAACCTCTCTGTGCTTGGCAAGGCTGAAACAAGAATAGTCTCTATTTGGTACCAAATCAGAACAAGGAGTTCCTGGCTGAATGTCAGATTCAGGTATTTCTGACAGATTTTGAATGGAGTTATTTATTAGGCATTTTGATAAACAAGAGCTTTATTAGAAGAGCCAAAACATGCCTTTGAGTAAACCATGTACAGTCAAACTTTGATTCTTGAACATCTTTCATCTTGAACAATTCTATTTCTCGACCAAGTTGGTCGCGGAAAAAATGTCTCTGTTGTTGAACAAACTTCAGATCTTGATCTGACAACCTTTTCATGCTGATACATCAACATGACAAAAAAAAAAGTCTTTCAGGCCACAAAGGGGATAATTCACCAGTATGAGTCAGTTCACCACAAAACCTCCAGTCCTTAACATCTCAGGAAATTGTGCTGTGAATTTTATTTTATTTTTTTTTTTGCTTTTGTTGCTGGGGAAATGGGCGATTAGCACAATTTTATTTTATTTTATTTTTTTAAAATATATTTTATTGATTTTTTACAGAGAGGAAGGAAGAGAGATAGTTAGAAACATCGATCAGCTGCCTCCTGCACATCTCCTCCTGGAGATGTGCCCGCAACCCAGGTACATGCCCTTGACCGGAATCGAACCTGGGACCTTTCAGTCCGCAAGCCGACGCTCTATCCACTGAGCCAAACCGGTTTCAGCAAGCACAATTTTAAAATAGAAAGAGGCCATCTAGAGTACTAATGCTGCTAGTGGTGTGAAAGGAGCATTGATCACAAACAATTGAAGAGGTAGAAAAACTGTTGTTGATTTGGACAAACAAAAAGCAGTTAGTCCGGTGACAGCATATTGGAGGTGACAGCATGTTGGAGGCAATAACATGTGAAAAAATCAAAGATGTCACATGGAGAAAGACACCCTTAGAACAAGTGCTGAAAGTGATTCGTTTAAGGATAGTAGGGGGTGGTTTGATAAATTTAAGAAAAGAAGTGTTTGTTTATAGATTAAACAGTACATTAGACATGTATATAAGGAAGGTTAAAACAGAGAATCATTTAGGGGTCTGGAACTAATGAATTCAATTTACATTCTTTCTAATGAAAAAAAAAATTTGGTTTTAGAACAAAGCACTTCTTGAACAGCCGTCCAGAATTAATTAAGTTCAAGAACTCAGGTTCCACTGCACATTGTTACAAAACCGTTAACAGGCATATACATCTATCACAATAACCATGAGTATCAAGAATTTGGGTCAAAATTTCCTTCCCAAACCTAAATGCCCTCTTTTCATCATCCTCTTCTGATCCTGTTCTCTTCTCAGTTTTATGTTGATTCTCAGTTGTTGCAGAGAATCCCTCATCTCTCTTTGTTTATCATGCCTATCTCTGATAGATCCTCCCTTCTCCCAACTGGTGGGCGGAGTATGATGTAACCTGCAGCCCGGAAATACCTGAGTGATTAACCATGTACCTTATATGGACTATACATTGGACCACCAATCCACACCTGCCAAATACCCTAAGCCATTGTCCTATATGGACAATACAGTAGGCCACCAATCAGTGTTCGCCGAGTACACTAAGCCCCTACCCCTTCCCATTCCGCCTCTCAAAAGTCATGCTCACCCCTGCACGTTCTGCTGTCCTCCCCTTTCGAGACAGCCCGGCAGGTCCTTCTCCTCTAATAAAGCCTGTAGTCCTGGTTTTCGGCCTCTGTCTGATCTTTCAATCTCCTATTGTCAACCCTTGATCTGTTCTATCCTGGGGAAAGGACCAATATCTTCCTCTGCATTCCCTCAATGTTGAGATATTATTAGTAATGAACAATTTCTGACTTTAATGGAGAAAAAACTATAAATGAAGTTGTTTCTTTTCTCTAATAATAATAGCTATCATTTATTTAGACTTGCTATATCTCAGGCACCTGTATCACTCCATTTCATTCTCATACTTCCATACCTATTTCATAGGTGGATCATTGATAATGAATCATTCTCTAAGATTTTCCAGGTAGGGCTGTCTGGTTCCAGAGTGGCGCTTTAGCCCCCTGCACCAGCCTGCCTCTTTTGCTTGATATCCATCTGCACACTCCTGGGATTACTCAAGCTGTTGTGTGAGAGACAGGTTTACTCCCTTGGTGGCAAACAATGATTCGTTCTCATGACTTCGAGGACAAAGATCTAGCTTGAGGGGGAAACATTCACAAGATTATCAGCCTTTCTGTACCTTCATTTCAAATTATTCTTATAGTAGCTGCCAGCCGAATCAAAGAAATAATCATGTTTCTAAATTGGGGACTGAGGTCTAAAAGTCTTTAACTCTTTTTGCCCACTAATTTGTGAGTTGCACCTGAATGTATCAACCTAACAAATTATTTTTCAAAATCTCGTTTATAGTTAAAAATTTCAACTTAGTAAAGACACTAAACCATTTAATGCCAGCATGGAGATTAATAGATAAATTGGTAATTTCTTTCCAAGATGTAATTTAAAAAAGAAACTTTGGCTTGGAAATCTGAAGACCTGTGTCCCAATCCTGGATCTGCCAGTCACTAGCCTGTAATGTTAGGAAAATCCATGAAATCTGTTTCTTTACCTATGGAATACAAATAATGATATTTTCCTAGCCCAATTCACAGAGATGGTATGGTAAGGATCGCATTATTAGGAAGTGCTTGTAAATCCCCAAGTGCTCTATAAGTATAAACCATCAGGCAGGATGAAGTGAAATGCTCAAAAGTTTACCAGGGAAAAGAAGACTTTCAGCAGGGCTCTAAGGAAGGGTTTCACCAAGGATCCACTCACAGGGAAAAGCTGTGCCTGTCAAAGTTGCTTTCCCATATCTTAGCTTAAGGAGTGCGGATCCAAATTGGGTTTTCAGCTGGATCCATGATGATCTTCAATTCTTTGACATCTAGAAACCAGTGTTATTCTTATCTACACTGAGTACCCCATTCTTAGAGGGGGAGTAGCATGTTGATTAAATGACTCCTTGACACCAGTGAAGCTGGGGTGGGGGTGTGGATAATGCTGGCTGGATAAGCAGACTAAAAAGTAGATAATTGACTGTATGCCACCTTGCTTACAAGCACGGAGATTTTTCAATGGGATGAGAGACAGGAAAAAAGGCGGGATGTAATCGTGCATGAAGTTATAGGCACCTCAATTAGTGAAAGTCAAACCCAACTTAGAACAGAAATTGCCTTTTGGGTAGTCCAGGCAGCGCTCACTCACGCAATACAATGTGATGGTGATAGTGACTGTCCTCAGTCTCCTTCTATTCTCCTTGGTTATAGCCTTTCCAGAGATATGTGCAGATGCAAGCTACCAGTGCCCAGAAAGAAGATTGAAGGAAGGAGTGTGGACATTAATGGCAGGCCTGGAGCTCTGGTACAGATCCCCTTCTCCCCGCGCTCGCTCCCTCACCTACAACCCCCATCCCCATGCAGTCACAGTCTAGCTTGAGAGACTGAAAGGGTTTCACTTCCGCCTGGCTGCAGGAACCACAAGTTCCAGTCTAGGTCGGAATTGGAAAAATCATAGTTAAAATATACCCAGATGCTCTCTCACACCCAGACGCGCGCGCATCCCCTGGCCATGGGGCGCACGTGAGCCCACGCCCCGCGCACCCAGCCCTGCCTCACGCCAGAGCATCCTCAGCAGCTGCCACAGAAGCAGCCTCCTCCTCCCTCTCCTCTTCCTCCTCCTCCTACCGCCGCGACGCCGCCGCCGCCACCTCTGCTGCTGTGTCTCCTATCCCTTCTCATCCTCCTTCTTCCCCCAGTTCCTGCTCCTCCTCCCAGCCAGCGCCTCCTGCTTGGCGACATAGGGCAGAACCCTCAGCAGTTGCTCCCTCTCGCTCTTGCCACGAAGAGGCTGGAACAGGTCTGTATGGGGGACGCTTTGTTGGGAGCTGTTGGAGCGCCTGTGGCTCCAAGAGGGCACGGAGCAGACGGGAGGGAAAATTATTTTATGAGGTTTTGGTCTTTTCCAATGAATAGATGGGGTTCGATGGGGTGAAAAGGCGCTGGATCCCTTTGCCAGTTCACTGTTCCTCTTGCTTCAAGGCGAGAGAACACCAAAGCTGCCCAGACTTCTGCTCCCCGCCCACCCCTAAAGCTCTCTTTCTTTGCGCCCCCGCCCCCCTCGCATCCACTTCTCAGAGCTGAGCTTTCTCTTGTTCTTGGAGCTTATGATGGGGGCGGGGAGCAATAGCTGGAGTCATCCAGCGGGGTACCTGGGTGCATGGGGCTTTGTTACATACAACAAAAACCAGTCCTCACCAGCTTACAGTTCCATGCTAGGCTGCGGTCTGATGGTGGTGTGGGGTGTGGGCTAGGCAGACTAGGGAAGTGAGAGGATGTGAGGGGGCACTCCCTCTTTGTGACAGGGCACACAAGAATGCAGTGGTGTGTGCCGCGGATATCATGAGCGTTTTGTGTGGGATTCAGTGAGTGTATGTGTGTGTGTCGGGGGGGGGGGTGTATGTATGCGCTTCATGGGGCTGGGCTACTCTTGGCATTACATGTCCTTGGGTATCATCCCATGCCAAGTCAGATTGCAGTAATATGCAGGTGGATCAATTCCAACCTGTTCTGCCCTCCCAATGTGATGGAAATACCCCCAGCTGGGGCTCTTATTTAGAATATTATGGATGTGGAAATTCCTACCCAGGTTGAACAAGTCTTAATTGACATCATTATTGTTCCCCCAATGATGCCCAACTTTCTTAGCAGGTTTCCCTCAGCCAGTGAGCATCCAAAGCTCTTACAGTGATCCCTGCAGTAACCACCACCCTCCTTTAATCAGTGGATCCTCATTCCTTTTTAAAAAAAATATGTTTTTATTTATTTGAGAGAGAGAGAGAAACATCGATGAGAAACAACTATCATCTATCAGCTGCCTCACACCGCCCCCCTTCTCCCCCCATCACACACACACTGAGGATAGAGCCCACAACCTGGCATGTTCCCTGACCAGGAATCAAACTGGAAACCTCTCAGTATATGGAAAGATGCTCAACCAACCGAGCCACACAGGCCAGGGCCTTCATTTCTTCTTTAATGCAGTGATGCTAGTGGTGGGCTAGGATGTAAAGATGTATGTTTGGAGAAAAAGGAACATACTAAATGCAGCTTTGCGTTAGTTGTGCATTTGGATTAGAGGTTGTGTTTTTTCCTTCTTGAACCATAAGGTGTAAATTGGTATGGCCATTATTTCTTAAATTAAAGAAAGATCAATAAAAACTGGATGAAACCGCTGAACCTTCTCTGACTTTTTTTGTGGTTTTAATAAAGCATTGCTTTTTCAAGGTCATAAAAAACACAGTTAAAGATAGTGATCATTCAAACAACCTACATTTATTAAATACCTGCTATGTGCCCATAATAATGTTAAGTATTGGAAGTATGGAAATGAATAAAACATCTCAGTTCTTAGGGAGTGCGCAGTCTGGTAGGCAAGATAGATTGTGTAAACAGATAATTATAGGAGAGTATGACAAGGGACAGGCAGGATACTGTAAGAGAGCACAGAGGAGGGATGCCTGGCTGGGGGTCAGGGGTATGATCAAGAAAGGCTTCACTGGGGAAGAGGCATTTGAGTGAGTTTTGAGGAATTAATTCACCAGGTGGCTAAGTTGAAGGAACAGCATGTCTAAAGGCAGAGGAGTCATCGTTAAATAAGACTGCAGGGTGTCCTCAGAAGTGTTACTGTCACATTCTCAACCAACTCAGAATGAATCTCTCTGGACTGGGATGGTGATTAATGGTGAATACAAAAGGAGCCACTATGGGGTGGGGGAAAGTAGAGGAGGGTATAGGGGGGATAAATAGTGATGGAAGGACACTTGAAGTGGTGAACACATAGTACAGTATACAGATGATGTGTTATAGAACTGTACACCTGAAACCTATATAACTTTATAATTTTATTAACCAACTAGAGGCCCAGTGCACAAAATTCATGCGGGGGGGAGGGGTCCCTCAGCCCGGCCTGCATCCAGGACCCCTCGGGGGATATCCAACTGCCTCTTGCAATCTGGGACTCCTGGCTCCTAACTGCTCACCTGCCTGCCTGCCTGCCTGATTGCCTCTAACCACCTCTGCCTGCCTGATCACCCCTACCCACCTCTGCCTGCCTGCCTGATCACCCATAACTGCTCCCCTACCAGTCTGATCACCCCTAACTGCTCCCCTGCTGCCCTGATTGCCCCTAACTGCCTCTGCCTTGCCCCGCACCCAAGACCCAGGATTCCCTCCTCCAGCCAGTTGTAGGCACCCAGGACCTGGGCTTCCCTCCCTCTGGCCAGCCGCAGACACCCAGGACCTGGACTGGCTTTGCCCGGGCTGGCTGCAGGCACCTGGGACCGAGGGGTGGGCCGCTTGACCCTCCTCCAGGCTGGGCCGCAGGTGCAGGCACAGCTACTGGTGCCCGGGACCATGGGGCGTGTGGCTTGTCCCTCTCTAGGGCTGCAGGCGCAGGCGGAGCCACTGGCACCCAGGACCACGGGGCAGGCAGCTTGTCCCTCTCCCAGGCCACAGGCACAGGCACAGCCGCTGGTGCCCGGGACCATGAGGCGGGTGGCTTGTCCCTCTCCTGGGCTGCAGCCTGGCTGATCCCCATTCCTCTCTCGTGAGCTCATTTGTGCCTGGCTGGCCCCTATTCCTCTCTCCCCAGTGTTGAGTGTCTGAGCCATTACTGCATGATGGCCTGAGGGTGTGATGACCATTTGCATATTAGCTCTTTATTATATAGGATGTCACCCCAATAAATTCAATTTTAGAAATTAACTTAAAAAACAAAAAGAGCCAGTACTGCAGATTGATAAGGATCAGAACACATCCCCATCTTAAGAAATGTCTAGCTCATTTATTAATATTAGTGTGTTTTGCTTTAAGCAAATATGGAATGTGTAAGTATGGATTTACAAGGAAATGAACTAAATGGACAGTATTCACATTGCAGAGTTTGTTGCTTTACAAAAGATTTATAATCAAATCATCTTAAATAACAGTGCCCATCTGACCTTGACAGTGAAATATTTACTCCCAGAATACATTTACACAGGATTTTTCATATAGCCAATGGGTTGTATACCAAAGAAAGGTATACCTGTATTACAGTTTGCACAAAAGTTACCAATTTTAATAGAGGCATTTTCCCTCATGGTGTGAATGTTTAATAATAAATACTGTAATGAAACATGAAAATAGTAGTAATGAATATTAAATCCATGTGTGTTGCTTTATCATTTGAATTGTATATGAAATACAAATGAACCAGTACAGGGTCTTCAGGGATTTTTACATTTTAGGTACTTTTAGTAGTGTCACTGGTAATTTATGATAGCACAAGATTGTGTGCTGTATTTTAGCTTTGAAATAGATATATGATGAGTACTCTAATACTCATATGATTAAGCCAGAACAGGGACACATTCTGAGTCTCCTCATTTGTTGTTTTGTTGCTGATTGCATGAGCTGATGAGTGGCACTGGAAATGAACCTAGGAGATGGATTTAAGACCATAAGCTCTTAGGGCTTAGACCAGCATCCTAAGAACCCCCTCCCTTAAATGAATACCAAAAATAGCCCTGGGTCCTATTTGAAAGAAATTTCAGCAGAATTAGGTGAGCTTGAATTAATTTCCTCCCTACTCTGGCCAATGCCCTACTGCAGGGGAAACGATGGCCTGGGGTCCTAGGGTGCACCAAGGTCCTTTGTTTACTGGCTGTCAAAACCACAGGGTATCAGGCAATATTTCTAAGAAACATTCTCACAGGTTGGACTGGAATAGAATTGATCTGTTTGCTATACTGATACTTAGATCAGTCTAGTGGACAGACCAGTGCTTCTCAACGTGGGCTCCAAAGAAGACTAGTTCTACAGGATGTTAGTAGGTGTTACACACACACACAGACTCACACACACACACACATACACACACACACACACACGCACACGCACACACACGCACACACACATAGTTTTGTGGTCAAGTTTAATTTAGAGATTCTTACTTAAACAGAAACGTGTTTATTTTATGCAGGGTTTCTAAAAGTCGTTACTAGCTAATGTAAATTGTGACTCTCCAGGAGAATAGAATACGAAATATTTCCCAGATGTATTGGCCCACAGAACTTGGTGTTCCTACAAGCATTTGGTTGGACTGGTGTTGAGAATAACATTCTTTGGGCAATGATTGGCAAGAGAAATTCCTGCTGAGTTCAGAGGCTGGCAGTATCTTGCTGGGTAAACTTGATGACTCTGCTTCACCCCTCTAGGCTTTCCTTCCTCCATGTGTTAAACAGGCTGATAATAATCATTGCTCTCACCAACTGTGATGGTGTGATGACAACTAAGATACTATCTCTGCAAGTATTTTGAGCTCTTTAGAAGAAAGGCTCTATATAAACTCAAAGTTATTATGAAAGGAAAGTGAAGAATTAAGGCAATTATCCTAATAATTCAGGCTCAAATCCTGTTTTTTGCTGGGTTCTTGGACAGACTGCCTCAGTTCTCTGATTGGAAAGACCTATCTTCATTCAACCTTGGGTGACTCAGTTCTCTGGGCTTATTTCCTTACATACCCTGATAATTTCAGTGTGGCCTTTAATTTCCTGGTCCAGAGGTATCATCAGTACAGCCTCAAGAAAAATCCCATCAATCAGAACACCCCTACTGACCAGAGAACCCCGAAGGTGGGAATTAAATTAGTTGGGAAGTTGCTTTTATCTTTCAGGCTCATTTTCTTGCAGAAGCAGTTCTTTTTTTATATATAATTTTTATTTCTTAAAGTATTACAAAGAATATTACATATGTCTCCTTTCCCCCCCCCTTGACATTCCCCTGGCCCCTACCCCCCCCCCCCGGTGTCTTGTGTCCATTGGTTAATCTTATATGCATGCATATAAGTCCTTCAGTTGATCTCTTAATCCCCCCCACCCAAACCCTCCCCAGGCTTCCCACTGTAGTTTGACAGTCTGTTCAATGTTGCTCTGCCTCTGCATCTACCCCTGTTCATCAGTCTATACTGGTCCCCATTATCTGTCCCAACCTCACTGGAGCAGTCCCAACCTCACCGGGGCTGTCTCAGCCTCACCAGGGCCGTTTCAACCTCACCGGGGCCATCCTGACATCACCGGGGCTGTTTCAATCTCACCGGGGCCGTCCTGACCTCACCGGGGCCATCCCGACCTCACTGGGGCCGTCCTGACCTCACTAGGGCCATCCCGACCTCACCGGGGCCGTCCCAGCCTCACCGGGGAAACACGAAGTTTGGCCCTCTGTCCCCTGCCGGGCGGCTCCCTGCCAGACAAAATCTCCAGGCATTCCTGGTGGCTGAACATCCAGCACTCCTGCTCGGACCACGCCCTCCACCAAGTGCACAGACTGCCCGTCTGCCATCTCCCAGCGCCCCACGCGAGACTGGAACCAGTGGGCATGTTTGTGCGCCTGCTGGTACAGTGGTTCCACAATACTGGCCCAGCCGGGCCCAGCCCCGGCCTGCCCTGAACCCGACTCCACCCCCCGATTGCGTCCCTCCCGGATGCGAGGAACTGAAATCTGCAGCCTGCTGGGTTGGGCTCTGTACTTGGTGCCTCTGCACATCCTGCTCAGTCTCAATGCTCTTCTTTCTATGTGAGGAGTTGAAATCTGCAGTTTGTTGGGTTGGGCTCTGTGCTTGGGTGTCTCTGCACACCCTACTCAGTCTCAATGCTCTTCTTTCTATGCGAGGAGTTGAAATCTGCAGTTTGTTGGGTTGGGCTCTGTACTTGGTGTCTCTGCACATCCTACTCAGTCTCAATGTTCTTTCTTTCCTTCCAGTTGTAGAGCTTCCACTGGGCAAACTTTCCCATGGTTCCATATGATAGCTGTTTGTCCTATAGTTGGTAGTTTCGATGTTGTTGTGGGAGGCAGCATGCACAGGTCTCTTCCTTACGCCGCCATCTTGGTTCTCCTGGGTCTGCTTCTTGAGTGTGTCTCCCATGGCTGCGAGCAGTTGAAGTCTGCAATTTGTTGGGTTAGGCTGCAAAAGCGCAGGTGGGTCTTTTTGTGCACCTGGCACAGCTTGGATGGGGATGTAAATTGATTAGGGCTGGGTCTCAGGGAGTCACCATGGCAGAGCAAATAGCACTGGCTGTGTCTCCGCGGCCCCTCGCCTCTCCGGGACACTGGGGCTTCGTGTCCCCCAGTGCCGGTGAGCAGCTGTGCGACAGAGCCTCCCTCGCTTTCTGATGGCTGCAAGGCCGTGCAGCCTCTCCCCGTGGGGCCTGAGACCCGCCCGAACCAGCTCAGTGGATTTGAGAGTTTGTAAAAGCACAGACATTTCCTCTTGTGCCTCTGGCACAGCTTGGATGGGGATGTAAATTGAGTAGGGCGGGGTCTCAGGGAGTCACCAGCGTGGAGGAAATAGCAATGGCGGCGTCTCTGCGCCCCTCGCCTCCCCGGGACACCAGGACTTCGCGTCCCTCAGTGCCGGCGAGCAGCCGCATGTCAGAGCTTCCCTCGCTTTCCGACCGCTGCAAGGCCATGGCCGCCTCTCCCTGTGGGATCTGGGGCCTCAGAGATCCGCCCCGAGCAAGCCCAGAGGATTCGAGGGTTCGTAACCGCTTCAGATTGAAAAAAACCACGAATCCAGTTGCAGCCCGCCTGGCGTGTGACTGCGTACCTCTGTTTTTGGCGCCTCCATAGCTCCCACTCAGTCTCACTGCGCTTCTTTCTTTTCTTCCAGTTGTAGATCTCCCACTGGGCCAACTTCCCCATGGTTCTGAGTGGTGGTTGTTTGCTTCATAGTTGGTAGTTTCAATGATGCTGTGAGAGAGCAGCATGCACAGGTCCACTCCCTATGCCGCCATCTTGGTTTCTCCGCAGAAGCAGTTCTAAAAGGCCATCTTGGAAGCTAGCTGCTACAGGGTTCATCTCCAGTGGCCCCAATGCCCTATTTGGGCTGGAGCCTGGTTTGCAGAGAGGTTTCTTGAGCACAGTTTTGGGGTTTATTTTGCCAATAGGAAGGGGTGGTCATATTTAAGGAACTTTAAAGACAAAAGAAAAAGAACTCATGTGCTAATGACCCTTCCTGTTTCCCTTGACTCTTCATTAATTCCCTCAACCTCTATTCTTTATAAGGTGCCCTTAAAAAAAGAATGGAGTTCTTGAGAATAATCATTGCAAACTGGGTTTGGCATGGAGACTGATGTGCAGGCATTAGTTATTAGTTCTACAGTGCTCTGCACATGGGACAGCCATTCTCTGAATGAAAGCAGCAAGCTTCATTTTCAGTAGAAAAGATTTAGACTAGCCACAGAGAAAACTGTATGACTTTAAGATTGTGACACTAAAAAGTGAGTGAAGTTATTCTCTGTTCTGGAAAGTTTAGTGGAAATTCCTGTCCAGTAGGGGAGAGTCATAGAATAGTAGAGTTGAAAGTGTCTTTTGAGTTTATCTGGTGCAAATCATTTGTTTGGATGAAGAAAATGAGGAAATGAAGTGAATTGCCTAAGGTCACACAGCTACCACATGACAGAACAGAAGTGAAGCTAAAGCTTAAAACTGATACCTGCTATTATCTGCTGCCTCATAATGCTCTTTCTACTAAATCTATCTTCTTGTGTAGTTAAGGGGGGTATGGATGGGCTCATTCAGCAGGACTTGGAGGGCATGACCATGCCTGAATTGCGTCGGGTCTATGTGGCAGCTTGATCAGATGGACAAGTTTCTAGTGAAACCCTAAAAGGCCATGCTTCCCCTCCACTCACTCCATTCTTCTTTAGTATATGGCTGTCTGAGTCACCAAGCCAAACAGCCAGCTGGAAACTTGAGGTCTGTGTGTTTTTTCTAGAGATTCAGTGGGTAAATTAGTTATCCAACTCACTCTACCTTGGTGGTTATTAACTTTTCTGTGGACCAAGGACCTCCTTAAAAACCCGGTGAAAGCTACTGATGCACTACCCAAAGAAAGGCTCACATCCACTAACATGTGCATGTAATTTTAGGGCCAACTAGGGCTCCTACTCTGCTGGCTCTTGGTGTTGGTACACAGCCTAGGGTCACTTATAGATGCTCCCTAAGATTTTCAGAGCTGGGATTGTCAATCTTAACTTGGATGAAACTGGAAATACTGGGATAAGCCTTGTGCCAAATAGATTTGGGGGAGGAAGAGTTAGGGTGGAATTTCTTTAGGATAAAAGAGTGGGATTGAATCCTGAACTATAGATGAAAACAGAAAAGGAATTTAAAATCATTAGCCATGTCCCCTTCTCCCAATCTATGAAAGAGATGAGGAGATATGAGGATGGCAGAAGAAAGATGGGATATGTGGATGGATGGGAGAGAAAGATAATTCTACAGAGGGTGTCAATCATACCATAATTGCATAAAATGAAACTCTTCTAAAAATTTGACAACCTTCCACTTCTTTCCAGCATTCCTTCTCCTAGTTCAAGTTCTAAACAGCAACAACTCATGGTTTGGGGTATTAGAAATTGTCTTAGATGCTGGAACACCATGTCTTTGAAGAGGACATTTTTAGAGGCTGAGAGTGGGAGCTGGACATTGTGGGGGAATAGCACGGTTTGACTCACTTCTCACTTAAAAAAAGCATTTTTATGATCAAAACAATATATGCTTATGCTTGTAAAAATAGAAATATGAAGTAGAATGTTCTGAGACTCTCTGCCACTGATCCCCCACTATGTTCACAGTTTGGTATGTATCATTTTGTGCATGTTTTATGAATATTCATATTCATAGAATAATAAAAGGAGTGACCAATGCTTCACATACTGTTCTACAACATGCTTTTCATTTAGCTATGTCAGGAAGTCTTTTTCTGCCAGTATACAACTAGTTATTTCATTTGAAAAAAAATAGCTGCATAGTACTCATACAATGTGACATAATTTCTTTAGTCCAACCTTTATTGATGAATTTTTACATTATTTCTAATTATTAAATATTGGTGCAACATACCTCCTTTTACATGCATCTCTGCATACTTTTTCAAGTGTTTGCGCAGTATAAATTCACAGTAGCAAAATGGTGGTTCAGAGTTTGGTTTGCTCATCTTTGATTTTTATAGGCCCCACCAAGAAGACGACAGCAACTTACATTCCCACCAACAATGGCCATTTCTCCATGATCTTCCTCTCCAATTTCAGATATTATTAATCTTTGACAATGTGATGACTGAAAAAAATCTTTTTATTTGCACTTTTTGAATATTAGTGGGGCTGAACATCTTTTCATGTGTTTATTGACCATCCGTATGTCTTCTTCTGTGTTGCCATTTCATATTCTTTGCCTGTTTTTCTATTGAGTTTTCTTTCTTGTTTTGAGAACTGGGATCACTTTATGTATTTCAGATAGTACCTACTTAACTGTTATCTATGTTTCAAAACTATTAAGCAGTTTTATTATTTATATTTTAATTTTGATTTTAGTGTCTTTCATTGTACAGAAATGTCTGACATTTTTAAAAATCATAATTGTCACTCTATGCCTTTATGAGCACTCAATGCCACAGTGAACATCCTTGGCCTATATAATATGAATTTGGCTAACTATTTCCTTAACATAAATTCATAAGACTGCATTTGTTCAGTTATTTTTTCTAGATATTGCCCAATTGCTCTCTAATGTGTTTTTACCAATTTACATTCCAATCAAAGTATATAAAAGTACATTCTGCTCCTCTTCTTAATCTCTTCTTAAATTTCAGGTTTTGCTTCTTAAATCAAGTGCAAGGCAGGAATTCATACTTGACACCACAAAAGGCTTGGAATAGAAATCCCTAACTGCACATAAAACACATGTAATACATGCTTCACCTTCAACTATTTAAGCAAACATGCTTTTAAATTCATAGCCAACTAGAACTGTGTCAAAAGCATTTTCCAACATCAAATCCCTCTAAATTCACTGTGAAATGAATGGTCACTTAGGGTAATTTCTGCTGGCAGCAGCCACTGCAGCAGACAATGGCAAACTAACTTTAGAGATATACCATGTAAGACACTTGGGATAAAGCTACTGATGCATCTTCATTGACCTCTGAGATCAGCTAGATTTGTTCCAGAATTTTCCAGAAGCTGAGTGCTGAGTGGAAGTCAGTTTCTATCCTACTTGACTTCCTGCAAAGAAGATGAGTTTGAGGCTCTCCCATGAGATGTTATTGTAACAGAAATAAACAGTGATGTCACTCTCTGCAAGGGGAATAGTAGCAAACAGGTATAGGTGTAGTTTTCCCTTCACTCTGCCCGGGATTCTTACATCTCTTTTCTGCTAACATCCAGATATGGTCAAGGGGAATTTAGTGTTTGCTTTAGGCCAAGAGTAGGGTCTATGGATAAGTAGAAGATGGAAATCAGAGTGGTCTTTTGTGTTGTTTAGGAATTACCTTTGTGTGAAGAGAATCAGCAGCAACCTTAAAATCCCCTGGGGTTGCAGAACAGTGGAGGGAGCATGAAAGAGTGGTGACAGTTGTTATCCATTTTACAGACACATGACAAGAAGAAATGCTCTGACAGTTGGACATTTCAGGAAAATACTCCTGAAATAGCTCCCCACCCCCAACACTTGCTAGCTAAAAATTTGGCAAATTCTCTCCCCTAAGGATGGATATAGGTGCCTTTAAAGTGTAGCTTGTTCATGTGAGAGATTTCAGAATGCCCTTTGTACTTACCCATTGTTCACTTTACCTAGTGTGGTACTTACACAGCCCACCCCTGGGATGCCTATAAGCTATCAGAAGATGGGTGGGTTATTGTCCCCAAAGGAGTAATTTGGATTATTTGAACTATTGACAATTATGATTTGTGGTTTTCCACTTACCTCAAAATTTTTGTATTTGGCAAATGGCTTTAGAGCCTATCTAATATTTGGTTTTTGTTTTCTTTAAAGTTTTAGACTAGAATGAGGATATTTCACAGAGGAACTGGTAGCCAGATAATATAATTACTAATCTTTGCTGCCTTGAAAAAAAGGCTTTGGTTGTTACACTAACGAATGTCCAATCTTAAAGCTAGGGTGTCTCTTCTTCAATATTGAATAATTTAAAACTGAAACATTGTAGCCACAAATATGGTCTATACACATAAATCATGTGATACATTTCTCCTTATGCATGGTTATAGTGGGAAAGATCATATTTTCTTTTCTTTTTAAAACTATTTTGATGCTTTTAGTACAACTGGGGATTGTCATGTTTGATTTTCTAATGAATTATTCCACAAAGGTCGCATTGCTTTTTAACTCTGATTAGAACCAGGAGGGGACATCTGCCTCCATACTTAAACTAGAAAGGAAAAACTCATTAAGAGGCAAAGAGATTTGGTAAATGGAGCTTACAGTGAATTGAGAGACAGAAGACCTGGGTTCCAGTTCTGGTTTTGCTACTAATTAGCTGTGTGACCTTGAACAAATGCTTAAATGTCTCTGAGCCCAAGACCCCTCATGTATAGAATGAGGACAGATTTAGGAATAGATTACACTGTAGTGCTTTCCATTTCAACAAAACATACTTGTCTCCAAAGTCAAAGCTTGCTTTGTGATAGAATCACTTGGGGTCACTTTAAAAAATATATGTTTGAGTACCCACCTCAACCAACTGAATCTGGAGACTGCAAGAGTGGACACAAGAAATCTGTTAACCAGCTCCTTAGATGATTTAGAAAAGGCTGTACCCCCTCCTGTGGTAACTTTCAGGAGGCAAGATCCCCTGGGCTTTTTGGCCTGAAGGAATGAAACAATTTTCTGAAGTGGTAAAGTCTCCAGTAGATCTTGCTTAGACACCTATGATATAAGACCACATTTGAGAGGCTGTTTTTTTTTTACCTAGTTCCCTGGAGCTGGTTTTTGCAGAGGTGAGTGGAGAACAGAATGTTCTTTTAATAAGAGAAAGGCTAGATGAACAAACTGACCAGTTATTCAATAGTGAACATATTTCAGGCCCTTTAGCATGCAATGTTTACTAGAAACATTTCTATAAAAGGACAAAGTGGTGTCCAGAACTCTCATCATTTCTGCCCAAGTTCTTTGAATCCTGTTTGAAGTTTCTATGCCTCCTTTGATTCTTAAACTTTACTCTGTTTCTCTTCCCTTCATTAAACACACTATGTTGCAGTGGCTTTGCTTGTTTCATGGCATTTCAACACCCCATTTTTTTTAAAAAAATATTTTTATTGATTTCAGAGAGGAAGGGAGAGGGACAGAGAGATAGATACATTAATGATGAGAATCATTCATCGGCTGCTTACTGTACACACCCTACAGGAATCAACCCCACAACCCCGGGCAGGCATGTGCCCTTGACCAGAATTGAAACCGGGACCCTTCAGTCTGCAGGCCGACACTCTATTCATTGGGCCAAACCAGCTAGGGTGAATACCCCAATTTTTATGTTCTAACCCAGTGATTCCCAAAGTGGGCGCTACCGCCCCCCGGTGGGCGCTGCAGCGATCCAGGGGGGCGGTGATGGCCACAGGTGCATTTGGTGGCGATGAGTAACTGCTATTAAAATTTTAAAAAAATAGGGGCCGGGGGAATGTCAAGGGGGGGAAAAAAGGAGACATATGTAGTACTCTTTGTAATAATTTAAGAAATAAAAATTATTTAAAAAATAATAAAAAATAAAAATAAAATAAAATTTAAAAAAAATTAATTTCCAGGGGCTGAGTAATATTTTTTCTGGAAAGGGGGCAGTAGGCCAAATAAGTTTGGGAACCACTGCTCTAACCTCTCCCTACCACATCACACTTTAAAGACCTTCTTCCCACCTACCAGTCCCTCCCTTTGCCGTATCACTGATTTGTTTTTCTTCAGCTATAGGCACTTTCTCAATACTATCCTTCCTCCTAAATGCCAAAAGAAAAGGAATCAGCACCACTGTCCACCTCTTTGCCCTACTAATTTTCTTTTGTCTCAACCCTCAGTCCTTCACTTCAATACAGGGGAAATTGGAGCTAGAGAAATGCTTCTCCAAAGCAAACTTTCAGAAACAGCAAGTCTTTCTTTTTATATATGGCTACCATTTAGTGAGCTGTGTGCCAGGTGTTGCACCACTCTCTGGGCATGAATTATCTCATTTAATCCCTTTCATAGCTCTATAAGATAGGTACAACTAGTATTCTCATTTTACAGAGGAGTAATCTGAGGCTAAGAATAGCTAAGCAACTTGCACATGTTCATTCAGCCGGTGAGTAGCAAGGTGGATCTGTCTGTCTGGTCCTGGGTTCTGAATGGTTAAATAGAGTGTTCTGCTGTTAAAGGTTCCCCATGGTGATAATGCTGTTATACCAAGGGCAGATATATGAAACAACAGATTTTTTTTGGTGTGAAGAGTCTGAGCCCCGGAGTGACTGAGTAACTTCAAACACCAGGGCTATTATTTATCATTGTAGGGGTGACTCCAGGAGACTAGTTTTGATTCTTGAAAATTGATAACTGAGTAAACCTGTAACATTGTCATTAAGAAGTAAATTCCTGATATCCCTGTGACTATTGTTAGCTTTGTAGATCATGGGGATACGAAACATACATGTTATTTTTCTCCTTTCACTCTCATCAGGAAACTGGTGCCAAGGGTACAGATGACCAGAGGTTCAGAGTGACCTCCTGAATGCTCTCAGCTAAAGGGGAACTGCATAGGGGTGGAAACAGCAAGGAGGCAGGCCAAAAATAGGGTGTAAAACAGTCTTATTGGCTTGGATTCACTGGTTTACAGCTCACCCAAGTCCTTTTTATCTGATTCTCATTAATAAGCTTGCAGCATATAGCAAGGGATATTTGGCATCCTCCAATATAGACTCATTGAACTAGGATTGGTATCACTCAAACTTCTGAGCACAACAAACCCACATACAGTGTTCCAAAATATACCCATGGGAGAGTCCATCATCAAGCCCTAACCTAATATTCCATTTGAAGGATCCCAACTTTTCACTTTGACTGTAGTATGGATCAATTTAACATTGCTACATAAAAACATTTTTTTTCTTTTTCTTGGCTCTTTCCTGCAAAAATATTATGTTGGCTATAATTTCTCTAAAGACCTTTTTGAGTTAGAGCCCTCAAATGAAGACTTCCACCCATTTTCTGAAGTATCTGTTTTCTTTAGTGTCAGTTCCAGTCATTAGAGTATATAGGCACCAAGGTCTTGTAAGGCCTTTGTCACTTGCTCCATGTCTAATGCTAGACAAATCACTTTAACTCTATAGGCCTCAGCTCTCCCATCTGTAATGATCCTGATTCGCCTTTTTCCATGGAGATATTAGAGCAGTAAGATCATTGAAAACAAATGGTTCAAGATATATGATTGTGGTTGTCTTTAGGTTTTACCTGACAAAAGAGCTGTGTTAGAGAAAAAGAGAAAGTAGTGTAAGGGTAAAGGGCCAGGAGCTGGACTCATTTGCTTAAATTCAAATCCTTGTTCTATCCCCTACTAGCTAAGCAACTTGCACATGATCATGGAAAGTTTCTTAACCACCTTAACAGCCTTAGCTCTGTAACATGGAAAGAGTAATAATTGTACCTATGCAATAGAGTTATGGTACTGAATCAAAGATAATACATGTCAAGGGTCTGCTCCATAGTTGGTACTCAATAAATGACAGGTTTTTAAAATAATTCTGAGTACGTGAAGCTCTGTGGAGAGTTGTGAGTGCTCAGGCATTTTGGACAAGTCACTTAGTTTCTTTAAACTTCAGTGTCTTCACCAGTATAACGGGGCTAGTAATAGTAACTACATCTTAGAACTTTTTGAGGAATAAACAAGATAATTCCTACAAAGATCTCAGAATACTACATGGTACATCGAAGGGCTCAAAGAAATGTTGTTATTATCAGTCAGTTTCCAACCTCAGTGACACTGCAGACCCTTTGGTCCCTGGCTTCTTAGTGTCTGGGTCACCTTTGGGACTAGCTCCCACCCCAGTAGATGTTTCTGATGTCTGTTAGGTATACATTGTTTGGGGTAAGAAGAGGAGATGGTCTTTTGCATGGGGAACTCCTGAGACTGAGAGTCTTCCTGCAAAAGCACTGCACAGTGGCACATGGGCTGCTTCTAGATAACAGCTGACTCCTAGGTGCAAAATGGTTCATGACGTAACAAAAATGGGGACAAAGTAGACCCTGCTTAGCAACTCCCATAGGATCCTGGCCCCATGCAACACAAAGTTCTGTTAGTTGTTCCTCTCACACCTTCTCCCATGGCAGCCCTGCCAGCCATGTATTCCCTTCTGTCATTCCTCCAAGACAACAGGCCTGGGAGCCCTGCATCTCCTCCCCAAGTAATACATCAAGTAAGGCAACCATATGTTACCATAGTGACAATTCCTACTTGATCAATAGAACTGGGAATTGAGCCCTGGTGGCAGGGCTTGCCTTGAGGGTGTCACCTTCCAAGGCATCACCTGCCTCAGCCTGGTGACCAAGTAACTTGGCCTACCCGCTACTGGCTCTGGGCCTTTCTCTATATATTAATCCATACCTCTGGGGTGCCAGAGTGACAATTTCAGCCATATGCTGCCCTCATTGCATTTTCCAATTTCTCTGCCTTAGTTCAACCCTCATTATTTCTTCCCTGAACTATTCAATATTATTGTTGCTGCTGCTGTTGATGCCACCGATAATAGTAATAATAGCTAACATTTGAGTACTTATTATGTGCTAGGCACTTTGCTAAGCATTTATGTGTATTATCTCATTTAATAGTCACAACAACCCTAGGAAGTAGGCACTATTAGTATTCCCATTTTACAGAGGAGGAATAATAATAAACATTTATTGAGTGCTTACCATGTGCTAGGCACTATGCTAAGTATCTTATGTGTACTTTTTCATTTAATCCTCATAACAAACTTATGAGGTAGGCACTATTATTATTATTATTACTAGAGGCCCGGTGCATGACATTTGTGCACTGGGAGGGGGGAGTCCCTCAGCCTGGCCTGCACCCTCTCGCAGTCCGGGACCCCTCAGGGGATGTCTGACTACTGGCTTAGGCCTAAGCCAGCAGTAGGACATCCCCCGAGGGGTCCTTAGTGCTGCCATGGAGGCAGGAAAGGCTCCCGCCACCACCATTGCACTTGCCAGCTGTGAGCCTGGCTTCTGGCTTAGTGCACTGACCACAAGGGGGAAGCTCCTGTGTAGAGTATCTGCCCCCTGGTGGTCAGTGTGCATCATAGCGACCAGTTGTTCTGCCATTCTGTCGATTTGCATATTAGGGTTTTATTATATAGGATTAGAGATATCTGTCAGCCTTGAGTAGTAAGGGTCAAATGGGAACCTGGTCACCTATGGAATATTCAGAAGGGATTGCATGACTTAAGAGAACTTTTGATGCACTTCGACAACTAGTTCTTCCTTATCACCCCTTTCACTTTCCCACCAGATGCTTGGGTACAGTAGACATTGCTCCTTCTGAATCCTGCTGAGGCCTTGGACCTGGCTGGAGATATGTGGGCTATGCTAAACCTAATTGCTTGCAGTGGAGGAAGAGTGGTGCATTCTGCCCACTCTGGGTTGTTTTGGGATAGCTGGATTCAGGTTAGGGTAGCAGCATAGTGGAAGTTACCAAATAAAGGTCACACTTCTTAGACTGGAGTTTTAGGCTTTTTAATAAATGACTATAACATATTTCTAATAGTGTCTACATAACACAGACCCAATCCTTTAGCCACACCTACCCCCATCCCAAGAATAGTTTTAACACAAATATCCATTTCCATGCCTTTGCTCATGATGTTCTGCTACTAGTTCTCCAAAAATCCTTCTCAGACCATGTCACTTCTTTATCCCTTTATTATTTCATACTTTTATCCAAAAGACACATATTGAGCATTAATTATACACTAGGTGCTGTGCTAGGTGCTTAGAATATGATTATAAGCAAAACAGATATAGACCCTGCCCTGATGGAGCTCATGGTCTAGTGCAGTGGTTCTCAACCTTCCTAATACCACGACCTTTTAATACAGTTCCTCATGTTGTAGTGACCACCAATTTCATTGTTACAAATTGAACATAATTAAAGCATAGTGATTAATCACAAAAACAATATGTAATTATATATGTGTTTTCCGATGGTCTTAGGCAACCCCTGTGAAAGGGTTGTTCGACCCCTAAAGGGGTCGCGACCCATAGGTTGAGAACCACTGGTCTAGTGGAAGAGGAAGATATTAAACAAATAAACCTAGACATATATAATTATAAGTTGTAATAAATGGTGTGAAGGAAAAGAACAGTGTGGTATTAGACACAATAAGGGAAACTTAATTTAGATGAGCGGGGAATCAAGAAAGGCCTTTCTGGAGGAAGCAACATTTAAGCTGAGACCTGAAAGATGAATAAATATTAACAAAGAACATTCCATGCAGAGGGAATGGCTTGTGCAGACACCCTGAAATAGATGCTGGCATATTCAAGCAACTAAAAGAGGCAGTGAACCAGGAGAAGGTAGTGTTCAGGGAGGTTGCAGACAATGCAGTGCCTTGCGAGCAACAGTAATGAGTTCTCTCTTTATGCTGAGTGCAGTGGGAAGTCACTGATGTATTTAAGTGAGGGATCAAACTAATCTAATTCATATTTTTAAACTAGTATTTTGACTGCTATACAAAATTGAACTGGAGAGTGGCAAGGAGAGAGAGAGAAAGGCAAGATAAGAGGTCAGGACAGAAGTCCAGGAAGAAAGATGCTGGTGGCCTGGGTTAGGGGGTGGCAGTGGCCGTGGGGAGAAGCAGGTAGATTTAGAATACATTTAGAACAAGAGCCAAAAAGAATTTGCTGATGGAATGAATATGGGGCTGAGGGGATAGAGCAATCAAGGAAGACTTCCATGTGTCAGGCTTGATCATGGTGGATGGCACTACCACATGGGTGATGTATCCTGAAGTAGATTTGGAGTTTAGCTCTCCTGTGCCACATTTGGTCTATGATGCTCATTTAGCATATATCCTATACTACTTTGTTTTGTTGATAGTTAAAAGGACTGTATTTGTTGTTTACCTAGGTAGATTTTATTTTATTTTTTAAATATTTTTATTGATTTCAGAGAGGAAGGGAGAGGGAGACAGAGATGGAAATATCAATTATGAGAGAGAATCATTGATCAACTGCCTCCTTTACACGCCACATAAGGGATCGAGCCTGCAACGGGGAATGTGCCCTGACTGGGAATCACACCGTGATCTCCTGGTTCATAGGTCTATGCTCAACCACTGAGCCACGCCAGCTGGGCTACCTAGGTAGATTTTAAATTCTTTGAAAACACTGACTATGTCTTACTCATGCCTGTATTCCCCCAAAGCACCCAAGACATGATATATTGAAGACTGATCAATTAAGGGAAGAAACTCCTTTCTCTTTCAACTTTACTCTTCTCACTAAGGAATCACACATGACTCCTGATTAAGCTGTGTTTTTTGTTTTTTTTTAATGACAGACTCTTGAAGAAATATGTACTTTGATATAGACTTTGAACTGCATTCAATCATTAATCACCTTTGAACAATTGCTGCTGTATCAGCATGATACACAGGGCATACCTGACTTTGGTCCTCAGAACATCCTTCAGCAATGCAGTAAAGGTTATGTGTTCACAGGAAAGTGGCTTCATGGGAGTGAGCAGGCAAGCACAGAGTGGGCAGAGCAGAAGACTAGAAGTAGCCTCAGGGCCTCAGTTGTTCAGGGCCTTCATGGCCATGGATTTCAGCATGTGGCATCTGAAAGCACATACCATGGATAGCATGCTATGGAATCTTAAGATTCAGTTACAAAATAGACCAAATATGGCCTGATTACCATGTACAAACAAGACAAAACAAAAAGAAGGTACCCTATTGCAGATTTTTAAAATCCTCACCGGAGGCTATGTTTAGAGAGAGAGAGAGAGAGAGAGAGAGAGAGAGAGAGAAACATCAGTGTGATAGAGAACCATCGATCAGTTTCCTCCTGTAGGCGGCCTGACTTCTCTTGACTTCCACCTGTCCTATTGGAGATCTGAGACTGACCTGGTCATTTAATTGCAGAACACATAGCCTGTAACAAGGAACATCTAGGGGTCCATTTTACTTCCTGACTTCCTGTTTTCCAAGGTCACCAAAAGAAACCCATAGGCAATAATCACATCCCTACCACCACCCCATGGATGTGAATTCCCCAAATTTTGAACTGACACTTGGTGGTAACCAGCATCTCCCCAGGTTGTTGCAACTCTAGGACAACCTCACCCCCAATGATTTTTTTCCAAAGGGAGTCTACTCAGAATTTGAGACCTCTTAATCCAGTGGTTCTCAACCTTCCTAATGCCATGACCCTTTAATACAGTTCCTCATGTTGTGGTGACCCCCAACCATAACATTATTTTCGTTGCTACTTCATAACTGTAATTTTGCTACTGTTATGAATAGTAATGTAAATATCTGATATGCAGGATGTATTTTCATTGTTACAAATTGAACATAATTAAAGCATAATGATTAATCACAAAAACAATATGTAATTATATATGTGTTTTCTGATGGTCTTAGGCGACCCCTGTGAAAGGGTCATTCGACTCCCAAAGAGGTCGCGACCCACAGGTTGAGAACCGCTGTCTTAATCCCTCTTAATGCCTTTCCACTCATGCTATCCTCGGCCACTACCCCAAATGTAAGGTCCTTTCCTCCTTTCCTCTTCTGGGGCATTTCAACCCTCATATGTTTGTGCTTTCTTTTTATGCTTTATCCTCTCTCCCAGGCTTTTTGTCTGTGCCCTTTGAGACACATGTTGCACTTCAAAAAACCTCCCCTTGCCCTTGCCCTTGCAGCCTCATCTACCTACAGCTCTGGCTACCCAGTAGCATCACCTGGGGAGCTTTTAACAAGGTCTGAAGCCTGAACCTCATCGCCAGAGGTTCTGATTTCATTGGCCTGAAGTGGATGGAGCCTGGGATTGTGGACTTTTGAAGAGTCACCCCATGTGATGCTAACGTGCAGCCAGCCAGGTTTGCAAACTACTGATACCTGCTTGTCTTAACTGAGACATGAATTCTCTCACAGTTTTATCAAGTGCAGGCTTGCTCATTCTCCTGGACTGTATACACATATCACAGAGGTGAAAGGTGATGTCCACATGATCCTATTCCCTGGCACAATTTTCAGGCCTTCCGTGTCCATCTTAAAAAAAGAAAAGAAACCCAGCCAGTGTGTCTCAATGGTTGAATTCCAACCTATGAACCAGGAGATCACGATTTGATTCCTGGTCAGGGCACATGCCCAGGTTGTGGCTCAATCCCCAGTAGGGGGCATGCAGGAGCCAGCCAATCAATGATTCTCATCATTGATGTTTCTATCTCTCTCCCTTCCTCTCTGAAATCAATAAAAATATATTAAAAGAAAAAATCAGATAAAATCAAATAAAAACTAATTCTATGGTTTACTGTTTTAAAAGATAGATTGTTTTAAAAATGTAATGAAATAAAATTAAATAAATGTTCCTTTGAGGCACATGCCGTCTATACCACCCACTATTCTTTTTGTCAACTCTTGTCCTCCTCATTCACTCACACTTTTCCTGGATTTATAATGCCTGGTTTATCATCCTCTCCAACCTGAGTCCTGCTCTTATCCTGGGTGATTTTAGTTCCCCTTTATTTAATCCATCCAACATCCTATACTCATGATTCCATCATTCCTTTAACAAATATTTATAGTACCTGCTATGTACAAGGCACTGTTATAGTGGTGATACAAAGGATATAGTAATGAACAGATGAACAAAAATCCCCAGCCTCAAGAAGCTTATGATCAGGAGTGCAGGAGTGAGGGAGATAACCAATCAGCAAACAAACAAATAAATATGAATAATACATAGAATGTCAGATGGCAATAAACATATGAACAAAATTAAGCAGCAGCCAAGACAGAGAATTCTGGGAGAGAGGAATAAACTTTATATATGAGAGAAGGAATTTCAACAAGGGCAGTCTTCATTGAGCATATGATATTTGAGCAAAGACCTGGAGGAAGTAAGGGATCTACCATGTAAATATCTCGTGGGAGAGTATTATAGGTAGATATAACAGCAAGTGCAAATGTCCTGAGACAGGAATATACTTAGGTGGGAGAAGGCCAGAATGGCTGAAGCTGAATTAGTGAGGGGAGAGCAGTAAATGAGATCCTTGTAGGAAATTGTAAGGATTCTGGCTCTAACTCTGAATGAAATGGTGAGCAATTGCAGTGGTTCTCAACCTTCTGGCCCTTTAAATACAGTTCCTCATGTTGTGACCCAACCATAAAATTATTTTCATTGCTACTTCATAACTGTAATGTTGCTACTGTTATGAATCGTAATGTAAATATCTGATATGCAGGATGGTCTTAGGCAACCCCTGTGAAAGGGTCATTTGACCACCAAAGGGGTCTCGACCCACAGGTTGAGAGAGGGAAGGGTTCTGGCAAGAGAATAAAATAGAATCTGACTTATATTTGAAGTTTCTTTGGCCTCATTTATTTCCACTCACCTTCATCTCTATTCCACTTTGATCAACCGTCTCCATTGCCAACCTATGTATATTGTCATTGTCCCAAACTACTGAAAACTTAAACTCAAGTATTGTGATTATAAGAGTTTACACATCCAGTTTCTTCATTATAATTATACTTTCTCTTTCACCTTATCTAAATTTCTCATTTCTTGATTCTACTCCAGTCTTCATGGATATTAGTTGTGGCTTTTTTTCTCTCTGTCTCTAGCAATTCTCATGTATTAATTTTCTCTCCCGGTTATTCTTATCTAAAGTAATTCAGCAAAGTCTAGACCAGTGGTTCTCAACCTTGGCTGCACATTAGAATCACCTGGGGCATTTAAAAATACGTTGGTGCCTGATTTCATTGATCTAGAATGGGGCCCAGATATGGGTATTTTTAAAGCTCCCTTCGTGATTATAATGAGCAACTAGAGTGAAACCTACTGAACTAATCCAGTATCTGCCTCTTCCCTTTCTATACTTCAACACCCGGGCAGGAAACCAATTCAATTGTTACCTTAAAACAACCTGCTCAGTGGTTGAGCATCGACTTATGGGCCAGGAAATCGGGGTTCAATTCCCGGTCAGGGCACATGCCCAGGTTGGGGGCTTGATCCCCAGTGGGGGGTGTGCAGGAGGCAGCCCATCTATGATTCTCTCTCATCATTGATGTTTCTATCTCTCTCTCCCTCTCCCTTCCTCGCTGAAAGCAATAAGAATATATTAAAAATAAAAACCACTTGGAAATTTTACAATTTGTAAGCTACACCTTAGTAAGCTACATCTCACATTCCTCTCAGTGCTTAACTCACCCTTACCCAGCCTCCAAACCCACTTCTGTCCCTGTCTCTCTTAGAAGATAGCTTCATTTTCCATTTCATAGAGAAAATAGAAGCTTTCATAGCCTCAACCTCCTGCCCTGCTGCCTCAAATCTAGAAGTATCTGTGTTCATTTTTATTCTATTATCTTATGTGCCTCTTCCAAAACTTCCCTCTATTTTGTGGATCTTCAGCATCTTACTTACCACTGGCTCCCTTCAAAATATCTATAGTCTCTTTTATATTTTTAAATCTTTTCTTCAACTATATATCCTCCATTTCTATCTACTGCCCTATGTCTCTTCTTCCTTTCATAGACAATATTCATGAAAAAGGAATCTACTTAATGTGTCTTCATTCCCTGCCCTTCCACTTACTTTCACAGTCCACTGGAATCTGGTTTCTGCTCTCATTGCTCTCCCTTTGCTGTGGACACCAGTAATTTCCCAAATGTCAAATCTGATGAACATTTCTTGGTCTTTTACCTTCCCTGGTGTTTCTGAGTCATTAATTTAAACTGCTTGCCTTCCTGAAAATTTGTTCTCTGGTGGATTCCATGACACTATTTTTTTCTTAATTCACCTCCTGTTTCTCTGGCTACTTCTTGAGCTTTTCTTCTTTTTTCCGGGACCTGAAATATAAATGTTTCCGGGAATCTCTCTCTCTCTCTTCTTACTACTTCACATTTTTCTTGGAAATTTTATTCATGCCCATTGCTTCAGCTATAACTTACATGTTTATAACTCCCAGATATATACCCCACCACAGATCTCTCTCCTGAGTCCTAGATCTGTTTATAAAACTTCCTATGGGCTGTTTCTACCTAGAAATTCCACTGGTGTCCAAAATTGAACTTGACCTTTTGTATACTCTTCCACTAAACTAGAAACCCTAGTCATCAAGATTCCTCCTTCATTTTCCTCACTTTCCCCAATTGCCAGTTCCTCCAAAGTCTGTCTCCAAAATATCTATCTATTTGCTCCTTTGCATCTTGCTACTTCTCTAGATTCTCATAATCTCTCATTCATCTGGACCATTATAATATCTGTCTAACTGTAGTGTCTGGCTCTATAGCAACCTCCTTCAAGCTATCTTCTGGGCCTGAATAATCTTTCTACCATGAAAAGCTTATTTCCCTGCTTGTATGCTATTAATAGCCCCGAGGGACTTATATCAATAGTTGTTAAATTATACTTCATAGATCCCTGTGTGCCTTCTGTAGTGAAGATGAGGCGCAGTAGGTTGAATAGACCATACACCAGGATCAAATTCCTAATTTAACTAAAGCAAATGTGCTTTGTGTTTGTTTACTATCCTGGGCATCTAAGGACATTTTTCATTAGAGTAAACATTCTACAGCAAGAAGAAAAATGACCTTGATTTTCACCACGAATTCTAATGAGTTCACTGTTTATCAGGAATAGAAGAGTATTTCTTATATCAAGAGTGTGAGAACTTCATAAATCTGTGTTCAAAAACAATGTCCCCTCCAGATGTGTATTGCCAAGGCCCAGATTAAGGGCCCTCACAGACTGATATTATTTCATGTGAGTGTTCTAAGGCCCTTCCTCTTTCCTTTAGGGTTGCTAGTACCTCTCATAGACATGAAAATTGAACTCTGCCTGAAGTACACCATAATCTTGATGCATGCACCATTCCTGGTCAATATCAGATAGCAAATTACACTGTTCCGTAACTTGCATTTTTTTTCTATTTGACATGTCTCTAATGTCTTTCTAAGTGATATTATCTATCACTTAGAAAGTGAGTCTTTTTCAAAGCTGTAGAATAGTCCATTGGATCAAATACTTTTATATATTTACTTTGTGAAATTAAATTTTGTTCCCTTTATCAGAACTGAGGGAATCTTATGATACCCTGTCCAGTCCTCATGCCATGACCTCAATGGGAAGTGATTCCCAGTGATCTTAGTTCTCGGAGGAGCTCGTGGACAGTGGCCTTTATTCGATCTCCCAAACTATGATTGTAGGCTACAGGCTATAGGCTTGAGGCGTTTCATCTGCATTCAGGGAGGGGGAAAATGCACACCCTCACATAAAATGGAATTTTGTCATTGATAAATCTGGTGTTTCCCAGTCCCATGCTATAAAAATAATCTTAATTTGCTCAGTTCAGAGAATGTTCATGGGTGAGTCATCTTTAGCCATGCCCCAGCTTGACCTGAGCTTCTTCTGTCATTTCTCCCTGTGCAAATATTTTTGTCAAAACTATTATTAACTGAAAGCACTGAGCTAGGGATCAGATTTTAATGCTGTTTGTGTCACCCAGTTTACTGTATGACTTTGGGCAAGTCACTGAACAATCCTCACCTGAACAAGAAGGGTGTTGAACCAAATGATTTCTGGGCTCCCCTTCAGCACTGATACCCTGAGTCTTTTATGATAGGAGATAATCAGTGTGGAAATGCTTGGAAAATTCCAAAGTGCTATAACAATGTGAGATGCTATTAATTAAACCTACTGCTTTAAGTTCCCATAGCAGCAGAAAGAGAAGTAAAGGGGTCTTCTTGATTAATATGCAACTAGACAAGTCAACATCTGAATCATCTGTTGGCAGTGTAGTGTTCTTTACTGGCAAGCAAAATAATAATAGGAGCTATTATTTATTGAGACATAACCGTATGCCAGCAGTATGCTAGTGACTTTCATATACAGATTTGTTATTCATCCTCACAGTAACCCTATCATTACCATTATTTTTGTCTTTTTTAAATGAAGAAACTGAGGCTCTGGGAGATTAAGTGACTTGGTTGAGGTCTTATACCTGGTAATTGATGGAACTAAGAACTGAACCATTTTCCTGATTCAAAAGCTCAAGAACTTTCAAGTATGTGGAAATTTGAGAGTCAGGCCTTGCTTTCTAGCCCAGCACTTCTCGAACTTTACTGTGTACATGAATCACCACATCTTGCTAAAATCAGATTGCTGATTCACAGTTCTGGGGTAGGGCCTGAGCTTCTGCATTTTGAACAAGGCCTCAGATGCTGTTGAGGTAGCAGGTTCATGGACCACATACTTTGAGAAATAAGGCACTAGAAGCCTTTCTATAGAAATTCCCTGGCCTACATTTGTCCCTGGAGCAGGGTCACATAGGCTGTGCCCTGCAGAACTACAGGGAGCACCATTTACATTCTAGTCTCTGTGTAGTATGCCTCCTGGTACTGTGTACTTATGGTAGGTATCATGGCTCTAGAGTGAGAACATGGTAAATAGTGAGTAGATCTACAGACTCTTCCTCCACCTGGGCCAAGTCTGAAGAAATAAAAGTGCTCTCTCTCCCACAAATAAAATATTGATCAGCGCAGTTGAGAAAGGAAATACAAAACCAGTCTGCTCACAGTGAGGGTGGCCCATTTGTGAGGCAAGATGGGGAGGAGGGAGTAAAGGAAGCTGGCTAGCTGGCTGGCTCTATTCTTATGCTAACAAAGCCCTGATTCCAGGCTGCAGCTGCTGCCCTGGCAGAAGCTTGGGCCATTCATGGCAGCTTGCTTTAGAGTGCCAGACCCCCAGAACAGGTGCGGCTCCACTTGTTATTTTGTGCAGCCCTGACTGTCCAGACAGAGAGCTGATTATCATTGTGAATTAGGGTTTACTACTGATTTACCAGCCTCTCATAAACAAAGGGGCAAGCGTTGAGACAGCTGTCTTTTCTGGCCAGAGTGACACTGAATGCTCTGAAAGCCATGTGTGGCCTCAGGGAGGTGAGATTGAAGTGGAAATGGGACAGAAGATAATCAGATCTAGGTAGCAGTTCTTCTAGGACAAGTCAAAGTGTCTGAGAGTCAGAGTCCTCAGAATTTAAGCTCACAGGCCCAAGCAGGAGACCAAAACTTATTGAGTTATCTTCACTCCCCTTTTCTCTGGAAGGGGTCTGTTGCCTGAAGCACCCCCACCCTGATTTGAGGTCATCTGCAGTAGGAAAGATGCAAGATAGCCAGCTGGCTACCACTGTCCCCTTCCTCCTCTGCTCAGCCTCAGCACCAGGATTCTGGAACAAGAAAAGCAGTTTTTATTCACAGAAAGGCAGGAGACCTATAGTACTTGGTTAAGAAGACCAGCTCCAAAGTGAGGCAGCCTGGATCTAGATCTTAACGTGATTAACTAGCTGCATGAGATTAGGCAATCATTTTATTTCTTTAAGCTTTAGTTGTTACCTCTCATAGAAAGATAATAATAGTACCTCTGTCATGGGGCTACTGTGAGGATTTATTATTAATATTAATGTATTATTAAATAATAACAATAGCTAACACCAAGAAGCACCTACTGTGAACTAGGCACTCTTCTAAGCACGTTACATATTCTAATTCACTAAATCTTCAACATAACTCTATGAGATAGGTGCTCTTATTACCCCCATTTTATAGATGTGGAACTCAGGATGAAAAGGATTAAGTAACTTGGTCAAGGTAACACAGCTAGTAAACAGCAGAGCTGAGAATTAAACCCATTCAGTCTGCTCCAGAGGTCACCTATTAAGCATTATGCTTTACTTTACTGCATAAAATCACATAAGTAGAGTGGTGAGCACAATGCCTGGCATATGTAAATCCTCAGTATACGAGCTGGTTCTGATTCACTAACCTGATGTAGCCTCACTGTTTTAATGAATGGTTAATATGTGTCACATAAAAAATTAGAATGATTTTTTTTAATATGAAAAATGGGTTTCCACAGCTGGAGTCTTCATAATGGAAAGAATGGTGGTCTTTGTTGGCCCCAGGGCTCCAGCTCATTCACTCATACACAAATAAAAGAAGGACAATTCATTTTGCCACTTGGCTTAGTAAACCATTTTTGATCCTCAGAGCAGTTTTACATCTCTACCCACCAAACCTCCTCCTCTTCATTTTATATCTTCTTTAGGCCCACTGCTTCTTTCTAAAATTTATCTCTGTATAAATTTGCTTCATTTAGTATGTCAGCAATAAGGAGGAAGAGTAGAAAGGAAGAAGAGAAGAATGGGAAAAGAAAGAGAGAGAGGCAGGAGAAGAGAGAGAGAAAGAGAGAGAGAGAGAGAGAGAGAGAGAGAGAGTCACTCTTAAAAATGAGAAGGAGAAATAGTCAGGACCAACAGCTTCATTCAAATCTAATCTTAAATTATTGCTTTTGTAAGAATGCTTACTGACAAGAAAGCATGTCCATAATATATGATTAAGTGAGAAAAACAGGCTATAAAATATATTGTGTGACACCATTTTGGAGTATGTGTGTCAGTATACAAATACAGAAAAAGACTAGAAATAAATATGTCAAAGTGTTAATGGTAATTATCTGTATTCGTGAAGTCACAGATTATTTTTCTCCTTTAAATTTTTCTGTAATTTCACCAGAATTCTAAGTGAATATAAATTACTTAATTAAATAAAGTTCTAAGGCAGAGAAAAATGTAGGAACAAGATATGTCTGTACAGTCTATATCAGGGGTGGATCCCACCCCCAAGAATGCCCTGTCCTAGAGAGGAGTGATTGTGTTCCATGTTAAGTAGCACTCCTTGTGTGCAGGGGAATGCTAGGCTACTGAATGATCCTCAGCAAGCTTTGAGATGCATGGTTTGCTCTCAGTCAACTCTGAGAGCATCTAATCTTCCTGCCCAGACAGGTAAGCAGGAATGGAGAACCCTGACCTCTGATGTCCCCACTTAAGACACCCTATGTCCCTGACAGTAGTTTAGGAAATCAGTGATACAGTTTAACATCCTAAAGCAGTGATGGCAAACCTTTTGAGCTCGGCGTGTCAGCATTTTGAAAAACCCTAACTTAACTCTGGTGCCTTGTCACATACAGAAATTTTTTGATATTTGCAACCATAGTAAAACAAAGACATATTTTTGATATTTATTTTATATATTTAAATGCCATTTAACAAAGAAAAATCAACCAAAAAAATGAGTTCACGTGTCACCTCTGACACGCGTGTCATAGGTTTGCTATCACTGTCCTAAAGGCTTGCCATATGGAGCGCAAAACACTCACTAGAACAGGGCTATAGGGGGGAAAGAAAACAGATCACGACTGATGAGTGAGGAGGGTCAGAGTTGACAACAGAAAGGTGAGACCTAGGGTAGTATGGTCAGTTTAATGATGTTGATTCTACTAATCCATGAACATGGTATATTCTTCCACTTATATATGTCTCCCTCTATTTTTGCAATGTCCTGTAGTTTTCTGAGTACAGGTCTTTTACCTCCTTGGTTAGGTTTATTCCTAAGTACCTAACTTTTTTTGTTGCAATGGTAAATGGGAATGTTTGTTTGGTTTCCCTTTCTGAGCATTCATTATTGGTGCATAAAAATGCCATAGATTTCTGGGTATTAATTTGATATCCTGATACTCAAAGCAATCTATAGATTCAATGCAATCCCTATCAAAATACCAATGGCTTATTTCAAAGACCTAGAACAAATATTCCAAAAATTTATGTGGAATCCAAAAAGACCTCAGGTAGCCACAGCAATCTTGAAAAAAGAAGAATAGAGTTGAAGGGATCACAATGCAGATATCAAGCTATATTACAAAGGCATGATACTCAAAACAGCATGGAACCGGCACAAGAACAGGCATATAGACTAATGGAACAGAACAGAAATCGACTCAAGACAAAATGTCCAATTAATATTTGACAAAGGAGGCAAGAGCATACAATGGAGTCAAGATAGTCTCTTTAATAAATGGTGTTGAGAAAATTGGACAGATACATGCAAAAAATGAAATTAGACCACCAACTTATACCACACACAAAAATAAACTCAAAATGGATAAAAGACATTGGTGTAAGACGTGAAACCATAAAAATCCTAGAAGAAAGGATCGGCAGCAAAATCTCAGACATCTCTCATAGCAATATCTTTATGGATGCATCTCCTAGGACAATGGAAACTAAAGGGAAAATAAACAAATGGGACTACATCAAAATAAAAAGCTTCTGCACAGCAAAAGAAATCATCAACAAAATGACCAGAGAGTCCACAGCATGGGAGAACATATTTGCCAGTGATACATCCGATAAGGGGTTAACTTCCAAAATTTAAAGGGACCTCATACAACTTAACAAAAGGAAGACAAGCAACCCAATTAAAAAATGGGCAAAGGACCTAAATAGACACTTCTCCAAAATGGACATACAAAAGGCCAAGAGACAAGAAAAAATGCTCAAAGTCACTAAACATCTGAGAGATGCAAATCAAAATGACAACGAGATACCACCTCACATCTGTTAGAATGGCTATCATCAACAAACCAACAAACAATAAATGTTGGTGAGGATATGGAGAAAAGGGAAACCTCATACACTTCTGGTGGGAATGCTGACTGGTGCAGCAGTTTGGAGTTTCCTCAAAAAACTAAAAATGGAACTCCCATTTGACCCAGTGATCCCATTTCTAGGAATATATACCAAGAATTCAGAAACACACATCAGAAAGAATATATGCACTCCTATGTTCATAGCAGCACAATTTATAATAGGTAAGATTAGGAAACAGCCTAAGTGCCCATCAGCAGATGAATGGATTAAAAAACTGTGGTACAAATATACAATGGAATACTACGCAGCTGTAAAAAAGAAAGAACTCTTACCATTTGCTACAGCATGAATGGAACCAGAGAGCATTATGTTAAGCAAAGTGAGCCATTCAGAGGAAGATAAATATCACATGATCTCATTCATATGTGGGATATAATGAACAACATAAACTAATGAACAAAAATAGACCCAGAGACATGGAGACATAGATCAGACTATCAAAACTCAGAGGGAAGGAAGGGGAGGGTGGAGGGGCGGAGAGATCAACCAATGAACTCATGTGAGTATGTGCATAACCCATGGACACAGAAGGTAGGGTGGTGAGGGCTTGGCGGGGAAGGGGAGTTGGAGAAAGCAATGGGGGGAAAAGGGACTTATGTAATACTTTCAACAGTAAAGATTTATTATGTAAAAAATAAAAATAAATAAAGGTGAGACCTAGAAGTATCTTCCCTATGATGGATATATATTTTTTTTCTTCTTTATTGATTAAGGTATTACATATGTGTCCTTATTCACCCATTGCCCCCCTACCCCCCCCACTTATGCCCTCAGCCCCCTGGTGTCTGTGTCCATTGGTTAGGCTTATATGCATGCATACAAGTCCTTCAGTTGATCTCTTCCCCTTACCCCCACACTCCCTTACCTTCCCTCTAAGGTTTGACAGTCTGATCTATGCTTCTCTGTCTCTGGATCTGTTTTTGTTCATCAGTTTAAGTTGTTCATTATATTCCATAAATGAATGAGATCATGTGCTATTTATCTTTCTCTGACTGGCTTATTTCACTTAGCATAATGCTCTCCAGTTCCATCCATGCAGTTGCAAATGGTAAGAATTCTTTTTTTTTTGTTTTTTACCGCAGCATAGTATTCCATTGTGTAGATGTACCACAGGTTTTTAATTCACTCATCTGCTGATGGGTACTTGGCTGTTTTCAAATCTTAGCTATGGTAAATTGTGCTGCTATGAACATAGGGGTGCATATATCCTTTCTGATTGGTGTTTCTAGTTTCTTGGGATATATCCCTAGAAGTGGAATCACTGGGTCAAATGGGAGTTCCATTTTTAGTTTTTTGAGGAAGCTCCATACTCTTCTCCACAGTGGCTGCACCAGTCTGCATTCCCACCAGCAGTGCACAAGTGTTCCTTTTTTCTCCACATCCTCTCCAGTACTTGTTGTTTGTTTATTTGTTGATTATAGCCATTCTGACAGGTGTGAGATGGTACCACATTTTTGTTTTGATTTGCATCTCTCAGATGATTAGTGACTTTGAGCATGTGTTCATATGTCTCTTGGCCTTCCTTCTGTCTTCTTTCAAAAAGTATCTATTTAGGTCCGTTGCCCATTTTTTGATTGGATTGTTTATCTTCCTTTTGTTAAATTGTATGAGTTCCCTGTAAATGTTGGAGATTAAACCCTTATTGGTGATAACATTGGCAAATATGTTCTCCCATGCAGTGGGATTTCTTGTTGCTTTGTTGATGATTTCTTTTGCGGTGCAAAAGCTTTTTATTTTGATGTAGTACCATTTGTTTATTTTCTCTTTAGTTTACATTGCCCTAGGAGCGGTATCGGTGAAGAAATTGCTTCAGCATATGTCTGAGATTTTGCTGCCTATTGATTCCTCTAGTATTTTTATGGTTAAGTCCTTTATCCATTTTGAGTTTATTTTTGTATATGGTGTAAGTTGGTGGTCTAGTTTCATTTTTTTGCATGTATCTGTACAATTTTCCCAACACCATTTATTGAAGAGACTGTCTTGACTCCATTGTATGTTCTTGCCTCCTTTGTCAAATATTAATTGAGCATAGTGGTTTGGGTCTACTTCTGGGTTCTCTATTCTATTCTATTGATCTATATGTCTTTACTTGTGCCAGTACCAGGCAGTTTTGAGAACAGTGGCTTTGTAATACAGCTTGATATCTGGTATTGAGATCCCTCCTACTTTGTTCTTTTTTCTCAGGATTGCTGCAGCTATTCGGGGTCTTTTTTATTCCAGATGAATTTTTGGAGAGTTCATTCTAGGTCTGTAACATATGCCATTGGTATTTTAATGGGGAGTGCATTGAATCTGTAGATTGCTTTGGGTAGTATGGACATTTTAATGATGTTGATTCTACCAATCCATGAACACGGTATATTCTTCCATCTGTTTATGTCTTCCTCTATCTCTTTTTTCAGTGTCCTGTAGTTTTCCGAATACAGGTCTTTTACCTCCTTAGTTAAGTTTTTTTCCTAGGTATCTTAATTTTTTGGTGTGATAATAAGTGGGATTGTTTTTTAGCCTCTCTGTAAGTTCACTATTGGTGTATAGAAATGTCATAGATTTCTTGGCATTAATTTTGTATCCTGCTACATTGCCGAATTCATTTATTAAGTCTAATAATTTTGTATGGATTCTTTAGGGTTTTCTATGTACAATATCATGTCATCTGAAAATAATGACAGTTTTATATCTTATTTTCCAATTTGGATGCCTTTTAGTTCTTCTTCTTGTCTAATTGCTATGGCTAGCACTTCCAGTACAATGTTGAATAGGATTGGTGAAAGTGGGCATCCCTGTCTTGTTCTGTTCTTAGGGGAAATGGATTTAGGTTTTGCCCATTGTGTATGATGTTGGCTGTAGATTTGTCATATAAGGCTTTTATTATGTTGAGGTATGATCCTTCTATTCCCATTTTGCTAAGGGTTTTGTTTTTTTTATCAAGAAAGGGTGTTGGATTTTGTCAAATGCTTTTTCTGGATCAATTGATATGACTATGTGATTTTTATCTCTCAATTTGTTTATGTGATGTATCATGTTTATTGATTTGTGGATATTGTACCATCCTTGCATCCCTGGGATAGATCCTACTTGATCATGGTGTATGATCTTTCTGATGTAATGTGGGATCTGATTTGCTAGAATTTTGTTGAGGATTTTGGCATCTATGTTCATGAGGGAATTTGGCCTGTAATTCTCTTTCATTGTGTTGTCTTTATCTGGTATTGGTGTTAGTGTAACTTCATAAAATGAATTTGAAAGTGTTTCTTCCTCTTGAATTTTTTTGAATAGTCTGAGGAGGATAGGTTTTAGTTCTTCCTTGAATGTTTGGTAAAACTCTCCTGAGAAGCCGTCTTGCCCCGGGCTTTTGTTTGCTGGAAGCTTTTTGATGAATGCTATGATTTCTTCCATAGTTATTGGCCTATTGAGATTTTTAGATTCTTCCTGATTGAGTTTTAGAAGGTTGTATTTTTCTAGGAATATGTCCATTTCCTCCAGGTTTTCTAGTTTGTTGGAATAAAGTTGTTCATAGTATTTTTTAACAATCCTTTGTATTTCCGTGGGGTCTGTTATTATTTCACCTCCTTAATTTATGATTTTGTTTATTTGGGTGCTCTCTCTTTTTTTCTTGGTGAGCCTGGCTAGAGGTTCATCAATCTTGTTTATCCTTTCAAAGAACCAGCTCTTGGTTTCATTGATCTTTTGTATTTTTTTTTTGACTCTATGTCATTTATTTCTGCTCTGATCTTTGTTATCTCCTTCCTTTTACTCACTCCGGGCTTTTCCTGTTACTCTCTTTCTGATTCTTTAAGTTGTAGAGTTAGATGATTTACTACCACTTTTTTGGTGTTTTTTTGTTTGTTTGTTTTGTTTTTGTGTGTGTTTTTTTTGTGTTTTTTTTTTTTTCTGAGGAAGGCCTGTAGATCTATAAATTTCCTTCTCAGGACTGCTTTCATTGTGTCCCATAATTTGTGGATTGTTGTGTTTTCATTGTCATTTCTTTCCAGGATGTTTTTAGTTTCTTCTTTGATATTTTTGGTAACCCAATCATTGTTCAATAGCATGCTATTCAGCTTCCAAATGTTTGAATTTTTTGACTGTTTTTATTATAGTTCATTTCTAATATTATTCCATTGTGGTCTGAGAAGATGCTTGATATGATTTCAATCTTTCTTCAATTTGGAGAAACTTTTCCTCTGACCCAATATGTAGTCTATCTTTGAAAATGTCCCATGTGCACTTGAGAAGAACCTATATTTGGTGGTTTGAGGTGAAATGTTCTGAAGCTGTCAATTATGTCCATCTGATCTAGTGAGTCATTAGGATTGCTGTTTCTTTGTCTACCGGATTTATCCAGTGATGTCAGTGGGCCATTAAAGTCCCTACTATGATTGATTGTTGGTAATCTCTCCCTTAA
>NW_005871050.1:24952962-24961814 GCF_000147115.1 Myotis lucifugus | reverse complement strand
CCGTGTGAGTCCCTTTTTCTGATGTGGGTCTCTTGTAGACAGCATATATATGGGTCATGTATTTTATCCATTCAGCCAATCAGTGTCTTTTGATTGGAGCATTTAGTCCATTTATGTTTAAAGTTTTTATTGATAGGTACTTGTTTGTAGCCATTTTTATTTATTTTTTGCCTGTGTTCCTTCTTCCCTTTTATTTCTTCTTTTTTTTTACTGGTCCCTTCAGCATTTCTTGCATTGCTGGCTTGGTAGTGATAAACTCCCTTAGCCTTTTTTTTCTTTTGTCTGTGAAGCTCCTGTTTCTCTTTCAATTTAGAATTATAGCCTTGCTGGATAGAGTATTCTTGTATTCAGTCCCTTGCTTTGCATCACGTTGTAAATTTCCTTCCATTCTTTTCTGGCCTGATGTGTTTCTGTTGAGAAATCATTTGATAATCTAATTGGAAATCCCTTGTATGTGACAATCTGTCTCTTGCAGATTTTAAGATATTCTCCTGAACGTTGATATCATAATTATAATGTGTCTTGGTGGGGGTCTTTTCGGGTTCATCTTGTTTGTGACTCTCTGTGCTTGTGTGACTTTTTTTCTTCCCCACATCAGGTAAGTTTTCTGACATTATTTCTTCAAATAGGTTTTCTAACCCTTGTTCTTCTTCCTGTCATTCTGGAACCCCTATTATTCGTAGGTTGCTTCATTTCATGTTGTCCCAAAGCTCCCTTAGGCTCTCCTCCTGTCTTTTAATTTTTTTCTCCAATTGAAGTTTAGTTTGGGTATGTTTTGCTTCCCTGTCTTCTAATTTGCTAATTCGGTCCTCCGCTTCTCCTAGTCTACTGTTGAAACATTCCATGGTGGTTTTTTTTTTTTTTTTTTTTTTTTTTTTTTTTTTTTTTTAGCTATGTAACTCTTTATTTCCTCTAGATTTTTACATTAGTTGTTGATTTTTTCATCCATCAGTTTATGAACTGTGTGGCCCTTATTCTGAATTATTTTTCTGATATATTGCATGCCTCCATTTTACTTCGCTGCTTTTCTGGTGATTTCTCCTTTTCTTTCCTTTGGGGGTTTCTTTGTATACTCATTTTTGCTCTCACTGAACACTACGGTGTCGGGTGAATTTCCCGCCAAAATATAAGATGGCGCGGGCAATTATTTAGGTTTCCCGCGCAAAATCAGAGTTAGTTTAAAATGCCTATATCTTTTGAAGTATGGGTTCGATTGAAATGAAATTTTCGGTACTCGACCAGCGCCATAAAGTGTTCTCTACTTACAAGGGATTTTTATGATACCTATTACCCCAATGGGTATGAAACGGTTCGCATACACAGGTAGGTATCTTTGTGAACGGCAAACAAACAAATATTTGGTAATACGCAGTTACAATCGGCCCGAGTTTACACGTTTCCCGCACTCCACCGCAAATCTATATGAACCGAGTTAAGACGCTCCCGCGGAGTACGCGCAATTCACGCGAGCCGACTTAACTCGTTTCCCGCAACCCAAGTGTGAATGATCGAGGTGTCGAGTCGTGCAGAGGTTGCAACTTGGATGGCAGTGGCTCCTCAGGAGGTGGCTGCTCCTTGGGCGGTTGTGGCAGCAGCTGCTCCTCAGTTGGTGGTGGCTCTTCTGGTGGGTGCTGTTCTCAGCAGTGGTGGCTCCTCTGGCTGGTGGGGGCATACTGCTCACATAGCTGGTGTTCATTGGATGGGGGCAGGCTGTTCACGAGGCAGCTGCTCCTCGTTCGCGGGAGGGCTGTATGCAGCTTCTGCAACTTGGACGGGGGCGGGTTGCTTCGCATGGCTGCTGCTCCTCGGACAAGGGCAGGCTGCTCATGTGCCTGCTGCTCCTCAGACAGGCATGGGCTTCTCATGCAGCTGCTGCTCCTCGGGTGGGAGCTTGCTGTTCCTTGGACTGAGGTGGGTGCCCGACAGCTGCTGCCTCTCAGATGGGAGTGGGCTGCTTCACAGCTGCTGCTCCTCATTTTGGGGGGCAGGGCGCTCGCACGCTTGTTGCTCCTTGGATGGGGGCAGGCTGCATGAGGCTGCCGCACCCTCGCTCTGGGGCGGGCTGCTTGTGGGGCTGCTGCTCACGTGGTTTGCAGTGCTGTGGGCTAAACTGTTGGGTCAGTCAGAGAGGAGCATGCTTCAGAACTCACAGGAGCCTGCGCCCCAGGGTGGCTGGAGTCTCAGTGACCATGAGACTGCAGCTAAGGTAGCAGTTCCCTGGCGGGGATGGCTTTAGAGTCCCAGGTGTTATCTGAGGGCACCCTGGGTGGAGGCGAGGCTGGGATCCCAGTAACAGCAGCTCTCCCCTTCAAAAAGATGAAGCGTCTGAGGAAGAGCCGTTCGCTCTGGGACTGTTTGCAATGGTAGTAGAAGCTGCCTAGTTAAGAGAGCCTGGTTAGCCTGGCCCTGAAGGTCCTAAACTGTGACTCAGTCACACACAAACACACACACACACACACACACACACACACCACATGACCACTCACTCCCCTTTTGCTCCCTCACTCATTCATGCTCTCCCACTCACTGCTGCCTTCTTCCTGCCACTGTAGTTGGGTCTGGAGTGTTATTGACCCATTTGTGGATGGAGTCTCCTCTCCAGGTGTCTGGTTATATGGCACACTCTCTAGCACATTGGCCAAACGGGATAAAATTCACCTCTACCAGACATGACATAAAGGGAACAAAACACGAATGTACTCACGACACCTATAACTCCAATATAAGTGACCACCTGAGAAAAGAGAATTAGGGTAGAGAAAAGAGAGCACAAATGATATCGAAGAGAGAAAAAAATGGTATGAGAGAAAAGAAAAAGAAGAAAAAGGAGAAATATATATCCTATCCAATAAAAGGGTAATATGCAAAATAACCATCACTGCATCACAAAGATTGCAGTGGCCACAGAGCTGGAGTGAGCAGGAGGCTTGGGCTGCCCCCAGCGATGGAGGAAGCCAAGCTTCCCGCCTACCCTGGCCGGCACTGGGCTCTGCTCAAGTCTACAAAGTTTCAATTATAGAAGATAAATAAATCCCAGATACCTGCTGAAAAAGAAAAAAAGAAAAAAAGGAGAGGCTGAGATCTTGGGTCGCAGGGAGGCATGGCCAGCCTGAAAATGGCCATCAGCCCCTCACCCAGGCTGGCTACACCCCCATGGGGTGAGGGTCCCCACTGGGGGGCTTGGCCAGCCTGCAAACAGCCATCAGGCCCTCACCCAGGCTGGCCAGGCACCCCAGTGGGACCCCTCCACCCTGAAGGGAGTGTAGCCAGCCTAAAAACACCCTTCAGCACCTCACCCAGGCTGGCCACACCCCCATGGGTTGAGGGTCCTCACTCGGGGGCTTGACCAGCCTGAAAATGGCCCTCAGCCTGGCTGACCAGGCACCCCAGTAGGGACCCCCACCCTAAAGGGGGTGTGGCAAGCCTGAAAAAAGCCCTCAGCCCCTCACCCAGGCTGGCCACACTCCCATGGGGTGAGGGTCCCCACTCAGGGGCTTGACCAGCCTGAAAACGGCCCTCAGCCCATCACCCAGGCTGGCCAGGCACCCCAGCAGGAACCCCACCCTGATCATGGACACCCTTCAGGGCAAACCAGCTGGCCCCCACCCATGCACCAGGCCTCTATCCTATATAATAAAAGGGTAATATGCAAATTGACCCTAACAGCAGAACGACCGGGAATGACTGGTCACTATGACACACACTGACCACCAGGGGCCAGACGCTCAATGCAGGAGCTGCCTCCTGGTGGTTAATGCGCTCCCACAGGGAGAGCTCTGCTCAGCCACAAGCCAGGCTGCCGGCTGCCAGCACAATGGTGGTGGCGGGAGCCTCTCCCGCCTCCTCAGCAGCGCTAAGCATGTCTGAGTGCAGCTTAGGCCTGCTCCCCGCTGGCAAGTGGACATCCCCCTAGGGCTCCCGGGCTGCCAGAGGGATGTCTGACTGCCAGCTTAGGTCTGGGGAGAGGACCTATGCCAGCAGGTGGACATCCCCTGAGGGGTCCCAGACTGCGAGCGGGCATAGGCCAGGCTGAGGAACCCCCCCGAGTGCACAAGTTTTTGTGCACCAGGCCTCTAATATATATATTAGAGGTCTGGTTCACAAGGATCTGGCCTAAACCGGCAGTCAAACATCCCTCTCACAATCTGGGACTGCTAGCTCCCAACTGCTTGCCTGCCTGCCTTCCTGCCTGATTGCCACCAACTGCTTCTGCCTGCCAGCTTGATCACCCCCTAACCACTCCCCTACCAGCCTGATCTACACCTAACTGTTCCCCTGCTGACCTGATCACCCCCAACTGCCCTCCCCTGCTGGCCCGATTGCCCCCAACTGCCCTCTCCTGCAGGCCTGGTTGCCCCCACCTGCCCTACCTGCTGGCCTGGTCATCCCTAACTGCCCTCTCCTGCAGGCCATGTTGTGACCACATGGGGGCAGCCATCTTTGACCACATGTGGGCAGCCATCTTGTGGGTTGGAGTGATGGTCAATTTGCATACTGGTTGTGACTAATTAGCATATCCAGTCATGACTAATTAGCATATCTGGTCGTGACTATTAGGGCATCATGACCAATTTGCATATTACCCTTTTATTAGTATAGATAGGGGAAAACACCAGAGATCAAACAGGTAAACCATAACTTACAAACACCAAATTCCCAGTTAAGAGGGTTGGGCAGAATTTTATATACAGAAAGTAAGGTTACGAATTGGATGAATATGGGGAGTACCACAGTTCAGTATAGAGGAAGTAGAAAGAGGATGATTAGATAAGAAGAAAGAGAAAGAGAAGAAAATAATAATAATAATAATAATAATAATAATAATAATAAATTTTAAAAATTGATTTAAAAAATAGGATAAAAAATAAATGAAATTAGAGTGATGGAAAATAATGTGAAAAGGAGAAAATAAAGAAACAAATGAAAAAGGAAACTAATGAAGAAAAAAAAGAGATAACAAAATAAAAATAAAATAAAATAAAATGAAAAAGTGAAGTGTCATTGTTGGGGTCCAACCCCAGCAGGTCCAGGGGTCCCCAATGTGTGGATGGAGTCGGCGATGAAGGAAGGACACAGGGGCAGCCTTCAGTTGATGAGCAGCCTAGCCAGGATCTCCAGCCAGGTTCTGTCACTAGGTTCTCTGGCCAGGTTCTGTCCGGGATCTCCAGCCAGGTTCTGTAACCATGTTCTCTCACTAGGTTCTCCAGCCAGGTTCTGTCTCCAGCATCTCCTGCCAGGTTCTGTAGCAAGGTTCTGTGTAGCCAGGTTCTGTCCAGGTTCTCTTGTCATGTTCTCTCGCTCGGTTCTCCAGCCAGGTTCTGTAGCTAGGTTCTCTCTCCATGTTCTCTAGCTAGGATCTCCAGCCAAGTTCTGGCTAGGATCTCCAGCCAAGTTCTGTAGCCATATTCTCTCGCTAGGTTCTCCAGCCAGGTTCAGTCGCCAGGTTCTGTCTCCTATTGTCTTGTTACATCTGTATTTATACCAGTTGATTTTAATCCTGTCAATTTCTATTCCAAAGGTTAGGGCGTTTCTTATCTCCATTCCAGGGAGTAAAGATTATGTAGCTTAAGCGTGATTGTTCGTAGTTAAAGTGATTAACTACCGACCTGGCACTTAGTTAAGGGATTTTATTCCCTCCCTAACTTCAGGGAAAAATCCCTACCTGGGGAAACAACCTTTCTTGGAGAGGTGACCTTGGTTAAAACACATAGCGCTAAGAGGAGCAAACATATTAGGAACAGTATGCTATATACACCAGGTCCCTTGAAACATATGCTGTGCAGATGTTTCTTTCCTGCAGCGACTGTGTCAAGCAGCAAGGATGGACTGGCTTCCGGCATGTCATTCCTTTGTCTGGTTTAAGATCCCACTCTTCTGTACTGTCTGTGGCTTTTCAGTTTCCTGTTGCTGGGACTGAAGGCCTCTCTTCAGGCCAGTCCCTTTGGATTCTCAAGGGCTATTCAGATTTTCTTTGTGTATCCTTTGTAACACTCAAGGTTTAGTCTGGGTGTGGCTGTATTGTTTGCCTGGAGACTGCAGGGAGGGGTTTTCTCTTCAGGAGAAAATGACTGCCCGGGTCCCGCATGTCAGGTATGACTCAGCACCAATCTCACGGCCACCTCTCCTGGACCCTCTCCTCTCCCCAGCCTCTCCCCATACTCCGCAAGTCTACACCTCCACCTGCACCTCAGTCATGGTGAGTCTGTATTTGAAAGGTCCTATGAAATGGGTGCAGTGAACAAAAGCCAAGACCAAATAGAGGGGAAAGAGTTGTTCCACTGCAAGCCCCTCTCCTCCCAGCACAGTGCGGCCTGGGCAGCCATCCAGAATGCCTCCTCTGGGCTCAGTCTGTGGTGACTGTGGACCCAGAACTAGAATCCCCTGCCACCAACAGTCCTCCTTTCGACAGTCAGATGCTATGCTTATCCCAAGGCACTGGCCTTGGTGCCTTGTGGTTTCCCTCTGACCCTCTGGGCTCAGAGGACTCACAGTTCTCTCCAGCCCAGATCCCTGATTTTACCATTCTTCAGGTGTCCTCTGCCCTTCCCAGCTGCGAATTGTCTCTCCAGCTGTGTCTACTTCACCAATTTAGGGTGAATATTATTTGATTTAGTTGCTGGTTCTATCTGTTCTGGGACAGGGCTCGGGACACATTGTTTTATTCTGCCATCATTTTGTCTCTCCCGCATTTAAATTTTTCTGTAGGTTTATTAAGTAGGTTTTCTATTGGGAGTATAGGTGTATTGGAAATGGGTAAAAGATTTTAGGCAAGGTATAACCAGAGGCCACAAAATCAAATGCCTTTGGGGGCCAGGCTGGTAGATAAATGCCTAGAGGGGCCTTAGTGAGGACTGTGATGGCTGCAGGGAACATTTCTCAAATAAAAGAGTAGTGGGAAGCCTGAAAATGTGGGTCCAGGGTTACTATGTCTTTGGACTTTTCAAGAGAAGATAAAATTCCAGATATTTATATGAAAACTTTCAACAACTTTTTTTTGTCAAGACACTACAGGCCAAAAAAATTAATATTTGGGCCACAATATTTTTAGATTTTTTATTTTAAACTAGAGGCCCAGTGCATGAAATTCATGGTTCCCTCAGCCCAGCCTGCACCCACTCCAATAGGGGACCCCTTGGGAGATGTCCAACCGCCGGCAGTTGGACACCCCTCTCACAATCTGGGACCACTGGCTCCTAAGCTCCTAACCACTAACCTGCCTGCCTGACTGATTGCCCCTAACCCCTCTGCCTGCCGGCCTGATTGTCCTTCACCTCTCTGCCTGCCTGCCTGATCCTCTTAACTGCCTCTGCTTGCTTGATTGCCCCTAACTGCCCTCCCCTGCCAGCCTGATCTCGCTACCAAGTGCCCTCCTCTTCCAGCCTGGTTCCTCCCAACTGCCTCAGCCTGCTTGATCACCCCTAACTGCCCTCCCCTGCTGGCCTGATCTCATTCCCAACTGCCCTCCCTGCTGGCCTGGTTGCCCCCAAGTGCCCTCACCTGCTGGCCTGATCTCCCCTAACTGCTCTCTCTTGCTGGCCTGATCACCCCTAACTGCCTCTGCCTGCCTGATCACCCCTAACTGCCCTCCCCTGCAGGCCTGATCTCGCTCCCAAGTGCCCTCCTCTGCTGGCCAATTTGGTTCTGATTGGTCAGTTTCTATGCCAGTCAGTGTCAAAAGCTCCACCTCCTAGGCAGCTATTGGCTCCTCACAGTTGACCCAGATTTGGTTCTGATTTGTCAGTTTCTATGCCAGTCAGTGTCAAAAGCTCCACCTCTTAGGCAGCCATTGGCTCTTTACATTCACCCAGATTTGGTTCTGATTGGTCAGTTTCTATGCCAGCGTCTCTGGGCCTATCGATGGGGCCTGATCAGAAAGGCAGGGCTGATCAGCAGCTTTGGTGGAGGCCTGGAGAGAAATGGAGGTGCAGCTGTTGGCCAGGCTGGGAGAGAAAGAGAGGCAAGTTCTGATCAATGGCTGCCACAGAGGCTATGGATCAGACCCTGCCTCTCTGCAGGCCTCTCTCCGGGCCTGATCCACAGCCCCCTAGGCAGTCAGTGCTGGGTCGGGGAGTCCACAGCAGCCGCAGTCAGTGCTGGGTCGCCATGGCAACCCAGCACTGACTTCCAGTCTGGTCGAACCTTTGGTTGTTACGACCCTGGCTCTTTATTATACAGACTAGAGGTCCAGTGCACAGATTCGTGCACCAGTGGGGTCCCATGGCCTGGCCTGGCCTGCAGGATCAGGCTGAAACTGGCTCTCCAACATCCCCCAAGGGGTCCAGGATTGCAAGAGGGTGCAGACCAGGCTGAGGGACCCCATTGGTGCACGATCAGGGCTGGGGAGGGATGCAGGAGGTTGGCCAGCCGGGGAGGGACCACAGCAGGGCTCCAGGGCGTATCAGGCCCGTCTTGCTCAGACCCGATGGGCTGGACCCCAGAAGCAAGCTCACCTACTGGTCCGAGTGTCTTCCCCCTGGTGGTCAGTGCACGTCATACTGAGCGGTTAAGCAGCCTTAGCATGTCATTAGCATATTACGCTTTGATTGGTTGAACAGTCGATTGGTCACCAGAGGACCGGACACTTATCATATTAGGCTTTTATTATATAGGACTACAGGCTCAGTGCACGAAATTCATGCACCCGGCGGGTTGGTTGTCCCTCAGCCCAGCCTGCACCCTCTCCAATCTGGGACATCCCTCTCACAATCCAGGACTGCTGGCTCCCAACTGCTCCTGTGCCTGCCTGCCTGATTGCCTCTAACCGCTTCTGCCTGCCCGCCTGATTACCCCCTAACACTCCCCTGCCAGCCCAATCGCCCCCAACTGCCCTCCCCTGCAGGCCTGGTCACCCC
>NW_005871050.1:24942569-24952378 GCF_000147115.1 Myotis lucifugus | reverse complement strand
GACCAATTTGCATATTACCCTTTTATTAGAGAACATTATAAATTCACAGGAAGTTGTAAATATATTACTGAAAGGTCCTGTGTACCCTTCACTCAAAGTTTTTTAATGCTTATATCTTACATAACCATTGTAAAATATCAAACCAGGAAATGGACTTTGGCACCATGTGTTTGCATACTTCAAGTTAATTAACCACCTGTGGGTTTATGTATTTAATACCACAGTCAACATACAAAACTATGGCCATTCTTTCAAAAATATGGCCATTCTTCTACACCCACAGATTCAACCAACTGTGGATCCAAAATATTTTTTAAAGTTACATTGTTGTTGGCATGTACTATGTAGTTAAGCTTACAATGGTTGTATCTGTACTTAATATGTACAGAATATTTTCTTGCCATTATTCCCTAAATAATACAGTATAACAACCATTTACATTGTATTAGGTATTATAAGTAATCTAGAGATGATTTTAAATGTATGGGGGGATGTGTTTAGGTTACATGCAAATACTATGCCGTTTTATATAAGGGATTTGAGTGTCTGTAGATTTTGGTATTCATGGAACCAATCCCCAGCAAATACCAAGGGAAGACTGTATTCCATTACCAAAAAGATCTCTCTCTTATTACCACTAAACAGTCACACCTACTTTCCTTTCCCCACTATCCCTAACCCCTGGTAATTACTATCTATTTTGCAACTCCATAATTTTGTCACTTCAAATATGTTATAGCCCTAGCTGGTTTGTCTCAATGTATAGAGCAGTGATGGTGAACCTTTTGAGCTCGGCGTGTCAGCATTTTGAAAAACCCTAACTTAACTCTGGTGCCGTGTCACATATAGAAATTTTTTGATATTTGCAACCATAGTAAAACAAAAACTTATATTTTTTATATTTATTTTACATATTTAAATGCCATTTAACAAAGAAAAATCAACCAAAAAATGAGTTCGCGTGTCGCCTCTGACACTCGTGTCATAGGTTCGCCATCACTGGTGTAGAGCATCAGCCTGTGGACTGAAGGGCCTGTGTTCAATTCCAGTAAAGGGCATATGCCCAGGTTGCAGGCTCGATTTCCAATAGGGAGTGTGCAGGAGGCAGCCAATCAATGATTCTCTCTCATCATTGATGTTTCTCTCTCTCCCTCTCCCTTCCTTTCTTAAATAAATAAAAAATTATAAAAATATGTTATATAAATAGAGTATAATATATAACCTTTTGAGACTGGCTTTTTAAAAAACTTAGCATAATGCCCTAGAGACCCATCCAAATTTTTGCATTTATTAATAATTCATTAGTTTTTAATGTTTAGTAATATTTCATGGTATGGATAGAACAGAGTCTGTTTAACTATTGGTTAACTTAAGGCCAATTTTATTGTTTCCAGTATTGAGCTATTACAAATACTGTGTGGACAGAAATTTTCATCTCTAGGACAGCATCTTAGGAGTGTGATTGCTGGGTCACAAGGTAAGTACATGTTTGTTTTATAAGAAACTGCAAAACTGTTGTCTACAGTGGCTGTACCATTTTTCATTTACACAAGCAACATATGAGTGATTCATTTTCTCTACATATTTGTGAATATTTGGTGTTGTCACTATTTTTTTTTTACTTTAGCCAATCTTACAGGTATATAATGATATCATGTTGTAGTTTTAATTTTCATTTTCCTAATGGTTAATGATATGGATCAAGTTTTCATGTGCTTATTTCCTATCTAAATATCCTCTCCAATGAAATGTCTATTCATGTCTTGGGCCCATTTTCTAATTGAATTTTGAGTTTTTTACCATTGAATATTGAGAGTATCTTATATATTGTAGATACTAATTCTGCCAGATACATGGTTTGTAAATATTTTCTCTCCGTACTAACTTGTCTTTACATTTTTAAAATAAAGTCTTCATAGAGCAAAGTTTTAAATTTTTATGAGGTCCAATTATTGATTTTTTCTCTTATGAATTTTTTTTATGTCATACTTAATAACACCTCACTAAGCCCTGGGTCCCTAAGTTTTCTCTAACGTTTTCCCAAAAAGTCGTTTATAACAATACATAGTTTATTAAATTACACTAGAGGCCCAGTGCACAAAATTCGTGCACAGGGGGAAGGGTGTCCCTCAGCTCAGCCTGCACCCTCTCCAATCTGGGACCCCTCGGGGATATCCGACTGCCAGTTTAGGCCCTATCCCAGTCGGACATCCCTCTCGCAATCCGGAACTGCTGGCTCCCAACCGCTCGCCTGCCTGCCAGCCTGATCACCCCCTAACCACTCCCCTGCCAGCCTGATCAATGCCTAACTGCTCCCCTGCCAGCCCAATTGCTCCTAACTGCTATCCCCTGCCAGCCTGATCTTGCCCCCAAGTGCTCTCCCCTGCTGGCCTGTTCCCCTGCAACTACCCTCCCCTGCTGGCTGATCTCACCCCCAATGGCCCTCCCTGCTGGCCTGATCTTGCCCCCAACTGCCTCTGCCTGCCTCATCGCCCCTAACTACCCTCCCCTGCCAGCCTGATCTTGCCCCCAACGGCCTTCCCCTGCCGACCTGATTGCCCCTAATGGCCTCTGCCTCAGCCCCCACCACCATGGCTTTGTCCAGAAGGAAGTCAGACATCTGGAAGATGGCTGGTCCACCTGGTCTAATTAGCATATTACCCTTTTAGTAGTATAGATAGATTATACAGAATAGGATTGCTTAAATGGGGGGAGCAGCCATTGGCTCCTGGCACTTCACCCAGCTTTGGTTCTGATTGGTCGGTTTCTATGCCAGTCAGCATCAAAAGCTCCGCCTCCTAGGCAGCCATTGGCTCCTGGCACTTCACCCAGATTAGGTTCTGATTGGTTGGTTTCTATGCCAGTCAGCATCAAAAGCTCCACCTCCTAGGCAGCCATTGGCTCCTGGCACTTCACCCAGATTTGGTTCTGATTGGTCGGTTTCTATGCCAGTCAGCATCAAAAGCTCCACCTCCCAGGCAGCCATTGGCTCCTGGCACTTAACCCAGATTAGGTTCTTATTGGTTGGTTTCTATGCCAGTCAGCGTCTCTGGGCCTATCTCTAGGCCTGATCAAAGACACAGGGCTGATTAGCAGCCCCTGTGGAGGCACGGAGAGAAACCGAGGCATGGCTGCTGGGGGAGCCCGGAGAGAAAGAGAGAGGCAACAGCTGATAAACAGCTGCCACAGAGACTGTGGATCAGACCCTGCCTCTATCTCTGCAGGCCTCTCTCTGGGCCTGATCCCTAGCCCCCTTGGCAATCAGTGCTGGGTCACTGACTTCTGCTGTTTGATCAAGCCTTTGATCATTACGGACCTTGACTCTTTATATATATAGATACTAGAGGCCTGATGCACGAAATTCGTGCATTGGGGGGGGGGGGGTCACCTCTGCCCAGCCTGCACCCTCTCCAATCTGGGACCCGGCGGAAGGTGTCCAACTGCCAAGGGATCAGATCTAAACCAGCAGTCGGACATCCCTCTCACAATCCAGGACTGCTGACTCCTAACTGCTCACCTGCCTGCCTGCCTGATCGCCCATAACTGGCACCCCTGTCAGCTGGATCACCCCTAACTGCCACTGCCTACTGACCTGATCGCCCCTAAATGACCCCCCTGACGGCTTGGTCACCCCCAACAGCCCCCCTCTGCTGGCCTGGTTGCCCCTAACGGCCCCCCCGACAGACTGGTTGCCCCCAACTGCCCCCCTGCCGGCTTGGTCACCCCTAAATGCCCCCCCTGATGGCCTGTTGCTCCTCACTGCCCCCCCTGCCAGCCTGGTTGCCACCAACTGCACCCCCTACCAGCCTGGTCACCCCTCACTGCCCCCCTCTGACAGCCTGGTTGCCCCTCACTGCCCCCCCCTGCCAGCCTGGTCACCCCATGCAGCCTGCTGTTCGGTCATTTGGTCACCCCTCACTGCCGCCCCTGCTGGCCTGGTCGCCCCACACTGCCTTCTATTCAGTTGTTTGGTCATCCCTCACTAACCCCCCTGCCGGCCTTATCGCCCCACTCAGCCTGTTTGGTCGTCTCTTCCGTTGTTTTGGAAGTGACAGCCCCTGGCTCTTTATATATGTAGATGTGTAGTTTTACATTTAAGTCTATGATCTATTTTGATTTAATTTGTATTTAAGGTATGAGGTTTATATCAAGATTGTTTTGTGTGTTTTTTCTTTGCCTGTGGATGTCAAATTGCTCCATTATAATTTGTTGAACAGGCTATGTTTCTTTCATTGAATAGTTTTTACCCCTTTGTCAAAAATTAATTGGGCACATTTGTGTAGCCCTATTTCTGTGCTATTGTTTCATTGATCTCTGTGTCAATCCCTCTAACATGATGCTCTCTTGATTACTGTAGTTATATAGTAAGCCTTAATATTGTGTAAAACAATTGCTATACTTAATCTTTCTTTTTGAAAACTAACTATTTTAAGTCATTTGTCTTTTGAAATATATTGCATAATAATATGACCTAAAGTAACAATAATCTTGCCAGGATTTAGATAGGAACTACATTAAATGTGTATATCAACTTTTGGGAGAATTGGCACTTTTACTGTATTGAGTTTCCCAATCTATGAGCACAGTATGTTTATCCATTTATTTAGATGCTTGAGTTCTTATGTCATTGTTTTTTTTTAATTTTTTATTGTTCAGATTATTACAGATGTTCCTCTTTTGTTCCCCCATAGCTCCCCTCCACCTGGTTCCCACCCCACCCCAGGCCTTCGCTCCCCCCACTGTCCTCATCCATAGGTGCAAGCTCCCACTGAGAATTGTCAGTCCACTCCCTTTCCATGCCCCTGATTCTATTACATTCATCAGTTTGTTCTGTTCATCAGATTTTTTATTCATTTGATTTTTAGATTCACTGGTTAATAGATATGTATTTGTTATCACTTTGTTGTTCCTAATTTTTTATCTTTACCTTTTTCTTCTTCCTCTTCTTAAAGAATACCCTTCAGCATTTAATATAATCCTGGTTTGGTGGTGATGAACTCCTTTAGCTTTTTCTTGTCTGTGAAGCTCTTTATCTGACCTTCAATTCTAAATGATAGCTTTGCAGAGTAGAGTTATCTTAGTTGTAGGATCTTGCTATTCATCACTTTGAATATTTCTTGCCACTCCCTTCTGGCCTGCATAGTTTCTGTTGAGAAATCAGCTGACAGTCGTATGGGTACTCCCTTGTAGGTAACTAACTGTTTTTCTCTTGCTGCTTTTAAGATTCTCTCTTTGTCTTTTGCCCTTGGCATTTTAATTATGATGTGTCTTGGTGTGGTCCTCTTTGGATTCCTTTTGTTTGGGGTTCTCTGAACTTCCTGGACTTGTAAGTCTATTTCTTTCACCAGGTAGGGGAAGTTTTCTGTCATTATTTCTTCAAATAGGTTTTCAATATCTTGCTCTCTCTCTCTTCTTCTGGCACCCCCATAATTCAGATGTTGGTACACTTGAAGTTGTCCCAGAGGCTCCTTACACTATCTTCATATTTTTGAATTCTTTTTTCTTTTTTGGTTGGGTGTTTTTTGCTTCCTCGTATTTCACATTTTTCACTTGATTCTTGGGATCCTCTAGTCTACTGTTAAATCTCTGTATACTATTCTTTATTTCAGTTAATGTATGCTTAATTTCTGACTGGTCCTTTTCCATTTTATTTTATTTTTTTGGCACTCTCACTAAGATCCTTGAAGGTCTCACTAAGTTCCTTGGAGGTTTCTAGAAGATTCTTGAGTAACCTTATAACCATCGTTTTGAACTCTATATCCAGTATTTTGCTTTTATCCACTGCTTTCATTTGTGACATGTTTCTTTGTCTCCACATTTTCGCTACTTCCCTCTTTGTTTCTGTGTATTGGGTAGGTGCTACATCTCCTTGAGTTGATAGAGTAGACTTGTCCTATAGGGCCCAGTGGCTCAGCCTCCCCAGTCACCTGAGATGGACACTCTTGGTGCACCTCTTTGTGGGCTGTGTGCACAGTCTTGTTGTAGTTAATCCTTGATTGCTGTTGGTATCCCTGGGAGGAATTGACCTCCAGGCCAATTGGCTGTGAGGACCAGCTGTGTCTACAATGGAAGAGCTGCTGTGCTGGAAATACCTTTATGGGGCAGTACTTGCTTCATTAGGGCTTTGGTGCTCACTGAGTCTGCCTCTTGAGTGTGTCTCTTGTGGATGTGAAGAGTTGTAATCTGCTATGGTCTCATAGTGGCCACTGGGTACACTGGCTCTTGGATCTTCAAGGAGATGCTAAGTCAGCCACTTCCTGGGGCTGCCCAGCAGGAGCTACAGAGAGATCTGCAGATTCCTCCTCTTTTATGGGGTTTGGAAGTGCCCAGATGAGGCCCAGCTGTGTAGCAAGGCAGGCTGCTGCTGCTGTATTGATTGCTTTGGGGATCCCTGACCCAGATGTTGCCTGTTTGACAAGTTTTAGGCTGAGAAAGAACAGGCAATTCACATGCAAAAGCTGCTGTGCATAGCTTGGGTGGGGTTGCAAATTGCATGGGGGGCGGTCTCAGGGAATACCCAGGGTGAAGCAAACAGCAAAGGCTGCCAGTCAGCCCTGCACTGGAGAGGTCCCCTTGTCCCCGCGCAGGAATACTGATTGCTGCGAGCACCTCTGAAAGAAAGCCACCCTCGCGTTCCTGTCCCGATGCCAGACAGTTCAGCCTCTCCCCATATGTGTCTGGGTCCCTCAGAGTATCGCCCGGAACTGGAGTTCAGAACAAGCTGGAGCTTGTATCTCCCTCCTGATTAAAAAAGCAGCACACCCAGGTGCCAGCCCGTTCTGCACCTCCACACCTCCTACCAGTCTCAACGTGCTTTCTGCACCTCTCTAGTTGTGGAACTTCCACTCAGCCAGCTTTCCCGCAGTTCTGGATGATAGTTGTTCTGCCTTTTAGTAGTAATTTTGATGTGGTTGTGAGAGGCAGCAAGTATAGGTGTTTACCTATGCCGCCATCTTGGTTCTCTCTTGTCATTGTTTTTAAAATATTTTTTTAGTATGTAAGCCACGTATAAGCATTGTTAAATTTAAACCTATGAACTTCATTTTTTTGAGTGATTATAAATGGGTCGAACTTTGGTTTTTATATGTTCATTGCTAATATATAGAATCACAATTGGTTTCTGCATGATGATACTGTATTTTGCAACTTGACTAAACTCCATTACTAGATCAAGGAGCATTTGCTTAGATTTTTTTATACTTTCTATGTAGGCGGTCATCTCATTTACAAATAAAGACCATTTTCTGTATTTTTTTCTGATCTGTAAGCCTTTTTTTTCCTTTCTTGTCTTATTGAGTTGGGTAGTACTACGTTTAACACCAGTGCTGAAAATAAAAATCCTTGCCTTGTTTTCAATATAGACAAAAAAGCATTTAGTGTTTCATCATTAAGTCTGATATTAGCTTTGGCTTTTTTATCAGCTTTGTTGAGATATAATCCACATGACATATAATCCACTTATTTAAATTCACAATTCCATGGTTTTTAGTGTATTCACATAAATTTTCATTTATTAGCACAATCAATTTTAGAACATTTTCATTACTGCCAAAAGAAAAAAAAAATACACTGAGATCTAAGATGCCAGCAAACCAGATCCAAGAATATATTAAAAAGATCATACACTCTTATCAAGTGTGATTTATTCCTGGGTTGCAAGGTTTGTACAATATCTTCAAATTAATTAACATGATATGGCACTTAAAATTAATGATAAAATATGATCATATCAATATGTGCAGAAAAGCAATTGACAAAGTCCAGCACCCATTTATGATAAATATCTCTTCACAAAGTGGTAATAGAGGGCACATACTTCAATATAATAAAGTCCATATATGTCAAACCCATAGCCAGCATCTTATTCAACAGGCAAAAATTAAAATAATTTCCCTTAAGATCAGGAACAAGATATGGATGTCCAATTTCACCACTCTTATTCAGCATAGTAGTGGAAGTCTTAGCCAAAACAATCAGATAACAAAAAGAAATAAAAGGCATCCAAATTGGAAAGGCAAAATTAAAACTGTCATTATTTGCACATGACATGATACTCTAAAAATCTGAGAACTGATAAATGGATTCAGTAAAGTAAAATAATACAAAATAAATTTTCAGGAATCAGTTGCATTTGTATTGGTATATTATTATACACCAATAATGAGCTATCAAAAATGGAAGTTAAGAAAACAATCTCATTTACAATTGCATCAAAAAAATAAAATACCTAAAAGTAAATTTAAACAAGAGGGTAAAAGGCCTGTATTCAGAAAATTAAAAGAAACTGAAGAAAATGAAGAAGATGCAAATAATTGGAAGCTTATATTATGCTCATGGATAGGAAGACTTAACATCATTAAAATGTCCATAGTATCTAAGGCAGTGATGGCGAACCTATGACATGCGTGTCAGAGGTGACACACGAACTCATTTTTTTTGGTTGATTTTTCTTTGTTAAATGGCATTTAAATATATAAAATAAATATAAAAAATATAAGTTTTTGTTTTACTATGGTTGCAAATATCAAGAAATTTCTATATGTGACACGGCACCAGAGTTAAGTTAGGGTTTTTCAAAATGCTGACAAGCCGAGCTCAAAAGGTTCACCATCACTGATCTAAGGCAATCTATAGATTCAATACAATTACTATCAAAATACTAATGGTGTTTTTTAAAGAACTAGAACAAATAACCCCAACATTTATGTGGTACCACAAAAGACCAACACAGAGCCACAGCAATCTTGAGAAAGAAGAACAAAGTTGGAGGAATCATGCTACCTGATAAACTATACTACAAGGCCATAATAATCGAAACAGCATGGTACTGGCAAAAAAACAAACACATGTATTCAGTGGAACAGAATAGAAAGCCCAGAAGTAAACCCACACATATATTATCCATTAATATATGACAAAGGAGGCAAGAATATACAATGGGGACAATTGGGTACTGGAAATATCAGGGGGGGTACTTTGTAAAGTATATGGTTGTCTAACCGCTATGCTGTACACCTGAAAGTAATCTACACTAATATAAGAGAAACATGGTAATTAGCGTACGACCGCTACCCTTCCCATTGGCTAATCAGCATATCCTTATGCAAATTAACTGTCAGCCAAGTTGGTGGCCGGCAGCCATGCACTGAAGCGAGCAGGGAGGCTTGCTTTCTCCAGTGACTGCGGACTCCAACGTTCCCCGCCTGCCGCTGCCGGCCTCTCAGGGGCAACTCTAAGCAACTATGTACTATGTTGCAAATAAGAAGCTAAACAAAACCCCAGAAACCGGCTGTCAGTCAGCCAGGTTCAGCCAGCCGGCCGCAACATTGTATCGATGTTTTCAGCAGCGAGGCCTCAGAGCTAAAGCTGGCCCAGAATAAAAAAAAGAAAAAGAAAAAAAGGAGCGGTTGGGAGCTTCAGTCACCCGCTTCCAGAAAACAGCCCTCAGCCCCTCACCCAGACTGGCCAGGCACCCCAGTGGGGACCCCCACCCTGATCCAGGACACCCTTCAGGGCAAACCAGCCAGCCCCTACCCGTGCACCAGGCCTCTATTCTATATAGTAAAAGGGTAATATGCCTCCCGGCACCAGGATCAGCGGAGCAGCGAGGCTCCCGGCACCGGGATCAGTGTGACAGGGGGCAGCGCCCAAACCCCCTGATCAGCCCTGCTCTGTGCCTGATAGGGGGAGCTCCCCAATCCCCTGATCGCCCTGCAGCTCTGTGTGTGACAGGGGCGGGCCACAACCTCCCTATCCGCCCTGTTCTGTTCGTGACAGGGAGCACCCCACCCCCCTCATCAGCCTGCTCT
>NW_005871050.1:24916268-24941940 GCF_000147115.1 Myotis lucifugus | reverse complement strand
GCCCTCTGCCACCCGGTAGCAGGCCTGAGCCAGCAGGTCGTTATCTCCTGAGGGGTCCCAGACTGCGAGAGGGCACAGGCCGGGCTGGGGGACCTCCCCCTCCGAGTGCACAAATTTTTGTACACCAGGCCTCTAGTCCTATATAATAAAAGGCTAATATGCAAATTGTCCCCTCGACTGGGAATTCAACCAGGAGTTTGACCAGGGGGCGGGGCCGGCCAGCCAACCACTCATGGCCCCTCCCCAGTCTGCCCCGCCCCCAATCAGCCCCTCCAATTAGGTGTGAGGCCGGCCAATCAACTGCCCGTGGCCCCACCCGCAGCTGGCCCTGCCCCTGATCAGCACCCCCCATCCTGATCAGGGCCGGGGCTGGCCAGCCAACTGCCCACAGCCCCTCCCTCCAGCCAGCCTGGCCCGACCAGCCCTGATTGGGGTGGGCCGTACATACCCTACCTGTGCACAAATTTGTGCACCGAGACTCTATTACAGGGGTGGGCAAACTTTTTGACTCAAGGGCCACAATGGGTTCTTAAACTGGACCGGAGGGCCGGAACAAAAGCATGGATGGAGTGTTTGTGTGAACTAATATAAATTCAAAGTAAACATCATTACATAAAAGGGTACGGTCTTTTTTTTTTTTTTAGTTTTATTCATTTCAAACGGGCCGGATCCGGCCCGCGGGCCATAGTTTGCCCACGGCTGCTCTAGTACAAAATAATACTTTATTGAATTTATTTCAGTGACATTATTCAATATAATTATATATGACTCAGGTATACAATTCTATAACACATCATCTGTATATTGTATTGTATGTTCACCACCCCAACTCAATTCTCCTTCCATCACTATTTATCTCCCCTATACACTCTTCTACCTCCCTCCACCCAAATGAAAGTAAACCCTATTTGAAAAATAAAATTTTAAAAAGACATTCTATTCAAAAGATGGTGTTGGGAAAATTGGACAGATACATGCAGAAAGTGGACGTAGACTGCCTTCTTGCACCATATACAAGAATAAAACCAAAATGGATTAAAACCTTAAATGTAAGACTCCAAGCCATAAAAATCCTGAAAGAAAACATAGGCAGTAAAATCTCTTAGTAATATATTTTCTAATATATCTTCTTGGGCAAGGGAAACAGGAAAAATAAACAAATGAGACTACATCAAACTAAAAAATTTTTGCACAGCAAAGGAAACCATCAACAAAATGAAAAAAAAATACACACAAATGAATGGAAGAAGGTATTCACCATGATACATCTGATAATGGGTTAATGTCTAAAATTTATAAAGAACTCATAAAATTCAACAAAAACAATCCAATTAATAAATGGGCAGAGGACCTGAGCAGATACTTCTCCAAAAAGCACATAGAGATGGCCAATAGACATATGAAAAAAATGCTCAATATCCCTAATCATCAGGAAATGCAAAATTGGCAGGGGAGGGTGGGTAAAAGAGCAACCAAAGGACTTGTATGTATGCATATAAGCATAGCCAAAGGACACAGAAAGTAGGGGGGGCGGGGGCATGTGCTGGGGGGTGGAGTGGCCAGGGCAAGGTCAATGGGGGGAAAAGAAGACGTATGTAATACTTTCAACAATAAAGAATTTAAATTAAAAAAAAACTACAATGAGTTGTCATCTCACACCTGTTAGAATGGCTATCATCAATAAATAAACAAGTGTTGATGAGGTTGTGGAGAAAAGGGAACCCTTATGCACTGTTGGTGGAAATGCAGATTGGTACAGCCATTGTGGAAAACAGTATGGAGTTACCTCAAAAAATTAAAAATGGGACTGCCTTATGACCCAGTGATTCCACTTTTGGGAATTTATCTAAAGAAACACAAAACACTAATTTGAAAGAATATATACACCCCTATGTTAACTGCAGTGTTATTTACAATAACCAAGATATGCAAGCAACCCAAGTGCCCATTAATTCACGAATAGATAAACAAGTGGTACATATATACAGTGTAATATTACTCAACCCTAAAAAAAGGAAATCTTACCATTTGCAACAGCATGGATGGACCTACAGAGTATTAAGTGACATAAGTCAAAAAGAGGAAGACAAATACTATGTGATTTCACTTATATGTGGAATCTAAAGACCAAAATAAATGAACAAACAAAATGGAAACAGTCTCATAGGTACAGAAGAAAAACTAAGAATTGGCAGATGGAAAGGGGTTTTGGGGACTGGGTAAAAAAGGTGAGGGGATTACATACAAATTGATAGTTACAAAATTGTCATGTGGTAGTAAAGTACAACATCTATATTATAAAAGGCCAGTGGCCGGAATGGCCTAATGACCGGTCACCAGGAGGTGCATGGAGCACGTCTCGGTCCCTTCCTCTGGCTCTCGAGATGCTCACAGTAGTGGGGCAGGGTTTGCGGCTCTTGCAGTTCTTGTGGCGTGCGGGGTGGAGCGTGAGTTACTAGTGGCAGAAAGCTACGAGTGGTGGAGGGTGGGATGGCCAGCTGAGGCAAGTGGCAGAGAGCTACTCATGCATGGAGTTGGGGTTCCCGCAGCAGCACAGTGGAGTCTGGGGTCCCACGGCAGTGTGGCAGAGTCTGGGTCCCATCGGTGTGGGGGGTCTGAGTCTCACATGATTTTGCACTCTGGGCCTCTAGTAGTGAATATAATCAATATTTTTTTCATAACTATATATGGTGTCAGGTGGGTTCTGGAAATATCAGGAAGTATATGATTGTCTAACCACTATGCTGTACATCCAAAACCAATACAAAATAATATTGAATGGAGCCTGTAGTTAAAAATTCAAAAAGAGCCCTGGCTGCATAGCTCAGTTGGTTGGAGCATCGTCTCATGCATCAAAAAGATTGCGAGTTCGATTCCCAGTTAGTGCACATACCTAGGTTGTGTGTTTGATCCCTGGTCTGGGCATGTACAGTAGGCAGCCATCAGTATTTCTATTACATATTGATGTTTCTCCCTCTCTCTCATTCCTTCTCTTCTCTAAAATCAATTTAAAAAATCATATCCTTGGGTGAGGAATTAAAATATTAAAAATAAATCTATCCTATATAATAGAGTTAATATGCAAATGGTTGTCACGCCCTCACACCATTACATTGTAACAGCTCAGACACTCAACACTGGGGAGAGAGGAATGGGGACCAGCCAGGCACAAATGAGCTCGCGAGAGAGGAATGGGGACCAGCCAGGCACAAATAAGCTCACAAGAGAGGAATGGGGACCAGCCAGGATGTGGCCTGGGAGAGGGACAAGCTGCCCACCTCATGGTTCCAGGCACCAGGGGCTTGGGTTAAGGCCCAGGAGAGAGACAAGCCACCCAGCCCATGGTTCCAGGCACCAGTGGCTGGGGCTGTGGCCTGGGAGAGGGACAATCCGCATGCCCTATGGTCCCAGGCACCAGCGGCTGCACCTGTGCCTGTAGCCCAGCCTGGGAGAGGCACAAGCCACACACCCTGCAGTCCCGGGCACCAGCGGTTGGGGCTGCAGCCCAAGATAGGGACAAGCCACCCACCCCGCAGTCCTGGGTGCCAGTGGCTGTGCCTGCACCTGTGGCCCAGGAGAGGGGCAAGTCACCAGCCCTGTGGTCCTGGGTGCCAGCGCCTGTGGCTGCAGCCCTGGTGAAGCTGCCCGCCCAAGTTCCCCTGTGGCTGCAGCCAGCCTGGGCGAAGCCAGCCCAGGTCCTGGGTGCCTGCAACCAGCCAGAGGGAAGGAAGCCCAGATCCTGGGTGCCTGCAACTGGCCGGAGGAGGGAATCCTGGGTCCTGGGTGCTGAGCGAGGCAGAAGTGGTTAGGGGCAATCAGGCAGGCAGGCAGGCAGGCATGCGAGCAGTTAGGAACCAGTAGTCCCAGATTGCGAGAGGCAGTCGGACATTCCCCGAGGTGTTCTGGATTGGAGAGGGTGCAGGCTGGGCTGAGGGACTCCCCCACCTCGTATCTACACTAATAAAAGAGAAACATGGTAATTGGCGTACGACCGCTACCCTTCCCATTGGCTAATCAGTGTATCCTTATGCAAATTAACTGTCAGCCAAGATGGCGGGCGGCAGCCATGCACTGAAGCGAGCAGGGAGGCTTGCTTCCTCCAGGGACTGCAGACTCCAACGTTCCCCGCCTCACTTGCTGGCCTCTCAACTGTAACTCTAAGCAACTATTACTATGTTGCAAATAAGAAACTAAACAAAACCGGCTTTCAGTCAGCCCCGGACCGCAACATTGTATCCATGTTTTCAGCAGCGAGGCCTCAGAGCTAAAGCTGGCCCAGAATTAAAAAAAAAAAAAAAAAAGAAAACAAGGAGCGGTTGGGAGCTTTTAGTCAACTGCCAGCGGGAAAACAGCCCTCAGCCCCTCAGCCAGCCTGGCCAGGCACCCCAGTGGGGACCCCCACCCTGATCCAGGACACCCTTCAGGGCAAACCAGCCGGCCCCTACCCGTGCACCAGGCCTCTATCCTATATAGTAAAAGGGTAATATGCCTCCCAGCACCGGGATCAGCAGAGCAGCAAGGCTCCCAGCACCAGGATCAGTGTGACAGGGGGCAGCACCCAAACCCCCTGATCGCCCTGCGGCTCTGTGTGTGACAGGGGGCAGCGCCCAAACCCCTTGATCAGCCCTGCTCTGTGCCTGATGGGGGGGAGCTCCCCAATCCCCCGATTGCCCTGCGGCTCTGTGTGTGACAGGGTGCAGCGCACCAACCCCCTGATCGGCCCTGCTCTGTGTGTGACAGGGTGCGGTGCCCCAACCCCCCGCCCCCACGGGCCCTGCCCTGAGTGTGACAGTGGCGGTGCCCAACCCCCTGATCGGCCCTGCTCTGTGGGTAATAGAGGGTGGCGCCCCAACCCCCCTCCACGGGCCTTGCTCTGTGTGTGACAGGGTAGAGCCATAACCTCCCCATTGGCCCTGCTCTGTGTGTGACAGGGGGCAGTGCCCCAGCTCCCCTATCGGCCCTACTCTGTGAGTGACGGGGGGGAGCTCCTCAACCCCCTGATGGGCCCTGCTCTGTGAGTGACAGGGGGCAGCGCCCCAACCCCCTGATTGGCCCTGCTCTGTGAGTGACAGGGGGCAGCGCCCCAACCCCCTGATCGGCCCTGCTCTGTGAGTGACAGGGGGCAGCGCCCCAACCCCCTGATCGGCCCTGCTCTGTGCGTGACAGGGGGTGGCGCCGCAACCTCCCCATCGACTCTGCCTTGAGTGTGACAGGGGGCGGTGCCCCAACCCCCCAATCGGCCCTACCCTGAGCGTGACTGAGGGTGGCATTGCAACCTCCCGATCCGCCCTGCTCTGTGGATGAAGGGGCGGCGCCCCAACTCCCCAATCGGCCCTGCTCTGAGCCTGACCAGGGGCTGCACCTAGGGATTAGGCGTGCCCTCTGCCACCCGGGAGCAGGCCTAAGCCAGCAGGTCGTTATCTCCCGAGGGGTCCCAGACTGTGAGAGGGCACAGGCCGAGCTGGGGGACCCCCCCCCAGTGCACAAATTTTTGTGCACCGGGCCTCTAGTATATATATAAAAGCCTAAGCGACCATTAGGACTGAATGACTGGAACAACCGGAATGACCGGTCAACCAGTCACTATGATGTGCACTGACCACCAGGGGGCAGCTCAATGCAGGAGCTGCCCCCTGGTGGTCAGTGTGCTTCCACAGCCAACCTCCCACAACCCCTCCCCCCTGCTGGCTACCCCTCCTCCCGATAGGCCTTGATCATTGACCAGGCAGAGGGACCCCATTTGTGCACGAATTTGAGCACCAGGCTTCTAATAGATAAATAAGTAAATCATACAACCCTTAGCTTGTACCACCAAATCATCCCATCTTTCCTAGCCCTAGGCAAACACTAGTCTATATTCTGTCTCTATAGATTTGCCTATTCTGGATGTTTCATGTAAATGAAATCATACAATATATTGTCTTTGAATATTACTTCTTTCCCTTGGCATACTTTTTCAAGATTCATCTATGTTGTAGCATGTATCACTACTTCATTTCTTTTTATTCCATTGTATGCTCATATTACAATGTTTTATCCATTCATCAGTTGAACATTTGGTTTGTTTTCACTTCTTGGCTGTCATAGTTGTGTGTTTTTTAATAATTAAGTGTTCTTTATATATTCTGGATATAAAATATCAGATATATGATTTGCAAATATATTCTCCCATTCTGTGGATTGCCTTTTCACTTTTTTGATGTCCTTTTAAGTAAAAAAGTTTTAATTTTAATTATGTCCAGTTTATCTATAGTTTCTATTTTTTTCTTTGTGCTTTTGTGTCATGTCTAAGAAACCATTGCCTAATACAAGGTCACTAAGATTCATATATATGTTTTTTTTCTAAGAGTTTTACACTTTCAGCTCTTGCATTTATATCTTTGGCCCGTTTCTTATAATTTTTTCATATGGCATGAGGTAGGAATCCAACTTTATTTTTCTGCATGTGGATATACTGTTTATCCAGCATCATTTGTTGAGAAAGTTCTTCTTTACCTATTGAAATTTCTTGGAAAGCTTATGAAAAATCAATTGAGTATAAAAGTGAGTTTATTTCTGGACTCTTAATTCTATTTTATTATTCTTTATGTATATATCTAAGGGTGTCCCAAAATTCACCCAAGAAGTAATTTTGATAGAAAATACAAGTTTATAATAAAAAATTTCAGGTAAATGGCCTCCACGGCTTTGCTGGCACATACGCACTCTTTTGTTGAAATTTTCCATGACAGTTTTGCATAAATGTGGCTGAATTTCTTTGATACAGCGCTCAATTTCCTCTTTCAAGGCGTGGGTGGTCATGGGCTTGTTGGCATAAACCTTAGACTTCAAAAAACCCCAAAGAAAAAAGTCCAACGGCGTTAAATCGCATGATCTGTGTGGCCAATTCTGATCATCAAAAAGAAAAATTACACGACCAGGAAATGACTCATGCAGTAATTGAATTGTTTCTAGGGCTGTATGGCATGTGACACTGTCTTGTTGAAACCACATGTCGTCCACATCCATATCTTGCAATTTAGGCACAAAAAACTGGATTATCATGTCGTGATAGCGAGCACCATTAACTGTTATTGCCTGAGCAGCCGCATTTCGGTCATGGAAAATTTCAACAAAAGAGTATGTGCCAGCAAAGCCGTGGAGGCCATTTACCCGATATGCTATTCCATACATAACCTTATACTGTATACTTTATGAATCAATAAAACATGTACAATTTTTAATTATAAACCTGTATTTTCTATCAAAATTGCTTCTTGCGTGAATTTTGGGACACCTTTATATATCTATATCTATATCTATATATCTATCTATATCTATATGAACAGAGATGTCTTTTTCTATGAACAGGGATGTCTTTTCATTTGTTTAGGGTCAGGTCCCATTTATTTTTTTCATTTATTTAGGTCTGTTTTAATTTTTTTCAATAATGCTTTGTGTTGTTCAGATGATACGTTTTATACTATTTTGTTAAATTTATTAAGTATTTTATTATTTTATGCTATTGTAAATGAAATTGATTTCTTAATTTTAATTTTAGTTTGCATATTGCTACTGTGCAGAAATAAAATTTATATTTTGTACATTGATCTTTTATCTTAAAACTTTGCTCAACTTATTAGTTATGTTTTTCAGTGGATTCTTTAAGATTTTATAGATATAGATCATGACATCTGTGATTAGATTTCATTTTACTCCTTCCTTTCTAATTGGGATACTTTTCACTCCATTTTCTTGCTTAATGGTTTTGACTAGAACTTCCATTACAATGTTGAATAGAAATGGCAAAGGCAGACATCCTTGTATTGTTCATGATCTTATGGGGAAAGCTTTTAATTTTTCACCATTAAATATGATGCCAGCTGTGGGATTTTCATAAATACTCTTTACTAGGTTGAAGAAGTTCCTTTCTATTCATTAATTGTTGAATGTGTTATGATGAAGGGTAATTAAATTTTACCAAATGTTTTTTTCTGTGCCTATTGAAGTGAACATACAGTTTTGTCCTTTGTTCTATCAAAGAATCACAACTCTGGCTGACATCTTCATTTCAGCCTAGTGAGACCCTGAGCAGAATATTCAGGCTTACTGTGCCTGGACTTCTGACTCATGGGAACTGTGAGATAATAAATCTGTGTGTGTGTTTTAAGCAAGACAAAAGGTCTATAAGAAATGAAGAAAATCATCAGAATTTGGTGTCTGACTAGATGTGGTCAGAGGGAGAAGAGTTGGGAATGGGTTCTGAAGTTAGGAGCCTGAAAGTTGAGATAATACTGACAGAAAGAGGCAAATTTAGAGGGAGAATTGGTTGAAAAAACAAACAAACAAGTTTTAGGTATGTTAAGTTTGAGTGAATAGGGGACATGAGTGGAAAGGAACCATCCAGTAAAGAAGTTGTTACAGGATTTAAGCTGAATAGAAAGATAAAGGCTGTAACTAACCAGAGGTTTGGGAGTCATTGCAATGGTATTGGAGGCATCTTTTGTAAAGGGAAAAAAGAGGCTGAAAATAGAGCAATGTTTCTGGATCCACCATTGCACATTCAGCCAGTTAAGAGCACTTGCTCTGAAATCAGACAGGTCTGGATTTAAAATCCTGACTTTGCTCTTTCTATCACTGTGACATTAAACAAGTCCCTCAATGTCTCTGAGCCTCAGTTCTTTTCAGCTATGAAACAGTGATACTAATCACACCTGACTTTCTGCGAGCACTGGATGTGATATCCATATAAAATACTTAGTCCATTGCTTGGCACATAGTTGGAGCTGAAGAAGTTAGATATGTGATTGTTATTGATTGATATTTTTTCATATATCATTTTCTCCAAAAATGCCCCATGCAGTTCAGGGCACTATATTTTGCTAGATGGAGTGAGGTGATGGAGTTCAGGGCAGGTTGCCTCATAATATGCCTCTTTAGCATATTGACTAAAGTTACTTGAGAAGCATCCAGTGCAAGAACAGTCTGACCCTATTTTGTCCTCCTGAAAGCAGGAAATACATTTTCCATGTGAAAGTACTCTTCCTATACCAGGAGGATAGAAGGCATTCTTATCACCAACGAAAGGGAATTCAAGGTCAAGAAAGCTGTATAAACAAACTATTATGTCTTCATTAATTTGCTACTTAAAGAAAACACCCCTTTGTTTTGTCAAATCTTCATAAATAATTATTTCTTTGTCTACTTGGGTTACTTCCTTGAGCCTCATGTTTTGTTTTCCCTACATACAAAATTAAATTTGATTGTTTTTCTCCTGTTGCTCTGTCTTATGTCAATTTAATGTTTAGATCAGGAAAAACAAAACCCCAACACCTAGAAAGGTAGAAGGCAGAAGAAAATGGTGTCTTTTTCTTATGAAGGGCAGGTTCAAAACCTATCACTGAAAAAGGTAGACTCTTTTTATCTTCTGAAAGTTTGAGCAAATTAAGAGGAAGGTGTAATAAGTTCCAGGAAGTGAGAGTCAGAGCTGGGTTTGATAGAGCAGATCAAAGACTTACCTGGATCACCAGGAGCAAATTATTCCTCAGAAGTCTTCCCTCTGCTATCAAAGGAAAGAGATATTTGGAGGAGAAGGATAATATAATCTAGTGTGTAGGATGAACACAGCATACAAGAGGACAACTTATATTTATGAAAGGTGCCTAGATCACCGGATGCATGTCTAGGGAGGAAATGGGTCCTAAAGGAATGTGCCCAGCCCAGGAATGAAGAGATCTGGTTTCACCTACTGGCACTGATTCTTCCTATGGAAAATGCAGCTCTAGGCAGACACTTCTAGCTTAATTTCCCCCATCCCCCACCCCAACTGTAGCACTAATCAATCTATACTCTTCTGCTGCTAGATGTTAATGCAATCAAAGAGATCACAATGTCCTGAAGATTTTCTGATTAATTCTTTTCCCCTCCTAGTCAGCAATTCTTTCTTTAATTCCTCAGTGCTTGGCTCATTTTCTCAGGTCATTTGGCTCTGCTGCATGCTCCAGGAACCTTCTTCCTATATTGGGGACAGGGTTTGGGTGATGTGATAGAGCTCTGAGCTGCTTGGCATTGGCAGATGGACTATCTCTGTCCTTAAATAAAGGCATATTCTCTGAAAAGGAAGGTTTTTGGGTTTTAACAAAAAGCAATCTCAGAAAGGGACATCTGACTATATATGGTTCCAGGTGGTGACTGGAAATATCAAGGGGAACATTGCATAAAGTATATGATTGGCTAACCACTATGCTACACACCTGAAACTAATGGAAAATGATATTAAATGTAAACTGTAATTGAAAAAATTTGCTGGGAAATAAATTAGTAAAAATATTGTTTTAAAAAAGAGAAAGGGAAATTTGGAAATGGAGAGAGAGGGACAGAGAGAGAGAGAGAGAGAGAGAGAGAGAGAGAATGATTGAGAGGTAACAGGATCAAACTGAAAAACTAAAATCATTATTTCATCTCAGGCCAAAAAAAGCACAGAAAAAAAACACACCTGCTGATGCAAAGATAAGTATCAGGGATTACAAATATTCCAGAGGCTGCCTGTTCTTGAGATCCTCAGTGAGAAGGAGCTTAAGATACAGAAACTAATAGATCTGTGGCTTCAGTGGGCAGTTGAAGTTGATGCAAACTGCCCAAAGCAGGACTTGTGATTTTTCGCCTGCAATGCTCCTCTTCACATCAATCTTATTTAGTAAAGGGCACTACCACTCACATGATTGCTTAAGTCAAACTCATAATTATTATCCCAAGTTCCTCTTGATCCCTTACACATCATATCCTAGCCACCAGCAAATTCTAATGACCTACCTTCAAAATATATCCTGAATTTTCCCACTTGTCACCACCTCCTCAGCTATTACCTATTTGAGCTACCATCATCTCTCTCCTAGACTACTTCAACAGCCTTCTAACTGGTCTACTTGCTTTGACTCTTGGCAGCTAGGGCTACTTTGCTTGGATGTTCAGGTTGTATACTACACAAAGGTACCATAGCTTTGGGTGTGCCATTTTTATCACAGACACACACTAACTTACATAAAAGTGTGCAGATGGGTGCAGACATTCTGGATTTTGTGACTCCATATCTGAGAGCTGAGGGAGGGAGCCTGCTCTTTCATAAACCTGTGCCAGTATACATGATTGTGTACAGATTCTGGAGAGCACACTTGCGCACATATGCACCCACATAAATGCACACATTCAGTGGCACAAATGAGTGGGCTCTGTCTCACCAAGCCCTGGGTGTCCCTGAATTCACTTCTCTTACTCACCACACATTGCTCTCACAGTCTAAAGTCCTGTCCTTCCCACCCACAGTTGCTTTATCTGGGGGTGGGGGTGGGGGATGTGGAACAATGGGGTGAAAAGTGCTGTTGATGGTACATATATTCTAGTATCAAATGTTTATGTGTGAGGAACTCAGTACACACAGCCAAGGCTGCTGCCTGCCAGGACTCTAGCAAACTCCCTTGGGCAGGATTTAAAGTTGTTTAGCTATACTTTAAGAGACTAAACTATTTTTGTTAGTTTTTAAGTTAAGGAAAGAGTATCTTTTTTGTAATCCACTCAAAGACAGTGCATCAGATAGCAGCAGCCCTGCCCCCAACAATCTTAGCTTTATACAATGGTCAACAAGAACTTTATCAAATATTTGAGTATACAGAGCTGAGCAAAATTAGGTTTACAGTTGTGAGCACATGAAACACAGAGTTAATAAAACTATTGTAATAATCATAACCTGCATGTCTTTTTCAATATGAACAACTGTAAACCTACTTTTGCCTACACCCCCCTGTATTAATCCTTTGCTTAAAGCCTTCCATTTACTTCCCAATGGTCTTAGGATGAAGACCAAACTCCTTACCTGGTCTGACTTCCTTTGGAACCTCATCTCATACCACCCTCTGACATGCCCCTCCCCAAACTCCAGCCATACTTTCTGTCCTCAAGCTCCTCATTCGTAGAATTTCTTGCCTATCTATCCACCAACACCTTCTAGTAGTGCATTAACTTTATTAAGTAGGGACTTTGTCTTGTTCACTATCTATCATCTCTTCATCACCTAGTGTAGTGCCTGCTATGTAATAGGTGGTCAATAAATGTTTGCTGAGTGAATAAATAAATGAACAGGAAAATAATGGACAATGTTGACCCACCTGAAAGACTCTAAGACGAATCTCTCTTCAGCCCCCTTTCTAATGTTCTTTCAGATCCTCTGGTGAAATGAGAAGGCCAGAAAAATACATGGTGTAAGCATCAGTGAGCTGAAAGACCTGATGGTCCAGCTGGAATAATAGTAAGCATAATCAGCAGTTACCGAGATGTTAGAATGTTCTGGACATTGCTCTAGTCACTTCTTTCATCTCCACAGTAACCTTATAAAGTTTATATAGCCTTAGTTTTATTCCCATTTGACTATGAGCAAACAGACACAAGAGATTTAGTAACTTGGATTCAAAAGCAGGCAGTTTGACTCTCCTGTGCTGTGCAAGAGTGAGAATACTCCCATTTCCTCTGGTTTCTCCCTCCCTTCCTTCCTTCCTTCCTTCCTCCCTCCCTCCCTCCCTCCCTCTCTCTCTCTCTCTTTCTTTCTTTCTTTCTTTCTTTCTTTCTTTCTTTCTTTCTTTCTTTCTTTCTTTCTTTCTTTCTTTCTTTCTTTTTGAAATGCCCTGGGAGCGGTTCCCTTGTGCAACCTCACTGTCTTGAACCCAGTCCTGGAAATCAGATAGGAGAGGGGCACGTGTTATGTTGGCAAGCAGCAGTGAGTGTGGGGAAGGAACCAACTTGGTGCTTGACAAGACATATTAAACAGCTGAGATATTTTGTACTTTGATATTGAAATCTAAAAAAAACCCAACAAATCCTAAGCCAGCCTCACCAAACTGGAAGGGAGTTGGTCACAAAGCAAATTTAACACCTCTTCCAATATTTCTGACATCAAATGGAGTGCTTCCACTGAAGTTAGAATGGTACTAACTTGAAGCTCTATGGGGCTAAAACCTCTGCTATTACAGGGCTAGGTTGCACCCACTACCTTCACATGGGAAGAGAAATTGGCACGGGGAAGAAGTACTGTCTAGGCCAGTGGTCGGCAAACTGCGGCTCATGAGCCACATGCGGCTCTTTGGCCCCTTGAGTGTGGCCACGAAGTTTCAATCGCACTGTATGTGCATGCCCGCACGTGGTATTTTGTGGAAGAGCCACACTCAAGGCGCCGCAGTTTGCCCACCACTGGCCTAGGCTATGCTTTGCTTCCTTGACTATGCTAAAGAGAATGAAAAATAAAGCACGAGAGGGAAAAGGCAGAGTAATCCTCATCATTAAAATATTAGCATGCTCATGGCATAATATAATTTTCCCTTTATCTTACTCTTTTGACCCCTTTTAACAAAAAATGACTATTAAAACACAATTTGAAGTCAACTTGCCTCTTCATGCTCAGAGTCTGAATCACAAATTTGTGGGCTATATGTGGGGCTTTCCCATATATTTTATCAGAATCCTAGAACCAGAGAAAGAACCTAACAGACCATTTTGTTCAACCCATTTACTTTATAAATGAGAAAACTGAGGCCAAGAGAAGAGTGTTGATGGAATGACCTGCACTGTGAAGGGGAAGGAGTGAAGAAGAATGTTAGAATCGATGCAGTGTTTGATAAATAACTAGTCAGTTGTCACATAAATATATACACATTGCAAACAACACCCCTCTCTGTGGCAGAGGGAAGGCCTCAGCTGAGGAAGCTAAATGGGGTCATTCATCCCTCCAGTCCCTTTCTGTTATTTCAAAGATTGGTCCAATCCACCACATAGGTTTTATGTGGGCTCTCAACATTTTGCTCCACAGAGACTTCCAAACATTGCTTCGTTAGAGGCTTGTGGCATTTAATCTCTGTGGAAGGGATGGGGCCTTTTCTTCTCATCATGGAATCCATTATTTTTTTTGAAGCACAGTGCAGAGCTTTTTGCAAATTGCAGGACAAAAAATAGAAACACAGCCAGTCCTTAGCAGAGCCCTGTGTAGGAGGTTCAGGGCAACCTGTCCTCCGGTAATGTGTTTACAGAGCACGCTCATTTCAGAACTAGATGGTAAATCTTTCAGGGAGGGAGGCAGAAAGCAAGCCAACTCTTTTCTCCCTTAAAGGAAGATAGACATGAAATTGAATAGAACTTGGAACTCTGGAGAAAACCAGCCCAAGTGCACTAGTAGACCCTGCCTGAGGGAATCAGAGTGGTGCAGCTTGGCTACGAACCTGCTATAAGCCACTTCCCCTCTTTGGGTCTCTAGTTTTTATCTGCCTCTCCTGCCTCACAGGGTAGCTAAAAGGTATAAATGTGAGAAAATAGACACACATATGCTTTGGAAATAGTTAAACTCAATTTAAGGGCAAAGTATTATTGTTAATTTTATCCCTGCTCCTTGCCTCTGGTGGTTGGACCATCTTGGTGCCTAACCCGGAATTTGAATTGCTATAGAATATTCCAGTTCAGGTCCAAGGTCTCTGGAACTACAGAGAGGAGAGGGTGAGAGATGTCTGTAAAAGTAGGAACAGACTCCTCATGAATCACAGCCCCATCAGTGTCTTAACTTCTCTGTATATGTCTTCTAGCAGCTTATCGAATTTCTCTGAGCCTCAGTTTATTCATCTATAAAGTGGGATTGTTGTGAGAATAGAATGGAATGCTCTTATGGCAGCAGTGCCAGGGTTCTTGTTCCGGCATTAAGAAGGGTTCAGAAATCTAGAGAAGGGCTGTGTGTAACTTAAATAAGAGTCCAGAGACAAAGCATAATTTTGAAAGGCATTTGGGGTTCAGAGGAGCTTAGCTAAAGAAACTAAGATCTCCTAGTCTCAGGACCCGTGCTTTTTATTAACATAATTTATCCTAAGGCTAGGTGGAGATATACACTTCAAAAGGTCAGGTTTCATATGCACAATCCGTTGTCAGATTGGAAGAATTAGCCTATGGCTGTTCAAGTGTTTGGCCAGTAGGAGGCAATAATATGTAGATTAAGACGCCCTGAGCTGTCTGACAGCAAGCAATCATCCCTTTTCAGCTTTGGGGAAATGCCCTTGCTACTCCAGATGATTCAGCCTGCTGAACATGCTGGAATTGGCTTCCGGCACAGCAGTACTAATGACATAGGCACTTGACAATAATAATAATTATTATTTTTTAAAATAAATTTTTATTGATTTTAGAGAGGAAGGGAGAGGGGAGAGAGAGATAGAAAATTCAATGATGACAGAGAATCATTGATTGGCTTGCCTCCTGCACACCCCATAGGGGATCTACCCACAACCCGGGCATGTGCCCGTGACCGAAATCACACCCGGGACCCTTCAGTTCGCAGACCTACACTCTATCCAGTGAGCCAAACCAGCTAGGGCATTGATTATTTATTTAATTATTTCTGTGTGCTGAGGAAAACTGTGATTCCTTCATGCCAGTGCATGGCTAGTTATTGGCAAAAAAATATAGATTCTTGGGCTTCACCCCAGAGAAATTCTGATTAAGGACTCCAAAGGATTCTGATCTGGAGCCAGATTTGAGAACCATTGGTCTAGAGCAGTTTTTCAAACTGCCAATTATTACCTACTGCTTGGGAAATCCATTTATTGCAGTGATTTTCAACTGCTGTGCTGAAAGAATTTTTAAAGTAGGTAATACCTGACTATTCAGTCAGGGGCACTGACCTCTTTTCCCTTAGATCAGTGGTTCTCAACCTTCTGGTCCTTTAAATACAGTTCCTCATGTTGTGACCCAACCATAAAATTATTTTCGTTGCTACTTCATAACTGTAATGTTGCTACTGTTATGAATCGTAATGTAAATATCTGATATGCAGGATGGTCTTAGGCGACCCCTGTGAAAGGGTCGTTCGACCGCCAAAGGGGTCGCAACCCACAGGTTCGACCACTGCCTTAGACTGTCAAATAAAAATATGACAACAGCTAACACAACAGTAGCCGTCCAGTGCGAATGAATCAAAATTATACCTATCTTTTTATGTGCCGCAGAATTTTAGTGATTAATTTATGTGTGACATTAGATGAAAAAGGTTGAAAATTTTTGATTTAGTGGGTAGTGACCAACAGTAAAAAAGACAATTAAAAAGTGGAATAGGAAAGAACAGTGTGCATTGCACACAGTAAGGGTAAATATTGCTCTATGAATGTCAAGTTTATTTCTTAGCGTAGGTCATGGTGGAAAATGTTTGAAATACACTGGAGGATACTATATTCCATTTGGAGACATTAGTATCCAGAGAAATAATATGTCAAGTCTCAGACCAGATAAGAAGAAATGGCCAGCAAGAGAATAGATATGATCCACTTCTCCTCTCTCCCCATCTGTCACATGCTATGCTTGGGTCAACAGAGTTGTTTGTTCTTTAATTAGAATGAGTTTTATATTGTGCAATGCCCCTGGCCTGAGATGTAAGGGCAAGTTGGGAGTATTTCTACAGGTACCAGACTAATTGTATTGACCCCATTAGGCAAAAAATGAATCTAGGTTTACTGGGGTGTTTAGTTACTCTTGGTTAGTGAGAGCTTTGTATACACATTTCACTCTTCTCCGAGACTTCGCTACTTATTTTACCATTTGAGACCCTTTTCCTGCTTTTGTGAAATAAAATAATAAACTTAAAACTCTGTTTCGATGCACATCAGTATCTTTTTCCTCTTCAGTTGGTATATTGAGGATATTAGCACCCCAAACTTTTCACCCACGTGCCCCATCTGAAGGGAGCAGGCATTCCTTGGTTCTAGTTCATTGTGGTCCTGTGGGATGAGGTCACCTTGTCAGCAAGGCCTTGTTAAACCAGCCTCTGTAAACTACAGTTGCCCCTTAGAATCCGTGGGGGATGATTCCATGATCCCCCATGGATATAAAAATCTGTGGATTCTCAAGTCCCTTATGTAAAATGATGTAGCATTTGCGTATAACCTACACACATTCTCCCATATACTTTAAATTATCTCTAAATTATGTAAATAGTTGTTACACTATATTGTTTAGGGAATAAGGACAAAAAAACCTCTGTACACGTTCAGTACTGACATAACCATCACAGTAAGTCTAACTACATAGTACACATCAGCAACAATGCAACCTTTTTGGAATATTTTCAATTCATGGTTGATTGAATCCTTGAATGTAGAATCCACAGATACTCAGGGTCAACGGTATAGGCCTTGCAGGATCCTCCTAACTCCTACCCCTTCAGAACTCCTTAAATTTCCCACCTTTATATTTTCCTCATGGAGCTTATCACAACCTAACACACTATATTCTAAGTAATAAACAGATGATATAAAGTTTTATGTAGTCTTCCAGTATTTAATGTTGCTAGATCTGATATTTCTAGAGAGCTTGGGAATTCAAATATTTATATAAAATCTTCTGATTTTTAACTTTGGTTACCAGATCAAAATACTTTAAACTCCATTTGGGCCAAAGAAAATATGTCTGTGGCCCAGATCTGTTCTGTGCATTACTAATTTGTGACCTTTGTTATAGATTCATAGAATGTTGGGGCTGTGAGAGGCCCTAACCGACATCTTCTATTGAGGAAATACAACCCCTGAGAGGTTAGGTACCTTCTATATGGACACATGGTTAGCTCATACCAGAACTGAACCCAGCTTTCTTGCCTCGGAGTGCTCTCTCACATTTACCCTGCTGCCTGCTAGGCTGCCTCCCTTCTTCTGAGGGTTGAATTAATCTACCCTGTGTAGAGGACAGCATTCAGTTCACTCTCCAGTTCCCTCCTCACAAAGAACATACAGAGTCATCCCCACCCATCTAATAAGCCCCAGGCACTTCTCACCACAGAGTGTATAAATTTATCTATCTTCTGAATCTTTATCTTGGTTATTGCCTTCTAGCTCTCTTTATTGCTTTTGCTCCAGTGATAGACTCAAGACAAGGTCTTTATAGGAATATTACTAGCATTTCTCCCAGCTAATGGTGCCTTTGTTAGAATTGGTATGGTCCAATGCAAAGAATCTGGGACTTAAAGTCCAGAGGGCTGGGTTTAATTGTAAGATCTGTGATCTGAGATAACTTTTCAACCTCCTTGGCCCTCAATTTCCTTAACTACATAAATAAGAAAAATAAGATTTGCCTTTTTTTAAATCTCTCAGGGTTTCTATGAAGCAAAAATTAGATAATATGTATGAGAGCACTTTCAAAAGAGAACATTTACAACTTTGAGTGTATAGTATCATTATCAAATCAGCAAGTAATTATTGAGGACCTACTATGTGCAAGCTGACACAACATTTCTTCAGGAGCTAGCTGCCTCCATGAGCTATAGTCTAATTGAGAAGAAGGGACACATGTGAGTGGAAAGAGATCCAGCACTGCAAAGCCAGAGATGACCAGGACTGAACAAAATGTAGACTATGATGAGAGAGATTGTGATGGGAAGGCTGATCATGGAAAGATCTCGGGAAGGAGTTGCATTTGAGCTGTGCTTTGAGAAAAAGTTGGTAGGATTGGGTTGTCAGAGGAAAAAGGAGGGCATCTTAGAAAGAGACAACAGCACAAGCAAGGGCTGAAGTCACATGTGTTGGAGGCCTAATCTACATGGATGAAGGGTTCAAGGAGAGATTGGCAAATGATCGCTTCTTGGGATTCTTCACTTGGCTAGAACACAGAAGAGAAAATCAAAGCATGCTATTCATGACACCAAAGCAGAATTCAAGTGAGACAGTGGGTGTGGTTCATCACATTACGGGAGGTCCTAGTACTGTAAAATAGTCATAATAACTGTTTCCACCTCATATAGTTCTTTTGAGCATTGAATGAGGTGATGTATTTTAAACATTTAGAAAAGTGCTTGATACATAGTTGGTACTAAATAATTGTTAGCTATCATTATAAATTTTCATCTTACACTGAAGTCAGGAGGTAATAACATGGGCTTTGGAATCTACCTGATACTAGTTGTATTACCATGAACAAGTCATCCTATATAATAAAAGCCTAATATGCAAATTGACTGAATGGTGGAAAAAATGGTTGCTATGATGCACACTGACCACCAGGGGCAGACGCTCAATGCAGGAGCTGCCCCCAGCATACAGGCCCCAGGCCAGCCAACGCAGGTGTGAGCATGGGCCCCCCCAATTATGCTGCCAGTCACCCCTCAGATCGGCTCTCATCACCAGCCAGGCCTAGGGACCCTATCCACGCACTAATTTTGTGCACTGGGCCTCTAATATCATAATATCACTTCCCTGTTTCTTGGTTTTCTGGTCTTTAAAATCAGAATAACATTAGTGCCAACTGAAAGGGGCTATTGTGAGGATTAAAATGAATTAATGCAAGTAAAGTGCCTATCATAATGCCTGGCACATGATAAGCACTCAATAGACATTAAAATGATTATAGCCTGGCAATCATTAACATAATATGACTGCATAACAAAATAATTGAGAAACATAAACCAAACAACCCAAATCTAACTACTGAGATACAACGCCTTGTTATCATATTAAGATCCAGTTCTTAAATCTGAAATTGCTTTTGTTGAGAAAATCAAGACTGCAGAAAAGGGCATGGATTTGGGATACAGTGGCCATATCATTAAACACTTACAGACCACCCCATACTCAAGCTTATCTGAGCTCATTTGAATCTCAGTTTAGTTCTTTAGTATATTTGATATCTCTGCCAACTTTGGGTCATCTTCAGTAAATGTACTAGCCAATGTTCCCAGGGCAGAGATTCAACAAAAAAGATGACAGACATGATCTCTGCATTCAAAAAACTTACAGACCAATAGAGGGATATAGGAAAACAAAATAAAAATAGAAAATATTGTTAGATGATATTAAGCACTATGTGAAAAACACCTTAAGATGGGCTGATAAGGAGTTTTGATATGGGGAGAAGTGTGGCCAACAATTTTAAAGAGGATGGTCAGGGGAGACTTCACTGGGAAGATGATCTTTGAGTCCAGCTCTGAAGGAAGTAAGGGAGAGGGCCATTCCAGTATCATCTCAGGGAAGAGCATTTCAGCCAGAGAGATCAACAGGAACAAAGCCCCCAAGTTAGGACCATGCCTGGCATTTAAGAAACAGTCAAGAAGCATGTGTGTAACCAGAGCGGAGTGAACAAGAGAAAGGGTAATAGGATAGGAGGTCAGAGAAGTCACAAGGGCAGCTAGTTTGGGGTTTTGTCCACAATTGTGATGACTTCCATTTACAAGAAGTGAGATTTAAACCCATTGGAGGATCTATCTTATTGGGGGGGGATGGGAATCACATGATAAGACATAGCCATTTGGTCCTGCTATGGGTTTTCCCTCCATAGATTTTGTACAATAATAAACAAGAGCCGAAGTCTGAGCAGTTCCTGCCGAGCTGTCCTTATCGCTCTGCAGATTGCAGAGAGAGGGATCATTGGTCAGAGGAGGCAGTAGAGTGGAATTGGTGACATGGAGAATAGGAGAAAGAGATGCAATCTTATAGAGCTGAAAGGGACCCAGTGAATGTAAGTCCACCACTGGGTATATGTTCATCCACTCTTGACTTAAAGCACTCACTGCCTCACTAGCCTACTCAGGCTCTTGCAGGACCCTCTCAAGGTTAGAAAGTCTTTTGATAGATAGGTTTACTGAAAATCTGCCTCCTTGCCACCACTAGACAGCATTAGCCTAAGTTCTGTCACCTGGGCAACCCAGAATAATTATATGCATTCTATAGTAAAACACTTTTGAGATTTGAAAGCAAGTGGATATCTTATATGTCCCCTGACAATTCTCTTTTTCAGGTTACATGTCGCTGGTCCCTTCCAGAGACGCTCCTATTATGGGGTGGTTTTGCATCCCTTCATCAATCTTGTAGCCTTCCTCTGGATATCTTCCACTTTCTCAGTGGCCCTTCTAAAATGTGGTGCCTAGAATTAAATAAGAGATTCCAGGAGGAAACAGCACAGATTGCAGTGTGAAAACTGTATTGTAGGATCTAGAAACCATACTTTGATTAATACAACTGAAAATTATGCTCTGTTTTGAGCAGTTGAATAATTTAGCTACATTAAACTTCTGACTCAATTTATGCTTTTGGGTCATCTCAGACCTCTACAACTTTTTTTGTTTGTTTGTTTGTTTGTTTGTTTGTTATTATATAAGCTGCCACCAAGCCATGCTTACCTTATTCTGGTCTTACAATATAGACTTTAAAATTTTTAACTGAGGTTGTGTTTTCTTTATTTTATAAATTTCACCTTATTTTTTTTAATTTTAGCCCACTATTCCAGTCCATCTGAACTCATTTTGAATCTCAATTTTGTTCTCCAATATATCTGTTATCCCTGCCAGCTTTGAATCATTTTCAGACGTGGTAAGTACATTTTATGTGTCATTTAAGTTATTAATAAAAGTGGAAAATCCCTATGGCCTTTCTCTGGAGAATTTTATGCTGGTTGCCACCTATATTTTGAGTAAAATTATTTAATCAAATGCTAATCTATTTGACTTGTGTTATTCTTAATATGTTGCTGTCTTATCATAGTTCATTTGTGAGAAAGTTATAGGAAACAATTTCAGATGCACTGCTGAATACAAGATATGTTATGTTTATAAAAGGCAGGCTAGATAAAGGATAATCTAAGATGGAGCCTTTTGTTTTGCAAAATGGAAGCTATTATAGTTTGTCCAGTTATAAAAGTAATATTGTCTTGTTGTAAAGGTCAACAGCATGCAAAGGTATACAAATTAGAAAGTGCAAGATCCTGTGTGAATCTACGCCTACAACATACCAGATAACTGGTTAACAGTTTTGTGCAAACATAAATATGAGTCTGTGACTTAATAGAACCATACTATAGAGACTGTTTTGGGACCTGCTTTTTTCACTTACAATCTTTTGGAAACATCTTTCCTTGTCAGAACATATAGTTCTACCTCATCCTTTTAAACAAAAACATAGTGTTCTTTTCTGTGGTTGTTTTCTAATTTATCTAATTAATCCATATTGATGGTTATTTAGATCATTGGCAAATTTTTGCTGTTACAAGCAGTGTTTCATGATGACCTTTCTTTGTTGGCTTGATGAGGTGTTGTGCAGGGTGATGGTTGCTGGCTCTTCTGGATTATTTGTTCTTTTCAAATCTAGTAAATGTTCTAAATGCTCAAGGACTGCTTCCACTGAAGAAAGCTAAAAGAGGTGACTGCCAACTCCCTACTCATCATGGTTTGAGTTTTAAAAATCTATAATCTTGTCATCCCTTGGAGTGGAATTAAGGCTGTTTGAGCTTCTGGGTGCCTTAGGAGGACCAAGGCACCTCAATATCAGGCCCTGAGTGACAAAACAATCTTGATGGTAGGCTCAGACCCTGGCTGGCACAGGTGAGGTGATTAGGAGCAAAAAGGGGAAGGAGAACTGCCTTGCCATTTCCCATCACACAGCCTCAGCTCTTACAAGTGGAGCCACTTAGTGGGCCCTGAATAGGCCTCTCCTTCCTCAACTTTACTCCTTTCTTCCTTTTTTGTGGCTTCCTCCCTGCACACATGCACCTCCCAGAACAAAGTAGGACCTGTCTGCTCCGAACTCCCACAACACTTTAAGAGTCTGGGTTTGAGAGTCAAACCTGAATATCAGAGCTGCACCTACCCAGGTCTGTGATCTTGGATAAGACACCTATCTTTTCTGGGCCAAATTATTCTCATCTGTAGACTGAAGATTTATATATATAAAATATTTCAAAACACCTAACCTAGTGACTAGCTGATATGAAGCACTAATTTCATGTTAGCTGTTATTATCACCATCATTATGATTATCATGGGTGATTATATTATCTACTCCATAGAATTTGGACGATTAAATGAGAACATATGTCAAACACCCAACGCAGTGCTCAGCATAAATTGTGTGCTAAATAAATGATAGAAATAGTTGATTGTATTTATCTCTCCCTTCATATACTTACCTCATTCTCTATTGTGTTATTTCTATTTGTGTTCATGTCTTGATCTCTTCCTCTAATTTATAAACTCTCTCTAGAGCACAGAGTTCCTCTCTCTTTCTCTCCCTGTCCCTCTTCCCAATAGTAAACATAAAAGATCCAGTGCTGTGGATTAATTAGGCTCTTTAAAATTTAGTAAGCCCCTTCAACATTGTATTGTTTTCCAGTTAGCATCTCTCCTATTAACCCATTAACTCTGGGGTGGGGAACGTCTGGTCTAAGGCCCACGAAATCATTTGGTCTGATCCTGCCAAGGCATTAGGGGTGAGTTAATTAAATGTTTGACCAAATAAAGCAGGCTAATTTTTAACTTGATGATATTGTATGGCCTGTGAATAATGTTATAAATATCCAAATGGCCCTTGGCAGAAAAAAAGTTTCCCCACCCCTGCAACTGATCAACAGGGCCATTTATCCCTAGGGCAAGTCATGGCATATGTATTCCAACCACTGATCCACTGATCACAGAATTAGCAATATACAGAATCTTAGCTTCGAAAGTTTTCCAAAAAACAATGGCCTTTATAGTGTGTTTATATGAGCAGAATGGATTTTTGGGCCTTCAACCTTTACCGTTCCCTCGCTGCAGGCGTCAGTTTGAGCAGCGCTATCAGCTCTGAGGGTTAGTGACAAATGGCTTTTTCCCTGGCCCCCTCAGCCGCTGACCTCTCTCAGTGGTGGAGAAAGGATGGTGGGCCTGAACAGTGCCACCGCCGCGCATGTGCAGTGCCCTCTTCATCAGGTACTGCATTTACTTTGACCAAGAGACAGAATGATCCCAACTTCAAGAACAGGCTCATAGAACAAAGAAAGAAACAAAAGTTTGGCAAGGAGAGAGCTGGACTCTCCAAATTACCTGACCTTAAAGGTGCTGAGGCTGTTCAGAAATTCTTCCTTGAAGAAATACAGCTGGGTGAAGAGTTACTAGCCAAAGGTGAATATGAAAAGGGTGTAGATCATCTGACCAATGTAATTGTGGTGTGTAGACAGCCACAGAAGTTACTGCAAGTATTACAGCAAACACTCCCACCACCAGTGTAGCAGATGCTTCTAAGCTTCCAATAATTAGTCGTAGAATTATAAGTGCTCAGAGCTTGGCTGAAGATGATGTGGAATGAGAAACAAATGTTAACATATTAATCTCAATTAAAAATATTTTTAAAATCTTGACTTGGAAGATGAACAGCTATGGGGGAATAAGGGCAAATATTTTTGCTATGGACTGTTCTACACTGAAATCTACCCAAGTTAATTTTTAGTTTGTATAGATCTATTTTTCTTGTTTTTATTTTTCCCAGTGAAGTGTATTTTGATAGAGAGCTTTTCATTTTATAAATACACTATGACTTACCAAAATGTCATGGATTTTGTTTATTCCTAAAACGTGCAACTAAAATGGACACATATTATCATATTATGTACATCAAAAATATCTAGTGCTCAGTTTTGAAAAGCAAAAAAAGTAGGGGAAGGTTGAAGAATACACATTTTTAAAACTAGTACATTTTGTTGCACATAAGAAAATTTGATGGAAATGTGATTTTGTCTATCAAAACTGGGTATTAAAATCTTTGAGATAAACAAAAGAATGGATTTTTGTACCACTCTCAGGCTTCTGCTATCTAAATGGAGTGACATTAGGCAGCAGCCTAATTCAGGGCAGCATCAAGTCCCTCTTAGACTACCACAACAACTTCCTAAGTGTTTCCCAGCTTTCACTCATGTCATCCACACAGCAGCTAGAACAATCTTTAGAAAATAGTAAGTGAGATCAAAGCATTCCCTCCTCAAAACCTTCCAATGGCCCCTATCTCATGTATAAAGTCCAATTTCCTTCCCATAGCATACAAGGCTCTGCATAATATGGCCCTTGGGTATTTATTAACCTCCATCTTGTTTCATTCTTTCCCTTGCCCATTCTGTACCACCTGTATGTACCAGCCTTCTGTTGTGAGAACACACCAAGCTCATTCCTGCTTCAGTACCTTCATTCTCGCTCTGCCTCCCACCAGGAATTAAAACTGACCCATGGTCCAAATTCCCCATGCTTCCTTTTGTCCTTCAGATTTCCATTTAAATTATCTCAGAATGGTATTATTCATTTAAGCCTTCCCTGTAGGTCCTATCTCATACCCTGCCTCCCATACCCTCAAATTCATTGGTTCTCAGGCTTTACTTCATATTAAGAATTATGTAGAAATATTTTTATAAGCATTACCAGGTCCCTTTTATATCATGTAAATCAGAATCTCTGAGATGAGGCCCAGATTATCTGCATTTATAAATGCTCCTCCAGTAATTTTAATATGTAGCCAAGGTTGACAGTCTCTTTATCAGCTTGATTGTTTCCTTCTTAGTACTTATCATAGTTGCAATTATTTTTCTTATTTCATTCATTTGTTCAATAAGTATTTGTTGAACCTCTACCATGTGCCAGATACTCCTTGAAAGATGAACACAGGGATTAAAATAACTACTAAATTTTATGAAACTTCCATTCTAGTTGAGAAGAAAGAAAATAAAAATAAACAATGTCAATATATATATATTTGGAGATGGAGTCTTTGGGAGGTAATTAAGATTAAATGAGGGCATGAGGGTAGGTCTCTGGTCTGATGGGATTAATGAGTGCCCTTATAAGAAGAAACACTGGAAAGCCCCTTTTCTCCTCTCCATTTCATTCTGCCCATTCCTACACTCAAGA
>NW_005871050.1:24884161-24914507 GCF_000147115.1 Myotis lucifugus | reverse complement strand
AGAGAGAGAGAGAGAGAGAGAGAAACATTGACGTGAGAAAAATACATTGATTGGTTGCCTCCCGCATACTCTGTTATCAGGGCTGCAGATGGAACCTGCAATCCAGGTATGTGCCCTTGACCTGGAATTGTAACAGTGACTCTTCAGTGTGCAGGCTGATGCTCTAACCAATGAGCACACCTGCCGGGGTGGTAGAAATAATATTCTAATGAGAATGATTTTGCCTCTCTCATTAGAATATAAGCCCCTTGAGGGAAGGCACTTTGTCTCTAGCACAGAGTAGGCACTCAATAAATGTTGTATAAGTGAGTGATCAAATGAATGAAGGAATAAATAAAAGTATGTGTCAAAGAGTTGAGTAAGAAATAATAGTAGGATAAAGTGACAGGTGAATTGGGTAGCAGCACCCTGCCTTTAGTTCCAGTCATTCCTGGCACACCAAGTTACACCAGGGTCAGACAGTTTAAGCATGGGTTGACATGGCATCACTCCCTTTGCCAAAAGGGCATGCTATGTCTCTATAGTCATCTGTTCAAGTGAGCAGACAGGTTTGGGGTCTGTAAGAAATGGGTGCGGCCAGAAAAGACTGCAGAGTTCAGGAGTGCGCCAATAGAGAAACCCCTTTGTGTCATCATTGTCATCAGCAGGGATGGTCTATCTGCAGCACAGAGCATGTGTGAGACATATGCCACAGTGGCTTCCCAGCTTGCCCCTGCTGGCCAGAGGATAATTAATAACCTAGACCAAGAAGCCCATGTCCATGCAGTGACGTTGGCACCTGCCTCACCCCAGTTGCTGCATTGCACAATTCCCACAGTGTAAGGTGGTGGGTTGGCCCAGCGGGGCTCCCCCATGGTTTCTATGACTCAGCTGTTGCTGGAAAGATGGCATGGATCAGCATTGGGCTAGCACATAGGAGACACTCAGGAATGAATAAACCCTTTAGGTCTTTGAGAAGTGACACAAAAGGTGAGGAAAGAAAGCTTATTTTTCTATGCTTCCCTTGCCATCCCACTCTATACTCAGCCACAGTTCTGTGCAGGTACACAGTCAGCGGCAAGAGCATGTCCTGGGCTTGGAAGATGGGGCAGAAAAACCCCCATAGCTAGTTGGCAGCAACCTCAGACAGACCTTTTTCTTCTCCTTACTTTGCACCTAGAGAATCCACCATTGTGTCAGGTCTTAGAAGTCCAAAATGTTAATTTCAAATAGCATTGACCTAATACCTGATTTAGACCATTACCTGCATTTTTTCTCAAAAGTGTGACTATACTACTATTACTGCAATTATTACTACTGTGATGGTGACTACTACTAATAATTGCAGACAAAACATACTGAGCACCTACTATGGGCCAGGCATTGGACTAAGCACTTTGCACACATTGACTCTTGTACTCCTCACTGCACCCCTATGAGGTGAATACTATTGTCTCCACTGAACAGAAAAGATTCATGCTATGAAGGGAAAGAGTTGAGATTCAAGGCCGGTTCTGTTTCACTATAGAATCACACTCTACATAGTTTCTTATTATAGCACCAATGTGCTCTTTTAAAAATGTAAATTGGATAATATAATTTCTTGGCTTAAAGCCTCTAGTGGCTTCTCATCAAACTTAGAATAAAATCCAACTTTTTTTCTAGGCTGTCAAGGCCTGGTGGAATCCAGCTATTGCCTGCATCTTCAGCCCTGTCTTGTTCTCCTATTTTCCTGCCCCTATAAAACTTGTGGACTAGGTTCCATAGCTGTAACGGCTCTCTGATCTTAGTATATTTGGTAGGCTGACTTGGGTGCTTATTCCTGCGTACAGTGATGGTTCCCTTGGAAAATGATTTCCACAGGCCAAACAACCATCCGGGAAGCCCTATTTATATAAGGTGAAAGTTGCCTGTGATTGTCAGTTTCACCCATTGTCAGCTACACCCATTGTTCCAGGGTACTTATTTAGCTATCGTAGTACTCCCTCCTCAGTTGTATTGTATCATCCTAGGTTGATAGTTTCCTAGATGCTATCCAGCACCCAGAAAAATCTGATGCTCAGAAGTAAATCTAAGCCCAAATTCTTTTTTTCCCCAGTGTTTTTTAGTGGGAAAGAGGAGGAAAGGGAGAGAGATAGAGAGAGGAGAGGGAAAGAGAGAAACATGGATATGAGAGAGACACATCAATTTATTGATTAGTTGTCTCCTACATGTACCCTCACCCAGTTACATGCCCTTGAATTGGAATCTAACCCTCAACCTTTCAGTGCACGGGCTGATGCTCTAACCACTGACTCATGCCAGCCAGCGCTAAGCCCAAATTCTTTATGTAATTTTGTTGTTGTTGTTTTTAATCTTCACCAAAGGATATTTTTCCCATTGATTTTTTGAGAGAGTGGAAGGCAGGAATGGAGGTGGGGGGAGGGGGGGGGAGAGAGAGAGAGAGAGAGAGAGAGAGAGAGAGAGAGAGAGAGGAGAATCATCGATGGAGAGAGATACATCCACTGATTACCTCCCTCATGGGTCCCTCACTGGGTGGGGGATGGAACCTGCAACCCAGGTAGATGCCCTTGACCAGATATCAAACCTGAGTCCCTTTGGTATGTGGGATGATGCTTCAACCACTGAGCCACACCGGCCTGGGCTAAGCCCAAATTCTTATTCTGTGACTGTTGGCAGTGGCTAGGGCAGTACAGAAACAGCACTGAACTAGAAAACATATGACCTAGATCTGACTCCAGCTCTCTCACTCATGCTAGGAGGATTTAGATTAATCCTCTCAATTCTCTAAGCCTCAATTTCCTTAGTCAATGAAAGTAATAGTCTCTGTCCCTAAGGAATTGCTTTGAATATCTCAAAAGATGATCTATTGGAGCTTGTTGTGGAAAGTACATACATTTGCATAATAATATGCCTACACATTGTTTGCTATATTTCAGGTACTTCTCTAAGCTCCTCAGATGCATTATCTTTATCAATCCTCAGAAAAACCCTATGAGATTAATATTAAAAGTATCTCCATTTTACAGATGAGAAAAATGAGGCAGAAACAGGTTGATATTTGTTTATCATTACCTAGTTGGTAAGTAGCGGAGCTAGATTGTGAATCCATGCAGCTTGGCTTCAGAGCCTGTAGACTGAGCCACTTATTTTATATGTAAGGTATTGGTTTTTATTTGGGGCATGTTTTAGTTCATTCCGGCTGCTATAACAGAATAGCATAGACTGGGTGGCTTATAAACAGCAGAGATTTATTTTTCACAATACTTGAAGCTGGAAAGTCCAAGCAGGTGCTGGCAGATTCAGTGTCTGATGAGGCCCTCTGCCTTGTTGTAAATGTCCATCTCCTTGCTATAACCTCACATGATGGAAGGAAGAAAGAAAGCTCCCTAAGGCCTCTTTTATAAGGGCACTCATCTCATTTACAAGGGCCCCCACCCTCATGATCTAATCACCTCAAAGACCCACATCCAAATACCATCACATTGAGGATTAGGTTTCAGCATATGAATTTGTGGGAAACACAATCATTTGGTCTATAGCAGGACGGAGGGTATTATTATTTTTATACATAAATACCTTACCATCATTTTGTCCAAGTGATATATCATTTTCTTGGTTTGTTTTTTACTGGGCCACATGCTACTTGGGTTTTTTCACCTGTTACCATTTAGCTTTGTGGTAGGGAACCCTCAACCTTACCCAATCATCTTACTTTCCCCTTCCTCAAAGCCATGAGAGGTTCCCAACAAATGTGATATTCCACAGAAGGCAATTTTCCCATGTCCAGAAAGGAGTGTAGGTGCTTGATGATCTGACCCTTTTGTGTTTTCACATGTACAGAGGCCCTCCAATGTGTCAGGCCCTGTTCTAGTCAATAGGGGATACAGCAATGAACAATAAAAAACCCACCCTCCACAACATTATTTCTGCAGTGTTCTTGCTCAAAATGCATAACCTTAATCTAACTATGAGAAAACATCAGACAATTATCTATAATAATAAAAGCGTAATGTGCTAATTAGACCAGACAGCCGAACGACCTTCTGGATATCATTCCAGACATCCTTCTGGACGACCTTCCTGAAGAAGCTGCTGTGGTGGGCCCAAGGCAAAGGCAGTCGCACAGCAGGTGGGGAGGAGGCAGAGGCGGTTAGGAGTGATTAGGCAGGCAGGCTGGCTAGCAGTTAGGGGCAATCAGGCAGGCAGGCACGTGGTTAGGGATGATCAGGCAGGCAGGCAGGTGAGCGGTTAGGAGCCAGCCATCCCGGATTGCGAGAGGGTGCAGGCCAGGCTGAGGGACCCCCCAATGCACGAATTTCGTGCACCGGGCCTCTAGTACTAAATAATTGGCCCGAATTTGTCAAATTGTCAGGGTCAGAAAGACAAAGACTAAGAAATTGTCACAGATTAGAGGAAGCTAAGGAGACATGACAATAAATACAATATGAGATCCTGGATTGGATTCTGGAATAGAAAAAGGGTACTGTGGAAAACTGGGAAAATTTGAATAAGATCTGTAGAAGTATGGCATTAATGTTAATATCTTGGTTTAATAATTTGCTATTACTGAGTAAATCTATATATATAAAAGGCTAATATGCAAAGTGTCCCCTTGGGAGTTTGACGGGGAGACCGGGAGTTCAATCGCTTGCTATGACGTGTGCTGAACACCAAGGGGCAGCATGGAATGAAGGAAAGCCCCGGCCAGCAGCTGGCAGCCCTGATCAGCCCTGATTGCTGGCCAGGTCTAGGGACCTTACCTGTGCATGAATTCATGCACCAGACCTCTAGTTATTAATATTAGGGGGAGCAGGAGGAAGGGTATATGGCAACACTCTGTGCTATGTTTATAATTTTCCTATAAAGTTTAAAATTATTTCAGGCAGGCACTTGGAAAAGGAAGCTGGCAGGTACAGAAATGACAAAGGCCAAAAAGATATGGCTAGGGCAGTGGTCAGCAAACCGCGGCTCGTGAGCCACATGCGGCTTTTTGGCCCTTGAGTGTGGCTCTTCCACAAAATACCACGTGTGGGCGCACACGTACAGTGCGATTGAAACTTCGTGGCCCATGTGCAGAAGTTGTTTTTCGGCCTGGACGAGTCTATTTTGAAGTGGCGTTAGAAGAAGTGGGGGTGTCCGTTGGTTGGGCGACAGGAGACATGGCGTAGGCGGGCCACGGGATACGCAGCTCGGGGGAGGCACGCCTGATTCATGCACGAGTTGAGTGAGCCAGTCAGTCAGCAGTCTCATTGTGCAATGGTTAGTGCTAGTCGCGTTCACAAATCGCGGGTGACAAAAGTAAAGTTTATTAAGTTAATTTTAGGGAATGTTGTGGAGTGAAAGAAGATGTAGTGTCGAGGATTGAGAAAGGTATGTTGAGATGGTTTGGACATATAGAGAGGATGAACAAAAGGAGATAGATGAAACAAGTATACAAGACGAGTGTGGATGGGAGAGTTGGAAGGGGTCGACCTCAGCGAACATACCTCAATCAGATTAAGGGCATTTTTAGCAAAGGCCAGCTTAGGAGTACCCTAATTAAGTTAATAACAATGTACCTACCTATATAGTTTAAGTTTAAAAAATTTGGCTCGCAAAAGAAATTTCATCGTTGTACTGTTGATATTTGGCTATGTTGACTAATGAGTTTGCCAACCACTTGGCTAGGGCATTGACAGTATTTGCTATACTTCCTGAATCTCAGTTTTCTCATCTATAAATTAGACCCAATGATAATGAATCACAAAGAAAATTGTATGGGAACCTGCTTTTGAAGTAGTGTAGATTTGTAAGCTATAAATATGTAGTTTTGTGATAGAAGCTACAAAAGAAATAAATATCTTTCTATCCTCCAGAAAAAATATTAATACAATTATTTCAAAATGAAAAGCAAAAAATATGAATTCCTTTCTGGGGCTTATCTTCTGGTAGAGAAGGGGAGGAAATATGAAAGAATAAATAAAATAATCAGGAAATTATATAGTATATTAGAAGGCAATGGATGCTGTGGAGATAAATAGAGCAGCAAGGGGAAATAGGGAGGAGGAGAGGAGCAGTTTTAACATGGGATGATCATGGATGGCCTCACTGAACAGATGACATTTGAATAAAGACTTTAAAGAGAGGGAGAAAATTTGCAAATGTTATCACCGATAAGGGTTTAACCGCCAACATTTATAGGGAACTCATACAACTTAACAAAAGGAAGATAAACAACCCAATAAAAAAATGGGCTACAGACCTAAATAGATACTTTTCAAAAGAAGACAGAAGGAAGGCCAAGAGACATATGAAAACATGCTCAAAGTCACTAATCATCTGAGAGATGCAAATCAAAACAACAATGTGGTACCATCTCACACCTGTCAGAATGGCTATGATCAACAAATCAACAAATGACAAGTGCTGGTGAGGATGTGGAGAAAATAGGACCCTCATGAACTGCTGGTGGGAATGCAGACTGGTGCAGCCACTGTGAAGAACAATATGGAGTTTCCTCAAAAAACTAAAAATGGAACTCCCATTTGACCCAGTGATCCCACTTCTAGGAATATATCCCAAGAAACTAGAAACACCAGTTAGAAAGGATATATGCACCCCTATGTTCATAGCAGCACAATTCACCATAGCTAATATTTGGAAACAGCCTAAGTGCCCTCAGTAGATGAGTGGATTAAAAATTGGTGGTACATCTACACAATGGAATACTATGCTGCGGTAAAGAGGAAGGAACTCTTACCATTTGCAACAGCATGGATGGAACTGGAGAGCATTATGTCAAGTGAAATAAGCCAGTCAGAGAAAGATAGATATCAGATGATCTCACTCATTTATGGAATATAATGAACAACACAAACTGATAAACAAAAACAGATCCAGAGACAGAGAAGCATCGATCAGACCATCAAACCTCAGAGGGAAGGTAGGGGAGGGTGGGGGTAAGGGGGGAGATCAACCAAAGGACTTATATGCAAGCATATAGGCCTAACCAATGGACACAGACAACAGGGGGGTGAAGGCATGAGTGGGGGGATGGGGGTAATGTGGGGATAAGGACACATATGTAATAACTTAATCAATAAAGAAATTTTAAAGAAGAATTATGCCAGAAAAAAAGTACCAAAAATAAAAAAAGAGAGGGAGCAAGAGCCCAAAGGAGTTTACCAATCAGAGGGAAAGGCAAGTCAAATGCCCTGAGGCCTGACCAATTTACAAAAGAGCAGGAAGCCTGGTGTGGCTAAAGCACAGCAAGCAAGGTCAGTTTGTTTGATCTGTGATCTTAACGATAATGGAAAGAAACTGGCCACAGTGGAAGGATTGGGGAAGTTAAAGAAAATAGAAACCAGATAGGGGGCTTGCTATTGTCCTTTATTTCCAGCAGAGTTATAGAAGACTGCTGCTTTAGCTTATAAAAAAGGAAAAGGGAACTATATTTCTCAAATAGGCAGACACCCTTCTAAATAATTATCCTACAGCCCAGGCAAATCAAGCCTCCCTTCTTTTCTGTTATTATATTCAATCTCTTGCTAAGGTAGCTCCTTCCTCCATCCCAGTCACAGATCCTATCACTTTACACACCCCACTAATCACCCAAGCCCCTTTATCCTTTACAAGGTCACAAAGCAATATAACAGTAGGCCATCTCCCACTATCAGCTTGCAACCAACCATCCAGGCCCCAGACTTCAATTGCTCCTTTCCTTCTCTTTCACTTTTCCCTTGGATAACAGCCCATTCTAGTGTTCCTGCCTACTTTCATCTGTTGCCTCTTATTGGTAGAGTCATGGCGATTACCCTCTCAGCTTGGAGCACAGAACCTGGAAAAGGAAACTTCAGTTCTCTCTATACCTTTCAGTGTGTCTTCATGATAAGGGATTTTTCTTCCTCTGTGAGGAAACACATACGTCTGCCTCCCGACAAACTAGACAGGAACCTGTACTCTTGTCTCTCAGTCTCTCACCCAATGTAGGTGTAGCCCCTAATAATCAGTCTACCTGTCCCTGTAACCCATCACATCTGACACAAAAGGGCAGTCCAGATAATCCCTCTCCTCATAACCCTCAGTATCTCAGCAGGTGCCAGGACTGGCATAGGGTGCTTAACCACTGCTCTATCATATGTTGAAATCCTGTCTCAGGACCTACAAGAAAGCTCTGGATGCCTAGCAAGGGCAAAACTGGGAAAATAAGAACCTCACCCACAGGATAACATTCAACAAAGTACAAGAGACCTTCTGTAATAAAAGCTAATAGCAGGCAAATTTAAAACGTGTCTAGCAATCAACACTTCAGCATTTTATGTTATTTTTTAAATATTTAGATATTTATCATTTAACCCAGCAATGCTCCCAAAGTCTTAAAGTTATCAAAGACTTTGGAAAATTATGTATAGGTCTATGAGGCTGGAGAAAAAGCAGGGGAGGGGAGGGAGCAGGCCAGCAGCCTGTTCCAGGGCTCCAGCTGCTTGGATTTAAAACTGCCATATTTTTCCTTAGAGATAACATGCTAAGGTTTGGATGATAATGAGTTCAGCTTCTGATAGTAGCAGGAATGTTAAGTAAGTGTTTGCAGTTTTGTAGTAAAGAAAGGTGTTCTTTGGGAAGGGGAGTTGAGAAGGCACGGAGGTGAGAACTATTTTCAGAGCATTAAAGAGGTGAAAATGCTGGCCTTGGGATTTAAAGGCTCAGTGAGGGGTCCCTTCAATACACCATTGAGGGGCTTTGCAAGAAGACTAAAGTTGGGAACCCAGAGGTGAAAGTACCTAGTGAGCCCTAGAAAGGAGCCTATTTCTTGTCTAGAAGAGGGAACAGTCATGGAGGAGATAAAGTGTTTCCGGTCCAAGGTAATGGCTCAGCTTTGTGGGGTGAGAGTAAAACCGAGGTAGGTGGTGTGGTTCAGTACAACTGGGCTTTATGAGGAGGTGTGCGGTAGCCCTGGCAGGGCACCAAGGTAGAATGAGAAAAGAGTGGATAAGGGGGGTGTCTAGGGAGATGTAAAATTGAAGTGGCTAATGGCTATGAGACTAGTCCGTCAATCCCCATAATAGAGACTGAGGAGGGGACAAAGGTCCCAGAGAATTCTGGGAGGGTAGAATAAGTGGCCTCAGTGTCAATTAAAAAGAAGATTGGCTTACCTACCACCACAATCGTTACCCGAAGCTCTGTCTTGGTGATGTAAGTCTGTGGGGCCTTGTCAGGGCCTGGGCAGCTTCAGACTTCGGTGGCTAGTCCCAGGTGGTCTGGGAGCTCCAAACCGGATCCAGAGGGCAGCCTTACTGGACTGGCTGAGGTCCGACCTGGAGGGGCCAGACTAGTCTGATTTCCAGTAGCCTTCCCTTCTGCACCTTGGGCAGGGCCCAGGTGGGGGTCTCAGGTTTGGGCAGGACTTGATCCAGTGTCTTTCCTTGTTGCATTTGAAGCATGGGTCCAGAGGAGGCTTAGCTCCTGACTTACCCTTGGTTGGAGGACCAGCACTTTATGTGGGGTTGGTGATAGTGGTGGCTAGGAGATAAAAGGCCTCCATATGGGCCTCAGCCTTTTGTTTTTGGGATTTGGGGCTCCTCATCTCTATTATTAAAGACCTTTAAAGGCTAGGTTAACAAGGTCTTTTTGAGGGGTTTGTGGACCTGGGTCTATTTTTGAAGTTTGTGGCATATGTCGGGGGCTGATTGGGATATAATATGGGTGTTCAGAAGTAGGGTTCCCCCTGGGAGGTGGGGACTAGGGTGGTAAATTTCTGTAAGGCCTCCATGAGGCGGGAGAGGAAAAGAGCTGGGTTTTCATCAGGGCCCTGAGTGATTTCATTGTTTTGTCATAATTGACTGCCTTATGGGCAGCCTTTTTGAGTCTGGCAATGAGACAGGTGATCTTATGGCTACAGAGCTGGCACCCTGTAGAATTGACCTGATAGTCCCATCTTGGGTCAGTTTTGGGGACCAAGTTAGGGCCAACCAGGTTGGCCAATGCATGCTGTCTATGGAGGATACAACGTGGTCCTGAGCTGCTAGTCAGATGCGCCCCTTCTCCTCTGGGGTGAGAGAGAATAGGATGACATAGATATCATGCCAGATCAGGTCATAGGACTAGGTCAGGCATTCCTTAGTAAAGGTGGTCAGGTCAGTGGAAAATGACCTGAGACAGCTTTCAATCTGTGCAAGGTTGGACATAGAGAATGAGATGTGGACTCAGACTATAACCTCAGTTCCTGCTCCCTCCCCTCAGGGGTGGAATGAGCACAGGAATAGAAGTGGCTGTTGAGGAGGGTGGTCTTTGGGTGGCCTGAGAGCGAGTTTTAGGTGGGGAAAAGGTTGTATTGGAGCTCAAGTTCTCAGGATTTGGGCTCTCAGGGGCTGGGGGAGAAGATGGTTGCTGGTTAGGAGGGTCTGGGTTTTGGGAATCTACTACAGGTGAGGGAGGAAGCGTGTAAGGGAGTGGAGGCTGGTGGTCTGCTGGGTCAAAAGTAGATTTAGAATCAGAAGTTTTAGGGGTATGATGTTTTGTGTGAAGGAGAAAGATCTGATGGGTAGAGCAAGATTGACAGAGACAGGGTCTGAACTGACAGGTGAAAAGGGCCTGGACATAGGGAATCTCTGACCATTTTCCATTGTGGTGACAGAAATTATATAAATTGTGCAATGTGTTAAAATTGAGTGTCATTTCCAGGCCATTGAGACTTATTATCTAGTTTATATTGTGTTCAAACAATGTTACAAAAGAAAATGAGGTGGTTGGGCATGATCTCCCCTGTGGGTGTGCAGAGGGAGTGTAGCATGGCCCATAAGAGAGGAAGGATGAGTGACAGATCACAAATCCAAAAGTGACTGTTTAGGGCAGGCTTCCCCGCTGCTAAACCATCACCATGAGAAATGAGGGGGTGACCCTCCAGACTGGGCATACCCAATCCAGAAGGACCCAAAGCCAAATGACTGAGAAGTCTTCTGGCGTAGTGCTAAGACTTTTGAGATGTGAGACTTTTGAGGAGTCAGTGAGAGAGAGTGGGCAGAAGACTCAAGACAAGGGAAATTGTGGAACATCACTCACCTAAAGAAGATTGAACAGGGACAGATCCAAAGTCAGAGAAACAGCAATCAGACTATCAATCCCCAGAGGGAAAGTAGGGGAGGGTGGGGGTAAGGGGAAGAGATCAACCAAAGGACTTGTATGCATGCATATAAGCCAAACCAATGGACACGGACAACAGGGGGATGAGTCGGGGGGGGGGCGAGGTTGGGGGTTAATGGGGGGATGAGGACACATTTGTAATACCTTAACCAATAAAGAAATTTAAAAAAAATAAAAGTTTGTTATTGGAAGAAAAAAAATAAAGAAGATTGGCGGTGTCAGACGGAGAGTCAGCAATGGAGAAGGAGATATTCCGAATCTGGTGTCCTCCTTGGCTGGCTCAGGAGGGAGGGAGGCCTAATTGAGGCTGGCAATGGAGTTACCTGAGTAGGATTCAGAGGTAAGCACAGGACAAGGTGATGCTGCCTACTGCTCTCCAAGTGGCAACCTTGGGGTGACCGAAGCCAGGATGATGGCTCCCCATCCCCGTGGAACCTCCTCAGGTTTTGGCACCAAATGTAGGGTGGCTGAAGGAGGAATGCACTAGGCCAAAGTGGTAAGAGATTTTGAATTTATTAGGTCATCTGGATACCAGATGGGTTGAGCCCCAAAATGGATAAGGAGTCAGAGGTTCTAAAGCACTCTATGTGGGCTTTTTCCTGGGTGGAGAATTCTCTGTGCAGGTCCAGATTATGGGAAAGTCCAGAGGGGAGAGATAATGGTCTTAGCAAGTGGAATGTGGTCTAAGCAAGTGGACTGTTCATTGTGAAGTGGCCTGAAAGTCAGTTCCCAGGGGAGGGGTATCAATTCAATTTTTTCATCAGACTTAACAATTATTATGTACTATAGAGAGGTATACATAAAGTTGTAGATCTATAGTCAGTGTTCTCTGCTTTCCTACTTGTTTCATGTTATAGAGGGGTCATTACCCTCTTTTTAGAAATAGCAGCTACCATTTTTTGAGCACTTGCATGCATTATATTATTTCTTCCTCATAACAACCCCATGGAGGAGGCACTTTCTCCATTTTAAAGTTAAGTAAGTGATCACCACAGACGTTAACTAACTTACCCAAGGTTACACAGTAAGTGGTTAAAACTAGGATTTACATGCAGGAGACTAGCTCTAAGACTGTGTCCTCCTCTCTGAGCTAAAGGGCCTTTTAAATAGTACACTGAAGATACACATGCCTTGAAATGGCATATTTGGGTCTCCAAGCAGGAGGGTGCCAACTTTGTTCTTTAGGCTCAACACATAGGTATGGCTGTAAACAGAGACACCTCCTACCAGCGAATGGACCACCCCACCTAGGAGTGACGGTGGAGTGGGCACTGACATGCTTGAGGAGGTACTGTAGGGATATCTGGCTTCCCAACTTGAAAGACTGAGCTGGAACAGGACAAATAGACAAGCTCTAAATTCTAGAAATTCCCAGAATAGCAATCACCAACTTCATCTACTCTTTGTGCCTGTGAGGAAGTTAGAGACCCAAAGCAGTACTGAGATTTTCCCAAGGTTTCCCAGCTCACTAGAGCCAATAGCTGTAGTAGAACCTTGACTTTCAGCCTGCAGTGTCACTAGAACTAAGCACTCTTCCTCCTGCCTCAGCCCTATTGGCCTCTCAGATTCAGTGGGAAGCAGTCAGACAGAAGGCATATTCTTGTGAGTGAAGCCATAATGTATATCAAGCATGTCAAACTCATGGCCGGTGGGCCACGTGCCATGAATTTAACATGCTTGATGTATACGGTGTTTCTCAGTGTGACACAGGGACCTGCAGCAACAGCATCACCAGGGAACCTGTGAGAAGTGCCAATTCTCAGGTTTTACCCAGAACCTACTGGGGCTTGAACCCAGCAATGTGTGTTTTTATAAGCTCTATAGGTGACTCTGATACTTGCTCAATTTTGAAAACCATTGGTCTAGACCCGTGGTCGGCAAACTGCGGCTCGCGAGCCACATGCGGCCCTTGAGTGTGGCTCTTCCTTAGCCTTAGGAGTATCCTAATTAAGTTAATAACAATGTACCTACCTATATAGTTTAAGTTTAAGAAATTTGGCTCTCAAAAGAAATTTCAATCGTTGTACTGTTGATATTTGGCTCTGTTGACTAATGAGTTTGCTGACCACTAGTCTAGACTGAAAGGCAAACGGTAATCAACAGCACAAAGAAGAATAATCTTTTTCTAAAAAGTCTTTATTGTTGAAAGTATTACACACATTCTCTTTTTCCCCCCAGTATTACACACATTCTCTTTTTCCCCCCATTGACCCCATCTAGCCTGACCCTGCCCTCTGCTCCAGGCCTTGACCACACTATATATATATATATATATATATATATATATATATATATATATATATATCTCCTATATAATAAAGAGGTAATATGCAAATTGACCCTTACTCCATCATGCCATCAAAAGATGGCTGCGCCCACAGCGGAAGGGGGTTTCCCATAATGAGCTATGATGAGCAATCAGCAGGGACCTGAGGCTGTGTGGCACCGGACCAGGATGGGGGACATGAGGCTGCGCCTCCCGCCCTGTGGGGCTTGATGGAGGACCTCAGGCTGTGCCCCTGGCCCTAGGCCTGGGGATCTGAGGCCGCCCTCCCCCCTGCCCCAGCATCGGGCCAGGGGACTTCAGGCTGTGCCCCCTAACCCAGCGCCGGGCCAGGGGACCTGAGGGTGTGCCAGGGGACCTGAGGCTGCGCCCTCCACCCAGCGGGGCATGATGGGGGACCTGAGGTTGCACCCCCCACCTGGCAAAGCTTGACAGGGGCCCTCAGCCTATGCCCCCTACCTGGCAGGGCTTGATGGGAAACCTGAGGCTGTGCCCCCTGCCCGGCAGGGCTTGCCAGGGGTGGGGCCAGCCGGGTCTGTATCTAGCTCAATGGGGGTGGGGCTGGCCCGGTCTGGGTCTCATGCAATTTTGAGGTGCATGCAGGTGGGCATGGACTTGACTCTGGGTCCTGTGGCATGTCCAAGACTCTGACAGGAGGAAGATTTTCTTTTTCTTTTTTTCTTTTTTTAATATATTTTATTGATTTTTTACAGAGATGAAGGGAGAGAGATAGTTAGAAACATCGATGAGAGAGAAACATCGATCAGCTGCCTCCTGCACACTCCCCACCGGGGATGTGCCCGCAACCCAGGTACATGCCCTTGACCGGAATCGAACCTGGGACCTTTCAGTCCGCAGGCCGACACTCTATCCACTGAGCCAAACCGGTTTTGGCAACAGGAGGAAGATTTTCATATACATTTTACTAATTTTCTTTCATCTCTGACACTTCTATTATAGAGAAAGGGCAAATAGCAATATTAAAATACTTCCTCTAATGAATTCCCTTTTAATGTGCACAAATTTTGTGCACCAGGCCACTAGTATATATATATTTTCTTTGGTTGATCTCTTCCTATTCACCTACCTTCCTTCTAAGATCCATAGTCTGTTCCATGCTTCTATATCTCTAGATCTATTTTGCTCATCAGTTTATTTTGTTCAATAGATTCCATATATGAGTGAGATCATGTGATACTTGTCTTTCTCTGACTGTATTATTTCACTTAACATAGTATTCTCCAGGTCCCTCTAGGCTGTCTCAAAGTGTAAGATACCCTTCTTTTTTATTGCTGCATAGTATTCCATGGTGTAGATATTCCACCGCTTTTTATCTACTCATCTACTGATGGGCACTTGGGCTGTTTTTAAATCTTAGCTATTATAAATTGTGCTGCTATGAACATAGGGATGCATATGTTCTTTCTGATTGGTGTTTCAGGCTTCTTAGGCTATATTCCCAAAAGTGGGGTCACTGGGTCAAATGGCAGTTCCATTTTTAATTTTTTAAAAAATAAATCTTTATTGTTGAAAGTGTTACATATGTTTCTTTTCCCTTCCATTTCCCTCCCCCACTCTCCTGCCCACAAGCTTTCACCACCTTATTGTCTGTGTCTATGAGTTATGCATATACACATATGAGTTCATTCATTGATCTCTTCCCCCCTCCACCCTCCCCTGCCTTCCCTCTGCTTCCCTCTGAGGTTTGACAGTCTGTTCAATATTTCTATGTCTCTGGGTCTATTTCTGCTCATCAGTTTATATTGTTAAATATATCCCACAAATGAGTGAGATCATGTGATACTTATCTTTCCCTGACTGGCTTATTTCATTTAGCATATGAATCCATTCTGTTGCAAATAGTAAGAGTTCTTTCTTTTTTATAGCTGCGTAGTATTCTATTGTATAGATGTACCATAGCCTTTTCATCTATTCATCTGCTGATGGATACTTAGGCAGTTTCCAAATCTTAGCTATTGTAAAATGTGCTGCTATTAACATAGGGGTGCATATATTCTTTCTGATTACTGTTTCTGAGTTCTTGGGACATATTACTAGAAGTGGGATCACTGGGTCAAATTGTAGTTTCATTTTTAATTTTTTGAGGAAATTCCAAACTGTTTTTCACTGAGGCTGCACTAGTTTGCATTCCCACCCATTTTTAATTTTTTGAGAAGACTCCACACTGATTTAAATAGTGGTTGTACCAGTCTGCATTCCCACCAGAAGTGTATTAGAGTTCCTTTTTCTGCATATCTTTGCCAGAACTTGTTGTTTGTTGATTTATTAATGGCAGCCATTCTGAAAGGTGTGAGATGGTACCTCATTGTTGTTTTAATTTGCATCCCTCTCTGAACATATGGACCTGCCTCTGTGAACCTACCTGCCACACCCTGTCTCCCCAGACTTCCAGACTGATAAAATAGGGAGACAAAGAAACAACCCACAAATGAAAGAAACGGAGGAATTGCCAGAAAAGGAACTAAATTAAAAGGAGGCAAGCAATTTGTTGGATAAAGAATTAGAAGTAATAGTTATAAGGATGCTCAAACATCTGAGTGAGAATTACAAATAACTTAATGAGAATCATAAGGAGCTGAATGAGAAATACACCAACATAAATAAGAATCAAGAGGCAATGAAGAATGACATATCTATACTAATAAAAAAGTAATATGCTAATTAGACCAGGAGACTTTCCGGAGACCTTCCAGACAAAGCTGTGGGCTTGGCTGGCCTGCAAACCACCCCCAGACCCTTGCCCAGGTCGCCTCACTCCCAGCAGGGACTCCCACCTCGTCAGGGGGCTGACTGGCTTACAAACCGCCCCAGGTCCCTCACCCTGGTTGCCTGCTCCCCAATGGGGACCCCCACTCCAATAGGGGCATGGACAGCCTGAAAACAGCTCTCAGGCCCTCACCCAGGCTGGCCACGCCTCTCAGCAGATTCCCTCACCTTGATGGGGGCATGGCTGGCCTGCAAATGGCCCTCAGCCCACAGCAGAGCCCCCCCACCCTGATGGGGGCATGGCTGGCCTGCAAACCCCCATTGGCTCCTCACCCAGGCCAGCCCCACCCCCCAAGGAGATCCCAACCCTGATCCGGGACCCCCTTCAGGGCAGACCAGCCAGCCCCACCCATGTATCAGGCCTTTATCTATACTAATAAAAGGATATTATGCTAATTAGACCAGACATCCTTCTGGACAAAGCCATGGTGGCGGGGCCAAGGTGGAGGCAGTTAGGGGTGATCAGGCTGGCAGGGGAGTACAGTTAGGGGGATCAGACTGGTGGGGGAGAGCAATTAGGGGGATCAGGTTGGCGGGGGAGGGCAGTTAGGGGGACCAGGCCAGCAGGGAAGAGCAGTTCAGGGGATCAGGTTGGCAGGCAGGTGAGTGGTTAGGAGCCAGTGGTCCCGGATTAGAGAGGGTGCAGGCCGGGCTGAGGGACACCCCCCTCCAGTGCACAAATTTCATGCACTGGGCCTCTAGTCTGTAATAAAGAACATCCTGGAAGGATTCAACAGTAGACTAGAAGAAGCCAAGGACCAAATCAGCGAGTTAGAAGGACAATGTAGAAAAAACACATACAATCAGTTCAGCAATTAGAAAAAATATTTAAAAAGCAAGAGAGTTTAAGGGAGCTTTGGGACAACATGCAATGAAACAGCATCGTATAATAGGGGTGCCAGAGGAGAAGAAACCTAGCAAGGAATAGAAAACTTGTTTGAAGAAATAATGACATAATCTTCCCTGACTTGGTGAAGAAAAAAGTCACACAAGTCCAAGATTCACAGAGACTCCCAATCAAGATGAACCCAAAATGAACCACACTAAGACACATCATAATTAAAATGGAAAAGTTAAAGACAAAGAAAGAATCTTAAAGACTGCAAGAGAGAGATAGAAAGTTACCTACATGGGAACTGTCATTACACTATTAGCTGATTTCTCAATAGAAACACTTCAGGCCAGAAGGGAGTGGCATGAAGTATACAAAATAATGAAAAGCAAGGGACTTAATCCAAGACTACTCTACCCTGCAAGGCTATCATTCAAAATTGAAGGTGTAATTAGGAGTTTTGCATACAAAAAAACCACTAAAGGAGTTTATTACCAATCAACCAGCAATGCAAGAAATGCTAAAGGGACTGTTTTAAAAAGAAGAAATAGAAAAGGAAGAAGTAACACAACATACAGTATAAAAATGGTGGAGGGGGAAAATGGTGGCCGAATAGGCAGACGTGTCCTATGCATTGCCTGGAGCAGATAGAAGGAGCAACTAAATTGAATAACATCTACCCAGGATTGGCGAATTAGACACAGATGGTGAGACAATTTGCAGCTGGGAAGAGCAGAGGATGCCTAGAGAATGGTAGGATTGGGGATCTGGGCTGTAGAGATACGTGTGACCACTGGGCCAAGAGGGTCAGATGGAAGCTGCCCTGCACCAAAGCCACGTCCACTGGGGACAGGCATAAAACATCTGACTGTGGAAAGGAAGTCCACAGTGCTGCTGGTGGCTGGGAAACCTAGATCTACATCAATAGCTGTGATAGGTTGTGTCCCAAAAGATAACCTGAAGAGCTGGCCAAGCCACATGGTGCCGGAAAGAGAGAGACTTTCAGTTGTGTGGTTGTTTTGCCTGTTTTGTCTTTGCTTTCACTCACTAAACCCAGTTCATAGGACCTTTGAATTAAAATATCTGAGGCTGTGTGCAGGTAGAGGTGTGGATTTGTGGAGTCTGGGTAGAGGCTGTGGAGGAGAGCAGGACAGGGACAGGTGACTGGGAATCTGGCACTGAGACATTCCTGACCCTCCAAACCTAAGCAGCCATTTTTCTCCTGAAGAGCCAGCCCCTCACAGGAGCCTCAAGACAGATAATTCAGCCACACCCAGCCTATAACTTGAGATCTACAAAGGAAACAAAGACTCTGAATGGCCTCAAAGAGTCGTCAGGACTGGGTTGAAGAGGGGCCATTTAGTCCCAGAAAGCGATACAGGACCATCCCCACTGAAAGGCCTGTCAGAAACAGACACTTGAGTGATTAAGACTAACACAGATAGACAGGCAAAGTGGGCAGATTGGTCCTGCCTGCTTGCAGCCAAGGCTATGGAGACAGACATAAAGAGAGGAGCAGTGGATCGCTTGGAACTTCAACACGGTGCTGACTACCTAACAGGAAACTGAGACATGGCAGACAGAACAGAAAACTGGGGTCTTAAACAAGCCCCATGGGACATTAAAACTTGGCTGAAGTGAATGACAACTCACTTTCTTATTTTTTTATCTTCTATTAAAATTTTTTTCCTAATTTATTTTATTTTTTATCTTTTATTCTCTTGCATTTTTCTTCATTCTATTTTTATTTTTATTATTTTATTTTATCTTATTTTTATTTTTTCCCACTCTTTTCTTCCTCACTTCTCCCCTTTTCATCCTGTTTTCTCTTTGCCTGTCTCTGCTTTAGTTTTACTCTTTCCTTTACTTTTACCATTTGTTAAAAATTGAGCTTCTTTATCTATTTTATTGACTTATTATTACTGTAGTCTCTGTTGTTTTACTCATATATCTAATTTTCCCTCCCCTGTTTCAAGTCCATGCAAGCTTCTCTTTCCTCTTTCTTCACTATTTATTTTTATGTTTTTGTTTTTCCTCTCCTCTGTTGTTCTCATCTTCTCTTAATTGTTTAATTAGCTTCACTCACTGAATTCAAACCTATATACTCTCTCCTCTATTCTCCTTTTCCAAAAATGAATGAATGAATAAATAAATAAATAAATTTTTAAAATATTTTCTTTTCTTTTCTTCTTATCCACTCATTTTCTTTCTACCTCCTCTATACTGAACCATGGTCCTCCCCCTATTAATTCAATTCCTTAACCTATTTTCTGTGTACAAGCTCTGCCTCTACAGATCCTGTCCCCTGCTTTTTCTGGGTGTCTGTTGTTTGCAGTTTTTGGTTAATTTGTTTATTTTGTGGTGTTTACTTCCCATATATAATTTCTTCTTCTTCTTTTTCTTTTCTCTCTTACCTTTATTTATTTTTCCTATATCATTTTTGGTCTCTTTTCTCTATCCTAATTCTCTTTTCTCTGGTGGTCACTTTTATTGGGGTTATCGGTGTCATGAGTACATTCACGTTTTGTTCCCTTTGCATTGTGTCTTGTCAAGTTGTATATTCTGCTATTCAGTCAATATGGTAGAGAGTGAGCCACATAACCAGACAACCTGAGAGGAGACTCTATCCAGGAATGGGACAATAACACACAGGGCCCAACTACACCAAGAGAACCCAAATATCCATAGTAGGGGGCATCCCTAGAATACCCAGCCCAGAAGACTTTAGAGTTTGCACCACTGGGTCCCACAAAACATCCTATATAATAAAGAGATAAAATGCTAATGGTTGTCATGCCCTCATGCTGTCACACCATAACGGTGCAGACATTCAACACTGGGGAGAGAGGAATGGGGACCAGCCAGGCACAATGAGCTTGTAAGAAAGGAATGAGTACCAGCCAGGCACAAATGAGCTGGTGAGAGAGAAATGGGGACCAGCCAGGCTGCGGCCCAGGAGAGGGACAAGTTGCCTGCCCCACAGTCCCGGGCGAGGACTGCATCAACATGTAAGAAGACAAAGTAGGGATAAAAAACCAACACAGCAGAAACTGGGGGAAAAAAACCCACAACAACCTAAAAGCAGGAGGAGAGCCCAAGGGAGTTTTGGGACAACACAAAACGAAACAACATCCACGTAATAGTAGTGCTAGAAGGAGAGAAAGCTGAGCAAGGAATAGAACACCTGTTTGAAGGAATAATGACAAAAATCCTTCCTGTTTTGGGGAATAAAATAGTCACACAAGTCCAAGAATCACACAGAGTCCTAAAAAAGAAGAACCGCGAAGGACATACACCAAGACACATCATAATTAAATTGGCAAACTTCAATGACAAAGTAAGAATCTTAGAGGCTGCCAGAGAGAGGCAGAAAGTTACCTATAAGGGATCTCCCACTAAACTATCAACTGATTCTAAACAGAAAAATATTAGACAAGAAGGGAATGGGATTAAATGTACAAAGTGATGCAAAGCAAGGGCCTGAATCCAAGAATACTATGTCCTGCAAGATTATCATTAAAAATTGAGGGTGAAAACAGTAGCTTCACAGATCAAAAAAAAGGCTAAGGGAGTTTATTACCACCAAGCCAGCAATGAAAGAAATGCTAAAGGGACTGCTGTAAAAAGAAGAAATAAAAAGGGAAGAATGAACACAGGCATAAAGGATAAAAATGGCAACAAACAAGTATCTATCAATAATAACTTTAAATGTGACTGGATTAAATGCACCAATCAAAAGACATAGGGTAGCTGAATGGATAAGAATACATGACTCCTATATTTGCTGACTACAAGAGACCCACCACAGAACAAAGGACTCACAAAGACTAATAGTGAAGGGATGGAAAATTATTTTTTAGGCAAATGGAAATGGAAAAAAAGCTGGGGTGGCAATACTTATATCTGACAAAGTAGACCTCAAGTGAAGGCCATAACAAGAGATAAGGAGGGCCACTTCATAATACTAAAGGGAGCAATTCAACAAGAGGCTATAACTCTGGTAAACATATATGCACCCAATACAGGAGCACCCAAATACATAAAAAACTCCTGGAAAATATCAAGGGGGAGATCGACAGCAATACAATCATAGTAGGGGACTATAATACCCCATTGACACCACTGGGTAAATCCTCTAAACAAAAAAATCAGCAAAGAAACATAAATCTTAAATGACTCACTAGATCAGATGGAATTAATTGACATCTTCAGAACATTTCACACCAAAGCTACGGAATATATATTCTTGTCAAGTGCACACAGGACGTTTTCAAAGATAAGCCACATATTGGGTCACAGGCAAAGTCTCTTCAAATTCAAGAAGATAGAAATCATATCAAGTTTCTTCTCAGGTCACAATGGCATAAAATTAGAAATCAACTATAATAAAGACAATGAAAAAAATCGAACACTTGGAGGGTAAATAGCAAGCTATTAAATAATCATTGGGTTACCAAAGTGATCACAGAAGAAATAAAAAGCATCCTGGAAACAAATGACAATGAAAACACAGCAATCCAAAATCTATGGGATACAGTGAAAACAGTCCTGAAAGGGAAGTTCATAGCTCTACAGGCCTACCTCAAAAAACAAGAAAAATGGTAATAAATTATCAAACCCTACAACTTAAACAATTAGAAAGAGAGTAAAAAAGAAAGCCCAGAGAAAGAAAATGAATGAAATAATAAAGATCATAATGGAAATAAATGACATAGAGATGAAAAAAAATACAAAAGATCAATAAAACCAAGAGCTCGTTCTTTGAAAGGATAAACAAGATTGATGAACTTCTAGCCAGGTTCATCAAGAAAGAAAGAGAGAGGACCCAAATAAGCAAAATCAGAAATGAAAGAGGTGAAGTAACAAGCAACCCACATAAATACAAAAGATTGTAAAAAAAATACTATGAACAACTCCAACAAACTGGACAATCTTGATCAAATGGGCATATTCCTAGAAAAATAAAGTCTTCCAAAACTCAATGAAGAAGAATAAAAAAAAACCTAAATAGGCTGATAACTACCAATGAAATTGAAGCAATAATCAAAAACCTTCCAGCAAACAAAAGCCCTGGTCCAGATGGCTTCACAAGGAATGTTTCCCAAACATGAAAAGAAGAACTAAAACCTATCCTCCTCAGACTATTTTAAAAAATTTATGAGGAAGGCACACTTGCAATCTCTTTCTATGAAGCCAGCATTACCCTGATCTCAAAACCAGATAAAGACACTATACAAAAAGAAAATTACAGGTCCATATCCCTGATGAACATAGTTGCTAAAATCCTCAAAATATTCTAACAAATCGGATCCAGCAGTTCATTAAAAAGATCATACACCATGACCAAGTCTGATTTATTCCAGAGATGCAAGGCTGGTACAATATCTACACATCAATAAACGTTATACATCACATAAACAAATTGAGAGACAAAAATCACATAATGTTATCAATTGTTGCAGAAAAAGAATTTGACAAAATCCAACACCCTTTCTTGATAAAAACTCTCTGCAAAGTGGGAATAGAGGGATCATACTTCAACATAATAAAAGCCTTATATGACAAAATACAGCCAACATCATACTCAATGGGCAAAAACAAAAACCATTTTCCCTAAGAACAGGAGCAATACAGAGATGCCCACTTTCACCACTCCTGTTCAACATAGTACTCGGAGTGCTAGCCATAATGATCAGACAAGAAGAAGAAATAAAAGGCATCCAAATTGGAAAAGAAGAAGTAATATTTTCATTATTCACAGATACATGATATTGTATATAGAAAACCATACAGACTCAATCAAAAAATTAGTAGACTTAATAAATGAATTCTTCAATGTTGCAGGATACAAAATTAACACCCCAAAATCTTTCTTTTTAATACACCAATAATGAACTCACAAAAAGAGAAACTAAAAAAACAATTCCATTTACTATTGCAACAAAAAAATTAAGAAACCTAGGAATAAACTTAACTAAGGATGTAAAAGACCTATACTCAGAATCCTACAGGTCATTGAAAAAAGAGATACAGGAAGATATAAACAAATGCAAGAATATACCGTGTTCAAGAATTGGTGGAATCAACATAATTAAAATGTCCATACTACCCAAAGCAATCTATAGATTCAATGCAATCCCCATTAAAATACCAACAGCATATTAACAGACCTAGAAAAAATTCTCCAAAAATTCATAAGCAATAAAAAGAGACCCAGAATAGATGCAGCAATCTTTAGAAAAAAGAACAAAGTTGGAGGGATCACAATACCATATATCATGCTATATTACAAAGCCACTGTTCTCAAAACTGCCTGGTACTGGCACAAGAACAGACATATAGACCAATGGAACAGAACAGAGAACACAGAAATCGACACAAGCCATTATGCTCAATTAATATTTGACAAAGGAAGCAAGAGCATATAAAGGAGTCAAGACAGTCTCTTCAATAAATGGTGTTGGGAGAATTGGACCTATATATGCAAAAAAAGAAACTAGACCATCCATTTGTACCATACACAAAAATAAACTTAAAATAGATAAAGGACTTAAACATAAGTCAGAAACCATAAAAATCTTAGGAGAATCCATAGGCATCAAAATATCAGACATATGTCCTAGCAATATCTTTACTGATACTGCTTCTAGGATAATGGAAACTAAGGAGAAAATAAACAAATGTGACTACATCAAAATAAAAAAGCTTCTGCGCAGTAAAAGAAACCATCAACAAAACAACAGGAGAGCCCAATGCATGGGAGAACATGTTTGCCAATGTTATATCCGATAAGGGCCTAATCTCCAAAATTCATAGGGAACACATACAACTTAACAAAAGGAAGATAAACAATCCAATCAAACAATGGGCATAGGACCTAAATAGACACTTTTCAAAGAGGGCATACAGAAGGCCAAGAGACATATGAAAGCATGCTTAAAGTCACTAATCATCTGAGTGATGCAAATCAAATTGACAATGAGGTACCATCTCACACCTGTCAGAATGGCTATCATCAACAAATCAACAAATGACAAATGCTGGCAAGGATGCGGAGAAAAAGGAACCCTGGTGCACTGCTGGTGGGAATGCAGACTGGTGCAGCCTCTGTGGAAAACAATATGGAGTTTCATCAAAAAATTAAAAATGGAACTCCCATTTGACCCAGTAATCCCACTTCTAGGAATATAACCCAATTAACCAGAAACACCAATTAGAAAGGATATATGCACCCTTATGTTCATAGCAGTACAATTTACAATAACTAAGATTTGGGAACAGCCTAAGTGCCCATCAGCATATGAGTGGATTAAAAAACAGTGGTACATCTACACAATGGAATACTTTTTTTACTGCTATAAAAAAGAAGGAACTCTTACCATTTGCAACAGCATGGATGGACCTGGAGAGGATTATGGTAAGCAAACTAAATCAGCTGGAGAAAGATAAATATTACATGATCTCACTCATTTGTGGAATATAATGAACATGAACTGATGAACAAAAATAGATCCAGAGACAGAGAAACACCGAACAGACCATCCAACCTCAGAGGGAAGCCAGGGTTGGGTAAGAGAACAACCAAAGGACTTGTATGCATGCATATAAGCATAACCCATGGACACATACAGTAGGGTGGGGTAATGGCATGTGCTGGGGTTTGGGAAGGGCCAGGGAGAGGTCAATGGGGAAAAAAAGTAGACATATATAATACTTTAAACAATAAAAAAATTAAATTAAGAAAAGAATAAAATTGGCAACAAACAAGTACTGATCAATAATAACCTTAATGTGAAAGGATTAAATGCTCCAATTACAAGATATAGGGTAGCAGAATGGTTAAGAAAACATGACCCAAATATATGCTGTTTACAAGAGACCCACCTCAGAACAGAAGAATAGTATTTATAGGGAAGGAGTGTGAAAAGGATTACAGCTCTCAAGCCAAACCTGCATAGCAGTATCACATTCAAATACACATGGCAATGATGAATAGACATACGAAGACTGGGAGGGACAGTGTAGTCAGTTACCTGTTCATCTGCAGGTGCATAAGTGTTAGTGTACTTTTACAAACTCATCAGTTCCACAGAGTCAAGCCAGCTACTCTGCCTGATACTGTGGAGGGCGCATCCCTGCCCTTGGTGAAACTACCAGCCAGGATTATAAAATCATCAAGTTAGGAGTGAGTTTAGAGATTACCTACCCCATTGACCACCTCTACTACATCCCTGGTAATGCATCTGACTGGCATTCTACTAGCTTTGGCATTGCAGGGTCACAGTGATAGTGAGCTCGGCTTCCTATAAGGAAGGATGGGGGTGGGTAAAAGGAGAAATCCCATGTACAGGTAACTACAACAATAAAAAGCAGTATATGTGCTAGAGCCAATGCTGTGGGAACACTGAGCCAGGAGGAATGAATTTTAGCTATGGGAAGTCAGGGGGGGGGGGGCTTCATGAAGGAGGTTCTATTTGAGCTGGGCAAGATTTCAGCAGGCAGAGATGGTGAGCAGGAAGGAGAGTTGTTTCCATATTTCCATGAACAAAAATATGGAGGCATAAAAAATGCAGGGCACATTTTATAAAACATACTTAGGCAGGCTAGGTAAATAGAACAGGTTGTGGGGTGAGGCTGCTTGACTTAAAACCTGACTCCACACCTTACTAGCTGCCTGGCATTGGACAAGTTATTTAACAGTGGCCTCTATTTCCCTCCTGGAAAATGAGAGTACTTACTATAATATACCTCATTGGTTGTGGAAAGGAGTAAATGAGATAATGACATGAAGTAGTCAACATGGTGTCTGTCACATAACAATCTTTCCAAAACATTTTTGGCTACCTTACTTTGCATGTAACAGCAAATGAGATGGTCTGCCTGGAGTGCTGGGTATAGGACTGGGAGTGTTAGAGGCAGTCTTTGATAGTAGGTTGTAGAGTGGGGATTGAATACTAAACTAAGGATTTAGGGTTTTTATTCTGAAGGCAGGGGGCAAATGTATTTGGAGGATGGATTGGAGCAAGGTAATAGGAGAAAGGGAGAGTAAGAGGCCACTGTATCCTCACTATGACAGTGGCATAATAACTGAAAGCGATGGAACAAGATTCAGGGTCAGAACAGGGATTTGTGAGTTAGTGTATGTGTGAACTCCACTATTACATATAAACCTGAGTTCAGATTAACAGTGTATGTGTGCATGTGTGTATAAAATATTAAATATGTATATATAGTATTAAATATGTATAAATATTTTAAATGTGTAAAATATATGCTATAAAATTATAATTGTATAAAATATATGTTATAATTAATATATTAAATAGAGAATGAAAATTAATGGTTGGAGAGAATATTAGCCAATATTTTATAGTTCTGATGTGGAAGACAGTCCCTTTGTTATCTTGAGTTAAGCTATGGGAAATATTGTATTCCGTGAAAACATTTTCTGAAGCTGGCCTTTTTGTAAGAAAACTTGAGATATGTATAATTCACACGTACTTGATAAATTTAAGCACATTCTGTCTTACTGGCAGGGATAAAAATCTATAATAAGACAAAGAGTCCTCTGATGATACATGATTAGAAATGGTAATGGCAGTGCACATTGGGCCCTAATTAAGAAATTTTCTAATGGTTGTCTAGGAATACAAGTGCCCTCCATTTGGACTTTGGCAATAACTAGAGTATTCTTCAGTTCTTGATCAGGATGAAGACAATTCAAAATTGTTCTCGAATCCTAGGCCATAGAGAATGATTTCATTTGGCCCATTACCGAGTTCCCATGAAGAGGAAAGGCACTAACCGCTCACAAATATTTTGTCATTGACTAAATGCAAAGATGCATCCATTAAAGCAATCCATCTCAGTAATCTAGTTTTCTTGAATATTAAGGAATATTAATACATACAAAAAACCAAGTTGATACTTCAGCATTTACAAAGCAGCTTTGAAGCACAATGATACCTTTTCTATTTTCACCTTTCTTCCAGAATATATTCACAGCACATACAAATCTGGACTCAGCCTCCTCGGTCACAGCCTTTCAAATAAAACTGACTTTCTTTGGCTGCAGTGAAACAGATATTTGGGTGGAAAGGGTTATGGGGGGTGGGGTGTGATGGCTGCTGTATTGTTGGGGAAACAGTTCTGCACCCAGCTGACTAAATATAATGAACTCTTGGTTAGCCCCCTCTCAGGCATGCCAGGTTCCCCTTTCATCTGCTACCAGATGAAAACAGAACAGATCCATTTAAGTGGTTAAACTGACCAGTTAGATTGACCCAAATTCTTTCCGGAAATTAAAAAACCTGTGGCTCGTGGGATTAGCGTTTCAATTGCTCCCCATATGCACACCACCTTCTTGTCCACTACAGCCCAGATTGCCACACTTGCTCACCTTAGCAGCTTGCTTTCCAAGCCAAGACAATTTGAGAACAATGTAGTTATGAGAAAGCAATGTAGAAAGCTAGAAACACTTTGTGGCAAGTCCAAAAAGAAATTTGGCCCTCATCTTAATTGATTTGCTTTATCCCTGATGTTCTTGTTCCACTCATTATTTGCCCTTTTCTTCTGTAAGTCAAGGTGATGTTGCCAATTTGTTAGATGTAGCTTTGTGCAGAACACATCACAGCAGACACAATTCAATGCCCCTCGTCCTCCTCCTCCTCCTCCTTCTCCTCCTCCTCCTCCTCCTTCTCCTCCTCCTCCTTCTTTACAAAGAAAGAGGAGCTGTGCTGACCAGTTATAGGGAAAATAGCAGTATGGAAAAATGAGTGTTTTGTTTCCAGCAGAAAGATGGAATCAGAAGGCAGTGAGAAAAGGCCCAGGGAACCTCATAGAAATTAATGATGTCAGAACACAGATTAAAGGAGACATGGGGCCTAGACAAGTTATACTCAGGTCTTACTCTGCTGACTATAGTTCCTAAATCTATTATATACAGTGCTCACAGAAAATCCCATAGCACAGAGATTGTTAGTCTTTATTGCACATTAGAATCTCCTGAAGAGCCTAAAAATGTATATGCACAGGCCGCGCTCTCAAAGAAGCGATTTTAATTGGTGTGGGGCTAGGGTCATAGCATTGGCACTTTTTAATAGCTCTCCAGATGGAAAACAAAATTTCCATAATGGACATAATTGAGACAACTGGCCATATTTTAGTATACATCATATATAAGATAATATTATTGTATCAATGTCAAATTTCTTAACTTGATACCTATATTGTGATTATGTAAGATGATGGCCTTGTTCTTAGGAAATATATGCTAAAGTATTTATGATGTCTGCAACTTATTCAAATGAACTAGGAGGGGAAAACACACATAGAAAGAGAGGGTGGAAGAAAGCAACTATGGCAAAATGCTAACATTTGTTGAATCTGGGTGAGAGCTTATCCTGCTGGCAAGAGTTCTTTGTATTATTTTTAAAACTCTTCTATTAGTTTAAAATCATTTTCAAATACAAATATTGTTTTTAAAAAAGGAAGAAAAATCTTGTTCTGCAGATGAAATAATGTAGATCAAATTGGTAACCATTGGATTCAGAAAAACAGAAGGAATGGGGACTGACTATAGATACATGACAGTGAAAGCCCTTCTGAGCCACTGTCCTATACCACTGATTCTCCCACTTTAATGCTCATACAAATCTCCTGAAGGTCTGGTTAAAACTAAGTTTCTGAATCAGAAGGTCTGAAGTGGGGCCTGAGAGTCACCATTTTTAATAGACTCCAAGGTGATGCCAAAGCCACTGGTCCACAGACCACACTCGGGAGTAGCAAATTTCTAGGACTTACTTACCCCACCATGAATCTGTCATTCAATCAACAAATATTTTGGAACCATGTACTCTGGGCTTAGCAATGTAGTAGAAATGTTCTAAGTGAAGTAGGGTGGGCGTGCAGAGCTCCATGGATTGGCAGCCCATCATCTTGACCCCTTGATTATGGCAACTCCCTATGAACAACCACATGATCTGGCTTTCTGAGAGTTATTCTGATCCACAGAACAGAGCATCCAACAGAAAAAGCATAAATAAAGGCTTACAGCAAATGGAAGGGGGTATGAAGCTGTTTTGTTTTTTTTAAAGCAAGCCCATAATACAGGTCAAAGGTGAAGTTCAGCCCTTTGTGGGGGGGGGGGGGGCAATTGGTGCCCAGCTGAGGCTCTTTCAGAGAGCAACATAATTCTTCCTGAGTCAGGCTCCCCCCTCTAGTGTGGGGACTCATTTATTAGAAACAGATTTCCAAGGAAAATTCCCATTTTGTGCTGGTTGTGTCATGCTTCGAGTTTGTTGCTTCTGCTGTAAGAGGAGCCAAAAGGTCTCTCTCCTGGTGGGAACATATAGAGAACAGATCCTGCCTCCATCAGAATTTTCCAGGCCTCTTCCCACTCCCTCCCCCATGGTAGCTCCCTTTTCCTCTGCCTGCATGCTGTGATCATGTTTTCCATACATTGAACCAGAGGATAGCCTGTTATTTGTCTCTCCCTTGTTTATGGTCCAAATTCAGGCCACGTGACATAGATTCACTGAAAGAGGAAGCTGAGCTTTAATGAGCACACAGCCCCACAAAAGGCTCTAGAAGGTGTGAATTAGCAGACCTGGGTGGTTTTGGATCATAGTTTTGCCACTTAATATCTGTGTGAGCTTGGGCAAGTTACTTAGCATCTCTGAGCATTAGTTTCCTCATCTGTAAAATGGGGCCAATAATAGCACTAAATTCATAGGATTCTGAGCATTAAATGGGATGGAGTGAATAGCAAGTATTCAATAGTGGAAGATAGTCATTCATTTGATGGGTATTTATTGAGATTCTTCTGTGCATAGACAAAAATAGTTAAAATCCAGTCTATCCCTACTTGCTAATTGTGCAACCTTGGACAAGTTACTTAGTTTTACCTCTCTGAGCATCTTAAATGAGGCTGGCACTAGTACATAAACTACCATGGTGCCCTAACCCCTTGAGAATTGACGCAATGAATAAATAATTCAGATGAGTTAAGCATGTGTCAGGCATATAGAACAGTGCTGAGTCATGTGAATTATCATAGTTGTTGTGGTTACTATCACTATCAGCTCTTCTCTGAGTTCCTTCTTATTATGAATAGATTTACTCAGCAGTCAAGCATTCTTTAAAATGGTCCTTTGCACTCTCCTCCAGTGGACCCTCCCCAATCTACATTAGTATTTCCTTGAGGGCCATGTCATATATGCCATTCTGGTGTCCTCATGGCACTTGGCAGAGAGTATACGTTCGTGCCTGAAGCAGAGACACTATGCAGTAAGCACAGCCATCAGCTGCTTCACTTCCTAGGTTTGAGCTTTATCATATCCACT
>NW_005871050.1:24858870-24883412 GCF_000147115.1 Myotis lucifugus | reverse complement strand
CTGCTCTGTGTGTGACGGGGTAGAGCCATAACCTCCCCATCGGCCCTGCCCTGAGTGTGACAGGGGGTGGTGCCCCAACTCCCCTATTGGCCCTACTCTGTGAGTGACAGGGGGGAGCTCCTCAACCCCCTGATCGGCCCTGCTCTGTGCGTGACAGGGGGTGGCACCGCAACCTCCCTATCGACCCTGCCTTGAGTGTGACAGGGGGCAGTGCCCCAACCCCCCAATCGGCCCTACCCTGAGCGTGACTAGGGGTGGCATCGAAACCTCCTGATCTGCCCTGCTCTGTGCATGACAGGGGGCGGCGCCCCAACTCCCCAATTGGCCCTGCTCTGAGCCCGACCAGGGGCAGCACCTAGGGATTGGGCCTGCCCTCTGCCACCCGGGAGCAGGCTTAAGCCAGCAGGTCATTATCTCCTGAGGGGTCCCAGACTGCGAGAGGGCACAGGATGGGCTGAGGGACCCCCTCTCCCCCCCGAGTGCACAAATTTTTGTGCACCGGGCCTCTAGTAGGTATAATAATTCTTACCTTTGGGGCTTGCTGTAAGGATTAAAACTGGGCACATAGTAGGAGCTTAATAAGGTATGTTATTATTGTTATTTGAAAAATTCGCGTAATCAAGGATCATAAGAGCTACCTTGAGAAATATCTCTCTCTCTCTCTCTCTCTCTCTCTCTCTCTCTCTCTCTCTCTCATCAAAAGAAAAAAAGAGTAAATCACAAACCTCCCAGCATATCATTAGTTACAGATCTGGCTCATTTTTCAAATGACTGTATAATATGAATATACCAGGATTTATTCACCCATTTATCTATTGATGAGCATTCAGGTTGTGTACAACTTTGTGTTCATTCCCCTGAAGTAGGGCAGCAGCCTCATTCATCTGGGCATATTTACCAGTGTTGGTGGGAATGTTGCTGGGTCAAAGGGTTTTAATTTACCTAAGGCAAGATTTCTTGGCTGGTATTCATAAATAGCATTATGAATTCCTCCTTTTATTATCGAAAAGTTTATTGTTCATCTGTTAAGCAGATTTCATTTGCCTTTTCAATACTTAATGTATTGCCCCATAATAAAGGGTATGAATTGAAACAGACTATTGTAAAGAGTGGCCATCCAAAGATATGATCTCTTTTATGGGATTCCAGAGAGAGGTGAATTGTAATTTATCAAACTGGACCAAATTCCTGTGATGCCTTCCTTCAATGACTGAGTCCAATTATTCTCCTGCCCTCTCTATCCATGATAACACTAGGTTCAACCTTGAGAAGCACAGAGAAATATTTCCTTAGCAGCAAATATGTTCTGGGTTCTCCCTCAGATAAAAATTCCTTTGCAAGACAATGAAAGGAACTAGTGAGACTGGAATAGGAAGATAAGCAGAAATTACAGAAAATGAGAAATATCAATCAGCTTTACTAATATATTTTACATAGTATTGCTGAATAGTTCTTTTAAATATCAAGGACATGGTGGGGACATGGATGTGCATTGTAAAGTTCTCTCAAACTTGTATAACAAAACATTAAGATATTACTATGTGGTTGATTTATAAAAATTCTGGTCACACACCATTTTCTAGGCATGTAAGATCTGTATCAAAATACTTTGCCATATATATTATGCTTTATGCCTTTTAAAGCACACTCACAGTCTAATTCCACTCTTAGGCAGCTTTGTATAACAGGAGTCACTCTCCCATTTTACAAAAAAAAATTAGGCCTTGAGAGGTAGATGACTTGTTCAAAGTCACATACGCAATTGGCAATAGGGTTAAGCCTTGAACTTGGGCTAACCTAGTCAGTGTTCATTCGACTTAAGGAAGAGGGGTGTAACATGAAATCCTAATTCCATTTCTCATTAGGTCTCTGCTTGAGTCTCATTTGGCCTAACCCAATTTCTCTCTTATAGGCATACAAATCTGTGCTTCTTTTCATGGTTGATTTAATGCTGATTGAGCATCAGTAATCTGCTAGGTGCTCTAGAAACCATTGAATTAAATCCGGTTGTTGCCCTGTAGCTCCCAATCTCAAGTTTTTGGTGCCCAATCTAAAATAGTTATTGCTCTGTGCAGACAGTACAGGCTTATAGTAAGAACATTTCTCCTCTCTAAGCTTGTTTCTCACCATTTTTTTTCTTAGGATCCCCAAGGGATTTTATTGTTCTCAGACTGGAATATTTTGTAACTAGTTTCCAAGTAGTCCTGAAAAATACTTCCTTATTTTGGACAACTCATAATTAAAGATGATTGTGTCAGTTTCATTTCCCTTCCACAGAGAGAGGCCACCTTTCTCTTCTGAGGAATCAGAAGTGCCACTCACCCAATATGGAATGGTTTGAGGCACATTGGAATGGGCTCTTGGATCCTAGATATTTTCCTTATCATCTGAAATGTTATTCTTATGGATGCAATGTCTTGAATCCTTCCTGACCCTCATATCCTTTCAGTTATAATAATAACTGAATATATGTATGATTTGGGGACTGTTTTGACCATCTATACTTTTTCTAATAATGTCCACTGCCACTGACTTAGTCACCTTAAATAGTTACCCCCAGGTCCCAACAGATCTCCCTACTTAGTATCACCTCCTCTAGTTCACCCTGCATCTTACTGGCAAATTATACTTTTGAAACATCATTCTGGTGTCATATTCTTAGTCAAAAATCATAGCCAGCTTTCCATTCCCTGGAATAGTAGTTATCAAAGTTGTTCATTAGTTTGTTTGTTCTTTTATTTTCAATTAGCAGGGAACACTTTTATCAAGCAAAATATTAGGTAGTTAAAACCTCCAAATGAGCCCTAGCCAGTTTTTTCAGTGGGTAGAACGTCAGCCTGTGGACCAAAGGGTCCCAGGTTCCATTCTAGTCAAGGGCATGTAATAGTAGACATGTTCTAAAAATGTAAATATGCTTTAGTTGAAGTGAGGAGAGAGGACCCAGAGCCTCCAGTCTTTCAAGAGCATCAGGGAATATAGTGCAAAGACCACTGGCCTACTCATGAGGTTCCAACCTCTTCGCTTGGCATTCAAGACTTCACATAGACATACCATGTTTTTGTGTCGAATATCCATATCCCCTTTGAGGAAAGGAATCCTATGCTCCAGCGTTTTGGTTTGTTCTCTGCCTTCCCCACACAGCTGGGGCATTCTCCACTATTTAACTTTGCACATGGCATGTCCCTGAGACTGAAATTCCACTGCTGTTTTCTTTTCCTGTATGAGTTACATTCATCCTTCAAGGGCCAGCTCTAGTCCTATTTACTTCAAGAAAACTTCGCTGGCTATTTTGTTTCATAAGAACTCTCTTCAAACAAACAAACAAAAAAATGGAGACAGAAGCTGTTCAGCGAAGATATTTTTGTGGACTCTGTTTTTTATGTATTCCTTCTAGCTAAATAAGCATAAGGTATGATCATTAAATGTGAGTGTAAAATTCTCTAAGTTTGTGCCCTGGCTCTGCTACTTGTTAGCTGTTTGACTCTAACTCTAGTTACCATGCCTCAAGTTCCTCATCTATAAAATGGGAACAAAATAGTACTCACCTCAAAGGATTATATGAGGATTACATTGCATCTAGCTCCTAGCACAGTGTTTGGCACTTAGTAAGTAATTGCTAAATAGTAGTTGTTATTAGGATAGTGGAGTTATGAGGTGATAAAGGTGTGAGCTAAGGCAAAGGCAGTGGGGTGTCTACTGAGGGCAGAATTGTTGGGAGATCTAAAGGTAGGGAAATGTGCACAGAGTAAGATAAAGAAACTAGCAACAGGTAATGGAGGGTAGAACAGTTTTCTCCATCATACGTTGTCCTGAGAGGTGGTTCCCCCAAAGCCCCTATTATCAAGGTTCAGTTTTCACTGAGCCTGTGTTCAATAATCAAGTTTATCAGCCACAAGTACTTTAGCAAAATTCTTCTTCCAGTTAACTGAGAGCTAAAAGGATAGCCATTTGGAATTGAGCCATAAGACAGAATGTGTTAGAGGGGTGAAAATAGAGCACAGGGATCTTTCAGGAAGAGGAGCATCTGTGGCATCAGGTGTGTGCTTTGTGCCAGGCATAGCACAAACTCTCTATAAATGTTAGCTAGTATCATTAAAACTGTACTAGTTGCCTGGGACAGATAGAGGCAGTGCCAGGGTAACTGAGTGGAGTTACGGAAAATCCAAAAGAGAAATGTTGATAGTTTGCCTATTTAAAGTGTGTGTGTGTGTGTGTGTGTGTGTGTGTGTGTGTGTGTGTGTATGCATGTATGCTAGAGTACAAAGTGAGAGGTAACAAGGTCCAAATTGGTTTTGTTACCATGGAGATAATTAGCTGTTTGAATTCTTTCAGAGAGTAACCATAATTCCAGATAGAGTGGAGGATCACAGTATGATTACTTTTCAGTGAATTATTTTGGGGCAAGGTCCATGTCTTACTCATCTCATGTGCACATCATTAGTTCTTGTTCAGTAGTGGTCATTCAATATATGGTTGTAGAAGGGAGGAGAAAGGGAAGAATAAAGGAAAGAAGGAAGGAAGGAAGGAAGGAAGGAAGGAAGGAAGGAAGGAAGGAAGGAAGGAAGGAAGGAAAGGGAAGGAAGGAAAAAAAGGAAGGAAAACAAAGGAAGGAAAAAAATAAAAGAAAATGGATTATGAGACAATGAGTACAGATCTGCCCCAGAGACTTTTGGAGGTAAATGGAGGCTTCTGACCTGTTTCTATTATTCTAAAATGGGTATTTCCTTTATCACTCACAATGATAAATAGTAAACATTCAACAAGGATAGTAATCCCGGCTTTTGCCTAGAAATGAATATGAATTTGGCATGGGGAAAAGTAGAAGCTGGACCAGGATTTATTTTTATGTGCTAAGAGTGAGATGAGAGAAATATATGGCTCCAATCCATTCAATTTATGTACCACTTAATGAGATCCAAGTTTGCTGCTCACTCTGGGTAAAGGCAAAGCAAGGATAAGAGCTAAAAGCCAATTCAGTTATATAAAATCAATAAATATGTATTAAACACCTACTTTGAGTAAATTAAGTAAACATTGAGCACCTACTCTTTATAAACACAGCAGAAGTTACAAATGGTCCCCTACCCTAGGGAATTTACAATCTAGGTGAGGACTAAAGTTTAATATATTTAAATAAATAATGAAAAATGCAAGTCAGAATAAAATTCAGTTTAGCAAACATTTGTTAAGCACTTGCTACGTACCATACATTGTAGATTCAATGATTAATAATAAGAGAAAATGGGGGCTATTAGCAAGATAGTGGAATACGAAGCTCCAGGTCCTCATGGAAACATCAAATCAACAACTAAGTACTAACTAAAATAACTTTACAGGAGATCTAGAAAACACTCAGAGATCAATAGTAACCAAGAAAATGCCCAATCAAGAAAAAGCTACATTCAGAATGGTAGGAAATTTAATGGCATTTTACTCACCTTTCCCTTACCCGATCCCCAGTGTAGTGTAACATGTTTGGGAAGAATGAGCTTAATCCCCAGTTCCCTCTCTTTGAATAGAAGGAGCAGAGGGGAATTTGTTTGCAACATTTTGGACTGCCTGTAGGTTACCCAAGGAACTGGTTTCTATCTTACCTGACTCAGAGCTCAGAAAGGGAATGGTGGCATAGTTTCAAACTCAGGCTGAAAGCCATGGAGGTAATGGCAAGTATCGCAACATGTGAAAATTGTTGCAGCAAAGGAATTTTGGGCAAAGGAATCTATATATATATATATATAAAAGCCTAAGCAACCGAATGGCCAGTCAACCGGTCACTATGATGTGCACTGACAACCAGGGGGCAGATGCCCAATGCAGAAGCTGCTCCCTGGTGGTCAGTGCACTCCCACAGCCAACCTCCCACAGCCCCTCCCTCCCCCACCCCCACCCCCTCGCCAACCTCCTACGGTCCAGATGGCCCTGATTGCCAGCCAGGCCGAGGGACCCCACCCGTGCACCATTCGTGCACCGGGCCTCTAGTACAATATAATATCTAAGGCCCCATGAAGATGCAGAGGTGAAACTCTACAAAGTTAAGACATTTAAAAGCAGCTGGAGGGAAAAAGTGCCACATGAAAAGTGCATTAAACTTTCAATAATTAAAACAAAACCAAACCAAGATATTCAGCTGAAGATGGTCTTGAATAATTAAATGAAAAATGAAGTTGCTAAAAAATAATATTAAAATGCATTTATAGATAATTCCCTGTCAAAATTTATAAAGAGAAGAATCCAGTTCTAGAAATAAAATGATTAACTAGATAAGAGATTCAAGCTAACATCAGATTTTTCAACTGTAATTGTAAATACTAAGAAAAACAATTTTGACAGAGTACTAAAGGAGAATGTGTCTACAAATGTATAGATTTAATTTATACTTCTATGCTCTGACATAAAGGTTTTTAGTAAAATAATTATATTATATTTATATAAAATATTATCTAATTGCCTTTTATCCCATAACCATATTAAACTGAATTAAGGAAACTCTTCTAAAAAATAAATAAAATAAAAATAGCCCCAGACAGTGTGTCTCAATGAGTTGAGTATAGTCCCAGACACTGAAAAGTTGCCAGTTCAGTTCCCAGTTAGGACAAATGCTCAGTTTGCCGGCTTGATCCCCAGTGGGGAGCATGCCAAGAGGCAGCCAATCAATGTCTGGCTCTCATATCAATCCCTTTCTCTTCCTCTCTCTCTGAAAAGCAATTTTAAAAATTCTTTAAAAAGAAATAAAAAATAAAAACAGCTGGAGGAAATTTAAAAAAAATACACAACTCCAGACAGGATGTATGCCCAAAAAAGATCTGAGAAGAATTTAAAAGCTTTCACCCTGGACTGATCCTAAGGCTCAGAGGCCTACTAATTATTGAGGGTCTTCCACATTGGTCTGCAGAGACTGGAACAAATTGCTGCCTTTACTAAAGCCCAATTTTGAAAAAAAATCACAAGATACAAAAACACAGGAAGAACTGGCCCAATTCAAGGGATAAAATACATCTCTAGAAATGACGCACATCAAGCTTACTAGACAAAAACTTTAAAACAGCTATCTTACATATGCTTAAAGAGCTAAAGGAAAATACAAGTAACTAAAGGAAATAAAGTGCTATAGACTTCATTGCTACCCCCCCCCCATTCATATAATGAATCCTACTCCCCATGTGATGATATTTAGAGATATGGATCTTGGAAGTAATTGGGCTTAAATGAGGTCATGTGAGTGGGGCTCTCATGATGGGATTAGTGCCTTCATTAGAAGAGACACCAGAGAGGTTGCTCATGCTTTCTCTCTCTATCATGTATGGACACAACAAGAAGGTGATCGTCAAACAGAAATTCTGAAGCTGAAAAATAAAATAAGTGAATAGAAAACTTCAGTAGAGGATTTCAAGAGCAATTTCAAACAAGCAGAAGAAAAAATCAGCAAAGTTGAAGACAGATAATTTGAAGTTATAAAGTCTGAGGAGCAAAAAGAAAAGAATGAAGAAAAGTGACCAGAGCCTAGGGGACTTATGGGTTACCATTAAACACAGCAGTATGCATATTGTGGGAATCCCAGAAGGAAAAGAGTGAAAAGGGCAGAGAGATTATTTAAAGAAATAATAGCTAAAATTTTCCTAAATTTGAGAAACGTCATAGATATACAAATATAAGAGGCTCAATAAACTCCAAGGAGGGTAACCCCCCAAAAAGCCCACATAAAGGCACAGTATAACCAAACAGTCAAAAGAGAATGATAAAGAGAATCTTTAAAACAGCAAGAGAAAAGTGACTTGTCATATATACAGGATTCCCCCATAAGGCCATAAGCAGATTTCTTAGCAGAAACCTGGTAGGCTACAAGATAGTGGGATAATATATTTTAAACGCTGAAAGAAAAATAAACTTTCAACTGAGAATTCTATATCTAGAAAAACTGTTCTTCAAAAATGAAGAAGATAAGTACAAGACAAACAAAAGCTGAGGACATCTAATCCTACTAGATCTACCCTGAAAGAAATGCTAAAGGAAATCCTCCAAGTTTTAATGAAAGAATGCTCATATGAAGCCATATGAAAATATAAAGTTCTCCAGTGTAGGTAAATACATGGATAGATATAAAAATATCATTATTATAATTTTTGTTTAACTTCACTTTGTATTCTAAATAACTTAAAAGATGAGTGCATTGAAAGTATAAATCCATGTCAATGGGTACACAATACATAAAGATATAATTTGTGACATCAATAACATAAAAATGGGGAGTGGGTAGAGCTGTAAAGGAACAGAGATTTTTTATATGATTGAATTTAAATTGAATCAATTAAATATAGAATGTCATAACTTTAGGTTGTTATGTGTAACCCCCATGGTGACCACAAATGAACTATCTATAGAATATACACAAAGGGAAATAAAAATAAGTAAGAGTATGGAATTGACATGCCCCAAGGAGCAGAAAATGAAGGCCCTTCACTGGGGATGGGAGGAAGGTTGCTAGCCCTCTTTGGCAATGAATCTCACTTGGTTGCATGCACCTGATTAATTCATTTCTTCCAGGAATTTCAGACTGATGTCAATCAAGAACTAAGTTACAGCATCATTTCATGCTGCCCTGCTCTCTTTGCATGGAAATCTCAGCACACTTGCACTGGAGGTTTGGCTTAGTGGAGAAACAAGCCTCCATACAGCTTTCAGATATTTCTGTCATTCTTGATCTCCTATTGGTTATTCTCTGGTACTATCCCTAAACTGGGACCCTATGAAGCCTTAGGGAGGTTTTTTCTTTTTAATCCTTATTGTTGAGAGTATTACATATAACCCCCTTTTCCCCCATTGACCTCTCTCACCTCACCCCTGCCTCCCTTCCCCAGGTCTTCACCACCCTATTGTCTGTGACCATGGGTTATGCATATACACATATGAGTTCATTGGTTGATCTCTCCGCCCACTTCTGACCCTTCCCTGCCATCCCACTGAGGTTTGACAGTCAGTTCGATGTTTAAATATCTCTGGGTCTATTTTTGTTCATCAGTTTATGTTGTTCACTAGATTCCACATATGAGTGAGATCATGTGATACTTACCTTTCTCTGACTGCCTTATTTCGCTTAGCATAATGCTCTCCAGGTCCATCCATGCTGTTGCAAATGGTAAGAGTTCTTTCTTTTTACAGCTGCATAGTATTCCATTGTGTAGATGTACCAGTTTTTTAATTCACTCATCTACTGATGGGCACTTAGGCTGTTTCAAATTCTTAGCTGTTGTAAATCGAGCTGCTATGAACACAGGGATGCATATATTTTTTCTGATGAGTATTTCTGATTTCTTAGGATATATTCCTAGAAGTGGGATCAAATGGTAGTTTCATTTTTAATTTCTTGAGGAAACTCCATACTGTTTTTCACAGAGGCTGCACCAGGCTGCATTCCCACCAGCAGTATACAAGGGTTCCCTTGTCTCCACATCCTTGCTAACACTTGTAGCTCATTGATTTGTTGATGATAGCCATTCTGACAGGTGTCAGGTGGTGCCTCATTGTCATTTTGATTTGCATCTCTTGGGTGATTAGTGACTTTGAGCACTTTTTCATATGCCTTTTGGCCTTCTATATGTCCACTTTCCAGAATTGTCTATTTAGGTCCTTTTCCCAGTTTTTCATTGGATTGTTTATCTTCAAAGAAGAACTAACACCTATCTTCCTCAAACTATCCAAAAAAATTCAAGAGGAAGGAACACTTGACAGCTCTTTCTATGAAACCAACATTACCTTAATTTCAAAACCAGATAAAGACACTACAAAGAAAGAGAATTACAGGCCAATATCCCTCATGAACATAGATGCTAAAATCCTCAACAAAATTCTTGGAAATTGGACCCAGCAATACATTAGAAAGATCATACACCATGACCAAGTGGGAGTTATTCTAGGGATGCAAGGATGGTACAATATCTGCAAATTAATGAAAGTGCTACATCATATAAATAAACTGAAAGATAAAAACCACACAATCATATCAATTGATGCATAAAAAGCATTCGACAAAATCCAACACCCTTTCTTGATAAAAAAAAACAACTCTCAACAAGTGGGAATAGAGGGATCATACCTCAACATAATAAAAGCCTTATATGACAAGCCCACAGCCAACATCATACTCAATGGGCAAAAATTAAAACCATTTCTCCTAAGAAAAGGAGCAAGACAAGGATGCCCACTTTCATTACTCCTGTTTGACCTAGTCCTGGAAGTGCTAGCCATAGTGATCAGACAAGAAGAAGAAATAAAAGGCAACCAAATTGCAAAGGAGGAAGTAAAACTCATTATTTGCAGACATGATATTGTACATAGAAAACCCTAAAGACTCCATAAAAAAAACTACTAGATTTAGGGTGAGGGCATGAGTGGGGGGGATGGGGGGTAATGTGGGGATAAGGACACATATGTAATAACTTAATCAATAAAGAAATTTAAAAAACTACTAGATTTAATAAATTAATTCAGCAATGTAGCAGGATATAAAATTAACACCCATAAATATGTGGCATTTTTATACACCAATAATGAACTCTCAAAACTAAAATAATAATAATAATAATAATAATAATAATAATAATACAACCCCATTTAACATTGTAGCCTTTGGGAGTTTTAAGGGGAGGAGAAAATTATCTTTGTTGTTTTTAAAAAATTATAATTGTTGTTGAAAGGATTACAGATGTTCACCCTTTTCTCCTCCATTGATCATCCTCCTTCCTGCTCCTGCCCACTCCCGAGGCCTTCACTGCATTATTGTCTGTGTCCATGGGTTATGCATATCTTATATAATAAAAGGGTAATATGCAAATTGACCCTAACAGCAGAATGACTGGGAATGACTGGTCACTATGACACACACTGACCACCAGGGAGCAGACACTCAATGTAGGAGCTGCCCCCTGGTGGTCAGTGCACTCCCACAGGGGGAGCTTTGCTCAACCACAAGCCAGGCTGATGGCTGCCAGCACAGCAGTGGTGGTGGGAGCCTCTCCCGCCTCCTCAGCAGCACTAAGGATGTCCGACTGCAGCTTAGGCCTGCTCCCCGCTGGCAAGTGGACATCCCCGAGGGCTCCCAGGCTGCCAGAGGGATGTCTGACTGCCAACTTAGGCCTGATCCCCTGGGGAGCGGGCCTACACCAGCAGGTGGACATCCACCGAGGGGTCCCAGACTGCGAGAGGGCACAGGCCGGGCTGAGGGACCCCTCCTCTCCCGAGTGCACAAATTTTTGTGCACCAGGCCTTTAGCCTATATATATAAAAGCATAATATGCAAATCAACCTGACAGCAGAATGACCAATCAGCTATGATGTGCACTGACCACCAGGGGGCAGATGTTCAATGCAGGAGCTTCCCCCAGCCTGCAGGCTCCTATTACCCAATGGGGGCCTACCTTTCAACCTCTTGGTCCCTCCTCCAGGCCAGCAGGCTCTGATCATCTGATTGGGAACTGGGAACTGGGGGTGGGTAGTGGCGGACGCGAGTGGCACCAGGGCCCTGATAGCCCTGACGATGGTGGAGGTGGGGGGCGGGGCCAGCTGCCAGCAGCCAGGAAAGTTCAGCCCTGATCGCAGACCTGGCCTAGGGACCCTACCCATGCACAAATTTTGTACACTGGGCCTCTAGTATGCATATAAATTCTTTGGTTAATCTTTTATTGCCTCCTCTACCCCCTTCCCTCTGAGATTCTAGAGGTGAGTTTTAAGGTGAGCTTCTTTTTGTCATATCTCCCCTAAAATCTTCTTGTCATTTCTTCACAGCTATCAAAAGACTACAGCAGAATTCCCACCTTCATGTTGAGGAGGAAGCCTCCCCCCTCCCACCCTATTTCTTACCAGTGTTCATTTAGGAGAAACTTTGTATAGAAGGGTGACAGGACTGATGTGTGAGAATTATTGGGAATCTGCAGTGCAAGGGAAGGGCAGGACTGAAAAAATCTAGGAAGCTTTTAAAGAGAGGGGCTACTTAGTTCAACTAACAATTATTAAATACCAGATTTTAATACTCCCCAGCAGAATTTTCACATGATACTCAGTTTGAGAGCTAGATTAACTATAGAGTTTAGATCCCAAGAAGATAAAATTTCCATTATATTGGCTAAGTAAATGTGTGGGTGAATGTATGTATGTATGGATAGAGCATGTATGAACAGATGGATTGATGTTGGATATATAGTTGAAGAGATGTTGATTGGAAGGATGGATGGAAGGATGGCTGGCTGGACGGAGAATTTTACTGAGACAAAGCCAAAAAAATCTCAAGTTGATCGCTTGTTTTCTGATTTTCTTTTTTTTTGAAGTTCAAGACATCATGTAATACCTCTTGCTCATTTCCCATTACTTTCATTAGATTTTAAGTGTGCCCAATAGTGGTGCAAATGCTGTATCTTAACTATTTCAATACATTTGAATGACATTAATTCTCACTGTAAAAATATAAGGTACAAGTCAGTTTGTAGTCAGCTGAACTCTTTCCACTGTTTTATAATTTTGGAAACTTGAAAATAATTAATGCCAAGAAACCTACCCTCACCCTTGTCCCAACTAAATTGCAAAGTGAACTAGTGAGGTGGTCAAAGCCAATTATTTGAAATGGCTCATCCATTGGAAGCAAGACATTTCACTCATTAGCATATACATGCAAATTGATTACCTACTATGAGACAAATAAAGCATAGCTCTTATTTTGGGGGAGTTCACAGTCCAGTGGGAGAAATAAATATGTGAAACAGGGAACTAAAATACAGTAATAAGTACTAGATTAGAAGTAAATAGAAAGGGCTGGGGGAGTATAAAGCAAGAGGTGATTAACTACTTGAGATGATCAAAGAAGGCTTCTTATAGAAGGTCAGTATTAGGAATCCCTGGAGGATAACCCAAGAAGATTTAGACTTCTTCCTACAGAAAAAGGGAAACCAATGAAGGACTTATTTGAACAGAGAACAGAGTAGCAAAATATATTTCAACCCTTTTTGGCTGACGCTGGCCCATCATCATGCTCAGTTTGACTGTAAATGTCTATTGCTGAATCAGTTCTGATTTCTAAACATTTGGTGAACCAAATCAGAGGTTGGAGCAGCTTTTTCTTTGTTGCTGCTTGTTTGATTGTCTATTGTTATTGTTGTTTCTTTTGCCTCTAATATAATTAGTCTTCATCATTCTCAGCCTCCTTTGACTTTTTAGCAGTGGTGAGAACACTCTTATTTTCAACTTTGGCATTCTCTGTCTCTCATTTAACCAGACATCTGTGGATAGAATTCAGGGGGTCTATGAAGTTGGATGAGAAAAAAAGTATATTTCTATTTTTACTAATCTTTAACTGAAATTTAGCTTTGTCTTCCATTACAAATGTAGGGAATAAACAACAGTAGTATTAGCAGTAGTTGCGACTTTGTTCCCAATAAAAATCAGTTTTTTCTTAAAAACTACAACATTATAACATTACAACTGTTGCCAATGTCTTGAAATATCATTTTTGCTGATCACTATTTTGAAATTATATTAGTTATGAGACCTGCTGCTAAAATTTGTTTAACATGTTAATAAAGAATTTCATACATGACTATATCACAAAAATTTTAATAGAGTTATTTCAATATAGTTGGTTTCTAATCCTATATATTTAATTTTATACATTTATAAATATTGTTCTGAGAGGGACTAATAGGTTTCATCTGACTGTCATGAGGGGTAGGGGCTCATAGCACAAAAATAGTTAAGAGGCCAAATTTTGCATTTCTTGTAATTGCTTACTTTAGAAAGTAAGGAATAACACATTTCTTTTTTGATCACCATGGTGGCATTTTTCATCCAGAAATTTGTCCAAGCTTGTAAACATTTGGATCAAGACTCTTGAAGCCCATTAAAATGGGGTTGTATTGTATAGCTATATGCAAAGAAGGAACATTATGTGAGCAACTCTGGTTTTCAGCCAACCTTGATTCTTCAGGGCCCCCAGATCTCTGGGTGCGAGATAATCCATTTATTGCTCTACTTGTAGTGAGTGCTCACTCTTGTTATTTGAAGAAACAGAAGTGAGATTCAAATAGCTCACAGTACTTCATTTAACTCTTTTTCTTCCCTGGTGCCCCTATGGCTGTACTTGTATAGGTCAAATGAAGATAATGAAAAACAAAAGGAAAACTGCCCAATGCTGAGCACAAGCTAAGCTGGTACTCACAGTCAGTTTATAGAAAAGAAAGCGGCATGGAGGACTTTTACATTTTATCTGGGGATGGGGTAATTTTACTCCATTTGCCTTTCTCCTGATTACTGAAGTGGCTTAATTGTCAAGAAAATGAAGTAGTTTGGTTCAGCTCCCTGGCAACTCAGGGCCTAATGATGTAGGTACTTAATGAGCCAGATCTTCTTCCAGTCCTTTTCTTAAAGAGCTCTTCATGGGCTCATTGTCAGTTCCTGTCTCCCATGCTCATGTACTTGTTTTCTTTTCCCTCATTACCAGCAGGCAGAAAGGTCAACTCACACACATACACCTGTCAGAGAATGACACATTGAGAATTTGAGATGTTTATACATGCATACATAGTCACATTGTAACTTGATTTATTTTCACCAGATTTAGGTATGCTGAACCTGAAACATCCCAGTTTTGGATAGTGAGAGCTGAATAGAGCTCTCATATTCACAACCTCCCTCTGCATACACAAGGATCACACACATGACCATAACCCCCTATACATGCATGTCACATGTAGCTGTAAGAAGTCAAATCTTCACAACCATCACCTATGTCTGTAAGAAATGGTACTTGTTCAAGCATACATGTCTGTGAGGAGTGCACATTCCCAAATGTGCCAAGCCACTCCTCTTCCTCCTCCCCATCCCTGCACACAAACACACACACAGACAGACAGACACACACACACACACACAGAGGCATTCATGACACACAGTCTTTTTTTTTAATATATTTTATTGATTTTTTACAGAGAGGAAGGGAGAGAGATAGAGAGTTAGAAACATCGATGAGAGAGAAACATCGATCAGCTGCCTCCTGCACATCTCCCACTGGGGATATGCCCGCAACCCAGGTACATGCCCTTGACCGGAATCGAACCTGGGAACTTTCAGTCCGCAGGCCGACGCTCTATCCACTGAGCCAAACTGGTTTCAGCATGACACACAGTCTTAAGGCACACAGTCCTAAGGGTTGAGGGAGTACTTACCTAATAGGCACCACACCGATCTGAAAAGGCCCCACATTGGCCTGCATTCACCTTATTGTTTCTGCTGACATGGTGAAAAGTAACTCACTTTGACTTTCTTCTAATTTTGGTAGACCCTGAGCTGGCAAAGAAAGAACTTAGGTGGGCCCCCTTTATGAGACTTTTCTCAGCATGTGGTAATGCAACTCGCTTGGCTAAGCTATCTCACTAGTTATAGTATACACTGGGATGTCTGCCACCCACGCCTATTAAAGAAGATTCTCCCACACCAAATTAGCCATTTGAAAATTGAGTGTGACTCCCATTTGGCTAATTGCTTTTAGGGAGTCAATCAAAGCCCCTCACTTAATTCCAGCCCACACTCAGTTAGAAATTCCTAAATAACACTATGGTTGGGGCAGCGGCTAGAGCAGCTACAGTTGCTACAATGGAGACAGCCTGGTATGATGGCTTGGGCCCAGTAGGAACTCCTTAAAGGGGATTAATAAAGCTTCCGAAGCTGACAGTGAGGAGAAGCTGACGAGATGTTGCCAACCACTTGGTTTGAACATAAGCTGAGCACTGAGAAATGCTGGGCTCAGTGACCAGTGGAGTATGAGAAGCCCTAGATCTACCTGCACAACCTTAGGTCAGGGCAGAGGAGACATTGAAGCAGGCCAAGAGGTGATTTTTGGGTTCACACCCCTCCCCTAGAGTTACAAACTTGCCTAGATATTTTTTCTCAACCTTTTCAAGGGCTATGCCATGGATTTATTCTTCTATGAATAAGCAGGTTAATGAAGCTTCTGTCTGGAATCATATTGTGTTAATATCTATTGCTATGTAACTAATTACCCCAAACTTAGTGGCTTTACACAAAATACATTAATACCTTCATTTCTGTGGGTCAGAAGTCCAGGCACAACTTAGCAGGGTCTCTAACAAGGCTGCATAAATGCGTTGGCCAGGGGTGTAGTCATCTCACTGCTCAACTGGGAAAGGGTCCATTTTTTAAACATATTCATGTGGTTGATGGAAAGATTACGTTCCTTGTGGGTGGTTGGACTGAGGGCCAAAGGCTGCCCTCAGTGCCTTGCCACGTGGCCTCTCCAGTGTGGCAGTTTACTTCATCAATGTGTCCAAACTGAAAAGGCAATGAAGAAAGAATGCTGGCAAGATGGATTAACAGTCTTTGGTAACTTAATCACTGAAGTGAAATTCCATCATTTTTGCTATACTTTGCTCCTTAGAAGCAAGTCACTAGGTCCTGCCCACACTCCATGGCTGTGGATACCAGAGGAGGGAGCACTGAGATCCCTGTCAGAAGCTGTTGGACAGGGAATCAGGAATCTTGTTTTGTTTTTCCAGTTTTATTCAGGTATAATTGACAAATAACATAGTCTAAGTTTAAGGTGTATAACATGCTGACTTGACATCTAATCTAATAAAAGAGAAACATGCAAATTGACCACACCTCTGCTATCCCCAAGCCACGCCCACCAGCCAATCAGAGTGACTATATGCAAATTAACCCAACCAAGATGGAGGCCAGCAGCCACAGAGCTGGAGCAAGCAGGAGGCTTGGTTGCCCCAGCGATGGAGGAAGCCAAGCTTCCCGCCTGCCCTGGCCGGCTGTGGCCTCCACTCAAGGCAACAAAGTTTCAATTATAGAAGATAAATAAATCCCAGACACCTGCTTCCAGCCAGCCTCCACTGGGAGCTTGGGTGGCTGGGGGCTGTGGCCAGCCCCTCACCCAGGATGGCCACACCCTCATGGGGTGAGGGTCCCCACTGGGGGGCTTGGCCAGCCTGCAAACAGCCATCAGCCCCTCATCCAGACTGGCCAGGCACTCTAGCAGGACCCCCCACTCTGAAGGGGCTATGGCCAGCCTGCAAAAAGCCATAAGCCCCTCATCCAGGCTGGCCAGGCACCCCAGCAGGACCCCCACCCTGATCCAGGACACCCTTCAGGGAAAACCAGCCAGCCCCCACCCATGCACCAGGCCTCTATCCTATATAATAAAAGGATAATATGCAAATTGACCCTAACAGCAGAACGACTGGGAATGACTGGTCACTATGACATACACTGACCACCAGGGGGCAGACTGTCAATGCAGGAGCTGGCCTCTGGTGGTCAGTGCGCTCCCACAGGGGGAGCTCTGCTCAGTCACAAGCCAGGCTGCCGACTGCCAGTACAGCAGCAGTGGTGGGAGCCTCTCCTGCCTCCTCAGCAGTGTTAAGGATGTCTGACTGCAGCTTAGGCCTGCTCCCTGCTGGTAAGTGGACATCCCCTGAGGGCTCCCGGGCTGCCAGAGGGATGTCTGACTGCCAGCTTAGGCCCAATCCCCCAGGGAGCAGGCCTAAGCCAGCAGGTGGTCATCCCTGAGGGGTCCCAGACTGCGAGAGGGCACATGCCAGGTTGAGGGACCCCCCCCCCGAGTGCACAAATTTTTGTGCACCAGGCCTCTAGTATTTATATATTGCAATATGAGGAATAATCTCTTCTAATTCTGCCTCTGTTGTTGGCTAGCTGGGGAACCTTGGACAATTTCCTTACTTCTCTTTCCTAACTTTCACTTACTATAGGATGGGGACACATAATAGCCATCATAAGGATGAAAAAAAGTAAAAAATATTCTGAGGAACTTTTAGTAAATATTGTTTTATGGGGTGGGGGTTAAGGGTCCATCTACCTGCATCCTTTCAGGAGAATGGAGTGCAATGTTAAAGTCATAGGATATTGAGCTGGTTGCTTGGTTTAAGTCTGAGCTGTGACATTAATTCTGTGACCTTGGTCTAGCTACTTAATGACTCTAAACACCCATTTGTTCATCTGCAAAATGGGAATGATAATAATTCCTACCTAACAGAACTGTAAGATATAAATAAAATAATGATTATAAAACATTTATCAGGGTAATTGGCACACAATAAGATATCAATAAATGTGATTTATTAATTTTATTGGTGCTGTTGTTGTTATTATTATTATTATTATTATTATTATTATTATTATTTTGCAATCATGTCAGGGGAGTATAATTTCATATACTCTTGAAAAAGAATTACACAGTCTCATCCCTTAGGCCATTCTAGTGTCATCACCCCAGCAGAGCTGGGTACTCTTTCTCTAGATTTCAAGCTTTCTTCTCCCCTTCCCTTGCATACACATACACTCACACACAAACACACATGCAAGTACATACATTCTATACTTTCTTTCTATATTTTCTCTATGAGCAAACTAGTAACTGCTAGAGAGTAAAATTGAAGGATAACCTATTTTCTGGGAGATGGTCACAGTAACCTACTCAGAAGGCTAAAATATTAACAGAGAAGAATAGATTTAGATAGATAGATGATAGATAGATAGATAGATAGATAGATAGATAGATAGATAGATAATAGATGACAGATAGATTATTTTGAAGCCAAGAGATTGTCCAAAAATGATCCTGAAAGTAAAAATGGAGGTCACCTTCTATAAGCAAGAGATTGTGGCCAAATGCTTCCGTGATCATATGGTCATTACTTCTCCACTCTCCCATTTCCAACAATGTATGAAATCCAATTTTACATAGGCTTCTTTGGTTGATCTTTTAGAAAACCTCTTTTATTACTCCATGGATGCTGCTGTTTCCATCTTTTGGTAATTTTCCAGGTCAGGGCAAGTACATTGCAAAGAGGCCAAAGGGTGTGCTTGCTGTCACCAGTAATCTACTGTTTTTCCAAGAACAACCTCTGCATCCTGTCTGAGATACTGCACTTGCTTGAAATTGACCTTGACAGCTGTACGGAACCTGTAGTATAGTGGAAAGAACTCTAGACTACCGAAGAGACCTAGGTTTTCCTTTCACCTCTGCTATTAACAAATCATATGACTTTAGGTAAGGCGTCCTCTGAGCCTCGTTTCCTTATCTTTTCAATGACAGTTGCCCTGCTGACCTCATGGCCTTGTTGGGAGGCTCAACTGAGATGTCAGGAAAGCATCCTGAAAGGCATTCAGTTCTATGCTAATGCAGGGTCAGATTCTGCTTTTTGTTTTAACTCCTGCACTCTACAGGGACTTGCCCAGATCTCTAAGTCCAGTTTATTCACCATTATATAGCCACTGCAATGTCAAGAGGGAGTTGTACACAGTTGACTGAATTTCCCAAACCACCTATATTGTTCTTTACTGTGGATAACTGACACCATGCTGGAGACTGAATGGCGCCTGTTATGAGAGCTGATTGGAAGTGGTTTGGTGTGCCAGCAGGCAGAGGTTGTGGTCATGGCTGTGAGACATTAGTAGCTAGATATTTTCAGGCTTTCTTAGTGAGAAAAAGAAAAAAATACAAAATGCTTTCAAAATAGAATTTTAAATGCTGTGCAACTGTAAGATATTATGTTTTAGTCTCCCTCACTTATTATTATTTTTACTCTGTGTTGAGCACAGTGCTAAGTTTTTTTTACAAGCAGTATCTAATTCCATTTTAACTTCAACCCGGTGAGGGAACTATTAAGTATATGAGCAAATTGAAGTTCTGAGAGAAGTTAAATAGCTTTCTCAAGATCAATAGCCTCTCTCCAAAGTCATCTTAAGAGGTGAATGAAACCAGCCCCAAATTACAGGTCAGATGTAAGTAAATAAACAGAGAGGTAAGTAAACTCCTCAAGGCCAAATGTCTAGTCAGTGGAAGAACCTTACCAAAGCCCATTCCTTATTATCTGTATTGGATATCACCATTTCCATCAGCTCATTAATCTCTAAGCATCCATTCCTTGAATGCATACTTGGTGCAGGGAGCTTGCTGAAAGGATGTGGCACTGAACAGAGACCAGAGTCCAGGTGAGACATAAATAGACAAGAGGCTAAATTTTCCTGTCCAAGGCAGTATGCTGAGTGGCTATTGAGTAAGTATATATGTGACCCAGACCATAGCTGCTTCCTCACACAGGCCCAAAGCAAACCATTATGTGTCAAAGGGCCTAAACATATAGGCTTAATAAACTTATTTCCAAATTACTTTACAGAAAGCTTGTTCAATTTCTGCTAGCCATGTATAAGAGTGGCAATAGGACATTTCTTGTCAGCATTAAGTCCACTAATTTTTTTTTAAAAAATGATTATTTAATGCACAAAATTTTTATCTGACTTGCTTCATTTTTATATACTTTATTACTAGGTGAGGTTGAATAGTTTTCATATATTTACTAGTGTTCTGGTACACAGATTCAAGCACATTGAAAGGAAATTAATTAGAAGTAACATTTTAATATTGCTATTCGCCCTTTCTCTATAATAGAAATGTCAATCAAATTCACGATCAACAATGACAGATTGAAACACACGGGTGCAATTGGTGCCAGCAAGAGCTTTATATGTATTGTGCATATGCGAGTCAACTTAGCCTTTTATATATATAGAATAAACCTGCTTAATTAGACCTGCTTTCTGATTTAGTTAAACTTTTTCCAGCCCAGTGAAGCACCCCAACTCCTCTTTCTGGTATTTGTCAGCAACACAGCAGTAGATTCAACATGAAGCAGATTATTATTGCAGATCACACAGGGAGAACAAAAGGTAACATATTTAACTGTAGCAGTGTTTGACTATATTGTGTGCAGTGAGAAAACCTGAAGTCATTTTCAAATTCTACCCATTTTTTACTTCTTTACAGTCAGGTCCAAGTTTCTAAACTTTCTAAATCTCTGTTTTCCTGTTAATGAAAAGAAAATAGGATTCTACCGAGTCTCCTATCTACCTACTCCAGGACTTCTGTGAGGATCAAATGAGATGAGGCACGTGAAAATGCTTCACAAACATTTGGTTAAAGTGTAAAATGTTTGCACCTGGCTATAAAGCAAGTCAGGTTCCTGGGCTGAAGAAACTCCAAGGAAGGTAGTTGCTAGGGAGAGAAAGCCAGGAGTTGCTACATGACGTCATTACCCAGTGCTCACAGTGACTATTTCTGGGCTGGGATGGGCTGGGCTGTGGGCTGCATTTTGCACCATGGGATCTTGGCACCGTTGGCTGCGATTTGGTCCGGTGTCACTCCGGCGTGGTGGCGGGACCTGTGTCCCACATGGGGGAAGCCAAGTGTTGGTTTGTAGGCACCAGGTCCGCGGTGCCATTTCTTTTTAAATGGCCAGTGAGCATCATGACAGCTCCTTCCTTGAGCATCTGCCCTCCGGTGGTCAGTGCATGTCATAGCTACCAGTCAGATGGTCGGATGGACACTTAGCCATATACATTGAGTGGCCAGATTATTATGACCACCCCATCAGTACTTCGTTGCACCACCTTTTGCCTTCAATACTGTGGCGATTCTTCTTGGCATTGACTCCACGAGATGTTGAAAGGTGCTGCGAGGGCCCTGACTGGTTTGGCTCAGTGGATAGAGCGTTGGCCTGCAGACTGAAGGGTCCCAGGTTTGATTCCAGTCAAGGGCATGTACCTTGGTTGTGGGCACATCCCCAGTAGGGAGTGTGCAGGAGGCAGCTGAATCGATGTTTCTCTCTCATCGATGTTTCTAACTCTCTATCCCTCTCCCTTCTTCTCTCTAAAAAAAGTCAATAAAATATATATTTTAAAAAAAAGAAAGGTGATGCGAGGAATCTGACACCATGCCTGATGAATAGCACTGTCCAGTTCTGTGAGATTTGATGGTTGTGGAACCAGCTGCCTGATGGCTCTTTTAACTTCATCCCACAAATGCTCAATTAGATTGAGATCTGGTGATTGTGGGGGCCACCTAAGCAAGGTAAAGTCTCCCTCATGTTCTAGAAACCACTCCTGCACAATATGAGCACCGTGGCATGGTGCATTGTCTTGTTGGAAGAAGCCATCTCCATTGGGATACGCCATCAACATGACAGGATGAACTTGATCAGCAACGATACTTAGGTATGTTGTGCTATTCAGGTGTTGTTCCACACGAATTAAAGGGCCCAAATCATGCCAGGAAAACATGCCCCAAACCATAACACTGCCCCCACCAGCTTAAAGGGTTGTACTCATGCATGTGGGGTGCATGCTTTCATGTTGTTTCCACCAAATTCTCACTCTGCCATCTGCATGATGCAACTGGAAACGTGATTCATCAGACCACATGACTTTTTTCCAATGCTCAACTGTCCAATCCTTGTGTTCCTGTGTGAATTGGAGACATTTTATCTTGGTAACTGCAGACAGCAAAGGTGTTCGAACAGGCCTTCAGCTTCCATATCCCATATGATGCAGTGTACGGCTAATTTGCCTACAAACATCAGGTGGTCATAATAATCTGGCCACTCACGTTCATATATATCCCACATTCAAAGGCTGTTAAATCGCGTTGTTTACCCATATCTTCAGAAAAAACTCACTTCTACTGTCGTAAATAACCTGCTTCACTATTTATAATGGTCTGGCCCTCTAGTAACTTCAGCGTGAAATTATAGCTAATTTGCCTACAAACGTCCGGTGGTCATAATAATCTGGCCACTCAATATATATATGTAAAGCCAGCTACCAGAACAACCAGAATGACCAGAGACTAGAACACCACGGCCACTCACTCAGGCTGGCACCAACCCCCAGGGAGCGGTTAGGGGTGCCCCTAGGTAATGCGATAGGATGCGAGCGTGATGGGAGAAAGTAGAAAAATAGAGGGGAAGGTCTTAAGGGTCTGTGGGGTTGGGGTGGTCAGCCGGGAGTAGGTTTGGAGTGTGCTGGGGAGGAAGAGGAAGATCCAATTGGAAACGGTGCAGCACAGTACCTTTCTCATTGTGAACCAGGACAGTGCCAGCTGTGGACTGAATGGGCAGTTGTTTCATGAGTCTGTTTGGTACCGACATGTTCATGGCAGCAGCAGTACTCCCGAAACTTCACTGATTCCAAATAGTACACAGATATCAACATCAAAGAACAGAAAAATCCTCTCCAACTAGAGGCCCTGAAGGAAACACCATTTAAGGAGGGGCTAGAAAAACTGGAAGTATGGGACCAGAGGATTGTGGGATTTTGGAGGACACCTGGGCGACTATGGCTAGAACGTGAGCGCATGTACATAGTCAGCCCTATAGTCCTCAATCTTGCAGTATTTTGACGTGACTTCTGGTGGGAAATGATTTGTTTGTTACCTTGGTTTGAAGCAGAGGACAAGAGTGGGGAGTACGACCAGCTCTACCAGGAGTACACATGCACCTCCCAGGAACTGCAAATGAAGCACACCTCAATCGAAGCCTTCAATGAAACCATCAAAATCTTCAAAGAGCAGGACCAGACTCAAGAGAAGTTCAGCAAGGAGTATCTGGAGCGCTTCCCGTGTGAGGGCAATGAAAAAGAGATGCAGAGGATCCTGCTCAACTCAGAACGGCTCAAGTCTCACATCACTGAGATCCACGAGAGCTGCACGAAGCTGGAACAGGAACTGCAAACACAGGCCTTGTACAACCAGGCGATTGATAAGCGTATGAACAGCCTGAAGCCAGACCTCATGCAGCTGCACAAGATCTGAGACCAGCACCTGGTATGGCTCCCCCAGAAAGGCGCCTGGCAAAAGAAAATCAACGAGTGGTTGGGAATCAGAAATGAGACTGAAGACCAGTATGCACTGATGGAGGATGAGGATGACCTCCCCCACCATGAGGAACGAACCTGGTATGTGGGCAAGATCAACCGCACGCAGACTGAGGAAATGCTGAACGGCAAGCGGGATGGTACCTTCCTCATCCGTGAGAGCAGCCAGCGGGGCTGCTATGCCTGCTCTGTGGTGGTGGACAGCAATACCAAGCACTGTGTCATCTACAGCACGGACACTGGCTTGGGTTTTGTGGAGCCCTACAATCCAAGGGTCTCTGAAGGAGCTGGTGCTGCATTACCAGCACATGTCCCTCGTGCAACACAACGATGCACTTACTGTCACACTGGCACATCCCGTGCGAGCCCCGGGCTCTGCCCCCCCCCCCCACACACACACACACATAGCCCACTGACTCATACAGAGAAGGACTCCATCTTTTTGTCTGTCTGTCTCTCTTCTTTGTGAATCTTTCTGTCTCAATCTCTCTCTTGCTTTCCCTGAGTCTCTCCAGTCACTCTTTCTACCTCCAACTCTGTCCTCTCTGTCTCTCTTAGTGTCTGTACCTCTAAGTCTCTGTTAGAGGAGCATACCTCCTCCACCTCATGCCTCTTTTCCCCATGGGCACTGCCCTCCCCTGGCTCTGGCTGCCCCCACCAGTTCCTACAGTTCCCCTAAGCTTCCCCTGCCTGTACCTGCCATGTTTACAAAGGCCCCTGGGGTGCTCAGCCCCAGTCTGGTGCCCTGATTTTCAAGCCATAGACCTGGGGTCAGGGCAGGAAGAAGGCAGGAAGGAACTTCGCTGGGCCAC
>NW_005871050.1:24855160-24857830 GCF_000147115.1 Myotis lucifugus | reverse complement strand
CCCAGGCAAGTGGTTAGGGGAGATCAGGCAGGCAGGCAGAGTGTTAGGAGCCAGTGGTCCCTGGATTGCGAGAGGGATGTCCGACTGCCCTGTTTAGGCCTGATCTGTGGGATTGGGCCTTAAACCAGCAGTCGGACATCTCCCCAAAAGGTTCCAGATTGCAAGAGGGTGCAGGCCGGGCTGAGGGGACCCCCCACTACGTGCATGAATTTTGTGCACCGAGCCTCTAGTGTGTGTGTGTGTGTGTGTGTGTGTGTGTGTATATATATAATAAAAGGCCCATGGCCCTAACGTTGTAATGGCAGAATAACCAAACAACCAAACAACCGGTCACCAGGAGGTGCATGGAGCACCTCTTGTGGGTCAGGACTCACAGCTCTTGCAGCGAGGTGGGGCTCGCGTGGGGCTGGTGGGGCTTGCGTGGGGCTAGTGGGACTCGCGTGGGGCTGGCAGGGCTCACACGGCAGAGGCAGGGCCCGTGGCTCATGCAGGGTGGGTCTGGGGTCCCACGGCTCTCGCAGGGCAGGTCTGGGGTCCCACCAATGCAGCGGGTCTGGGTCTCGCGCGATTTTGCATGCTGGGCCTCTAATATATATATTAGCCATTTTGAGTTTCTCTTTTAGAAATTGTATTTTTTGCCCATTTAATCATTAGAGTCTTACTATTTTTCTTAACAAATGTGTAAACTCTTTATATATGAAGCTATCAACACTCTGTCATATTTGTGGTGATTGCTTTTTATAAGCTTTCCAATTCTCTGCAAGTGTTTTTTTTTTTTTTTCTGCAAGTGTTTTAAAATTGAGAGCAAGTCCACTAGGGTTTTGCATTGGTGTAAATGCCTTTTTAAATCTTCCCACATCTCTTGTTTGTTCAAAAACTAGTCTTTCTTTCCTTTGTATTTTGTTTTTTACCTCTCAATGAAAAGCAAGTATTTCAGTTATGGGCAGAAATAGAGTGAATATTGTTTTTCGCTTAATAATAGAGACTCAGCATAACTCTGGCAAGAAACAAATTGAGCCCATCAAGTAGCAGACAGCACAGGTATACTGTATTCTTAGTACAGTGTGTGGTGCATAGTAAGTGCTAAGAAAAACTGTTGTAAAATTAAAGCAGGCATGAATCTTCCCCAAGAATCATGTATCATCAGTTATAGTTACATGTCTTATCACCTGAATTATGAGGCAAACTACCTTTTTTTCTCTCAAATTATTTTTTCCCAATATTTGAAAAAAATCATCTGATTACATCAGGAACAGGATATCTGTAGGTATTCATAAGTCTTTAACACTAATAATCTCCCTTTCAACAATGGGTTCCCAAGGTGCCTCTGGTTTCTTATGAATACTATGAAGAGGCCTGCAACATAGTTATTAAAATCTCAGATTCTAGCCCTGGCCTAGGTGGCTCAGTTGGTTGCACCAAAAGGCCACCAGTTCAATTCCTGGTCAGGACACATGCCCAGGTTGTGGGCTTGATCCCCAGTAAGGGGCATGCAGGAGACGACCAACTGATGTTTCTCTCTCACTTCAATGTTTCTTTCTCTCAAGTCAATAAAAACATATTTTTAAAAAACATCTGAATTCAAATTCAACTTCTGCAACTTAACTAGCTATTTAGCTATTGGCAAATTATTTGACCTCTCTATGCCTGCACTTCCATCTCTGTAAAATAAATATGATAGCAGTTCCTCTCTCACAGAATAGAAGTGGTGCTAAGGATTAAGTGAGATAATGTATGCAGAGTATCAGATATAGAATAGGTAAGCATTCATTGAATGGTAGCTACAATTACATCAATAATAATAATAATGTATATGCTGGGGGCAGGAGGCAAGGATGGAGATATTGTCAGGGACTGTATCATAAAAGACATAGATAGTGATTTCAAATACATCTATTCAAGTTCAAACCCTATCATCAACTCAGCCTTTGACATTGGAGGAGTTCCTTTCCTTCTTTGGGTCTGGTACTTTGACAGTAAAGTGCCCTGTTATTCTCTGTCGTAGGTTGGGATACAGCAATGATACCAGCATCATAATGTGCCTTGTGCTTAGGAAAAGGCCTTTCTGAGGTTAAATATAATGTGGCCTATGGGAATCCAGGAAGAATAAGTATTAGGACCAATAGTGCACAAATTACAAAGAGGTAAACAGGTTTCAGCAAATAAAAGAGCTTTTCATAATTCAGTGATTCAGCACATGTAGTCAAAAGCCATATTGCCTGGGTCAGAATCCTGACTCTGACACTTACTAGAAGTCTGACTTTGAGTATTTTAGCCTTCCTGATACTCAGCTTCCTTACCTGTAACATAAGGATAATAGAAGTACCTACATAATAGAGTTGTTATAAAAATTAAATAGTTCAATATTTGTAATTTGTTTACAGCAGTATCTGACATATATGAAGTACAATGTAAGTGCTTGTCAAATAAAAAAAAAATAGATAAAATTGAGCACCAAGAGAGGATTGGACAAGATGGAATTTTTACCATTCCTTCCTGATCAGAAATTCTATGATTTGCCTCCCTAGGGTAACCCACCAAGTCAGTAGTAAGGAAGACCCATGATAAACCCAGGTTAAGCCAGAACTTAGAGTTTCTTTCCTCTATGCCACTTTCATTTAAGCTTATGTTGCTTCAAATGGCAATTATTTATTTGAATTTTTTGGTGAC
>NW_005871050.1:24846422-24854574 GCF_000147115.1 Myotis lucifugus | reverse complement strand
CCTACTGCCAGGATAGGGCCTAAACCGGCAGTCGGACATCCCCCAAGGGTCCTGGATTGGAGAGGGTGCAGGCTGGGCTGGGGAAACCGCCCCCCCATGCATGAATTTCATGCATCGGGCCCCTAGTTGGTTAATAAAATTATATAGGTTTCAGGTATACAATTCTACAATGCATCATCTGTATGTTGTCTAGTGTGTTCACTACTCCAAGTTAAGTCTCCTTCCATCACCATTTATCACCCCTTTACTTTGTTCTACCTCCCCTCAGGCCCTCCTTCTCTCTGGCAATCACCATACTGTGATCCATGAAATTCAGTGGTATGAAGAGCAGGCTCAACTAGCCACCCTTCCATGTTCACAAAACAGCTATTGCTCTGAAAGCCAGTTTTATTTTTTGTCCCCTTGTCAAATCCTGGACAACTTTGATTGACAAAAAGGCTTTTGGTGGAATTGTTTCATTAATGTTCTGGATGTTGCTTGCTGATTTACAATTTTTCCATTTGTAAGGTTCCTGTTGCCATAAATGAGAGGAAGTAGCATCTTATAAAACTGATGCCATCAACTTGTCTGTTTTATATCTGACCTAGCTGTACCTGCATCTGCTGTTTGACTTTAGCCTCTTATTTGGGCAGGGAATAATATCCATTCATTCACACTCCACCACCCACCACTCACTAAAGAGCAGAAGAATATGCCTCTAGTTGAGGTTGCTCAGTGATGAACTGAGACAGAGAGACAGTGCTGTGTTACTCTAAGCTCAGTAGGGTAGGCTGATGCTTTAATAGACCATGCAGACAAAGGGACAGTAGGAGAACTGGGGCAGAGATGATGTACCTGGAGAATCAGACTAGACTGCAGGCCACAGAGATGTGGCTTCTTGAATGATTGGACATGGAGTCTTATTGTACCCAGCCCTCAACTGGGATGAAATCCAAACCAGGAAGGCAAGGCAAGGTGTGAGCACATAGGTGAATGAATTTCCCTAAACTAGCCAGGCCCATGGGGTATCCTGTAGCTAAGAAGGGGTCCTGTGAGGCACATAAATCCTAAGGTCTTTGCTGAGGCACATCTGCTGACCCTGAGACTCCAATGCAACATCCTTCATATTAGAGAAGGGCTGAGCCCTTGGAACTTCTTAACCACTCCAGAAAAAGTGGGTATAGCAAAAAATGTCTGCAAGATGCTGTTAGAGTACTAGAGGTTGGAGGTTTACATGCACTAGAGACCCAACCTAGGTCCAGAGAGAATGACTCTTGGCGACTGCAAATGGCAGCATGGCCTTGGAATCAGAGAGACTTGGGTTTGTGTCTCTGCTTTGCCAAATTCCATTAGAGGAGTTACTTAACCTCTCCAAGACTCAATTTCCTCTTCTCCAAAATAGAGATGATAATAAAAGTCCTTGATTTATTGGGCTGTTGTAGGAATTACAGAAGCTAGAATGTAGGTAAAGCACTTAGCACTCTTCTTGGCAAAACTAAATGCCTAGAATCATCATGAATCAATTACTGGAAGCAGATAAATATAACTATTTAAGAAAATACATATACATTTTCAAACACTTTTTAATGCATACTATATTTCACAATAAAGGCATCATAAAAAAAGAAAAAGAAAAGTGGTGTGACAGAGTAGTTAAGAATGTACTACAAATCATGGTTCACATCCCCAGCTCTATGATCTATTCCTTGTGAGTGTCAGGAAAATCATTTAGCCACTCAAGGCTCATAGGACCAACCTCAAAGGATATTGTGAGAATTAAATGAAGAAACCCCCATAAAGTTCTTAGTACAGTGCCCTGTGTAGAATAAACTAATATTTATTTCTGTTTATTATCATTATGGATGTTTTCCCCTCTGCAACTCTCAGCTCTGTTGTGTTCCATGTGATTGTATCAGCCTTCACTCCATTATTCTAAATTATACCATAGGGAAATTCAGAGTGTCACTGATGGTCTCCTGAGGGGGTGAATGGTGGGCTTGACACTACCAGGCCCTAGGGAATAATCTAGTGTTAGTAAAAAATAAAAGAAGAAGAAGAAGGTAAAGCATTGTTAGGAGCTCAGTGTATTAACTAAAGGCACTGTGGCTTTAAAAATTGTTTTCCAGCCCTAACCGGTTTGGCTCAGCAGATAGAGCTTCGGCCTGCGGACTCAAGGGTCCCAGGTTTGATTCCAGTCAAGGACATGTACCTTGGTTGTGGGCACATACCCAGTAGGGAGTGTGCAGGAGGCAGCTGATCCATGGTTCTCTTTCATCGATGTTTCTAACTCTCTATCCCTCTCCCTTCCTCTCTGTAAAAAATCAATAAAATATATTTTAAAAATAATAGAAAATAAAAATTGTTTTCCATTGGCCCCATAATTGAGTGGGTTCCCCAGTGGATCCTGTACCATGATATAGCTCCTTCCTTTCAGCCTCCCACCCCACTAGGCAGAGCTATATGTACTGCTCACTGATGCATTTGCCACTTTCTTCAAATATTTGCAAAAAGCTTCCCAGAGCAGGAAGCCTCGCAGCTGCAGAACACTCCACGAGAAAGATGAAGCAGTGGTTTCTATGGCAACGCTTTGGCACTTCTTAGTGTTTGCATAGGCACTAAAGCAAGATCTGGGGTAGAGACAGACACATGCTGGAAAAGGATGAGGAGAAGAGAGGGCCAGGGGGTACAGAATTGCTCTTACTTTGCCCTCTTGGGTGGTAGCTTTTATGGACAGCCCTGGGGGAATATTTGGGGCACAATTTTTCCAGATGGCCTTATAGAGTTTGAACTCTTCTCTGGAAGCTCCAGAACCACTTATCTCACCCAATACTACTGTCGTTGCAACTAGGTTCAGCTTCCCCCGACGCGCATTTATCCTGCCACTCCTCTGCTGCCCAAAACCTTTGCTGCTTTTCCCTACTATCTATAGGTCAAGTCTAAATCATGGCATATGAAGCCTTCCACACCTTCTTCTGTCAAGAAGCTCTGGCTGCTTCCCTCACCCTACCCTATGCACCTTCTATTTCAACAAGATTCTTCAACCTTATCCTACCTCTGTTCTAGTCACACTGAGGGGGTTTCTACTTCCCCTCTTTCTCCCATAGCAGTCTCCTTGTTTGGAGTTCCTGAAACCCTCACTCTTGTATCCAGGACTTACCTTTATCTCAAGACCCATCGTAAGCCTTAGTTTCATCAAGAAACTTTCTCTAACCACCCCAACTCAATGGACTTTCCTTCTATGAACTCTGATTAGATTACTGCTCTGACTCATCATACATTTGGTACTTAAACACATGCTGCCTGTTCCATTCTCTTACTATTGCTTATATGTCTCTATCCGACTAGAGACAGTAAGCTCCTCCCTGAAAGGGGATTTCCAAAAGAATTTCTGGTTTTCCCACAACACCTGGTAGAGTACCCTGCTCAAAATTAGGAATTAATTTGACAATATGTGCAAAGGGCTCACTCAATGCCTGATATATAGTGAATGCTAAATAAATGTATGCTGTTATTAAAATAGCCCTCAAATAGTTCCTGATGGATGCCCTGGTACCTCAGTCACAACTGCCACTCAACACATCTCAAGATGCATGTGTCACTCCTGTTGAATTCATTTAGCTTTTGGCTGGAGCATTCATGGACCATTATGTTGGCAAAGCTCAGTGAGTGGCCATTGGCCTTATCCTCACCTTCTGCTGTTGCCCACTTACCACTCTAGCTCTCAGGACCAGCTATATAATTTGTAGGAGGCAGTAAAAATTAGAGATGTGAGGTATCTGGTTAAAAAATTAAGAATTTCAAGACAGTGAGAGCAGAGCCTTAAACTACTTGTTATATAGTTTTAAATAAAACTTTTTTCAAAATTGAATTTTAGAGAGAGAGAGGAAGGGAGGAGAGAGAGAAACATCAATGTGAGAGTAGAACATCCATTGGCTGCCTCCTGCATGCCCCTTAATAGGTTTTGAGCCTGAAACTCGGCCATATGCCCTGATGGGGAATTGACATGGGATGACACCTAATCAACTAAGCCATACTGGCCAGGGCCAATCATACTTTTACTATGCTCATAGATAATATCAGGACCTTAGAACAGTTTAACTCCATTTCTTTAATCATATTATCATTTTATAGTCTATCTCTGATATGTCCAATTTCTGAAGTTTTGGGGGTCTGTTTCTATTGTTGGCTTTTTCTTCACATGGCACCTTAATTGTGTGTGTATCTGGTTATCTTTGGATGTTAGTCTTTGTACTTGAAAAATTATTTGTAGGAATAATTTGAAACCCATGATAGTTATCTTTCTTTTTTTTAAGATTTACACATTTTAATACATTTATGTTATGCTCCATTACTTGACCTTGTATTTCCTGATTATGAAATTAGGAATAAAGCATCTGTCCTTAAAACAGATGTCTTGGATGTTTATAAAGAAATTAATTTGCATTCTTCATTTTCTTAAATAAAAGCAAGTTTAAACATTGTAGACATTTCTGTGCAATCTTTCTTCAGAAAGAGAATTAGTATTTGCTTTGGCTAAGATCCTGTGGCACTGAAGGTCTGGGACCATTTCATTTTAAGACTTGAGTTTTCCTGGACAAAATAAACTCAGGCTGCAGGTCTACAAGGTTCATGTGTAATTTACCCTTATCCTGTAAGTATAGTCACTTGGAGTCCGAGATTTCTTTGGAGAGAATTTCCTAACAGATTTCTCACCTTCTAGGTTTTTGCTTTCTGTTCCCTTCGACTCACAAAGTTTTGAACAGGAAAGTTGCAGTTTGCTAGCATTGGAAAATGTCCTTAGGGCAAAAGAAGCTATGTTCATTCTCAACCTAATATCTAGGTTCTGATTATCATTTCAGTTTTGGCCTGTAATACCCGCTACCTTGTTAATTCTTAATTGATTTCAAAAAGATTAAAAAAACAGATTTGTCCAGAGATTTTTGTTGGCTTTAACAATTATAAGGAACCAAAGTATATTGCATGTGATTTTGTCATCATGCTTAGCAATAGACAGGTGGAGTAAGAAACTAAAACTATATATATTTTATAGATGAGGAAACTTTCTTTTTTAAATTTTTTATTAATTTTTGCCTGAGGATATTTTTTTCCATTGATTTTTAGAGACAAGAGAAAGGAGGGAAAAAAGGAGGGGGAAAGAGATAGAGATGTGAGAGACAAACATTGACTGTTGCCTCCTGCACCTGTCCCAAAGGGGGCCGCAGATTGAACCTGCAACCCAGGAACCTGCCCTTGATCGGGAATCAAACCTGTGACCCTCTGGTTCATGGGCTGATGATCTAACCACTGAGAAACACTTTTCAGGGCATAGATGAGGAAACTTCTTGAACGTATTTGCCCAGAGCCGCACAGTGAATTAGTGATAGGGCTTGAAGGAGAACCTAGGCATCCTCCATGTATCCCTTGCACTGTACTGTGCCACCATCACATTACCAAATGATGGAGTGTTATTCCCTAAAGTGCTAGTCCTTTTCTTGCCAAATGCTGTGAGGATTGCCCTTGGTTGTAGTTGCTATCCTATCTACTTTCCCTCGATTACTACTAATAGCAACAATCCCAAGAGTAAGATGTGCTTTCTTCATTTGTTTTTTGACCACCCTGCTTTATGTAGGAACCCCAAGAAAAAGGGTTCCAAACTTTTCCAAAGCAGTGGTGTCAAGGTTCCTGGCCCTTTTCTTTCTTTTCTATTCAAGTACCCTGGTCACACCATAGATGTTGCCTTAGAAATGTGGAGATAAGTGTGGAACTGGGGTCTGATATCACTGACAAATATGTGGGGACCTCTTGGCTACTGTGGTGTCCTGACCACTGCTGTTAACAAACAAGGCCTCTTCTCCCCGCATCTACCATTACCATACCCTGAAGTAGCAGACCCTTACATACAACTTTGGAAAACATACATACCAGAGTTCTGTAGTACTTTTACCCACATGTATTAATTTATCCATCTGTGCTGTCATCTATGACTAAGAGAAGTTGATCTTGGAATGTGTTTAAGCAAGTTAGTGGGTGGGGGGGGGGGGTAATCGCCAAGAAAATCTGCCATTTTGGCATTTTTCACCTAAGCTGGATCATTGAAATTTTGCCTCTTTTTTTTTGGTGGTGGGGGTGCTGGCATAGGAGACAGAAATGTCTGGGAGATGGAGGATTCAGGTTATGACATATGACATGAAAACTTACAGTGGTCTACACAGCCTTTGCTAGGGAAGGCCAGTGGACAGATGCTCCAGCCATAGACTTCCCAGACCTCTCCCCTCCTCAATGAAATTTACTTCTATCCTAGAGTTTAGGTACTGTTAGTTATTCTTCACAAGGATCTTCAGCAGATGCTACAGGTAAAATTAAGCACTGATGTCTGGAAAGAGGCCAACAAGTGCAAGCATGGGGGAAAAAAGTGTCCAAAATGTATATAAAATTACCTTGAATGTCAATTTGAAAGTGGATTGACATTAGAGAAAAGCAGAACCACACTAGTAACACCTTCAATATGTTATGGGAAGATTGTGCCAGGTTGCAAATATTTTGTTATATCTTCATTTTCAACAGTTATATTTTCTGACATTTTGAGCATAGTATTTCTGTTGATATTTGAGAAGAATTGTGGATAATTGAGCACACTGATAATTTTTTTAAATTTAAATAAGAGACTTCACTAATCTTGCTATTCCCCTAAGTGTGATGTGATTGCATTCAATGTCTGATGTTTTCTCAGAATAATGACAAGGAATATAATTAGAAAATCAGATTCACTAAAGAGAAGTTGGATCCATTCTGTTAAGTAAGGGCCACATGTCTGGCTAGCTGTCATGCCTACTCACACACGTTCAGCTATAGAGGCTCCATTGTAATGAGCAACATTTATTTTTCTCTAATACGCTATCATCTCAAGATTCTAGGCAACTGCTTCTATGGCTAATTTCATTCCAATGCACCTGCTGTTTTTATGGTCCAGAGATGGGCTAGGCTGTGGGGAGATTGGATGACTCTCAGGTACATTGGTAACACTGGCCTGAGGCTCCAGTGGACAAAAACTTTTCAACACTAGTCACCTCTATTTGACTCTGCTTCTGAGCTTTTGTTTCTGCCATTGCCATGCCACTAAGCTAAGATAACCTAGCCTTCTCATTTATCAATCTAAGTTTCATGCTGTAACCTCATATCTTATTGTTAATAAGGGTCACCTGGCGGATCTGCTCAACTGGATGCCAAAAAAGAGCCTTGACTGATGGTGGGCAGAGAGAGATGTATGGGAGTTGAGACATAGAAAGACAAGAAGGGAACTATCATTTACTGAGTGCTTACTATTTGCTAGGTACCATTCTGGGTGCTTTACATGCATTAACTGTATTCATTCACTGTTGACAAAAGGAAGGTTCAAAATGGCTCAACCCTAAAGAGTGGGAGGCTGACTTGTTTTTCCCGCAATAGATGAAGTAGTACAGTGCAAGGGAGGATTAGTCTAGGAAGATTAAGGAACTTATAGCCAAACAAGCACATGACTTAAAATCAGCCACTTCACCTACCAGGTTTTAGTTTATCCCTCTCTAAAATATAGTTTTTGCCAAGCTTATCATACCTCATTGTTGTGAGGACACAGTGATATAGATTTGGAAGCTTTGAAAGGCATAAATCCTATATAATAAAGAGGTAATATGCAAATTGACCATCACACCCCCACACAAGATGGCCGCCCCCATGTCATCACAAGATGGCTGCCATAAGATGGCTGGCAGGGGAGGGCAGTTGTTGGAGATCAGGCCAGCAGGGGAGAGCAGTTGGGGCAAATAGGCCAGCAGGGGAGGTCAGTTGGGGGCGATTGGGCTGGCAGGGGAGGGCAGTTGGGGGGAACCAGGCCAGCAGGGAGGGCAGTTGGGAGGGACCAGCCCTGCAGGGGAGGGCAGTTGGGGGGGGACCAGGCTGGCAAGGGAGGGCAGTTGGGGGGAACCAGGGCCATCAGGGGAGGGCAGTTGGAGGGACCAGCCCTGCAGGGGAGACAGTTCAGGAGGATTTGATCAATGAATGGAGTGGAAGGAAAGGAGGAGTGAGTTAAGCGGGGTACCCCGCAACAACAAAAAACTGGGCCTCCCCGCCGCCGTAAGCATTTTGCCACCTCCTTAAATAATAAAAGCAAGAACTCTGTGGAGGGGGGCGGGGG
>NW_005871050.1:24701418-24846322 GCF_000147115.1 Myotis lucifugus | reverse complement strand
AAAGGTTGGTCCCGTCTCTCCTCCTCCAGAGAGAAACTACATGGAGGATTCCTTAAATATTGCCGATACTAGCAGTTGGTTTGAGATGGTTCTTATCACTAGACAATTCAATTCGTTAGATTAATTCCCCACAAAGCCCTCAGATGAGGTTTGTTAGGTATGTGATTTCCTGTTGGGGGAGGAGCGGGTTCTGTATATCAACACCAGTAGGTGTTGAATAGTTATGGGGCTTCCGGTCGAGGAGAGGAGTGCATCTGGGTGTACTCTGCCTGGCAGGGGAGGGCAGTTGGGAGGGACCACTTTGCAGGGGAGGGCAGTTGGGGGGGACCAGGCTGGCAGGGGAGGGCAGTTGGGAGGAACCAGGCCAGCAGGGGAGGGCAGTTGGAGGAGATCGGGCCAGCAGGGGAGCAGTTAGGCATCAATCACACTGGCAGGGAAGTGGTTAGGGGGTGAGCAGGCCAGCAGGCAGGTGAGCGGTTGGGAGCCAGCGGTGCAGGATTGTGAGAGGGATCGGGCCTAAACCGGCAGTTGGACATCCCCCAAGGGGTCCCAGATTGGAAAGGGTGCAGGCTAGGCTGAGGGACACCCCCTCCCCAGTGCACAAATTTCATGCACTGGGCCTCTAGCATTCTATAATAGTATGAGGCATTATAGAGTCAGAGTACAGATGGGGTAGGGGATTCCAAATCTCAGCCCAGTGCTTGCCACCTGTGTGACTTGGACAAGTCACTTATCCTCTGTGTGCCTTACTTTCCATATCTATAACTGAATATATGGATAGTAATTGTTCATAGGGGTTCTGTAAGAGAAAATTAGATAATATATGGAAAACAATCAGAATAGTACTGGCACATAATAAGTGCTATGTAAGTACTATTTATTATTAGAAATACTAGAGGCCCAATGCATGAAAATTCGTGCAAGAGTAGGCCTTCCTTCCCCCGGCTGCTGGCACCGGCTTCCCTCTGGCACCCGGGACCCGGGCTTCCCTCCTCCGGCTGCCAGCAGGCATTTGAGACCTGGACTGCTTCCCTTGGGCTGCCCACAGGCACCCGGGATCCGGGCTGGCTTCCCTCTGGTTCTGGCTTCATCAGAAAGGATGTCTGGAATGACGTCCGGAAGATATCTAGTCTAATTAACATATTACCCTTTTATTATTATAGATTAGATACCATGAATATTCTATTTCCCTGTATTTCCCATTGTACTTTCCCAGTGCTAATAACCCTTAATATAGCAGAACTTGGGTAATGCTGCAATTCCATATACTTTGTATGTATCTGTTGGCATGCTAAGGCATAACACATAACCCTGCCCTAGAATACACATATGCCATTTCACCTGTCCATATAAGGCCTGGAAGCTCAATACTCCCCTCCTTAAAATGGACAGCCTCTGAGATGAATGCTGTAACGGATTTATTTATATAAATCAGGATTCTTTTTAACTTTCAGAAACATGTTTACTGCATTATGTGATATATACCTGTGTATAGAGGAATATCCAGCATAATTTCATTACTCTACAATATTTACTGAACACCTATTTTGTGTCACTTGTGAGATACACATAGGACTAAGATCTAGTCCCTGATGTCAGAGAGTTGATCATTTAGTAGAAAAGACATGACAGATGCTCAAACTCAACATATAAGACAGGACAGTGTTAATTATGAAACTAAATGAGAACATACACATATCCTTTATAAGGAAACTAAAATGTGCTCTCTCCTGGTTTTCTCAGGTAAAATATATATATATATATTAATGGTTATTTTTTGGGAGCCTTAAAAATTGTAAATTTTTGGAGGTGTTAGGAAAGAGAAGTATCATTTATTGCTGGAGCATCAGGAAAGGCACAGAAGCCTAAGGCAAAACTTAAGACAAAAGGCACCAGAAAAGACCTGGAGGTAAGAACATGCAGCATATGAAGGTACCAGTGAGTAGCTTGTGTTGGCTTTCACATAGGATACACAGAGATATTGCTGAGGGATAATAAGATGGAAAGTATGGTTGGATATGGGCTTAAATGCCAGTCTAGAAAGTGGGGTTTATGTAGTAGGCAGTGGAGAGCCATGGGAAATTTTGGAGTAGAGGGAACCCACCTGTGCACAAATTCGTGCACCGGGCCTCTAGTCTATATATATAAAAGGCTAATATGCAAAGTGTCCCCTTGGGAGTTTGATCACTCCCTATGACGTGTGCTGATCACCGGGGGTGGCGCGTAACATGGCGGGTGACCAGCGGCAGTGGCAGGGCACTGAGGGAACGAGGGAAGGAGGAGGTGGGGGAATCACACAGTAGCAGTGCAGGTGGCGAGGGAAGGCGGAGGCGGGGAGGCGGGGAGGCAGGGAGGCGGGGAACCTGACTGGCCTTGATCACCGGCCAGGCCTAGGGACCCGGCCAGGCCTAGGCACCCTACCTGTGCTCAAATTTCATGCACCGTGCCTCTAGTATATATATAATTATTAATTATAGGGTCTGTAATTCTCCACAAAGACCCCAGGGTGAACTTTTAAGATTGTAATTTAGATCATGTCACTCGTCTGCTTGAAACCATCCAATAGCTTCCCATTGCACTTAACAAAAAATTCAAACCCTTTCCTATGCCTTACAAGGACTTTACAGGATCTTGCCCCTGTGTGTTTTTTCATCCTCATCTTGTGCCACACTCCCTCTTGATCACTATATTTCAGTCTCACTGTCTTTGCTGTTCTGTAAACAATTTAATAAGACTCTGCACCAACTCTTTTCTCTTCTTGGAATGTTGTTCCCCTAATCCTTTACCTGTGACAGGTTTCTTCTTGTCATTCAGATCTCAATTTAAGTGTAGCTTCCTCAGAAAGGCCTATATTGACATTGACCACCTTAAGCAGCCACCCTTCTTTGCCATTACTTACTAATACATCAGCATGTTTTATTTTCTTCATAGTATTTATCTCTATCAAATTATCTTATTATGTAAGTAAGTGACACCCTCCCAACTGGAATATAAGCACCATAAGAACAGCAACTTTTTCTGTCTCATTTGCCATTGTATCCTTTGTGCCTGAAACAGCATCTGGCATGTAGTAGACACAATAAATATGCATTGAATGAATGTTGAATAAATGAATTGGAAGCAGAGTGGTGAATGCAGTAACACAGGTAACAGGTAATGAGCCTTTAATTAAATTGGTGGCAGTGAGAAGCAAAATGGAGGGACAAAACATTATACCTTGTATGCATGCATATAAGCATAACCAATGGACACAGACACCAGGGGGGTGAGGGTATGAGTGGGGGAGGGGTGGGCAATTGGAGGATAAGAACACATGTGTAATACCTTAATCAATAAAGAAAAAAATGGAGAAAATTATTTAAAAAAACATTATACCAAACCCACCTAGATTTCATCTAAGGTTATTTAATACTGGAAACACTGAAACTCTTCCTAGGTCATTATTTCTGTTACAGAGTATTAAAACTGGGATCACAAATCAATTAAACATTAACTAATTATCCACCCATTAATCATAAAAGAAGAAATGAAGGACATATTGGTAGAACTTGCTATCTGGAAGTTACAGGAGTAGAAGGAAGAGAGAAATGGTGACTTCATAAGTTGTTATCATTAAAGCAGGAAGTTTGGGAGAATTGCTGGTGGGTGGGAGGGAGGATGACAGGTTTGGTTTGGAACATACTGATTTTTACTCATCCCCTGAGGTTTCATGCAGATACTTTCAATGTGGGTCTAGTATTTGGCAGAAATAATAGAGGGGATAGAGACTGAGGATATTATCAACATAAAGATGAGAGCTTAAAGTAATTGGATCCTTGAGGAGTACAAAACAAGGAAGGATAGAGTAAATCCTTACTTCAAGGGATTTGTTTATCATATCTCATAGCTCCCAGGAAGTACAAATAGAAAGTGTGCATTATAATAATCTCCTATTTCCCCACTCTTCCCCACAGTTCACCCCCTCTTTTGAACAATCCTGTGTATTATTTCCTAGGAAAGGGGTCCCAAACATGAGCTGTTAGGAGATATTGTTATTCTCCCTGACATCAGTTTCATCACATATGTTCCTCACTACTCACAGGGACTCAAAATAAAAAGTGGGGAATGCCTTGTAATGACTGAGATCTGTTGGGGAAAAGCCTGGTTGTAAAGTCACTACCACTATTTTGCCTTCCCAATAGAAATTCACATTTTGATTCGTTAAACCCCAGAAACAATTCACTCAGCAGCAACAATTTCACCAAGGCACTTAAGGCATTTTATCAATCTGGCTAGTTATTGTCAGTTGAAGCACTGTTATAATTTTATTCACTGCCAATGTGTGTCTTAGCAAAATGAAAAAGCTCATCTGAGTTAGGATGAGGTCCTTAGACCTCTAGGCCCAGCTCCTCAGCTCAGAAGGAGCTGTTAGCAACAATCTCAGACTATTATTCTACCCTCTCCCTTTGCCAGTAAGCAAGGTCTCATCCTCCATGCTGGGCTTCATCCTGAACCTCTGATGGCAGCCAAGTGTCTATCAGACACTGATTGTTCTGCATCCCTTGGCAGATTAGCACCAGCCAGTGTCAGAGTTTGTGCAGAGAGTATATAATAGGGTCCATAATGAGGACATGACAATGAGGGTTTTGTTTCAATTGAAGAGCTTATTTGTCCTATGTCTGTGTCTAGACCCCACAAGGCAAACCTGGTATGGTGGGGTAGGGGAGGGAGAAGGCTATACAATTGAGACTCAGAGGACAAGGTTCTCAGCTTCTGCAAAAACCAGCTGGACCTTGGGCTTTGGACTTGAGCATAAAGAGAGGGGTGAGTTTATGAGGTAAGAATGGGCTATTGTCTTCTGAATGATACAAGACAGTCTAAATTTAGATTATAGAAAAGGATTCTCTTCTATTGGAAAAAAAGAAGTAAGCTTTATTGAAGCAGTAACTTTCTGTGCTGTTCACTTTTGTATACTAATGGTCTAGAAGAGTACTAGGCACATAATAGATGCACAATAAATATTTGCTGAATACATAAAAGAATAAAAAAAAGATTTTAATATGAATCCAAAATTTTAGAAATTTATTGATAAAATCACAGTCCAGTGGAAACTTTCCCCTAGCATTAACTGGAAGAATTAAATTTCTTATTAGCAAACCAAACCCAGCAATACATTAAAAAGATCACACACCATGAATAAGTGGTATTAGTCCTGGGATGTCAGGTTGGTACAAAAATCTACAAATCAGTTAACATGATACACCAAACAAACAAAATGAAAGAAAAAATATGCATGATCATGTCCATATATGCAGAAAAAGCATTTAATAAATCCAGTACCCATTTATGATAAAAAAAACCCCACACACTCAGCAAAGTGGGAATAGGTGGAACATACCTAAATATAATAAAGGCCATATATGACATACCCACAGCCAACATCATACTCAATGGGGAAAAACTATAAATTTTTCCTTTAAGATCAGGAACAAGACAGGGATATCCAATTTCACCATTCTTATTCAACATAATACCAGAAGTACTAGCCATGGTAATCAGATGACAACAACACACAAAAAAATAAAAGGCATCCAAATTGTAAAAGAAGAAGTAAAACTGTCATTATTTGCAAGTGACATGGTACTACATAGAGAGAACCGCAAAGATTCCACCAAAAAACTATTAGAACTGATAAATGGATTCTGTAAAGTAGCAGGATAAAAAAGAAATATCCAGAAATCAGTTGCATTTTTATACACCAATAATGAATGATCAGAAAGGGAACCTAAGAAATCAATCCCATTTACATTTGCCTGAGAAGATATATTAGAAAAAAAGATATATCAAAAGAATAACATACCTTGGAATAAATTTAACCAAGAATATAAAAGACCTATACTTGGAAAATTGTAAGACGCTGAAGACAGAAATTGAAGAAGATACAAATCAATGGAAACATATACCGTGTTCATGATTAGGAAGAATGAACATTATTGACATGTCCATATTACCCAAAGCAATCTATAGATTCAATGCAATTCCTATTAAAATTCAATGGTGTATATTTCACAGAACTAGAATAATCCAAAAATTTATATGGAACCACAAAAGACCCCAAATAGCCACAGCAATCTTGAGAAAGAAGAACAAAGTTGGAGGTATAATACAATCTGATATCAACTATACTACAAGGCTACAGTAATCAAAACAGCATGGTACTGGCATAAAAATACACAAAGATCAATGTAAAGCACAGAGAGCCCAGCAATAAACCCAGGCATATATGGTCAATTAATAGGAAGCAAAAATATACAACACAGTAAAGATGTTCTAATCAATAAATGTTATTGGGAAAATTGGAGAGATACATCAAAAACAAACAAACCACAAACAAATGAAACTAGGCCACCTTCTTACACCATATACAAGAATAAAGTAAAAAAATTGAAGATTTAAATGGAAGACTCAAAGCTATAAAACTCTTAGAAGAAAACATAAGCAATAAAATGTCTGACATCTCCGTTAGCAATATTTTTTTCTAATATATCTTCTCAGGCAAGAGAAACAAAAGAAAAATAAACAAATGTACAATATATAAAACTAAAATGTGCTTGCACAGCAAAGGAAAACATCAACAAAATGAAAGGTCAACCCACAGAAAAATAGAAGATATTCGCCAATGATACATCTCATAAGGGCTTAATATTCAAAATTTAAAAAGAACTCATACTATGCAAAACAAGAAAACAAACAATCAAATTAAAAAATGGGCAAAGCCCTGTCCTGCCGCAGTCTTTTTGCAGCTAGGATTCAGGAATCCGGAGAAGGGCTACACATAAATGAATAGAGACTAGACAAGAAATATATACTTAGAAGACATTTTGGGGGAGCCAGATGAAGGCTCCACTCTCTAGTGAAGTGGGCTCTCCGAATCTTCGGACCCATGGTTTTTTATTTCCGGGAAAACACTTTGGCCCTTTAGGAAAGCAGAGATACATATCAAAGGTAAGGTTTGGTAAACAGGAAAAGATGATCAGGTTAGGGCAAATGCCTACAGCTGTTCAGCAGCAAGTAATAATATGCAGATTATCAGCCCTGCTGAAGGCACAAAGTTCATCAGCCTTCTGATGAACTTCTTGCATAATTATGACCTGCTGGAATTTTCCTCCAGCATATCCCCCTTCTTGATTTAATAAATTTAACAAGAATATATGCCATTTGCAGAGCTCGGGTCCTTTTAAGATTTTTAAATTCTATGAAAAAGATTGAGTTCTTTCATGTCCTTTTAAATTGCTGCCAGGCATCAAAGGAACTAGTTTGCAGTAAGTTCCTTTCTGGGCCAACAGTTCTTTGAGTCCCCTTAGCAATCAATGTCCAACAGTTTTTTATGGGTTTCCTTCTCAATTACTGTCCAACAGTTTTTTTATGGGTTTCCTTCCCAATCACTGTCTCCTGTGACATGACAGCAATGATATTCCAGTTCTGGATGGTAGACAAATGGTGAGCAATGGCAATGCAGGTCTGACCTTCTTTGGCTTTGTCCAGGGCAACCTGCAGCCATGCACAGCTAATGACTGCTAGCATGGCAAGGCGTCTTTACCATCCCCTATCTCTGGACTGTTTCTCTGTCTCATCAGCGTGTTGCTTGGGGCCACTGCCATCTAAGTCTGGAGTAGTCTGGTCAGTTCCTCTCTCAGATCCATTATTGCAGGAATCCACACGGGCTTGGAGGAGTTTTCTGGAAATATACAAGCATATTCTTGACCAAAGGTTAATAAAAGGATCTTTCTATAAACTAGACTCAGGATCTTTTCATTTTTCCAAACCATTTTCCTTTGGGTTATTGTGACATCAGTGTAATTTCATGGGTGTCTTGCCAGCAGCATTACAAGTGAAAAAATTTTAAAGTGAAAAAATTTAAAATAATTAAGGCTTGATGTAGTTTACTTACAGGAGATTACTCCACTATCCCCCCTTTTTTTGTTTTAAATAATATCAACAGGCTTTTGGAAACCCTGCAATGCAGTCTTGATAGCTTTTAATTCAATTCTTGGTACAGAAATATGACTGGTCTGAAGTCATTGTATGATAAGCAGCTTTTATTATGAGATGAACTATCAGTAAAAATTAGTTAATGCTCCAGGAATAGGTTCCTGCCAAGTATAACTAAGTTCCCCTGAATATTTACTTATTTCAATTTGCCAGTTTAAATTAGTCTGAAATAAGGCTTATTTTCTAACTTAATTTGTCCTTGGGTGTGGAGAGTAAATGACACCAATTGAATTTCTGCTATCAGTCTTTGAGAATATTTACATAAGCTTTGTTCAGGGAGGAAAAACAGAAGTTACTTACTTTTTTTTTTTTTTAGGCATAACATATTAACTTTTAATTACAGCTATCTAGATATTTGAAGGGCATTTACCTTCATTTCCTCTCAGAGTAATTTCTAGGGCACATTTAGGGAGCTTCTTTTAAAAACCTTTTTTTCTTTTAAACCAAGCAACTCACTTGGTTTCACTTCAGATGCTGGCTAATGCTGCCATTCTTACATTTTAAGTGACTCTCTTTTTATTTATGATGACATATTAATGGTTAGATTTAATGCTTGAATAATAACCTTCACTTTATCCTGTAAATAGTAGCCGAAGAGATTTCAAAATTTCTCCTTTTATTAAGCTTAAAATTTACTTTTAAACAGCATTCTTTTTTGGCTAGTGCTCATTTGCATACACAGAGGGGTTATGGAATTTTTACCTTGGCCTTTGTTAAAGCCAATTGCTTATAAAAATATTGGATTCTCATATAACTAAATTTATATGAGACCTTGATTATATTTTTAAAAAGCTAATTTATTAAGTAATTAAAGTAGGCATCTTTATTGAAAAAGCAAAGTAAGCAAACTTGTACATTTGACCTATGAGGTACAGATGCTGTCCCATCCCCCCAAGCCTATTTGAAAAGCAGGCTGCCTGAGGGCTTTTGTTTCTTAAAATTCCTTTGCTTTTGTTTTTTAAAATTCCGCTGCTGAAGAAATATTCAGCAACTTTGCCTTGCCCTCCCTTAGACGTTAAAACCTTTATAACATTTAAAATTTATGTATATAAATAAAATATAGTTATTAATTTTTATTTTATAAAGCTTTCCACATGATTTCAAGTATATTATATTGCCTATTTCAAAATTATTTCTTTTAAGACGAGAGAATAAATCCTTGAATAATTCCAGGGCCCTTGGATTGTTCCAAAGTCATCCCTCAGTTAAAGTCTTGAAATTTAACTTTAACTTGAAAAGATATTATATATGTTTTGTAATTATTTTTAAGATATCAATCAAATTTAAACTGGTTTTTATATTAAAAATTTGGTTCAGACCACAGAATTAATTCTTTTCTTAAATCAGACCTTGGTTGAAATTTTACCATATGTAGTACATATAATGACTACAATATATTTTAAAATACTAATTTCTCCAGAGAAAATACAAGAATTATTTTCTCAAAAATAAATTTCTAGACTTTATGCATTTTGTTACCACAACCATATGATTTCTCCTAACTTAATTTGAACTTTAATCTCTTAGAAGCCTCAAATTTTAGGTGGAAAGTTAAATACTTAGCATTTCTCAGATTAGCAATAACTTCACATTTTAAAGAATATATTTCAAATAAAATTCAAATTAAATAAGACATATTTAATTAATAGATTCAAATCTATCCTCTAGATTTTTCATATGAGGCAAACTCAGGTTAACATTTCTGTATTTTGTCACTTCAAAATACCTAGATACTTAATACATTTTTTATTGTTTAATTCAGTAAACTCCAAAGTTTTAAGTTGCCAACAACTTTGGAAGCAAGCCTGTAGCTATTTGAATGTAAAATCGCCACATTCTTTCCTTAGAGGTTGCTGCTGCGGGACCAGCCCCCTCCTTCAACAAGGAGTGAACCCCCACTATCAATCTACACTAATAAAAGAGAAACATGCAAATTAACCATCACTCCGCCACGCCGCCACGCCGCTACTCCGCTACACCCACCAGCCAATCAGAGCGACTATGCAAATTAACCCAATGAAGATGGCGGTTAATTTGCTTACGTAGGCACAGAGCAAAGACGGAAGACGACTGAAGGTGGTGGTGGCCACGGAGCTGGAGCGAGCAGGAGGCTTGGGTTGCTCCCGGCAATGCAGGCTGCCAAGCTTCCAGCCCGCCCTGGGCTGTGCTCAAGGAGGGGTTGGGGGCCTGGGCTCCACTCAAGGAGTGGCTGGGGGCCTGGGTCACCAGGGGCAACCCAGGCTTCCAGCCAGCCCTGGCCTCAGCTAGAGGAGCTGGAAAAAAAAAAGGAGGGGCTGGGAGCAGCCGGAGTGGAGAAGCTGCTGCGGCCGGACCAAAGGCCTGGGTCCCAGGTGCCGGAGGAAAACCGATGCCAGCAGCCAGGGGAAGGAAGGTCTATTGCTCGAATCTTCGTGCAATGGGCCATTAGTATACCTATAATTATAACTTAAAAGCTTCACTACAAATCCTTCATCTTATTTATATCTATTTATCCATGTTTTAATAATTTTTAGATTTTAAAGCCAATTATTATTATCTAAGGCATTTTCTTTGGCAAATTCTGTAACAGAGATAACTTACTGACTTTCAATGGCCTTAAGGTTAACTTTGGAATGCGGTCCTTTATTATGCAAAAACTGCCCTTTATTATGGAAACACGAATCTTGTTGCTTAGAACCAGCCTGTATTTTTTCCTTGGTTCATTTTTGCCATCTTTTTGAGAAACGTAGTTTTGGGTTTATTCTATAACTCCTCAAAGAGATTGAGCTTAGCCCAAGACCTATCCAAAATTGGACAGAGTGCTCTTTTGTCTTAAGCTAGCTTTCTCTCTTTATGAGTACAGAAATCCCAGATGCATTCCTAAATTCTGCTAAATTTTATCTCTACCTCCCTTTGTCTCAAGTGTCTCCTCACCCCCACATCCTGCTTGCTTTGGGGAAATTCAGTAACTGGTCTGACCAAGGAGGTGGTTTCTTTTCCCAATTAAACTAAAGGCATGCTTAATTAACTAACAATAAACACATTAAACTAAACAAACATGACAGAACAACAAACATATAGACAAGACTTAATAAATCACTGTTCTTTTCCTGGAAATTTCTCTCCATAGTATTGACTACCCTTTTAAAATTATTTTATCTAAACTCTGTCTGCCCCAAGGCATCATATGGTAATTTTCAGACAAAGCATCAGAGAGTTCCCCGCTAGAGTGTTAACAGCTCCACCCTCTCTAGCTGCCAAGTCTCTCCACACTAGAGGCAGAGGATATGGTGACTTTTTAGTAATTACAGACTTTTGATTCCCAATACAAATTAGGCATTTTGCAATTTGAACAAGACCCCACATAATTAAATATGACAATAGCACTCTTTTTTTCTTGAGCCTGATTTAAAAGAGTACCTTTTGACATTTCAATTTCTTTATAAATTTGCCTTTTAACCAAATTCTTCCCCATTATGGCCTGGCTTGAAAAAGACATCCTCACCCTCTTTGGATTGCAACTTCCAAAGCTGGTACAAGCTTTACGCACAGTGAATCTCACCACCAAATTTTCGGTGACCCCCACCTTTACCGGTGATCCCCAACTTTACCAGTAGTCCTCTTCTTTTGCTTAGGCCAGTGGTTCTCAACCTTGGCTGCACATTAGAATCACCTGGGAATCTTTTTAAAATCCTGATTTTTGGGCCTCATCCTCCGGAAATTCTGTTTCTTTGTTATGGGGTGGGTCCACAACATTAGTAACAAAGAAACAGAATTTCCAGAGGATGAGGCCCAGAAATCAGGATTTTAAAAAGATTCCCAAGTGATTCTAATGTACAGCCAAGGTTGAGAACCACTGGCTTAGGTGAATAATCTTCTCCAGATGTCCCTCCTTGAGGCATCATAAATACTGCAGTCTTTTCACAGCTTAGGTTCAGGAATCTGGAGAAGGGCTACACATAAATGAATAGAGACTAGACAAGAAGTATATACTTAGAAGACATTTTAGGGGAGCCAGATGAAGGCTCCACTCTAGTGAAGTGGGCTCTCCGAATCTTCGGACCCATGGTTTTTTATTTGCGGGAAAACACTTTGGCCCTTTAGGAAAGCAGATATACATATCAAAGGTAAGGTTTGGTAAACAGGAAAAGATTATCAGGTTAGGGCAAATGCCTACAGCTGTTCAGCAGCAAGTAATAATATGCAGATTGTCAGCCCTGTTGAGCCCCAAGGTCCATCAGCCTTCTGATGAACTTCTTGCATAATTATATCCTGCTGGAATTTTCCTCCAGCACTGTCTGATGTGGCTCAGTTGTTTGAGGGATGATCCATGCATTGAAAGGTCAATTGCCAGTAAGGGCACAAACCCAGATTGTAGGTTTAATCCCTGGTCAAGTTGCATATGAGAGGCAACTGAACTGTTGGATGATTCTCTCTCACATTGATGTTTATCTCTCTCTCCCTTTCTCTCTCTCTCTCTCAAATTAATAAAAGCATATTTTTAAAAGTGGATAGAGAATCTGAATAGATGGCCAATAGACATATGAAAAGATGCTCAATGTCGCTAATCATCAGAGAAATGCAAATTAATATCACAATGACATGTCAGCTCACACCTGTCAGAATGGCTATCATCAATAAATTCACAAAGAACAAGTGTTGGCAAGGATATAAAGAAAAGGGAACCCTCATGTACTGTTAGTGAGAATGCAGACTGTTGCAACCATTATGGAAAACAATGTGGAGGTTTCTCCAAAAATTAGAAATGGAATTGCCTTATGATCCAGTGATTCCACTTTTGGGTATTTAACTAAAAAAGACAAAAACACTGTTTGAAAATAATATATTGCACCTATGTTCATTGCAGTATTATGTACAATAGCCATGATATGGAAGCAACCCAAATGACATCAATAAGATGAGTGGATAAAATAAGCTGTGGTACCTACTGCCCCCAAAGTCCTATATATGTATAATGGAATATTAGTAGAGCATAAAAAGGAATGAAATCTTACCGTTTTCAACAAGGTGTATAGCCCTAGAGAAGATTATGTTCAGTGAAATAAGTCAGAGGAAGTAGAATACCATATGATTTCACTTATACATAGAATGTAAAGAACAAAATAAACAAACACAATTGAAACAGACTCATGGACACAGAGAGCAGACTGGTGGTTGCCAGAGAAGAGGGAGATTGGGGGAATGGTGAAAGAGGTGAAAGGATTAAGAAGTAAAAATTGGTAGTTACAAAATAGTCACAGTGATGTAAAGTATAGCATAGGGGATATAGTCAAGAATATTGTGATTGTTATGCCCAGATTTCAGGATCCCCAAAAGACCACCAGGGAGCCAGCCAAGTCCAATGCAAAAGCAAAAGAGTCTTTATTCGAGCTAGCTCGAGCTCCCCATCCACCACACTCACCGACGAAGCGGCAGGAGGCAGAGAGAGAGAGTGAGCTCTGTGGGGAGAGGAGTTTTATAGGGAGGTTGGAGTAAGGGGAGGAGAGAGGACTGTGGGCCCTGCCGATTGGCCAGGCGCAAGTAGGTGTCTTGTTACACAAGATGTGGTTGTGTCTATGGCGCGCACTTCCCTTGATTATCATTGGTTAGTTTAAATAAATCCTAGGTGTGGCTATCAGAGGCTTGGGCTTCCGGGAAGAATCTCCTTGCTAAGCACATGGCTAATGGCTGCTGCCCAAAAATGGAGGATCCAGGGCAAGATGGAGGGCATAACCCTCGCCCTTTCAGTGATATGCTTTTGGAAGAAAGATGGTGACCGGATAGGCAGACCTGTCCTGCACCTTGTCCCAGGGCAGATAGAAGGAGCAACTAAATTGAATAGCATCCACCTGGAATTGGCAAATTGGACACAGTTGGTGAAACAATTCACAGCCAGAAAGGGCAGAGGATGCTGGAGAACAGTAGGATGGAGGATCTGGGCTGGAGAGAGACGTCAGAAGGAGGCTGCACTGCACAAGTCCACATCCCTTGGGGACAGGTGTAACATCCAACTGTGGAAAGGAAGTCCACAGGGCTGCTGGCAGGTAGGAAACCTAGATATAAGTCCACAGCCACAAGAGGCTGCACTCAAAAAGGTGGCCAGAAGAGCTGTCCCAGCAGCATGGTGCCTGGGGAGAAGGGGGAACAACTTGTAGTCATGTAGTTGTTTTGTCTCTTAATTGCCTTTGCTTTAATTCACTAAAACCAGTTCATAGGACTTTTCAATTACAAACACTAACCGGAGGCTGTGGTGCAAGTAAAGGTGCAGATTTGTGGAGTCTGGGTAGAGGCTGTGGAGGAGAGCAGGACAGGGAGAGGTGACTGGGAATCTGGTACTGAGATATTCCTGACCCTCCAAACCTAAGCAGCCATTTATCTCCTGAAATGCCAGCCCCTCCCAGCAGCCTAAAGGCAGATAATACAGCCACACCCAGCCTACACTGTAAGCTTTTCAAAGGAAACAAAGACTATGAATAGCCCCAAAGAGCCCTCAGGGACTGGGTTGAAGAGGAGTCTTTAAGTCCTGGAAAGCAATACACCACTCCTACCTAAAGCCCTCTCAGAAACAGAAACTTGAGTGACTAAGATTGACAGGAGGCAGACAGGTGAAGCCGACAGATTGGTCCCACCTGATTGCAGCCAAGGCTGTGTAGGAGCGTTGGATCACTTGAAACTTCAACACAGTGCTGACTACCTAACAGGAAACTGAGAAGTGGCAGACAGAACAGAAAAGTGGGATCATAAACCAGCCCGCATGGGGCATTAAAACTCAGCTGAAGCCAACAACACTTCACTTTTTAATTTATCTTTTATTTAAATTTTTTTTCTTTATATTTTGTTTTTTTTTAATCTTTTATTTTTTGTATTATTTTTCTCATTCTATTTTTATTGTTATTGTTATTTTATTTTTTCCACCCTTTTCTTCCTCCCTTCTTCCTTTATCATCCTGTTTTCTCTTCTTCTGTCCCCACTTTAGTTTTTCTCTTTCCTTTACTCTTACCCTTTGTAAAAAAATTGAGCTTCTTTATCTGCTTTAGTGATGTGTTATTATTATTGTAGTCTTGTTGGCTTACTCATATATCTAATTTCCTCTCCTCTGCTCCAAGTCCATTTTCTCTTTCTTCACTAGTTAATTTTTCCTGTTTTTGTTTTTCCACTCCTCTGTTGCTCTCATCTTCTGCTAATTGTTTAATTAGTTTCATTCACTAAACTCAAGCCTATCTGGTTTCTCCTCTATTCTCCTTTTCCAAATATAAATGAATAAATGAATAGATAAAGTTAAAAAATATTTTTTTAACTATTTATTTTTTTATTTTTATTTTCTTCTTATCCACTCATTTTCTATTTTTTTAAAATATATTTTATTGATTTTTTACAGAGAGGAAGAGAGAGGGATAGAGAGTTAGAAACATCGATGAGAGAGAAACATCGATCAGATGCCTCTTGCACACCTCCTACTGGGGATGTGCCCGCAAGCAAGGTACATGCCCTTGGCCGGAATCGAACCTGGTACCTTTCAGTCTGCAGGCCGACGCTCTATCCACTGAGCCAAACCGGTCAGGGCATACTCATTTTCTTTATACCTCCTCTATACTGAACCATGGTCCTTCCCCTATTCATTCTATTCCTTAACCTTACTTTCTGTATATAAGCTCTGCCTCTACAGATTCTGCCCCCGCCCTTTTTTTCTGGGTGTTTGTTGTTTTCATTTTTTTGGTCTATATGTTTGTTTTGTGGTCTTTCCTCCCCATATATTTTCTTCTTTTTTATTCTTTTTCTTTTCTCTCCTACATTTTTTTTCTTTTCTCAATATCATTTTTGTTCTCTTTTCGCTCTCCTAATTCTCTTTTCTCTGGTAGTCACTCTTGTAGGGGTTATGAGTGTGGTGAGTACTTTTGTTTTCTTCTGTTTGTGTTGTGTCTGGTTGAGTTGTATTTTGTGCTGTTCAGTCAACATGGTAGAAAGCAAGCCACATAACCAGACACCCTGAGAAGAGACCCCATCCATGAACAGAAAATAATGCTCTAGACTCAAATACAACAAGAGAACCCAAATAAACAAAGAAGGGGACATCCCTAGAATACCCAGACCAGAAGACTGGGTCCCATAAAACATCTGCTATACATGAAAAATTCAAAAAATCTGGGTGGCATAGCAGTTTGATCTAATACATAGCAACAAACACAAGGAACAGGAAAATGAGGAGACAAAGAAACAACCTCCATACAAAAGAAAATAAGAAATCACCAGAAAAGGAAATAAATGAAATGGAGTCAAGCAATGAGTCACAGAAAGAATTCGGAGCACTGGTTATAAGGATGCTGAAAAGGATGGAAGACAATTTCAACAACATGTGTAAGAATCAAGAGGAAATGAAGAAGAATCAAAGGAAATGAAGAATGACAGCTGCAATAAAGAACACAATGGAAAGTTCCAACAGTAGACTAGAAGAAACTGAGGACCACATCAGTGAGTTAGAAGAAAAGGTAGAAAAGCCACCAAAGCAGAAAAACAAACAAACAAACAAACAAACAAACAAAAAACTTAAAAAGCAGGAGGAGAACCTAAGGGAGCTTTGGAACAAAATGAAATGAAACAAAATCCACATAATAAGGGTGCTAGAAGGAGAGGAAGCGGAGCAAGGAATAGAAAAACTGTTAGAACAAATAATGACAGAAAACTTCTCTGATTTTGGGGAGAAGAAAGTCACACAAGTCCAAGAAGCACACAGCATCCCAAAGAAGAGGAACCCCAAAAGACAGACACAAAGACACATCATAATTAAATTAGCAAACGTCAATGGTAAAGGCTGCCAGAGAGAGACAGAAAGTTACCAACAAGGGATCTCGCATTAGACTATAAACTGATTTCTCAACAAAAGCACATCAGGCCAGAAGGTAATGGAATGAAATATACAAAGTGATGGAAAGCCAGGGACTGAATCCAAGAATACTATATCCAGCAAAATTGAAGATGAAATCAGGAACTTCAAAGACAAAAAAAAAGGCTAATGGAGCTTATTACCATCATCCAGCAATGCAAGAAATTCTAAAGGGACTGCTGTAAAAGAACAAATAGAAAAGGAAGAAGGAACACAGGCATTAAGAATAAAAATGGCAACAAACAATACCTATCTATAATAATCTATAATAATAAAAGCATAATATGCTAATTAGACCAGACAGCCAAGGGTAGGTAGCCACGGCAGCTGCGAGGGCTGAGGGCAGGCAGCCACGGTGGCCAGCAGTGGAAGGGTGATGGGGGAAGGGCCTTCCCCTGATTGGCCCCATCACCTCCTGCAGAGGGAGGCCAGAGGCAACAGCAACAGCGGGGTGAAGGGGGCGGCATCTTCCCTTGATCAGCCCGGTTGCCTCCTGCAGAGGGAGGACAGACTGGGGCTTAGGCCAGCTCTCTCTGGGGAGTAGGACTAAGCCATCAGTAGGACATTCCCTGAGGGCTCCTGGACTGTGAGAGGGGGCAGGCTGGGCTGAGGGATCCCCACTCCAGTGCACAAATTTTTATGCATGGGGCCTCTAGTCTATATATATAAAAGGCTAAAATGCTTAGTGTCCGTCCAGATAATGATATCACATAGAAACATCCAGCTTCCTCTCCCTATCAACAAGCCTCCTTGAAGCTTCTTCAGCCCAGGAACATGACTTACTTTGGAGCCAGGTGCAAACATTTTACACTTTGAACAAATGTCTGTGAAGCATTTTCCCATGCCTCATCTCATTTGATTCTCACAGAAGTCCTAGAGTAGGTAGACAGGAGATTCAGTGGACTCCTATTTTCTTTTCATTAGCCAGAAAATGGAGATTTAGAAAGTTTAGAAACTTGACCTGACAAAAGAAGTAAGAAATGGTGGAATTTGAAAATGACTTCAGGTTTTCTCACTGCACAGAATATAGTGAAACACTGCTGCAGTTAAATATTTTACCCTTTGTTCTCCCTGCATGATCTATAATAATAATCTGCTTTGTGTTGATATTTACTACTGTGTTGCTGACAATTACCGGAATGAGAAGTTGGAGTGCTCCACTGGGCTGGATAAAGTTTAGCTAAATCAGAAAGCAGGTCTAATTAAGCAAGATATTTATATATATATATATATATATATATATATATATATATATCCTATCTAATAATAGACAAACATGGTAATTGACCATACCTTCGCTATGCCTCCCATTGGCTAATCAGTGTGATATGCAAATTAACAGCCAACAAAGATGGCGGCTAATTTGCATACTTCAGGCAGGGCAGGACAGCGCCATCCAGCCTGCCCTGCTGCCATCCAACCTGCTATCTGCAACCTGGGGTGGCGGGCGTCCGTGTGCGACCCAACCCCGGGCGGCCGGGCGGGGCAGCAGCGATCCGCCAGTCCGCTCGGGCGTCCTGTGTGCAACCCGACCCAGGGCGGCACCCCAACCCCCGGCTGGGCCCTGCCGTGTGCGCAAACCGGGGAGGCGGGGCAGGCACCGAGGGATCAGGCCTGCCATCTGCCACCCAGGGAGCAGGCCTAAGCCAGCAGGTGGTTATCTCCCGAGGGATCCCAGACTGTGAGAGGGCACAAGTGGGGCTGAGGGACACCCCCCTCCCTCCCCTGCCAGTGCACAAATTTTTGTGCACCGGGCCTCTAGTACTATATATATATGGCTAAGTTGACTTGTGCATGCATAATACATATAAAGCTCTTGCTGGTGCAAATTGCACCCATGTGTGTCTATCTGTCACTGTCGTTCATGAATTTGATTGACACTTTTATTATAGAGAAAGGGCAAATAGCAATAGTAAAATATTTCTTCTAATTAATTTCCTTTCAATGTCCACGAATTCATGCACTGGGCCACTAGTCAATAATAACCTTAAATGTAAATGGATTAAATGTTCCAATCAAAAGACATAAGGTAGCTGAATGGATAATAAAACATGACCCCTATATTTGCTGTCTACAAGAGACCCACCTCAGAACAAAGGATTCACAGATATTGATAGTGAAGGGATGGGAAAATATTTATATCTGATAAAATAGACCTCAAGTGAAGGCCAAAACAAGAGATAAAGAGGGCCACTTCATGATACTAAAGGGAACAAGAGATAAAGAGGGCCACTTCATGATACTAAAGGGAGCAATTCAATAAGAGGATATAACTCTGATATATATATATATATATATATATATACATATATATATATATATATATCCTTCTGGAATATATCAAGGGAGAGACACACAGCAATACAATCATAGTAGGGAACTTTAATACCCCATTGAAAACTACTGGATAAATCCTCTAAAAAATCAGCAAAGAAACAGCAATCTTAAATGACTCACTAGATCAGATGGAATTAATTGACATCTTCAGAAAATTTCACCCCCAAACTACAGAATATACATTCTTCTCAAGTGCACATTGGACATTTTCAATGATAAGCCACATATTGGTACACAGGCAAGCCTCTTCAAATTTAAGAAGACAGAAATCATATTAAGCATCTTCTCAGATCACAATGGCATAACATTAGAAATCAACTACAATAAAAACAATGAAAAAAATCAAACACTTGGAGGCTGAATAGCATGTTACTAAACAATGATTGGATTACCAAGGAGATCAAAGAAGAAATAAAAAGCATCCTGGAAACAAATGACAATGAAAACACAACAATCCAAAATCTATGGGACACAGTGAAAAGAGTTCTGACAGGGAAGTTCATAACACTACAGGCCTACCTCAAAAAACAAGGCAAAAAATGGTAAGAAATTATCTATCCCTACAACTTATAGAATTAGAAAGAGAGTAACAAGAAAAGCCCAGAGTGAGCAGAAGGAAGGAAATAATAAAAATCACAGTGGAAAGAAAAAGATCAATAAAAACAAGAGCTGGTTATTTGAAAAGATAAACAAGATTGATGAACCTCTAGCCAGGCTCACCAAGGAGGAAAGAGAGAGGACCCAAATAAAATCAGAAATGAAAGAGGTGAAGCAACAGTCGGCACCACAGACATAAAGGATTGTAAAAAAATATTACGAACAACTCTACTCCAACAAATAACCTAGATGAAATGGACATCTTCTTAGAAATATACAAGCTTCCAAAACTCAATCAGGAAGAATAAAAAAAAAAAAACCAGAATAGTCTGATAACTACTGATGACACTGAAGCAGTAATTTAAAAACTTCCAGCAAACAAAAGCCCTGGGCCAGATGGCTCCACAGGGGATTTTTATCACACATTCAAAGAAGAACTAAAATCTATTCTCCTCAGACTATTGCAAAAATGTATGAGGAAGGCACATTTCCAAGCTCTTTCTATGAAGCCAGCATTACCCTAATTCCAAAACCAGATAAAGACTCCACAAAGAAAGAGAACTAAAGGCCAATATCTCTGATGAACACACATGCTAAAATCTTCAAAAAATATTAGCAAATCAGATCCAGCATTGCATTGGAAAGATCATACTCCATGACCAAGTGGGATTTATTCCGGGGATGCAAGGCTGGTAAAATACCCACAAATCAATAAACATAATACATCAACTAAAGAAATTGACAGACAAAAGTCACATAATCATATCAATTCATGTAGAAAAAGCTTTTGATAAATTCCAACACCTTTTCTTGATAAAAACTCTCAGCAAAGTGGGAATAGAGGGATCATACCTCAACATAATAAAAGCCTCATATGACAAACCTACATACACAATGGGTAAAACCTAAAACCATTTCCCCTAAGAACAGGAACAAGACAGGGATGCCCACTTTCACCACTCCTGTTCAATAGTACTGGAAGTGCTAGCCATATCAACCAGACAAGAAGAAGAAATAAAAGGCATCCAAATTGGAAAGGAGGAAGTAAACCTATCATTATTCGCAGACAATATGATATTGTACATAGAAAACGCTGAAGACTCCGTCAAAAAACTACTAGATTTAATAAATGAATTCAGCAGTGTAGCAGGATATAAAATTAACATGCAGAAATTAATGGCATTTTATAGATCAATAATGAACTCACAGAAATAGAAAATAAAAAAACCCACATTTACCATTACAACAAAAAAAATTAAGATACCTAGGAATATACTTAACTATGGAGGTAAAAGATCTGTACTCAGAAAACCACATGCCATTGAAAAACAAATAGAAGAAGACCTAAACAAATGGAAGAATATACCCTGCTCTTGGATTGGTAGAATCAACACCATTAAAATGTCCATATTACCCAAAGCAATGTATATATGCAATGCAATCCCCATTAAAATATCAAAGGCATGTTTCACAAACATAGGACAAACTCTCCAAAAATTCATATGGAATTAAAAAAGACCCTGAAGAGCCGCAGCAATCCTGAAAAAGAAGAACAAAATAGGAGGGAACGCAATACCAGATATCAATTTATATTACAAAGCCACTGTTATCAAAACTGCCTGGTACTGCACAAGTACAGACATATAGACCAATGGAACAGAACAGAGAACCCGGAAATCGACTCAAGCCGTTATGCTCAATTAATATTTGACAAAGGAAGCAAGAGCAGACAATGGGGTCACGATAGTCTCTTCATAAATGGTATTGGGAAAATTGGACAGATACATGCAAAAAAATGAAACTAGACCACCCACTTATACCATACACAAAAATAAGCTCAAAATGGAAAAAGGACTTAAATGTAAGATGGGAAACCATAAAAATCTTAGAAAAATCCATAGGTAGCTAAATATCAGACGTATGTTGTAGCATTATCTTTACCAATACAGCTCCTTGTACAATGAAAACTAAGGAGAAAATAAAGGAATTAACTACATCAAAATCAAAAGCTTCTGCACAGCTAAAGAAACTGTCAACAAAACAACAAGAAAGCCCACTGCATGGGAGAACATATTTGCCAATGTCATATCTGATAAAGTTCTAATCTCGAAATGTATAGGGAACTCATGCAACTTAACGAAAGGAAGATAAACAATCCAATCAAAAAATGGCCAAAGGACCTGAATAGACACTTTTCGACAGAGTACATACAGAAGGCCAAAAGACATATGAAAACATGCTCACAGTCACTAATCATCTGACAGATACAAATTAAAATGACAATAAGGTACCATCTCACACCTGTCAGAATGGCTGTCATCAACAAATCAACAAACAACAAGTGCCGGTGAGGATGTGGAGACAAAGGAACCCTAGTACTCTGTTGGTGGGAATGCAGACTGGTGCAGCCACTGTGGAAGACAGTATGGAGTTTCATCAAAAAATTAAAAATGGAACTCCCATTTGACTCAGTAATCCCACTTCTAGGAATATATCCCAAGAAATCAGAAACACCAATTAGAAAGGATATAGGCACCCCCATGTTCATAGCAGCACAATTTACAATAGCTACGATTTGGAAACAATCTAAGTGCCCATCAGCAGATGAATAGATTAAAAAGCTCTGATACATCTACATAATGGAATACTCTGGTGCTGTAAAAATGAAGGACTTTTACTGTTTGCAACATCATGGATGGAACTGGAAAGCATTATGCTAAGCAAAATAAGCCAGTCAGGGAAAGATAAATATCACATGATCTCACTCATTTGTGGAATATAATGAACAACATAAAGTGATGAACAAAAATAGACCCAAAGACATAGAAACATCAAACAGACCCTCCAACCTCAGAGGTAAGGCAGGGGAAGGGGGGTGTAAGTGATCAACCAAAGGACTGGTATGTATGCAAATCAGCATAACTCATGGACACAGACAGTAGGAGGGTGAGGGCATGTGCTGGGGGGTGGGAATGGCTGGGGAGAGGTCAATGAGGGAAAAAGTAGACATATGTAATACTTTAAACAATAAAGAATTTTTTAAAAAGAATAAATAAAAAAGAATATTATAACTATGTATGGTGTCAGGTGTGTAGTGGAAATATATGGAGACACTTTGTAAAGTATATGAGTATCTAATTACTATGCTGTACACTTTAAGCCAATAATAAATAATATTGAAAGTAAACTGTAACTGAAAAATAAAAGCACAAAAAATAATTTAATTTGTGTACCATTCCAGGCAATAAGCCAAATCCCATTGAGATTGCTTTTTTAAAAATTGGTCTTATGCCCATTTCCTTTTTTCTGTTTTTCTCTAGACCTGGTCTTCCATTGTGAGCATTTTTCAATTTTTTTCTCCTGAACTAATAATTTTCATAAGCTATCATTTTTCCTCCTGTATCTCTGAGTTGTCCCATTCTCAGCCTTAGATGTCTATTTTTATGCTGATCTCTGCTTATTTTGACATCAGTGGGTGTAGTACTTACGGAAAATGTGTTTGTTCATTGTGTGTGTATGTGTGTGTGTGTGTGCATTTTAACTGCTTGTAAAAAGTGAAGAAATTAAGAAATCAATGGAGAGTGATGATTTACCTGGAAAATGAAATGATTACGCACTTCTCAACCTATCACTAGAGCTATTATGTGTACTAGACAGGAAACCATGTCTCATTGAGACTAAGCCCCAGATTGGCCTAAGGTGGAGCTCTCAGTTCAAGGCAGCGGCTGGCCTTCCAAAAACATAGAGATGGTGGACCCACTAACTCTTAGCAGCTCCAAGGTCATTGTAAAATAAGAATATGGAAGCTCAGAAGACAAGCAGGTCCATGGCAATAAACAATGCTTTCACTTGCCTGTATGGAGGACATTGGGGGCAGTAGATACCACACCCATTTCCCTGGCCCATGCTGAGCCTGTCTCTTCTTGCTGCCTAGTTTAGAAAGTAGCGTCATGACCTCCCAGCCTTCCTCCCAGCTTCTCCCACCATCTCCATAAATTGCTGAGGAAGGGATATTAGCATTAACTTAGATCTCTTAATGGTGAATGGGCAATAATTGAAGGAGAAGGCAAGTGTTAGAGATCATGAACAATTTATATATAGGTCAGCAGCACGGGAGAATGAGTTATTTAAGTCAACAAAACACTGGAATGTGAACCAGAGGTTTCCCCTAAAATGTTTAAGCTGTGTAGCCTAAACATAACTGATTTATCTTTGTTTTATATTATAGATAATACAGAGTACTAATGGTCAAGTTTCTCTTTTTTGTCCCTTTACCTTGTGGTATTAATAATGGCAGCTAACATTTATTGTTTATTATGTGCCAGACACTGTCTTAATCCTCTTAAGCATTTTATCTCATAATTTCATTTAATCCTTACTATGATTCCCATGGGGCATCATGGGATGATAAAGCTGAGGCTTAGAGTGGCAAATAGGTTTTCCTGGGTAATACAGTTACCAAGTGATAGAGTTAGGATATGAAGCAGTCTCTAACCACAGAGCCAAAGCTGTTAACCAATACACTATAATAGGTATGTTCCTTCCTTTAACTCTTTTACATAAATTAACAATTTTATAAAGCCTTAATGGAAGTGGATGATTTTGTAAAAGTTTTGGCTCCTTTCATAGAAAATGGGACTTAATAAGAACTGTCACTTTTATATATGTCAGAAAAGTTCAAAAGATAAATATATTGTGTTATATTTTATACTTTTATTAAATAACAAACTATATTATATATGTTATTAAGCTATGAGTAGATATTTGTGGCTTTTATTGTAGAAATATTGATATATGTAAAGTATAGGTAGCTCATACACACATGTTTTTCTGAGTTATGTGACATAGTCAAGAATGTAACTCCTGTCAAGGGTGGGGGGGAAAAAAGGACACTTATGTAATACCCTTTGTAATACTTTTAGCGAAAAAAAAAAAAAAAAAGAATGTAACTCCTGTGTAACTGAGGTGAAGCATATTTGAGGCAGGGCCTTTTTAAAAAAATATTTATTCCATGAGGGAACTGAGATTAGAATATAGAGACAGGTATACTTTGATGGAGTGAGCCTGGATGAGAAATGAGTTTCCACCACTGTCTCAAGAGTGGGTGAAAGAGTTGTGACCACAACAGGTTCTAAAGTTTGAGGTTCCCAAAGCCCAGTGTTTGCTATAACAGATGAGGGAATTGAAGGCGCAGTGTCTTTCAGGATACAAGGCTATATAAGCTCATAGCTCCTGGAACAGACCCCAGACTGTCAGATTATTTCTATCAATATAGATATTAAATGGTAGACTGTTGTAGACCACTGATTAGTCAGATTGGCAACTTCTCTAGAGTACAGTAAGTCCTTAACATTGTTGTTTGGGTCTGCAACTTTAAATGAAACAGCATAATAAAACCAAATTTACGATAGACTAATTGATTTAAACAAGGGTTAAGTTCTTATGGCATCTCATCAATGTTATAACAAAAGTACATTGAAGGAAGCAACATTAGTTGAGGACTTGTTGTACCAGTTCTCTATGTACTATGATTGGCTGTAATTTGCTCAAAGGTACAATTCAGGCCCAGGCACTTTTGACACACTGTGTGCTAATAGACAGGATCTTGCCAAGATGGAGACTCTCAGACCAAGCTGCATACATTGGGGTAACTCTCACCCCACATAAGATCCATACAACTGTTCCATACCACACTAGGCAGGCTTGCATCCAGCCCAGGGACCCCCCCCCCTGTTTTTAGCCCTTTGGGGCCCTCATACACTGATCAGGATAATCTCACACAGCGCCTTTGAGACCAAGATCTACACCACCACAGTGCATACCCTAAGGCAGTCCTCCTGGCACTCACTCATATGCCAGACACCACCTGGCAGCCCTGATTACACCAGGGCATACCCTATCCGTGCATGGAGTAAAAACTTTCTTTTTGAGGTCAGACATTAGCTGTGACCTCACAAATTGAGAGAAATCTTCTCTCCACCAGAGTATACCTTACAATTATGCAGCCTTGACATTGACCTCCATGTACTACTTAGCTACTCTTTACTCTGAAGCAATCCTCACTCAGATTAGAGCTCTCACTAAACTTTCCAATGCAGTGAAGCTAGCCCTACATGTTCTGTCAACATGTTGCCACACTACAACATCATGAGGTCAATCCTAACCACCCAGCCACCACTTTCCACAGGACAACCAGTCCAGAGACTCTCCCATTGCTGGGCTCACTGTGAGGCTGAACTCACCAGCTTTCACCTTCACCAGGGCTTATACCACCATTTTGCTCAGAATAAAGGCAACCTTCTCCCAGACCAGGATTCCCATCTCACTGTACACCCAGTGAAGCAACTTTTCAGTGCCCCTAATCATTGTTGTGTTATCCAAAAGTCTTATAATTACTTAAAAAGTTGGAAATTTGTTATTAAAAATGAAGTAGTATTAATAAGAAAAAAACTTTTTTGAATTTTTTTAACACTTGCACTGTTTAAAATTGTTTCCATTGGAATTATAGAGAGGAGAGTTGACATAAAAATCTTTTCAGTGATTAGGGCTTCCAAAGGTCCTATTTGGCCCTACACTCTCTGGTTCTCCATAAACTCTGGAGTAGTCATCTGCCACTATCCAAAATGGCTCACACCATTAGCCAGCCAACTCTTGTCTAGAATAGTAACCCTATAACTAGGACCAGAATAATCATCCAGAATATGTGGGTATGGTCATGCCAGGTGTTAAAATATTGAACTATTTTATCTGAATCATCCTCTGTATCCCCTGTGCATACCACCATCACCCAAGCTTCTCTACACCCTCCCTAAGGATTCCTGGACCTCCTCATAATCTAGCAACTGAGGAATAATGCCTGCTTCAGCATCCTGTTTCAATGTTTGTACTGATTGGCTGGTGCCCATACAAAGTCTGTTGCTAAATATTTTGAATATTATCCCCTCCTGTAACCAATGCATCAAATATTATACAGCTCTCTAGGCATTACTACCTAGATGCACATTCTAAACCAGCGAGGACTCCAACATTTGGTATATTGTATGCACCAACCACTAGCCCACACCACCACTCCCTATATTTAAATGTACCCTTTGCCCTAAGGCAACCCCTGAGCAGACTGTACATTAACCAATTTCTTCACAAAGCAGCTCTGCAGCTATATGCCAATCTCCATATACCATGTGGCAGGTTATAACCATGCCTTCTGTTCATCTATTGACTTGACCTGCCTCTCACTACTGCCCCTGTTCCCTGGATAAACTATGATCTGGGCAGTGACATGGCTCCAACATAAGGAAATGACTGACAAGACCAGTTCCACATAGCTGGTGCCAGTTTTGGCAAACTGAGGCAACTTATGACAAGACCAGAGTCCACTTGAGATATAGTTGTCAGCTCTTAACAGGGTCCTACACCCCCTCTTCACAAAATATTAAGCATAACTTTATAAAATCAAGATCCATAAAACAATTTCCAAAAATTTGAGGCTTCTAATCAGAGTCAGATCCAAACCCCTCTCCCCCAACCACAGATCTCTACTCCTAACAGGCATTTGAAACCACCAAAGACACTGAAGATTCAAGGCCGTACCTGCTCTCCACATAGCATAAGGTAATCCCTGACCAGACTAGAATCCACATCAATGCTGACCAGACAATCACACACACAGCCACTCCACTTATCCTGAAGCAAACCCTGACCAAGCCAAGGAACTAACAGCAGCCTGAAAAACTTGAGGCAAATTCTGAGGAGACTAAGAAATCCTGAAGAAGCAATTAAGGTGAGCAGAGTCCACAGAAGCACCCTGCACTTCATGAGACAACTTTTGAACAGATAAGGCATATGGTCCAATTCTTCACATTCATCTCTCCTCTTTCTTCCCCTCCCTTCTTTTCTTGTCTTCTTCCTCTCTCCCCTTTGCTCCCATTTTCTGTGCCCCTTATTTTCTTTCTCTCTCAGTCAAGTTAGGGCTATATGATTTAATTGTTATAATAATTTTGATGTGCCCCCAGTCATATTTTGGCCAGAGGAAAACTTGGAACACATCTAAGATAGTATCAACCCCCTCCCCCACCCCAGGCCAGGCTGCTGTGGGAGACTGGGCCTACTGAATGAGAATCTGTTCGTGGAGTTTTGGCTCCTAGAAGCAGAATAGTGTGGAACAAAATACATTTTCTCTAGTGAGCAGGGTCCCAAGCCAGCTGCTGGTGATCTAAGGCTAGTCCCAAATGAAAGGTTATGTGACAGCCAAATTGAGAGGGACTAAAGGAGACCTTGAACAAAAAAACTCAAGTAGGTAAAGTCTTCCATGCCTCCTGCTACCTCACTCCTTGCTATACCATATTGGGAAAAATAGCTGTTTTAAAAAATCCTACATGTGTAAGTTTGTTGTCAATCTTTTAAATTAGACACTCAAATAAACCATAATTCATTGTTTCTTTAATTATTTTCTGTCCATTTATCTCCTTTTTTTTGTTAATCCTCACACAAGAATATTTTTCCATTGATTTTTAGGGAGAGTGGAAGAGAGGGGGAAAGACAGAGAGAAACATTGATGTGAGAGAAACACATCAATTGGTTGCCTCCCGCATGAGCCCTGACCAAGGTCCGAGCCCAGGAGGAGCCTGCAACTGAGGTAAGTGCCCTTGACAAGAATCGAACCCTTTGGTCCACAAGCCAACGCTCTATCCACCGAGCCAAACTGGCTAGGGCTCCATCTATCTTCTTTCATTATATTCTATCTGTTAAATTTTGGTCTCATATGTGGGTATCACCACCACACTCAATCTCACCTGCTCCCCAAGTTTACGGTATCATTCATTTGGTGTATATATTTTGAGACCTATACAGAGTATTGTCTTTGTGGATTTTTTATTATATGCTATGCAGTCCATATCATTCTACAACTTGCTTTTTCACTCTGCATTATGTTGAAGTTCTTGTCATGTACATGTAGACTTAGTTAATTTATATAAATTGCTGCATAGTATGGCATATTTTGATATATCTCAATTTATGTAATCACTTCTTTATTAATAGATATTTAGGTTGTCTCCAATATTTTACTATTTCAAACAATGTTATCTCTAGGATAGATATTCAGAATGGAATCAGTGGGTCATATTAAATGTTTTCTTTTTTCATTGTAGTAAATAATGAAAAATTGAACACCTAAGTGGCTTTTCCAAATTTACATTCCACTAAAGTGTATGAATGTATATGTTTCCCCAATCCTTTCTAAATAACTTTTAATCTTTTATTGTGAAGATTTTCATACATAAAAAATGATAGTGCAATGAACATTCATATAATTATACCAAGATTCAATTTTTAGCATTTGCTATGTGTGTTTTATCTATTTATCTATATATCATCTATTTTGCTGAACCATTTCAATGTAAGTTTTAAGTATCATGACTCTTGACCTTTAAATACTTAGTAAGAATCTCCTAAAAATAAGGGCATTCTTCTACATACATGCAATTTATATTTACCCATTATTTTATCACATGTATGAAAAATAATAACTTACTATACCTTATATTATTTAACTAGAGGCCCAGTGCAAAAAAATTTGTGCACTCGGGGGGGGGGGGTCCCTCAGCCTGGCCTGTGCCCATTTGCAGTCCAGGACCCCTTGGGGGATGTCCACCTGTCGACTTAGGCCCACTCCCCGGGGGATCAGGCCTAAGCTTGCAGTCAGACATCCTTCTGGCAGCCAGGGATCCCTTGGGGGATGTCCGACTAAAGGCTTAGGACCCCAAGGGATCAGGTCTAAACTGTTAGACATTCTTAGTGCTGCCACGGAGGTGGGAGAGGCTCCTGCCACCACCTCTGCGCTGGCCAGCCATGAGCCAGCTTCTGGCTGAGTGACACTCCCCATATGGAAGTGTACTGACCACCAGGGGGCAGCTCCTGCATTGAGCATCTGCCCCCTGGTGGCCAGTGCTCATCATAGCAATCGGTCATTCTGCCGTTCAGTCAATTTGCATATTAGCCTTTTATTATTATTATATAGGATGTCCCTATTTCCCCCCTTTTCCCCCCTCTACCCAGCTCTTTCCCCCCACTTCTCTCTGGCCATCACCATACTGTTGTCTGTGTCCATGGGTTGTGCATATATTTTCTTTGGCTAATCTCTTCTTTATTTATTTTTATTTATTTTTTAATATATTTTTATTGATTTTTTTTACAGAGAGGAAGGGAGGTTATAGAGCGTCAGAAACATCAATGAGAGAGAAACATTGATCAGCTGCCTCCTGCAAACCACCTACTGGGGATGTGCCCACAACTGAGGTACATGCCCTTGACCGGAATCGAACCTGGGACCCTTTAGTCCGCAGGCCGACACTCTATCCACTGAGCCAAACCAGTTAGGGCAGGCTAATCCCTTCTTTAAATTCACTTCTTTAAATTTTTATTTTCAGATAAGTGCTTATAACTGCACTATTATATATTTTCTATTATATCATTTAGAATTAAGATATTTTTTCATTGAACCCTTGTAAATTTTAGCACAATTTAATAAATTATGCTAGAAGCAATTAGGTGATTTTTTATTTAATGCAGATACATTTCAATTAATATTTTATTAATTTTTAATTTTTTAATATTTTAATTTGAAATAATCTCATACATCTAAAAAAACTATAAAATACTACAGCATATTATATGTACCCTTCACCCAATTTCTTAGGTGTTAATAATTTAAACATAACCATTATACAACTAAAAAAATTTGGAATATATTTTTCTTATAATCTCTTTAATGTTACTTAATCCATTTACTTTGTTTTTGTTAATCTTCACCCAAGGATATTTTTCCATTGAATTTTAGAGAGAGTGAAGGGAAAGGGAGAGACACATTGATTGGTTGCCTCTTGCACATGCTCTGATAGGGACTGGGGATCAAGCCAGCAACTGAGGTACATGCCCTTGACTGGAATCGAACCTGGGACCCTTCAGTCCACGGGCTAATGCTCTATCCACTGAGCAAAACAGGCTGCAGCTTAATTCATTTACTTTTAATCTATATGTGTCTTTATATTTAAAGTGGGTTTTGTTTTTGATTCACCCTCATAATCTGTCTTTTAATTGGTGCATTTATGCCACTGACTTTCAGAGTGCTTACTGATAGAGTTATTGCCATATTAGGTGGCTTCTGGGGTTTTTGGGGCCGGCCTGGGGCCCAGGATCGGATCCAATCACAGGCGGCAAGCAGGCGGCTTCTGGGGCTTCCAGGGCCGGCCAGCGGCCCGGGATCAGGTCTGATCACGGGCGGCAGGCAGGCGGCTTCTGGGGTCACACATGGGGGCCCAGATGGCGGCTCACACTGGCGGCTCGTGCTGTCCCGCCCTGCCTGCAGTATGCAAATTAGCCGCCATCTTTGTTGGCAGTTAATTTGCACATTGTGCTGATTAGCCAATGGGAGGCATAGCGATGGTACAGTCAATTACCATGTATGTCTATTATTAGGATATCCAGTTCACATTCAAATTTCTCTAAATGTTTCAGAATGTCTTTTAAAATATTTTATTTTGGAAGCCAGGATCCAGTCAAGGTTACATAATTACATTTTTATTGAAATCTAATTTAAATACCAAACCATTTTAAATTGCAAAATACAATGGTTTTTAGTAAAGTCACTAGATTGTGCAAACATCAACAGTATCTTATTCCAGAACATTTTCATCACCCCAAAAACAAACCTCATTCCTGTTAGCAGTCACTGCTCATTCCTACTACACACAATCCCTGGCAACCAATAATTTTCTTTCTGTCTCTGTAGATTTGCCTGTTCTGGATATTTCATATAAATAGAATCATACTATATGTGACCTTTGGTGTCTGGCTTCTTTTGCTTAGCCATAATTCTCTCGAGATTCATACATGTTTTAGCATGTATGAGTACTTTAGTCCTTCTTGTAGCTGAATAATATTCCATTACATGGGTATTCCACATTTTGTTTATCTTACACTATGTTGTTTATTTCTTTTAAAAATTATATTGACTATTTTGCATATTTACTTTATTACTAAATTTTAGAATCAACTAGTCAAATTTTATTAAATATCTTTTAAGATTTACATTGTTATTGTGTTGATCTTATAAGATCACTTTCATGAAAATTTATATCCTAAACATTGTGTGTTCCATACATAAGCAGGTCTTCTTCTATGTTGTTAAGTAAAGTTTTAGTTTTCTGCATAACAATTTTGACCATTTTTTGGGGGGTTAGATTTATTTTTATGTATTTCAGAGACATTTTTGCTATTATAAGTGTGTTTTTTTCTGATACCTTTTCCAATTTGTTATGGCCTATGAACCATATACCCAAGACATTTTAAAAAGTGCTATCAGCCCGGCTGGCATGTCTCAGTGGTTGAGCGTTGACCTATGAATCAGGAGGTCATGGTTTGATTCTGGTCAGGGCACATGCCTGGGTTGCAGGCTCGATCCCCAGTGTGAGGTGTGCAGGAGACAGCCAATCAATGATTCTCTCTCATCATTGATGTTTCTATCTCTCTCTCCCTCTCTCTTCCTCTCTGAAATCCATAAAAAATACATTTTTAAAAAAGTGCTATGAGCTCTAGTTTGTCACTTCATTTTATTTATTTTTTATATATTATTATTATTATTTTAAATATATATTTTATTGATTTTTTTACAGAGAGGAAGCGAGAGGGATGGAGAGCTGCCTCTTGCACACCCCCTACTGGGGATGTGACCTCAAGGTACATGTCCTTGACCAGAATCGAACCTGGGACCCTTCAGTCCACAGGCCAACGCTCTATCCACTGAGCCAAATCGGTTAGGGCTGTCACTTCATTTTAAAACCTACTTTATTTTTTTATCTCTTATTGCATTGGCTAGCTTATCTAGTACTATATGGAATATCGGTTGCTAATGATTATTATTTTTTCCTTTTCGTTTTAATGAAAATGCTTCTAAATTTTCACCATTGAAACATGCTTTAGTACATAAGTTTCAACAAGGTACGAAGTTTCCAATTTACTAAAAGATTTTTGAATTATGGAGGTATGTTGTACTCAGTGTAGCTCAAAGCTTGAGACCAAGTGCCATCTTCATTACAAAGAAATATATAAGCAGCATGGACTCCTGGACTGCAGAGTAGTGGCTTGGGTTGAATTGAACTATTGGCCAATTGCCCTATCAGCAAATCAACCCAGCCAGACATCTGTGAAATCTCCCAGGAGTGAAAAAATTCCAAGAGGGAGGTCTCTGTACATACCATATAAGCTCAGGCTTACCAGGAAACAGAATCTTGCTTGGGGGAAGAGAGGCAGAAGAGTCTGTCTTGGAGGGGTCTAGGCCCAACAGATAAGATTTCTACTGCAGACCCTGTTGCCTGCCTGCCTTAGGTCATCCAGCCAATTGAGATAAGAAGAGACCAGATAAATGTGGTTTGTTACACCTCCATCATACTGTAGAGACCTTATGTTAGGAAATTACCTGCTTTTTTTCTTTTTTCACTGCCTCAGGAGAGAAAGGTCACTTTCTTGAAGTCTGTCATCCTGTCATCATGGCAACCACAGCTTAGGGCTGACTGGCTTTGCACTTTTCTTGCCTTACTATTCGCAGTGCCATGTAATAGCTTCATCTCCTGCTACCTGAAAATAATTCTTGCTTCTTACCCTAGCTTGGAAAAGCTGGTGGCTGAAGCCAAATGCCTAGTAGGTGCTTTTCTCAAAAGAACCTCTCTCTCACACAGTTTTGGGAAATACCTGTAAAGCAGAACGGAACAAACTATTTTTCAGTCTGGTTATGGTCATGTGGAGAAGCCAGATGTCCACAGATCTGGATTCTAATATTGACCCCTTTCCTCACTTGTTATGTGAGATGGAACAAATCACTTAATTTCTCTGTGCCTTAGTTTCCTTCTGCAAAGTGAGGATAAAAATAGTATCTACCTCAAAAGTCTCTGTGAAGATTAAAGGAAATAGGTATAAAATCTTATCAAAGAATATAGTAATATTTAGTATTCACAAAATATTACCTGTTAGAATGAAGTACTCAGTGAAATCATTGGGTAAAACCTCAGAATGGAAAGGAAGAGATACTGTCTTATTCTATAACCATCTCTCTCCTGTGACTTTTAAGCAGACACCCACTAAATTATTTTAATCTAACCAGAGAAAACCAAGATTCCACAAAGAGGTCTTCAGTATACCTCTGCTTCTAAACCAGCCATCTCTTCTTGTGGGGAAGAATGGGCAAGTGAAACTGGACATTAATTTCAAAAGCAGTGATTCTTAGACATGAGAAGCTCTAGATCTCTCAACACAGCTCAAGATTAGTGGGACTCTGAAATTGACTTGATTTAACTCCTGATTAACTCCAAGGTTGTCCTAGCCTTGCAAGGATGTTGTTGGCAAGGGCACAATTCCAGGACAGCTCTACATTACAGACCCCTCCCACGTACCCTGAACTATGCTAGTTTGTTTACTGCTCTGAACATCAGAGTGCCTTGGTTCTTTAAGTGGCAGACCAGATGGTGTCTCTAATCTGGACTTAGAAATGCTCCTACTTTCTCTAAACCATTCCCCTACTTCATAGGAACGATTTCTTATTTGCAGAAAGAGAATGAAACTGGGTTACATCTCTTTCACCGAGATTTTTTTGAGGAAGAAATTTAGACAATTCTAAAACAATAACAATAATAACAACAATAGTAGTAATAATGATACCATTTAACATAGTCTGTTTCAGGGAAAATACTAAGTATACTGCATACTTTGTCCCATTCAATTCTCATGAGAACCCTGTGAGGTAGGTACTATTAACTCATCTATTTGACATATGAGAAATTTGAGGCCCGGAGAGATTAAATAACTTGCTCAGGGTCTCATAACTAGTATGTTATAGTTTCTGTTGGCATTGCAAATGAGATATTTTTTTCTATCAGATATCCTAATAAGCTATTGCTGAACTATAGGAAAGCTATTGATTTTCATAGGCTGATATTTTATCTAATCACCCCGCTGGACTTTTATATTAATTTTATGTGAAAGTTGACTGTCTTATATTTCTATATAGCCACATTTTTTGTAAAGAAGAGCAATTTCGTCTTTGGCTTTCTAATCCTATTTCCTTATTTATTTATTTTTCTTACTGTATTTCATTGGTTAAGACATCAGAGTGTTGAATAATAAGTAGTTATAGTGGCCATCCTTTGTTTCTCATCTTTACTTTTTGTCAAAAATGTACTGCTAATAAAAACTAATGTTTATTGAGTACTTAATATTTCCTGTAAGCACCTTTACATATTTTATATCATTTAATCCTTATATCAATACTGTAAGGAATGTACTATCATTTTCCTCATTTTTATGGCTGAGGGAAGTGAAGCTCAGAGAGATTAAATAATTTTCCCAAGATCATACAGCTTATATATGATGTAAACAAGATTTAATTTAAACTGTCTGACACCAGTGCTTGTGCTCATAGCCAAAATTACCTCATGGTAGTTTTCTAAAGCTTTGTTAAGGAAGCTCTCTTCTATTCCTTGTGTGCTGTGGGTTTTTATCATGGATAGGTATTAAATTTTGTTAAATGTTTCTTTCTGCATCTGTTGAAATGACTGTATGGTTTGACTTTTTAATCTGCCATTTTAGTGAGTTACATTTGTAAATTTGCTAATGTTAAACTAGCCTTACATTCCTGGGATGTATCATTAGGAATAATGTATTATTTTAATAAGCTTCTATATTTCATTTGCTTTAGGAATTTTATATTTATATTCATAAGTGAGATTAGTTATAATTTTCTTATCCTTTCTTGTCCTGTTTATCCATTTTGCAGAAGCAACTCATCTTTTTCTATACTATGGAATGTATATTCCTGTCAATTTGTTCTATGATATTTGTCTATGATTTTTCTACTTCTTATTGGATAAATTTTAGTAACTTCTCTTTTCTTAGAATTTTTCCCATTGAAATATATTAGTTTAGAATCTATGTAGGATTTATAATATCACCTCGGTATCTGTATTTATAACCCTATTTAGCTTCCTGGTGGCATTTATGTGTATCTTTTTACTTTTTTTAGTCTTGCTGAAGATTTGACTTTATAAAAAGTTTTGGTTTTATGAATCAACTTTATTGTCTATTTCACCATTTCTGATTTTGTCTTCATCAATCTTTTCCCTCTACTTTCCATGGATTTATTTTATTGTACTTTTTATAACTTCTGGATTTGATAGCTTAATTCATTTCTTTTCTATATATATGACTGTTACTACTGAACGACTGGAATGACCAGAATGACTGGTCGACCAGTCACTATGATGCACACTGACCACCAGGGGGCAGATGCTCAGTGCACTCCCACAGCCAACCTCCCAGGGGCCCTCCCTCAATGGGCTCCGATGGGGGGGGTCAGCCGGCCCACCTCCCAGGGTCCCTCCCCTTGGCTGGCTGGCCCCCTGATAGGCCTCCATCACCGGCCAGGCTGAGGGACCCCACACATGCACTAATTTGTGCACCGGGCCTCTAGTTTTCTAATAAGTTAATTTAAGATCATATGTTATTCTCTGAATATTCCCTTGATAATATCCAACAGAATTTTATATGTAGTGTTTTTATCATCACTCAATTCTAAAGAATTTGTAGTATCAATTTAAATTACTCTTTTATTTAAGAGTTATTTAAAAGTGTGTTAGTGTTTTTAATTTATAGATGTATATTATATTGGGGCTGTGTGATGGGAATGGGGAAGTTGGTTGGATTTTTATTGCTGATTTCTTATTGTTTTTGAGTTCTATATGACTGGATTTTGGCTCTGTGTTCTCAATCACTAGAAACAGTACTTGTCTGTCTAGTGTGTATCTCTGTTTCCCAATGTGTAGGCAGTGTAATTTTAGCTTTTTTTTGTATTCAGCATTACCTAGGGGTAAATATTTCAGGATATGAGAAATGAGAATGAATGTCAGCTCCAAAAAGTCAACTGATCTACCAAGACAAGGGCAGCTCCTTCCCAAAAGTGCTTTCTCTTCAGGGTTTGAGAGAAAGTATTTGCTTTATTAGCCCACTTTGCCAGGCAGGACACATTTACCATGTTGACTTATCTAATTCTAGTGGTTTGTGGCTACACTGAAAAGTCCTGACTAGTTGTTTGTTATAGGCATATCCCATAGGTCATGTGGGATTGAGGAAGTAGAATTTTCAATGTCCTGTTCTGGGGAAAAAACAATGCATTTGTCTATGGAATTAGAACTTTTGGTTAATTTTGATTCTGCTCAACACTGCTGTCTTCTTGTTCTTCAAGCCTACAGTGTCCACAGCAAAGGAGATAATGTGTATATTTCCATTATAACCTATGCTATTGCTTTGCTTATGTTTATAACTCAAGTAGTTCTCTTGCCTCCCCACTTATATTTTAAGCTTTTTGAGTTCAAGGACTGCATTTTATCTGGCTCCACAGTAGTTTCTCAAGTACTTAGTACAGAGCAAAGCAAAACAAATGCATCAGTAAATGCTTGCTGAAAGAATAAATGTAATGGGTGGATAAAGACCATATATTCTTGTTAGAATAAAACAAAACTAAAACAAAGTACATCTTTTTCCTGCTTAACAGTTTGGATGGGTATTTTATCTCCCTTTATATCTTACCTATAAGAACACAGTCTCATTGTCTTGCAATACAGACTGTTTATCATATCTCAGGTTAGGGCCTCCTTCAGGCTGCTATTGTGGTCTCTCCTTTTCATTGCTACTGCCATTACCCCAGTGCCGCATGATACATGCATCCTGAAAATGGTGGGTGTTAATTTGTTTTCCAAATGAATATGGCCATTTTTCTTCCAACTGGACGCTAGCAAAGTGTTTTTCTTTTATGCCCACATCCTTTGTTTTAATGTCCTTGCTTCCTTGTCGATCCTTAATTGGGCTCTTTTGCAGACTGATTCTGACTGTTTTTTTTTCTTCCTCACTTCTGTATCATTAATGACAGCGCAGGATAAAGCAGGATCTGATAGTGCATTCTGCTAACCTCTTTGCCAGAAACCCCTATGCACTGCACTGGATTATCTATTAGCTCTTTCTTTTTTTCTGGCCAATTTTCTACTAAATTAAGCCATTACAAGATGATCTTGCATTATATGGGCAAAAGGTAACCCTGAAACAAAGGAACAGACTGGCTGGGATTCCAGGAGAGTTGCACTAACCCAGAGCTGTTGTGAAGCCCCTATCTTTCACTGCTGAATTTGATCATCTATATCAGTGATGGCGAACCTTTTGAGCTCAGCGTGTCAGCATTTTGAAAAACCCTAAGTTAACTCTGGTGCCGTGTCACATATAGAAATTTTTTTTATATTTGCAACCATAGTAAAACAAAGACTTATATTTTTGATATTTATTTTATACATTTAAATGCCATTTAACAAAGAAAAATCAACCAAAAAAATGAGTTCGCGTGTCACCTCCGACACCCGTGTCATAGGTTCACCATCACTGATCTATATGGACAAAACAGGTTAGTTTTTCCCTGTGTGTGCTTCCAGTGAGTTTACCAGTATCTGTGACTTCATAATAGTTGCAGTCATGTGTCTAGGTCAGGACATGCCTCAGATGGAGCCATCTTGCCTTTCCGAGGCCGAGCTATATTTGCTGCAGAAAAGTCTTTGCAAATCCTCACAGCAGGGAAATCTTTGCAATTTAGGGAAGGCTTTTTCAAAGAACAAGAAAGTTTTAACCTAATGTTAAGGCCTTTGTGTACTTGTAGTCATCACTATACCTCAGGAGTGGCCCTTTCAAATGAATAATAGACCTTAGATTTAGAAAGGACCTTGAGGCTATCTGATGTATCTCCCTTCCTTCAGCTAGGAATGCTATTGTGATCCTATTTTACAGGCAAGGCAAATGGGGTCTACAGAAAATGCCATTCTGTAGTCCCAAGATCATCTGAAGACTTCATACTTGACTCTGCCATTGTCTGTACTCTGCCTGTGTTGTGCTATTCTGTCTTGGTCACTGCTTTGGTCTGAATATGCTCTCCAAAGAGTCTGGCCATGTTGCTACATGCTGGGCATCTACTGGGGATAATTTTTACTTCCAACTCCTTTAATTGAGGGCAGATCTGACTCACTCCTATTTTCCTGTAGAGAATTATTATATCCTTTAATGCAATGATAATTCCTCTCAGCCTCTGGAGCTGCATGTGGTTCTTTCACGTGCAACCTGCCATTTACCTATCTTTTGATGTCTATATTAAAATATCTTTTCCAATTACACTTCATTGGGTGCATGTATTCATTAGGTGCCTCCCATAGTTAATGAGTGATTGCATATCAGACTCCAGAATTCATGTAAGTGGCCCAATTTAATGGGACAGCTTGTTGCATACTTACAGTATTTAGCTAGATATTAAAAGTGTTTTTGGAAGATTCTTACGTACACCATTGATGAAACCACCTCACAGAGGCCATATTGGTTTTTGGAAATGGATAGAACTGGATTCCTAGCTTTGCTATAATATGAAATACTGACCACTTAACTAGCTGTGTGGCATTAGACACATTATTATAACCTTTCTATGTCTTATTTTTTATCTTATAATAGTACATGTCTCACAGGTTTGTTGTGAGGATTGAGATAATCCACATAAAGAATTTAGCTCACATAATGTATACCACATTGTAAAGATTTAATGCATTGCTATTGTTATCATCATCACTACCTCTACATTTCAGGGTTGTTGTAAGATTATTAAATAAAGTGATATAAACTATATAGCAATGTTTCCCATCCTTCAAAATAGCAACTCTTATGATTATGATTATTAAAGTTCTGGGAGTATATCATGAAACTGTGACATTTCTGGAGCATGGCTTATTTGATCACAAAGATGGTTATCTTGAGCAAGTAGTACTGTTCAGATTTTCTAATGCAAGTCCACTTGTCCCCACCAGAGAGTAAAGTGATAAACATCATGGAGCCCTTTAAAAATGAATCACCTTTTTTACTTTTCCCATTAACCCTGTGTCAGTTTTCTAAAAGTAGTACTAAAACATACTCTTAGAAAATAACTTCTTTTCAGGGTAGGGTAGAGTTGTGACAAATGGTATTACCAAGGTGGCTAACTAACAGAAACACGCATTTTTCAAGAAGTGCTCTGATTAGTTGTTCTCAACCCTTCTCTAATTTTAGCATCCACCTGCACAGCCTACCTCCTACATAATCACCCAGCCAAACTTGTGTATGGGAAATCACAACGGGTTAGAATTCAGAAAGACCTTGATTCTACTTCAGGCTCCAGCACTTGCTAGCTCTCTGACCTTGTCCAAGTCTCTGAATATTAGTTTCTTTATCTATAAAATTGATATAGAAATAGTTTCCCAACCCCTATCAAAAGTTTTGAGGCCAAATAAGTTCCAGGTTGTTGTTTTTTTTTTTTAAATACTGCATGGTACGCAACACCTTCAACGGGATTTGGATTAGAATACAGTAATCAATCACATCAATATTTCTGCAATGAAACATGAATGTTTACAGTGAAAGAGCCTTACAGGTTCTGTCACTACATACATATTGTCAGGAAACATAAAAAAAAACTGCTTGGTTTTCAGAACTTTCTGGAATTTGGAATTTTTGATAATGGAATGAAGAATTCCACCTAATCTCATGAGATTAATCTAAGGATTACATGAAATATATTGTGTGTAGTGGGGATCCTGCTCATCCTAAATTGAAATTCAGACACATCGGGGTGTGTGAAGACCCCTGGATGCCTATTTGCTTGAAATGATCTGTGGAAGGGAAAAAGTCATATAAGGAAAGCTGTGTCTGAAACCCAGGGCTGTAGGCATGAGGGAACAATCTGGTATAGCATAATGGTGCTTGTTCTTTAGGCACAGGAACCAAGTTGGAAAGTCTGAGCTGGGGTGATGGGGGCTCTACAGAGAGTGAAGGGGTGCTCTACAGTGTTGCTGTGAGAAGAAACTGGAGATGCTCTTCTCACACGAGCCTCACTGAGGAAGGGTAGAAGCAATGTTTTACTGTCCAGGTGACAAAGTGTTGCACAGAACAAAAGTAAGCATTTACAGCCTCCTATGTAGACCCCTTGGTGGCTTCAGCCAAAATTTTCAGAAGAGAGGTCAGCAACATTTAGGCCCCTTGTGGATTTGGAGAATCCATGGCTCACCCCAGCAAGGACCTTTGTGTTCCCACAATCAGAGGTACCCACCAGCAGCTGGGGTGAGGCTGAGGGGCTGCCGTGGACTATCTTTTATTAAGAATGTAAGTTTTCTAAAAATAGGGATTGTCTTGTTTGTCATGGTCCCCACTCTATCCCCAGCAACTGGGAATGGGCCTGGAAGATAATATGTACCTAAAAACACATTTGTTCAATTAATTTGCTGGCAGTTTACATTCATAAGGAGAGATAGAGTAGAATAATAAAATAAAAGGACTGTTCTTAAAGACTGTCAGATATAACTGGGGGTGTTAAGAGGGAATGAGGCACTCTGTTGAGCAGGTAGGGACACCAGTCAGTGACATGTGAGTTATTAAAGTACATACATTCTCACTTGAAATCAAGGTCAGATATGGCCTGGGGAAACTTGGGACCTTAACATTTTATAAAGGTTCAAAATGTCTTCTGGAGCATTCTGGATATTAGATAGCTAAGCTTCATATAGACACCAAGTGGTGCTTGGAAAGATTTTAATTATAAAGACCTTCAGGATGGGATAAGGGTGAAGGAGCAGGAGCTGTTTGTGGCTGGTTCTTCTTGGGTTTTAGCTGCTCCATTTAGCCCTTGTGGTGTTAATTTAGAGGAAGGGAGAGGCAATAATAATTGGTTGGTGACAAAAGGAAAAAAGGAAAGATTTTCTGTTGTTCTCCACTTTTCCAAGAAGAAATTAGTTTTACTTGAATTATTACTATTAGGGTGAATTCATGTGCACCCATGTGCTGCTAATCATGGGTAAATGCAATATATATATATATATATACATATATATATATAATGTACATTGAGTAATGATTTTTAAATAGATATTTTCCTCTAATACCCCTCCTCCATCTCTGATCCTTAACTATGAGCTTCTTGAGGTCGGGGAGCACAGTTTGTCTTCTGATGCCTAGCATGCTTTCTGTCACATAGTAGGTTTTAATAAAAACATTAATTGAATGAATGAGACATATTGATAATTAGGATATGGATATATAAATTTATGCCACAGAAATTATTAAAATAAATTATTTTCTCTCAAACTGTTAAATCCTGTCTGACATGAACACTAACAATTTGCTTAGCAAACAGTTCTTTGATATGAAATGCAAAATATAACTTTATTCCACTCTAGGTCTTGGATTATTTTTAAAAAACTGGATTGGGTGGATCCAAATGAATGAGGTTTTCCTCTTTGTTTTTCTTGTTGTGGCTTTTTTAAAAATTTCTTGTTGTGGCTTTTGACATTCCTTCCCATAAATCAGAATACAGCACAGAAAGTATAACCAGGCCTTTTCTTCATACAGTTTGACATATCATAGCTGCTGGTTTCAGTTGTCTCACATTTCCTAAGTAGTCTCTTATCTCATTTTGGTTGATAGCTATTTTTATGAGGTCTTCATGAATTGCTGCTCACCTAAATTAGTTTATTCATTTAAAAAGACTCCACTCTCATAGGCTTGCATCATTGCCATTTTATATCCTTTCTCATTTGTTACAAGGCTAATTTTTAGTCTCTTTCTCATTTCCCTGATGTATTCACATGAGCCTTTTCTATTCTGCTTAACTCCTTCTTTAAGTGGTGACTTTCTACTTTTCCTTTGCCACCCTAAGTATGCTCTAAACACTTGAACTGATGAATTCTGTTTTTGTTTGTGTCCTTCATTCTTCCTATGTTTTCATTACAGCCAATTGTTGGCCTCTATGAACAGCTGCTGCACATAAGGCTTCATCTCTGATTTTTTGTTCATTCTGGAAGGTGCAACACTATGTTCTTGACAATGAGCAAGGAAAGGATTCTTCACTCAAGCAGTGCTTCCCACAATTGACCAGTGTTTTCCCCGCTGCATACACCAACTCTTTTGTTTATACAGCATGTCTTTCACTTAGCTCACAAATACTGCATAGCTATAGATGCCTAGCAGAGTGCTAGGCACTGGAGAGATAGAGGTGAACATGGCCTTGCCATCAAGCATTGATCTTATTTATTTCATTTATGGACAGTCAACTATTTTTTTAAAATTAATTAATTAGTTTTTAAATTTATTTTTATTGTTGAGAGTATTACAGATATCTCCTTTGTTTTATTTTCCCACTGACCCCCTCCACTCTGCACCCGCTCCTATCAGGCCTCCACCACACTATTGTCTGTGTCCATGGGCTATACATATATGCATACAAATTACCTGGTTAATCTCTCCCTACCCCACCCACCCCCATCTTTCCTCTGAAATTCATCAGTTTGTTCCATGTGTCTATGTCTCTGGATCTATTTTGCTCATCAGTTTATTTTGTTCATTAGATTCCACATATGAGTGAGATCATATGATACTTATCTTTCTCTGGAACAGTCAACTCTTTTACCCATAACATGGATAAAGGCAACTTCAAAATCATTTTTAACTTTCTGCTTAAAGATGTACCCATCCTGATTAATTTCAAATTAAAAACAGATTTGCATTTTTTGAGATATAACATTCAATAAACCCATAGTGTGCTGGAGAACTGACTGCCTGGTTCATTCAAATGTGTCCATGACATATTCAGAGGGAGGCCACTTGATACTGCACAATGTTTGTCCAATATTTCTTGCATACACATTTCTATTTTTTCCTGGATTATCTTTCTTTGCAAGCATCCAAAGGGTGGGCACCAGGCTAGTTTGATTCTATTTTTAGGGAAACTAACCTTAGAGCCACATCACTCCATTGCATCTAAAATAACATGTACATGAAAGTCCTAGCCATAGCAATCAAGAGAAAGAAATAAAAGGCATCCAAATTGGAAAGGAGGAAGTAAAACTCTCATTATTTGCAGATGACATGATGTTGTATGTAGAAAACCCTAAAGACTCCACCAAATTTAATAAATGAATTTGGCAATGTAGCAGGAGACAAAATCAACACCCAAAAATCTATAGCTTTTTTTATATACCAATAATGAATTCTCAGAAAGAGAAACTAAGCAATCCCATTTACCACTGCAACAAAAACATTAAGATACTTAGGAATAAACTTAACCAAGGGGGTAAAATACTTGTACCCAGAAAACTACAGGACATTGAGGACATTGAAGAAAGAGATAGAGGAAGATATAAACAAGTGGAAGAATATACCGTATTCATGGATTGGTAAAATTAACATCATTAAAATGTCCATAATACCCAACGCAATCTATAGATTCAGTACAATCCCTATTAAAATACCAAGGCATATTTCACACATCTAGAACAAATACTCTAAAAATGTATGTGGAGCCAAAAAGACCCCAAATATCTGCAACAATCTTGAGAAAAACAAAGTTGGAGTAATCACAATAACAGATTTCAAGTTATACTACAAAGCCATCATAATCAAAACAGCCTGGTACTGGCACAAGAATAGGCATATAGATCTATGGAACAGAACAGAGACCCCAGAAATCGCCCAAGTCAATTAATATTTGATAAAGGAGGTAAGAACAGCCAATGGAGTCAAGAGAGTCTCTTCAATAAATGGTGCTGGGAAAATTGGACAGATATAAGCAAAAATAAATAAATAAATAAAACTAGACCACCAACTTACACCATACACAAGAATAAACTTAACATGGATAAAGGACTTAAATGTAAGTCGTGAAACCATAAAAGTCTTAGAAGAAACCATAGTCAGCAAAATCTCATACATGTCTCATAGCAATATGTTTATGGATACATCTCCTAGGGCAGTGGTCAGCAAACTCATTAGTCAACAGAGTCAAATATCAACAGTACAACGATTGAAATTTCTTTTGAGAGCCAAATTTTTTAAACTTAAACTATATAGGTAGGTACATTGTTATTAATTTAATTAGGGTACTCCTAAGCTGGCCTTTGCTAAAAATGTCCTCAATCTAATTGAGGTACATTCGCTGAGGTCGACCCCTTCCAACTCTCCCATCCACACTCGTCTTGTATACTTGTTTTGTCTATCTCCTTTCGTTCATCCTCTCTATATGTCCAAACCATCTCAACATACCTTTCTCAATCCTCGACACTACATCTTCTTTCACTCCACAACATTCCCTAAAATTAACTTAATAAACTTTACTTAAAGTTTTAAGTCAACTTCGCACTGTACGTGCATGCCTGCACGTGGTATTTTGTGGAAGAGCCACACTCAAGGGGCCAAAGAGCCGCATGTGGCTCGTGAGCCGTGGTTTGCCGACCACTCTCCTAGGGCAAAGGAAACTAAGGAGAAAATAAACAACTGGAAATACATCAAAATAAAAAGCTTCTGCATAACAAAAAGAAACTATCAACAAAAGGAAAAGGGAGCCCACTGTATGAGAGAATATATTTGGCAATAATATATGTGATAAAGGGTTAATATCCAAAATATATAAGGAACTCATACAACTTAACAAAAAGAAGACAAACAATACAATTAAAAAATGGGCAAAGGACCTAAATAGACACTTCTCCAAAGTGGACAGACAGATAGCCAAGAGACATATGAAAAAATGCTCAAAGTTATTGATCATCAGAGAGATGCAAATTAAAATGACAATGAGGTATCACCTCACACTTGTCAGTATGGCTACCATCAACAAATCAACAAATGACAAGTGCTGGTGAGGATGTGGAGAAAAGGAAACCCTAGTACACTGCTGGTGGAATGCAGACTGTTGCAGCCATTATGGAAAACAGTATGGGGTTTCCTAAAAAAAAAAAAATTAAATATATAACTGCCATTTGACACAGCAATCCCACTTCTAGGAATATATCCTAAGAAACCCTAAACACCAATCAGAAAGAATATATGCACCCCAATATTCATAGCAGCACAATTTACAATAGATAAGATCTGGAAACAGCCCAAGTACCCATCAGTAGATGAGTGGATAAAAAAGCAGTGGTATATTTATACCATGGAATAGTATGTAGCTATAGAAAAGAAGGATCGCTCACCCTTTGAGACAGCATGGAGGGACCTGGAGAGTATTATGCTTAGTGAAATAAGCCATTCAGTGAAAGACAATTATCACATGATCTCATTCATATGTGGAAGCTAAAGAACAAAATATATTTATGGAGTGGATCCAGAGACATGGAAACGTGGAGCAGAGTGCAGAATCTCAGAGGGAAGGTGGGGAGGGTGGGTGGGTGGGAGGTAAGCAACCAAAGAACTTGTATGCATATATACATAACCCATGGATGTAGACAATAGGGTGGTGAAGGCCTGGGTCGGGGGGAGGGGGGCAGGGGCAGTCGGGAGGGAGTCAATGGGGAAAAAAGGGGACATAGTAATACTTTCAACAATAAAGATTTAAAATAAAAAATAGCATGTACAAAAGGTCATTGATTCACCGGATTTAATTCATTTTCTTTTCTCTGTGCTTTCTAAGGGAAGTAATGATTGTTAAAATGAAATGATGTGACATGAACATATGGGAGAGCATATTTTCCAATAACACATCTGATGAGGGGTTGATTTCCAAAATATATAAAGAACTTATATAACTCAACACTGGGAACACAAACAATCCAATTTACAAAATGGGCAAAGGGCCTGAATAGACACTTCTCCAAAGTGGACACACAGATGGCCAAGAGACAAGAAAAAAATGCAAAACGCCATTAATCATCAGAGAGATGCAAATTAAAACCACAATGAGAGATCACCTCACATCTGCCAGAATGGCTACCATCAATATATTAACAAACAACAAGTATTGGCAAGGATGTGGAGAAAAAAGAACACTGGTGTACTGTTGCTGTGAATGCAGATTGGTGCAGCCACTATGGAAAACAGTATAGAGCTTCCTCAAAAAGTGGATCTGCCTATGACCTAGTGATCCCACTTCTGGGAATATATCCTAAGAATCCAAATCAGAAAGAATATATGCACCTCTATGTTCATAGCAGCATTGTTTACAATAGCCAAGATATGTAAAAAGCCCAAGTGCCCATAAGTAAGGGAGTGGATAAAAACACTGTGGTACATTTACACAGTGGAATATACTACAGGGCTGTAAAAAGAAGGAGCTCTTACCTTTGCAACAGCATGGATGGACCTGGAGATTATGTTAAGTGAAATAAGCCAGTCAGAGAAAGACAAATACCATATTATCTCACTTACTAGTATATGTGAAATCTAATGAACAAAGTAAACTGACAAGCAAAATAGAACCAGAGCCATGGATACATGGAACAGACTGCTGTCAGAACGGAGGGATGCATGGGGCGGGGGGGGGGGGGGGTCTGGATGAAAGAAAGTGAAGGATTAGCCAAAGAACATATGTGCATAGTCCGTGGACACAGACAATAGTGAGGTGATGGACTGAGGGAAGGGGGCCCGGGGGCTGGGTGGAGGTAGGCAAAGGGCAGGGGAGGCGGGGTAGTGGGGACATCTGTAATAGTGTCAACAATAAAAATAAATTTTTAAAAATGCAATGGAATGAAACTAATCACAGGCTGTAAATATTTAGCCCCAACTGTGAGGCAACTTTTAAACATGGGCTGCTTATCCTCTTTCTGTCCTTATGGGTTTTTGTATTCTACCCTCAGATCAAGCTGCACATTAGAAAGCAACATCTTTTCTAGATTGCTTCCTTGGGACCTGCTTCCCTTGCTGTGATGTGGATGGATGGCACCCAATCATGTCCTAGTTGAGCAGAGTAAAGTATAAGCTCTGATATGAAGTTTGTGGATGCTTTACACCCAGGATAGTTTCACACTACCTTGTCTAGCAGCTGAGTCTGAGCCTCTGTAATTTATTTATCTTTCTGATTCAGAAACTTTGAAACTATCCTTTTACTAACTCAGGGAAATGCCTGAGGCTTTATTTTGTTTGGGTTTTGTGCCTTCCTTTTTTTGTGTTTATCACAGTAAATTATTTGAAAAACTTCTATCACTTTCTCTAGGAGCTTTACAAATAACCTATTGGGTAAGCACATACGCCATGTTATAAAGATGTACGACAGCAACTTTGCAGAGTGCCCTCTCACACTCCAGGACCCCTTGGGGGATGTCAGAGAGCTGGTTTCGGCCCAATCCCCGCAGGCCAGGCTGAGGGACCCCACCTGCCAGAGGGACCCAGCTCACTCCGCAGATGCCCTTAGAGCCCTGGCACTGCCTCAGGTGCGGAGGGCTGGGGAGGGACCAAGGGAGGTTGGCTCCAGGGCCTGTCAGGCCTGTCTTGCCCAGTCCCACCCCGCCGGCCACCTTCTAATTAATTCCCTTTCAATGTGCATGAATCCGTGCACCAGGTCACTAGTTTTAAAATAAAACAGTGCATTGAAGCCAATCAAAATCCCCAGACCAGAAAATGGTTTTTCAATTTGTCAGATGGTTCTAATCCAGGTTCCAAGCTCAGCTAAAGTAGCCATGAAATTGCTCCCCAATCCTACTGTCTCCCCAAGCCTTCTAAATCAGCATGCATAAAAATTTATGACAGCAAAGAAATATGCTCCGTGCCTTGATTCTTAATATGGTCAGATTGCAGTTAACCAGAAAGCTGCCAGTCATCAGCACTGCAAGTCATTTTTAGTTTCTATTTAATCAAAAGCCCCATTTTTGTCTTAAGCTTCTCGGAGTTGATAAAAAGTCTTGCTTTCATGTATGAATGCAGAAGCCTGTCTTTGAAATTATGGAGTGGATTACTGTCTGGTGATGGAGAACTCTGGCAGTGGCCCACACCAGAACCAAATTTGTGTGTGGAAGAGCTTTTTACTGTTGTGATTGTCAATATTTCTCCACCAAAAATATCCCTCTCTTATCCTCTCTCCCAAAGCCTACTGTGACCTTCACATTTCCGCTCCTGCAATTCATTCCTTTGAGTCAAACATTCCCCATGCCATAAGGGTCTTTCTAAAATACAGAGACCTAAGAAAATCAATAAATGAAATCCCTAAGACTGTACTGAGAAGTCAATCAAATTTTCCTCCTTCCCAAACTCAGGAATAAAAGAAGGAGCAAATTTAGCTCCTTGGGCTTCTAGGTGTGCAAGGAGAAGTGTCTGAAAGGAAGAATAGAACTCAGGAAAGGAAAGGACAATTTAAGACTAGTTCAAGCCTGTCCTGCCCACTGGTCTTTGTCTTAAACTATAGAAAGAAAACTGATATCAGCACATGCATGCGTGTGTGTGGGAGGGGGGGGGGGTTAAAAGTAGAACATAATGAAAATAATAAACTTATTATTTGAAACTGCTGCTGTTTTGGGGATTCTATATTTAGATTTTACTAAAAATCTAAGGATTTGAAGGCTGTTTGGTGTAACTAGAACAGGATAATTTCACCATAACCCCCCTCTACCAGCTGAATCCAAATAGTGCCACTCCTCCCCCAATATAGCTCTGATAAAGGTCTGATAATTTCAACAGAAGTAAAGGGAGAATAATGCTTTTTCTACCTCTCTTTTAAGAACAGAGTTAGGAGGGTGTTTGCTTTAAATTACAAAAAGCCAGGTTAAGAGTTCTTTATGACCTTTTATTTTTTACATGGGTGGTGAAAATTAAAAAGGGTCAAAGACATCCCAAGAATAATGAGAAAGTACACCCCCTTCCTGGTTACAAAGACGCCCTACTTCTTTCTAAAGAGAATCAGCAAATTACCATGGAAATCTGCCCAACAGGCAATGCTCAAGTGGGAGTCAGAGTCTTTGTTAGCAGGGCTTTGTGGGGGCCGACACCATAGTGAACACGGTTAAGCCTCACTAATTCCCTGAATGGGGGAAAGGCCAATCTTGATTTGTAAGAAGCTTGAATTTGAAAATATGTTTAAAGAAATGCCATGCTGTTATTTCCAAAAACCTGTAGTCAAACTGCTGGTTGAGGTCTGTGCTCTGAGCTGTCCTGACTTTTCAGGCCTTGAACAGATAAGGGCTATAATTAGCATATTGGTCATTTGAATGCAAAGTGCAGTTAAAAACCCCGCATGTTAACATACTCCCCTAGCAGGGTGTCACTTTTCTATTGTTTATAGTATTAATTAGCCTAGCCACCTGCTCCCTTTCCTTTTTAGTAATAAACTTTAGCCTACCATGTCAGAATTCATTAAATTTTCCATATTAGCAACTGGAATGAATAAGAAGTTGTGGGTGGGGGGGGGGAGGAAGGTGAACAACTTTTTAAAATCAACATGTACATATTTTAAATGTCTATTTAGCTGACCTTTAAAACTCATTATTTGATTCATATTTATTATTTTCTGAGTAGGGAATGTATTATCTTGGATAATTCAAAGGGGTAAGGGGCAAGCTGTTTCAATACCCCTCCTCCTCAAGTGACCTGACCAAGTAAACACCAGAGAACATTAAATGTAATGAGTTCCTGGATTATAACAAAATAAGGATTGATTATGGGGTTCAACAGGTGCTTAATTATATGGAACAACAACACATTGAGGTCTACATCTCTTAAACACATCTGTGATGGTCAGCCGGTTTTCTGCACACATATTAACTTTGTTTTTAACTTCACATTTGAGACCATTTAATTTGAAGTGTGACTGAGTTATGTTTGGGAAGGGGGAAAAGGAGAGAAAGGACTACAGTTACAGTTTTACTCAGTCAATTTCTTCATCATTTTTCTATGAAAGTGAAAGAAAGCTACGTTCTTTTCCAAGTTGAATACACCATAAGGGAAAATAAGTAAGGACTGCAGAAAAAAACTGGGTGAAGGTTCAGAGAGAACCAAACTTAAAAGCATGCCCTTGGGAAAATCCCCCAATTCTACTTTCTGCCCCTGTGAAATTCAGACATTTTGAGGAAAATGGCCAGAATGTATACACAAACCTAAGGAGGAAAGATAATACTTAAGCAATGAAATCCCTAATGCAATGGTCCCAAACTTTGTTGCACATTAGAATCTGAGGAGATTAGGACCTGAGGGGACTTTAAAAAACCCCGATGCTCAGATTACTGCCATACAATTAAATTAAAATGTCGGGGGATTAACCAAAGACTACCAGAGACAAGAGTATAGTTCCACAAAGTCAAATTTATTGTGGAAGTGCATTGAAAAGAGGGAGGAGAGAACATCTTTTAAAAAATATATTTATATTGATTTCAGAGAGGAAAGGGGAAGGAGAGAGAGATAGAAAAATAAATGAGAATCATTAATCAGCTGCCTCCTGCATGCCCCACAGCATACCACACACTGGGGATCAATCCCACAACCTGGGCATGTGCCCTGACCATGAATCGAAAGATGACCTCCTGTTTCATAGATCAATGCTCAACCACTGAGCCACACTGGCCAAAAGCAAGAACATCGTTTGTAACATTTGGGTTCCTACTGAGTGATTCTGAGGAGTGTCTAAGGAAGCAAGAATAAATTCTGGATTGATTGCAGTTTCTGCGGTGGGATCAGAAGGGATCAGGAGAAGAAGATATTGACTAGAAGTTGGGTACTGTCATGAGGAGAGAGTGACTGAGCAATTGGGAATCTCCATTAATAAATGAAAATAGCAAAGCAGATCTGGAGCATCATCGATAAGAAAGCAGAAGTCAAAGAATGTGGAGGTCATGATGTCATTTTACAACTGCTGTGTGACCTTGGGAGAAACAGTGTTTTCTGCTAACTTTGCAGCTGGCTTTATCTGTCTGTCTTCCCAGGCTGATTAATAGCAGGGCTGCTTTTCCTTAGTCCAAGCTGATTTTCTTTCTTTCAGTCCCAAGCAAGTTTTGACTTTTTCAGAGGGATAGGCCTGAGGAAAAAGTTGACAGAAAAATCAACTCTTCATAGTTTTGCTACTTTTCAGCGGAGTTGGCAAATTACTAATGAAAAAGTGCATGTAAAACTGGCGAATTATGAATAAGGCCTGAATTTGAGTTAGTAGTATTGTACCAATATCAATTTCCAGGGCTTTGACAATGTGCTGTGGATGTGCAAAATAATATTCATACAATAGTAGATCAAAATATTGGGGAAAACTCAGGGAAGGAAAACCTGGGAATCTCTGTATTATTTCTACAACTTCATATGAGCTTTAAGCTATTTCAAGAAAAAGATATAGGTGTCAAGTGGAAAAACAGGTTTGTGTTGATTATCTAAATAAGACTTTTTAAAAATAGTCCGACTTAACCTATGCTCTTCCCCCCCAAATCCAAAATTGGTTGTACCAATGTTCTCTTATGTGTCACTGGACTTGAATGTGCTAAATTTGAATGCAGTACATAGTAGTGATGCCAGTCGACATCCATGTCTACCAGGTACAGATCCCTGTGGGGTTGTAAATATGGGACCAGTTTGTGCATCCACAAGATGCCATTTGAGTCAAGTATGGGAATATTCATTAAATATCCCCAGATAGGGAGAGGAGGAAGAGAGTTATACTAGGCAAAGGGGAGGGCAGGAGGAAAGAAAGGCACGGAGATATGAAAGTCAAGGCATACCAGGGAAATAGATAATAGTTTGTTGGGGCTGACTCTTTGGGATATAAGGGAGGACTGGTGAAAGAAGAATCTGGATGGGTTGGAGCTAAAGTGGGACAGTCTGTATGTGATTCTCCTCTCTCTGAAAATAAGGACTTTGGATTTCCCTTGTAGTACTACATCTGTCTTATATCAAGGTTACATGAGTATATATCTTTTCTCCCCAATGAGATTCCAAGCCCCTTAAAGAGATAGTCCAAGTTTGGTTCATCGTGTAGCATCTGTTGCCTCTAGCTGTGTTCTTTGCACTTAGTAGGTGCTAATAAAATTGTCCTAGGCATGAATAACATATTACAAAGATGCAGTTGATATTCACTCTCCAGAACATCTGGAACCCCAAGATAATGTTAAATGATGTGCTTACCTTCAGGGAAATGAAGGTAACTGGTAGAAAATCACACAACTTATTTCCCTCAAGCTCTCCTTGTGTCTGACTTTGGTGACTGGGGATGGCGATGCCCTGTTATCTTTGACACATGCCCCCCCCCCCTTATCCCTGGATCATGCCATAATGACATCCTATGAAAAAAGGTGATGTGCCTTTCCCTAACGGATTTAGCATTCCAGTCACACTTCTCTCTGTTTAGCTTTGCTGGAGGGTTGCAAAGTTGTCTCCCTCCTCCCCTACTTGTTCCACAGATCTCTGAATTATAGTGAATACAATGGTATCCAAGCATGACCTGAAGATGGCAGGTAAGGAATTCCTTAAGAAGGAGATCCACCCCACCCCCAGAATTTGGCTAGTGTACATTATCTAAGGTGATTTCCACCATGCCTGTAGGTGATTTTCCCTCTTAGCCCCCTGAGAGAATTATTCCATTGCTCACCACTTCAAATGGTTGGGTGTAGGGATGGGGGACACTTCTGTTCCTGACAATCTCATTATGTGGTTATCAGGAGCAGACACTGCCCAGGTTGTCACGACAACCAGTAGTGATTCAATGCTTCCCTGAAAGGTCTGTATCTCTGGCAAATAATCAGCCTTTAGCTCTCAGCAGATGCTGAACTGAGCATCCAATCACAGGTGAGTTGGGAAAGCGTGACATCATAGTCCAGCCGGTCCAAAAGAAAAAATAAGATTTGTTGCACTATTTATTTTCTTGGTTCTTTGTTCCTTAGATTTTGTCCTCTACTTTCTCCTCTCTCTCTTTTTTTTCTAGTAAAATGGGGAGAGCAATGAAACCAACTTTCCAAATTCAATTTATTCTACAGTTTGACTTAGATTTGGGCAGTGCAGTGATTGGAATGTGTGAGGAAGAAATGTATAATGTGATCCACTGCAAAATCAAACAAAGCATCAGATCAATTAAATAATGTGGTTTGATATGTAGGACCATCGTGGAAGAGGGGTAATTAAAATCAAGTCAGAAGAGAGGAACTTTCCCATTCTCATACTAATTCATCCAGGTCCATCTGCACTTAATTGTCTTCTGCTTTTCCTTTACTAACTTCCTGGTGGAAGGGAGGAAAGAGTCTGTGGGCTTCTGAAAGCTCATAGGTTCTACAGGGCAGGTTTCTAAGGGCTGCTAATTATAGTGAAGGAAGGAGAGGAGAGATCCCATTCCCAAGGTCCCACCATACAGGGAACATATGTAAATGAAGACTCATCAAGTCTATTAACACATTAAGCGCCAAGCCTGTTTTGTCTTCAGGACCAAAAGTAGAGTCCAGCCTGTGTGGCTCCGTGGTTCAGTGTTGACTTGTGAACCAGGAGGTCACAGTTTGATTCCCGGTTAGGGAACATGCTTGGGTTTCAGGCTTGATCCCCAGTAGGGAGCATTCAGGAGGCAGCCTATCAGTGATTCACTCTCATCATCGATGCTTCTGTCTCTCTCTCCCTCTCCTTTCCTCTCTGAGGTCAATAAAAAAAAAAGAATCTAGGGAGATAGGGTGGGTAAGTTTCACAGAGGAGAAAACTAAATCCCAGGAAAATTTGCATCTTTCTCAAGGTTTCCTAGCCAGAAGTTAGAATAATCTGTATCTCCTGATTCCTTGGCAATAACTGTGAAGGCCCAAGAGGATGGGGATTTTCTATGCATGGCCTTCGTTCTTTCCCCACACTATGGTTTTTAAGGGACCTAGAATGAAACCTTTTGGCATTTCTGAGGCTTCTTGCTCTTTGTCCAGCAGATTACCTACCATGTTGCCTCCTAGAGAAGAGCTGTAATCCTAATGATGAGGGAGGGGGGCAATAAGGAAGGGGTTCAGTAGGGCCTGATCTCAGTGATAGCAACAGGTTGTAGTGAATAGGCCCTGATAAAGGAATGGGAACTGTGCTCCCAGTCAATGTCTTGTACACTAGCTGTGCCAAGCCAGATTCTTTTGTATTCAGAGCAGAAAGGGAGATTTTTTTAAAGTGTAGTACTGTAGTAAAAGCTGTGAAGACTGAAAACCACAGAGATATAGAGTCTATCACTGGAAACCATTTCTGGCTTGAAGTAGGGGTGGGAAGGGAGTCAGGGTATTCAGGCTGCTTTTGCTCAATGGGTTGTACATTTCTGCCTTGCATCCAGTGCCTGTTCAGGTATGGCTCAGCTCAGCCTGACACACCTTAACCTTTATTGAAACATTGACCTGGAAATCAGACCCTTTTTATGATTGCAGGGGTGTTTTTGTTTGTTTGTTTGTTTTGTCTTAATCCAAAGAAGACCATAGTTTCCCAAGTATGCTTATTGTAAAACTATACAAACAATGGGGAAGTAAATGGAGAAGAAAATGGTTAATGCCCCAACCATACACACATACATATCTTCCTTTCCACCTTTTTTAATTCCTAGAGTTACCCTATTAGCATTTTGGTATGTATAATTCCAGGTTAAACACACACAATTTTTTTAACAAAAATAAAATAGTATACATGCTGTCCTGTCACTTTTTTCACTCAAGAATGCGTCAAGGTGTATTTCTATTTTAATACATAGGAATCTACCTGATTCTTTTTAGCTAATGAATAATATGCCAAAATATGTATATACCAGAATTGATTTAACAATTACTTTATTGAGGGGCATTTAGATTGTCCTTTATGTAAGATTTTTTTTCATCCTTACATAAAATTCAGGAATAAACATACTTGAACATATCCTGGCATGGTTTTTATGAGTATTTTCATAATCAAATTCCTTAAGTTGAAATTGCTTGGTCAAGTGACATATGCATTTTAAAATTTCCCAAATATTGCCAACTTGCCCTCCAAAAAGCTGTGCCATTTTATACTTCCATCAATGTATATGAGAGTGAGCAATGTTCCCCTTTCCTGGAATTGGATTGGAGCAGTTTGAAAATACTTTTTAAAATTTACTTCTGTTGCTACAAGTCCCATCCCAGAGCCTCTCACTTCTTATGTGACTCAAGGGGCTGGTTGGATTGGTGGGAGCCAAATAAGATATACAAGTGAAGATGCCATGTAGAGAGGTAGAAAGAACACAGAACTGAGAATGGGAGACTTGGTTTCTAGGACCATCTCTCTGAGGCATTGGACAGGCTACTTTAAATTGCTGGGCATCCATTCCCTCATCTGTAAAATGCAGATCATAATAGTACACTGTTGTGGTTGTTGTGTGGATAAAACGGGGAGATACAAAAGTGGTTGGCAACTTGCAAAGCAGGATGCACATGCCAAGTGGTTATTATGGTAGTGTTGTGATTATATCCTTAAATTAATGAGCTTGGGGAAGGGAATGGAGGACAGGGAGAGTTAAGTGGGAAATCTTTAAGACATTTCAGCTTCACTGAAAATTTCCATGCAGTTGTCCTATATTCTTGGAGAACAAACCACATTGGCAGTAAAAACTGCTTTATGGTATCAAAAATAAAATAGGTTATTCCCCTTTCACAGGAAGACTAAAGTGTTTTGTGCTGGGCCTGACTCCTAAGTCCAGTCCTCTTTCTATGACACCACTATGCTTTAATTTTTCATGCACCTAATAGGATTGTGGCCCTGTGCTACTTTCTGTAACCACCAGGGAGAGAAGAAATATACACATGAAATGTTCAAATAACTGTGTGCGGTGACCACATAAATAGCTCCGAGTTATAGCAGAAGTATATGGGAGGATTAGAGGGAAATCAAATACCTTTTAATTACTATTTAAATCAATAGCCTAGAAGACCCAAGTTAAATCATTAGCCAGGAAAATCCAGTTATATCTTTCTATTTCTTAAAAAAACATTCTTATTGTTTAAAAAATAACTTGAATAAGTGCATTTTACAAGTTAGAAATGTAAAGTTTAAGTGAATGACATTCATTTTCAGATCAGCACTTTTTAGATTAAATTTATCATGATGTAAAAACAAAACTTAATGCGATGGGTTACTTTTTTTAAACCTCAATGTTAATTTAAAAGATATCTGTAAAATCATTAGAAGCACAACCATCCTGATTTCAACCTATTAATTAGGGATTTGAGAAGGAGGGTAATGAGTGTTTTTGCATTAGAAGACAAGTAACCACCATGCCAAAAAAAAAGCTATTTAAAAAAGCCCGATTAAAAAAAATTAACAAAAAACAACAACAACAACAAAAAACAACAACACCAATCTGGTATACTCTGGGCTTTTTTACCCCAAAGAAAATATGCATTTTAACCAAACCAGTAAAGCCATGTCTCATATTAGAAAAAGCATATTCTCTGGACTCAAATCTATATACAAATCTCAGCTCTGCCATCCTCTGCAAAGTTCATGTAATACTCATGTATGCACAAGTATATTTTAATTAAGGAAAATTCAAAGTAAAATGCAAAGTTATCCTTTTAAAAATCTAGGGTATATAGTTCACTTAGTCTTTGTCTCCCTCTTTCCTGCTTTAGAAGAGTCATTGTTGTTCTCTTTTCAATTCCCAGTATCATCACATGTTAAAATAAATTAGTCCAAAGATGCAGCCCATTCTCTAACTTTCCCAGATGTTGCCTCTGGTAAATCTAGAGTTCTGTTGCATGAATTTTCTAAAAGTGGCAGATATATTAGTTCACTCCAGTCTTGAAACTTATTTTGTTGGCATTATGGAGAAATGATTGCTGGATGTTATGAGGAGTTGACAAAAATTGGATAAAAGTGCACCGGGAGTGTCATGACCCATTTTTACAATTTACGTATATGAGGATATAGTTATCTTTACAAAAAATAAGTTTGAAAGTGTAGAGGAAAAAATAACCCATAATCCTATTACTTTAACCCAACTGTTATAATTATGTGTCCTTTTTCTGATTCTTATTTACAGGCATATTTTACATCATTATAATTCAAATGAGCTTATTATTTTGCATTTGTTGTTGTTTTTGTTAATCCTCACCCTAGGATATTTTTTCCATTGACTTTTATTTTTAGGGAGAGTGGAAAGGAGGAGGAGGGACAGAGAGAGAAACATCGATGTGAGAGAGACACATTGATTAGTTGCCTCCTGCACATGTCCAGACAGGGGCCAGGGATCAAACCTGCAATGGAGGTACTGTCCTTGACCAGAATAGAATCCAAGACCCTTCAAACAGTGGGCTGATGCTCTAACCACTGAGCTAAACCAGCCAGGGCTCATTGTCATTTTTTATGAAAATTTAAAGTCTCCTCACTGAGATTTAGCATGATTTACATGAGCTAACCAAATCCTGGGGTGGGAGTATTGATTTGGGAATAGTAAAAGATAATTTTGGAGTTAGATTTTAGGCATTGGACACCAGCAAAAAATTGAATTCTTTTTTAAAGACAAGAGAGGCCATGGAAGGTTTTAGGGAGAGCCACATTTTAAAGAAATAAAATATATCTCTATCTATCTATATAGAGTAGATTCTCTTTGTGGTGTAAAAAGATATGTTTTTTTTCCAAATATATGTTTCATGTGCAGCAAGGTAGTTTCCCTATGAAGACTGTCATCTCTTTGAATCTCAGTGCCATATCTGTCTCTCTGCGTTTACTGTGTATTCCAGAGACTACATCAGTATTACCTGCTTGCCTGACAGGTGGTGTCCTAAATCCAAGCCATTTTCCTTTCAAAAGAGTGCCCGTGTAGCTGGACAGATTTCCTCCCCTAAAACTTATCTGAAATTCAAGACTTCCTGAAGGGTTAGTTAAGGAAGAGAAATTAAATACCCCCCATCTCCTTCCTACTCTCAGGAGAGCCTCTTTCTTGATAGCCAGACCTCTGCCTAGACAACCCTGACGGTGTAGAAGTTTCCATCTTATTTTCCTTTCCCTCTCCCAGTTCCCTCCCCTTTATTTTTTTTTCCCCTTCCAAGGCGCTTCCTGCCTGGAAACAAAAGATTGGTCCCCAGTAGCCCACTCAGGGCGATTTTAGTTTGATGCTCATCCTCTGATTGGTCTATGTACTGCGCAGAGCCCAGATGATGTCATAGCAGAGAAGGGCTAGGGAGTGGTTGCGGAGCTGGGACTCTACCTCTGGCTGGCAGCTGTCAGAGGCGGGCCTTCTGGGGTCTTGTGTAGGATGCTGCAGCTTTCCCTTGCCTAGAGCAAGGGTGCGCGTCCGGGAGGGGGTACAGGGGAGGGGGGCGGGGAGTTGGCTGGGCCGGAGGCGGCGGCTATAGCCACGGGGTTGTGGCTCCGCAGCCGCGCTATCCCGCTATCTCCAGTGCTCTGAGGTAGAGGAAAGGTCTTGACAGGTTGGCTGGACCAGTGGCAGGTAAATCCACTTATGGCAACTGGCTCACTCAGGGGAGGGGGTGGGGGCTGGGCATTGCTTTTAAGCGGCTGGGAAGATTTTCTGCCTTCTCAGATCCCCCTCTGGCTCTTAAGGCGTTCCAGCCTTGAGTCCCTGATGTGGCTCCCAGGGAGTCCTGAGACCAAGGGCGCTGTTCGCAGGATCTCTGGTTGGGAAAGCAGACAAGTGGGTGTGTCAGGGCTCTTCCCGAGGGCTTGGGCTCCTTCGCTGGGTCAAACCTTATACAACCATACTGGGCTGGAGGCAAAATCCGTCCCCAAAGCTATGCCAGCCTGTAAATCCTATGCCTTCTATGAGCCCCCTCCACCAGCCACTGTTGCTGGGATGGCAGTTCCCACCCCCACCTCCAGGAGGCGGGGTGTGTGTCTGTGGCCTAGCAAGTCCATAGGGGGAAGAGCCAGACCTGAACAAACAAAAAAAGTGACTATTTTAAAAAGGGGCACCTTTCCCCTTTTTTTTTATTTTTCCTTATCCCCTTGCCCCCCCTTTTTTTTTGGTGGGAGAAGGGTAAAGGCAGGAGGACTCTTTTCTTCTGTGGGTTTGGAATTATGGAATAATGTCCCTAAAAAGCCTTGGGTCCCTCAGTTGGCCTTTGTCTTTGTCTGGGGAGAGGGGTCATTAGGTCCAGTGGCTCTTCCTTCCCTGTCCTCCTCAGCTTGCAGGGGGCATTGCCCTTATTTTTTGAACTGGATTTGACAAGATTACTGCTGCACTTTTGGGCAGATTGAGCATTTTACAGTCTTGATCTCAGCAGGTTTTCCTTCCTGAGCTGGTGGTTGAGGGGTGGGGTGGGGTATATCAGGAGGGCGGTGCCAGGAGGGAGGGAGCTCGAGGCTCCACTTGGAGTTTTGTTTTGTTTTGTTTTGTTTTGTTTTTGGTCCTACCTTCCAGAATCCAGTGCCAGACTCTGGACTTGAGGGTTCTGGACTATGGTCTATAGAAGTGAAGGAGAGAAGGGTGAGTGGCTTGGCTTTGGGAAGCATGCAGGGGGAGGTTGCAGCACTATTTTTTTTAAATGGCTTTCAGCAGGGAAGCCTTTAGCCATGTTAGTCTTGCTCCCCTCATGGTTTTGCAGACTCAAATCCAGGTCAACTGTATGGCTGTCTGAGGTGCTGGAACAGAAGAAAGTCCACTCCTATTGGTGATAACACTGTGGCCCTGTTCTGAGATGACCGATGTGTGAAGGTCAGTGTGGTTTTCACTGAACTATTTGCAAAATTATAATTGGGTAGGTCTGTGATTTGGTGCTTAAGTCCCCTAAATCAGGGCCATCTTTAGGCAAAGGGACTTAATATGGTAATGGATGATTAATAGGCAAGTGCTTGGAGAGCCAGCTGTGTAAGCCTCTGTTTCTGAATACAAATGTGGTATCCCATCCCCCTATGAAAGAGGCAAAATGAAAAGCGACTGGGATGTATGCTGGGTAAAAGATGACAGCTGAGTATCTAGAGGACAGAGGTACCTTGATATGTCAAAGACCAGACCATTCAAGTTGGAAATTGAGCCTTGTAGGAGAGACCTAACAGAAAAAGGAGGTTCAGCTGGGATAGAGGTGCTGGCAAGGGGCCACAACATATTCCAGCTAGCTGACCATTCCCACAGGTTACAGACTTTCTGGTTGGAGGTGGAAATGGTATACAGAGCAAATAAGCTTGCTGAGGTCTTTGAAGGTAGAGCAGTGGACATGACAGGTGAGGGAAATTAAGAATAATTGTGGGGATGGGGAGGTGCTGTCCCCATTAGAGACTCTGCTATTAGGAGGTCAGAGACCAAGCTACTACGAGGTTGAAGCGAGTAGCCGTGTGAAGCTTGGTTGGTTGGAGCTTCATCCAGATATGCCAAGGTTGCAGGTTTGATCCTCGGTCAGGGCACATACAAGGGTCAATCAATGAATGCATAAATAAGCAGAACAACACATCTTTGCATCTATCTCTCTCTCTCTTTCTCTCTCCCAAATAAAAAAATTAAAATAAAAAAAGATCTAGAATCCAGAGTAGGTAGATAAGAACAGAGTGATAGAAGTAAAAAACATTACCTTACCAGGAACTCAAAAACTCTGATTTACCTGGTGGAAAGGGGAATTTGGTGGTTGAGGTTCCTGTGGCTCAGCCCAGAGTTAAAGGGATGATATCTCAATATTTAGGGAATCAATAGCATTCCCACCCATGTAACCCACCTATGGGATCCAGTTACTTCTGATCAAAGGAAGAAGAAAATCCATGGGTGGCAGCTCAACAACCAGATTTTATCTTCTGGGCAAGGAGAGGGAATGGAGGGGAGGGACCCAAAGGGGACTGGATGAGCTTTGAATCTGTTTGAGACAGGTAGGTTGACTGCTTTTACATGGGAGTGTCAGGTCTTTGCTCCAGATATAGGGGTATCTGCCTGTGCTCAAAACAAAATAAATAAATAAAATGAAAGCCCTCATTTCCAGGCAGGGGCCCATGGGACCCAGTGCAGGCTGAGGGACGGTGAAAACAACTATACTTGAAGGTAAGTGCAGCTCTCGAGGCATCTGGGGTACAGCTTATGCTTCTGCTGTCTTGTTTTTCCCCAACCTCTCCATTTGCCAGAAATTCGGTGGTTTCCTCTGCAGGGCCTGGGGTGGACTCCCCTGCCAACTAGGCACTAGGAGGCTTCTCCAGCAGGGGGCAGAAAGGGCATGCAGTGGTGTGCAGGGCCTGAGTCCTCCATTTCAGGTGTGAAGCCCTAGCCTGGGAACCAGTAACAGCCAGACATGTAGTATCTGATATAGAGGTATCAACAAACCAAATAAACCACCAGATCTAGCAGTCTGTTTCCATTTCCCCCCAAGAAATGTGTCACTTTTTATCTTGCTCTGTGACTTTGGAAGGTATGTGCATTTACATATGAGGTGATTGCTGGTATCAATAATACACACAGCCTAACTGGGAGTTTAATTGGAAATGTTAATCAGTGTCTGATTTGCACATTCAGTCAATTATCTGCAGGTTGGGGCAATCTGAGCTGCACCCAGGGGATGTGATGTAGGCGTAGCTATCTCTAGGTCTGCGGCTGGGAAGCAAAATGGGAGAGGTAAACCTTGAAGACTGGAAATAGATGAACAATATACTGGTAGAGAATGGAAATCATTCCAAAGGCGTGGCCACAGACAGGGAGACTGATCCCTGAGATGGAATAGGACGCTATTGGAGGCCACACAGTGGGATGGAGGCTAGCTAGTGTTATGCTGTCAGATAGGAGGGGACTGGATTTGGAGAAGTAAGTTTTGTAAGGACTAGAGTATCAGGATCTGGTGTGGAATGAACCATGGGAATCAGAAGTCAGGCATTCTGGCGTGAGTGTTTGTACCTCAGTTTCCTTGTCTTTCAAATGGTGGGGTTTGGGGGAGGTGCTTTCTAAAATAATTGTGACATTTTAGGAAGTGGGCCCATTTGTTTCGGTAATAAAGAAAGGCCTGCTAAAGGATAGCCCTCTCCCCCAAAACTCCCCCTTCTAAAGCACACTCTTTTTCCATATGCTCTCCATTTGAGGGAAAACAGTACAAAACACACCTGCAACCCCTACACACATTTCATATCTTCACCAGTATGACTACACTTTTGTTTTATGTGAATGGTAAAAATAGGGAAAAGAGAAGCTCAAGTGGAGAACCTTCTAAGGACCCTATAATCAAGCCCACAAAAAGCTCTGTGGGGATCTTATATGGTGGGGGTACAGAGATTCACTAGTGACCTTGAGTCTCAAAAGAGAAGGGCTTGGGGTAAGGGTGAATGAAAGACCTGACTTGGTTGTGGATCCTTTCCCTTTTATCTTTCTCCCCTATCTCTCTCTGAGCCAGGCAGAATTTTGGGAATTCTATAACCCTCAAGAGACCTACCCCTAACAATCAACACAGTCACGCCCTATAGTGACCTCAATGGAGACACCTTTGGCAGAGCTACCCATACATGCATCCCATAGCCCAGCTCTGGTGCCAGTGCTAACCCTTGTGCAGCTCTTAGTCTCTGTGGAGAAGGGCTCCAGTCCTTCCAATTGGCCTGAAGGAGAGACTCAGGTGCAGCTGTGGCTTCTTGTAGGCCCTTCTCATATATGGATGGGGCTGGGGATTGAGAGAAGGGGCCATCCCCTACACCCCTGTGCCCAGTTTCCTTCTTAGAGCCTGAAAAAGGGTCCAGAATTCTTCAGTGCTGGTCCAGGCACTCGCTATTGGAGAGTTCTGTAGTAGAAAGAGTGGTTGTCTGTAGCTTCTCTCATCCCATCACCAACAAAGTGGCAGCCCTAGTCCCCGTACAGAGATGCTGGCAGAAAGCTGGAATGCAGCAAGTCTGCGGTGCTAGTAGATAGAAGATGTGTGCACTGATCCCTATCTCAGGTCCAGTAGGAGGCCTGAGCCACAGGCGAACACATAAGACAGTAGAGACACATAACATGATACAGGCATACAATGTGGCATAGGCATATGACACACAATTTGGATTAGCCACATGGTACACACACACACAGCATGGAATAGATGCAATACACATACAACACAGTACAGACCCACAGCATGGACACAATATGGTACTTTCATGATACACATACACAACACAGTATAAACATGACTGCACATGTACCAAACATAATGCAGACTTGATATACACACAACATAATATAGATATGATTTGGCACACACCCAAAATAGTATAGGCACACAAGGCACATAACTTGGCACAGATATATACTCCACCCACCATATTCTCATTCAGGACATATACCCAGGCCTACACGAGGAGTGTAGCCACCAGGTGGAGTCCTGTGTCCTGCCAGTGGCATCTGCACCGGCTCCAGCTGTGCAACTGGTGGGTTTGAGGCAGGCTGCATGGAGTTAATAAGTGAATGAAGGGATGTCGAGGCAGGCCTAAGGAAAGCTCTGGATCTTATGCAGAAACCTGGAAGTGCATGGTTAGTAAGGTGCATTTCCCCCTTCCTCCAGGTCTTCTAGCACTGTTCCCCACCTCTGTCCCCCATGGATGCATGCTGCCTCCCTGGGAGTAACCCTCAGCTCTGAGGATAGGCAAAGTTTTTTTTGTGGCCATCCTTCTTGAGCCCTCTTCAAGCCCCAACCCTCTATGGAGCTTTGACAGCCCTCACTTCTCCACCCCCACCCCACCTCATCCCCTTACAGGATGAGCTCTTGCAGTGTCTGAGACTGCAGGCACACCACTCAGCTGCAAAGTGGGTGGGATTTGGAAAGGCTCTTTGGAGTGTGCATGTGGGCAACACAAAGGGAATGCCAGGGCTCCTGGGGGACAGATGTACTCTGGAGTCTTGCCAGGAACAAGTGGAAGACCTGGGGTATGGCTTGGTCTTCTTAGTCAAGAAGTGGTATTGTGGGAATCAAGGGAGCTTTTCTTGGCTCCCTGAGGCTCTAATTTTTTTATCTCCACCTTTAGTTATCCAATCAACCATCCATCCGTCCACCCATCCCTGACTTTAGCTTAGGACCCTGTGTATTCTGGTGTCCTCTAATAGCATGTGTGCTAGCCTGGATCTGGCTTTATTGTGAGTTACGTATAAGTGTTGCTTTTCTTTGAGGATAAACACCATGGAGGAAAAGGGGACAGAGTAGGAAGGATTGCAGAGCTTGGGGTCCTGTCAAGGGAAGTTTGGTCTCCTCCTTGAGAGTACTAAACCCTTGAGAGACTCAAGTGGATGTGTGGATAGACAGAAAAGGGAAGGATTAAAGAGACTCCATCTCCTTCAAGGTTGAACATGGAAACCTCTGTTGGGAAGATAGGGTAAATTGCCATGCACATGCAAAATAAAAATAAGAACCCAAGTATATATTACCCAATAAAATCTTGGGAAGATTGTAAAAGATATCTCTGTGTTGGAGATAGGGGAAGGCAGAGAGAATTTCCAATTAGGACCAGAGGCTGAGGCATCAGCAGCTATAAGAGATTTAGAGCGTTTCCCACCCTAGTGTAGCTTTTGAGAAGGAAAATGGAAATGAAGGTAGACACTTGGAGTTGAGGAATGAACAGCAGTATCAGGTCTTCAGGAAGCTCAGGTATCCCCAGAGCCCACCTGAATTCCCTATTATCTCTCAGTTTTCCATGGTACACAGGACTATACCACCTCCAGTAACTATGCAAATATTTCACATCTGTCATATTTGATTTAGTCCTCCCAATGCTTATCCAAGGTAACTAGGGTAGATCTTGTCCACTTGATAGCAAACCGACCCAGAGTGGTGAAGTGACAGCACTTCCCAACTTGAAACTCCAAGTTCATTGGTCTTTCTGGACTCCTACGTAATAATGCTTTTTAAAAAATACTTCACTGATTCTCTGTCTTTTGAAGGGACTTACTGAAATTCCCTGTAGTGCGTGTGTGATTTTTTTGGGGGGGTGGATGAGGGAGTAATAGTAAGGTAGGGAAAAGAGGTTCCTGCTCCCCCACAATGCTTTTCTTGGCAGGTTTTCCCCAAGAAAGAGCAGCTGAGTCCTTGCATCTTTGTGGCAGCGGGTGTACCCAGCCCTGAGTTCGTCGGAGCTGAAGGCACCCTGGTCCCTTCTCATGGGCAGCACCCACCCATGCTAAGGTCCTGCAGCAGTGGTGGTGTGAGGTGAGTAATGGATTCCAGGGCAGGGAGTTAGGGATCTCTAAGCCCAGGTAAATGCCACCTTTGCACCAAAGCTCCTACTTTTAAAGACCCTGATTAGGCCTCATCAGCTAGGCCCCAAGGCATGGCCCCTTCTTTCTGTACAGCTTCCCTTGGTTTCTTGGTTCCCCCCATCTCTATTATGAGAATGACATTCTTGACCTACATCCTAGAGAGAGTAGTAGAAACAAACTCACAGTCACTGACGAATCCTTTATTAATGTCAAGCTCCATCTAAGAGATTTAGTGTAACACAGACCTGCTTCCCATCAAGCTATCATTTCTTTTCTTCCTGCTTTCCTGATGCTGAAGTTGCATTTCAGCCACATGCCACAAATTTACCAATTGGTTCCTATAACTTCGACTACCTCACTACCTCAAAACTTTAATTTTACCTGCCTATTTAAAGCATAACTTCCAACCCAATCATCCCAGCTTCTTAACTTAAACCTTCCAGAACCTTCTCTCTGCCTTCCCACCCAACCAGGGAATACTTCCTTCCCCAGCTCTCCAACAACACTTGAGTCTGGCATGTAGTATAGTTTGTTCTTCTCTAGTGCCTAAAATAATTCTTGCATGGTTTCTGCAGTATTAATCTTGGCAGGTAAACTATACTTTAAGCTTTTCATGGGTAGGGACTAGATATCATAGGTCTCTAGTCTCTCACAAGTGCCTGACAGCTTCCCAGCAGCTTTTTAATTTTGACCTCTCTCTCTTTCTCTACTTATTTCAGGTTTCTTGGCCTGACTCTCTGATCATCTCCCTGTCTCTTTATCCCTCAGGCATCTGTTATAGCTTCTCTGTTGGCTTCTCTATCTGGCCTTCTTTTGCTATGTGCTGCAGTCCAGGCACCTGTTTGTATCTTACTGTCTCTCTGCCTTTCTATCTGGTCTTCTGTCTGTCCCTTTGTCAGTTACTTAAGCATCTCTCATATTGCCCACGTCAAAAACAAACAACCAAAATCAAAATAAAAACCCAAGAGAAAAACAAACTAAACAAAAAACAAACAAGGAATATGAAATCCAATTCTCTTTCAAACTGAGCCTGTCCTGGGCCTAAAGAACAAAGGAAAACTGTGTCTCAGCGACAGGTGTTTATGTGATGCCTTCTCATGAAGGGGAAGCTCCAGAGTTTCAGCTGTGAAATTAAAGGTATGAAATTACAGCCTTGCCGATATTGATGCATTCAGCTTTCTAGAGATGCTCTGGTAGAGGATCCTCTATAGATCTTGAACAACAGAAGGTAACTAGAACTGGCTAAAATAAGAAGCAAGCCATGGGTCTCTCCTGGGTATTTTATGACAGCTGCAATATAATGTATTTATTGAGTAGCTATTGTTGCCAGCACTATACTAGGCATTTTACTTGCATGAGACAATTTGATTCTACAGTAACTCTACAAGGTAGTATGTTTTTCTAATAGTTACTATATGTTTCTTATAAAAGTGATGCTATCTCAGGGTACCTATTATTATTATCATCACTGTTTTCCCCATGAGGAGATAGAGGTTGAGAGGTGCTACGTAACTTGCCTGTAACTGGACACATGTGACTTTGGGGGAGACACTTCTTAGAGAATTTCTCAGAATCCCAAATTATTTTGGTACCTTTCAGTGCTCATAAACACTCTCACAAGCACATTTGCCTACTTGTACATTCACACAATCATACTTGCTTCTTTGACTCACACTTTTCACCCTGAACACATTCATAGTGATGATCACTGTTATTCCCCCACCCTCACACACAATCATATTTATAAATCCACTAAATACAGGCAAATTTTTACTGCCATGTACATTTATACATTCATATTTTCATGCTGACACACATTCATACTTGCCATACACCCCACTCTCACGTTCTCACTCACTCATACTTTTATGTTTTCTTAAATTCTGACACACAGTCACCCTTAAGCCTAAAATTCCTACACAGTTACACATATTCTATGCACAAATATATACTGACTTGCCTCTAATTGTTTCTCATAGATAAACCCATGTTCAATTTCTATCACTCCCACACATTTGCACTATCATTATTTTCTCCTCACATTCACACATATAAACAACTTATAACTCATCACAATGATATACACATGTGCATGCATACCCATATGTTCACATTTATATATGCTCACATGATAAAAACAATCTCACCCATTAAACTTTTATACTTTATTATATGCTCTTATATACTCACCACTGACACAATATCCCTATCCTATCACATTCACACATACACATGGAAACTTATTTTGTTACATATTCACATTCCTATTCTCACTGAGGCATAATTGCACTCTTCAGCAAACTCATCAAATATAATCACAAACACACTCACTTTCATAAATTCAGCCATTTTCACTGAGACACATCACCCTACTCTCACACTCATACACAATCACATACACACAGTTGCAGTCACCTTGACACACACTAACACATACATATGCTCACTCACATTCAGTACCCACAAAAACTAACATTAACACACAGTTACACTGCACACACAGGCTTACATCTTTACATTGTCACATTTTTACATATTCTTACATTCACAACTGCACTTAAAATCATAGTCTTCCACACATCCTCATGGACTCACAGTCATACTCCCTGACACTCATGTCCATTCACATGTACACTCTCTCATACACCAACTCCCATTTGTACATCACACATATTCACACTGGCACAATCACACTTTCCACACACTCACATTCTTATACATTCCTACTCTCACACTGGCACACCTTTATTCACATTGCTATATACATTCTCACCAGTACACATGTAGTGACATGAATAGTCACTGACTGCATTTACCTTGGCACACACCAGAGCAACCCATACAATTCAGTGTCACAATCAATATATACATTTATATAGATGTAGTCCACATAGACTGACCCTCACTCAGGCTCATAGTCATCCTGTCACAACCTCCCTTACACTGATACACTTGCTCACACTGAACCACACAGTCACTGATACATAAATCACTACTTTCATTTGACACACTCTCCTGAACTTCCACTGACTCTTACCTGGACTCTCAGATGGACATATCAACTCTGATACATACTCACATTGACACTAACCTACACTCCTTCACTGAGATGATCTCACTGATCCACTTTTACTCACATTGATTCCAAAATGCTTATAGCAACCCACACTCTCATTTACATACCCATATATACTTTGCCAAACTCTTATACATGCCCCACACTGATATTGCCACATTCACACACCTCTTCACTGACACACACTCTGTAACACACCCAATTACAGGTAATAGTTTATAGTCACAGTCGTCACTCTGTTTTCCTACTTGCACTATTACTCTCCTTACTCCTGCTAAAAGGCTTTCCAGCAACCTGTGGCCAAAGAAAGAGTGTTGGTCTCAACCAGGGTACTAATGGGAACTAGATCTTTCCTGAGCAGAAAGGAGTGGAATTTATGTCTAGGATTTAAAAGAGAAAGCACAAACGCACATATCGAGTTTTATATCCTTTTGCCAGTTTCCTCTTACAGAAATCATCTCTAATAGAACCTTATCCAGTCCTATCCAAAAGAGGTTGGGATTTAGGTGTTTATTTCTTTTTAACGGAGTTTATAGCTAAACTTGCTACCTCATCTCTCTTCCAAGGGGAGGGAAAGGTGAAGAATGTGTTTCTTTATGCACTCAATGTTTTCCTATACTAAAGTGTGTGTCTCCAATTTTGTGTTTATGCTCTGAAATTGCCTGTGGATTATACATATGGAAAGAGCAGTCCTACTATAAGCAGGCACCTCTGATCTAGCAGGTCTACTTTTAACCTGTTAACCCATGGACATGAAATTAAAGAAAGAAAGAAAAGATGATAGCAAGATGATAAAATAAATCATATTGTGCATGTGCATCCACAGACCCCACGGGAATTTCAACAGCTGTAACCAACAAGTTAACAGAGAAAATTTATCAGTAAGCTTGGATAAAGACAAACTAAAGAAACTTACTTGCACTCCAGACAGACTGTAGATTTCCCTGTAAGAGGATGAAAAGAAGCACAAAATCTGGGAGTGAGCCAATAGACCAGGAGCCTGGTGCCAGAGCCATGTGCCCTCCCAGTTCCTTAGCAGAGATTTGGAAACATGAAAGCCCCTTGTAGCAATCTCCTTAGCCCACAGTTTCTGCTATAGTCTCTCTAGAACAATGACTGCAAAATATGACTAATCCACCATTTGATACGGGTTCTGGCATACCATGTGGAAATGCCTATACTCTGGAATACCACCTACCACCCAAAACATCTGCCATTAGATTGAAAACGTATTTGATAGCAGACAACACATCATCTTAGTTTGGATTCCCAATGCCTATTACAATGTCAGGCCCTGAGTAGCTACTTGTAAAGCTCAGTTAAGAAACTGAAAGGGTGCCCTAACCAGTTTGGCTCAGTGGATAGAGCATCGGTTTGCTGACTGAAGGGTCCTGGTTCGATTCTGGTCAAGGGTATGTACATTGGTTGTGGGCACATCTCCAGTAGGGAGTGTGCAGGAGGCAGCTGATTGATGTTTCTCTCTCATTGATGTTTCTAAGTCTCTATCCTGTCCCTCTCCCTTCCTCTCTGTAAAAAAATCAATAAAATACATATTTTTAAAAAAGAAACTGAAAGGGTTATGTGGACAGCAACATGTTGTCAGGACAGGTGCAGTGCGTCTCTTCCTCAATCCTAGAATTCCAGTGGCATTACCAGTATGGATGGACACTCTTCAATAGTCCTCACATATTGCTAGGCCCAGATTAAGGTTCAAATGGGTGAAAGAAACATACTCTGCCCTTAAGTTATTTCATTTGAATAAGAAAGATGAAGTCACTGTGAAACAGTAGAATAAGGCAACAGTCTTGAAATTTAGGATTAGAAAAATCTTTATCATGTAATTCAGTAACCTTCAGGCTCCAAAGGTCTTGAGGGCCCATGAGTGGTTGAGAACAGCAGTCAAGATATAAGTAAATCACTTCCAAAAGCAAAGTTCTTTGTAGATATCTTGCTAAGCACAGGGATGTGCCATCCTTCCAGAAGATTGTGTAAAAGAGCCCTTTGTCACTGGGCGTAAGGTAGAGGAATTAAAATGAACTATAGACCTTGATGAAAATTTTGTACCTCCACAAGGAGACAGCTTAGAGAGTTGCCTGGCCAATTTATATTTGATAGTTTCTGTTGATATACCAAGATTCACCAAAAATAATTTAGATAGTTTACGAGACTGGCTGAATTTTAGGAAGGGAAAAGGCACCTGCCTGAATTTGCTTGAATGCCGTGAAAAGTGCTAAGTGATGAAACCCACCCCTTTGCATTTATATGATATTTTATACTTTTCAAAACATTTAATAACTCATTCATCCATTATGATAGTGACATTAAGAATAACACTTCTTAGCTATGTAACCTTGCTTGAGTCAATTACTTATCCCCCTTAATCCTCAATTTCCTCATATGTAAAGTGGGCGCATCTACATCATCTATCTATACATATAAAGAGGTAATATGCAAATTAGGCTGGGTCTCCATAACGGATCATGACCAGACAGGAGGAGGTTGTGCATGCAGGTAAGGCCCAGAGCAAAGACAGAGACAGACACAGGGGGGCCTGCCCAAGCCATCATGGTGGCTCCGGAGGCCCAGAGTGGACATAGGCAGAGGGGCCAGGGAGGCCTGGGGCTGGCGGAGCTGCCATGCCAGCTCGGGCAGCCCCAGAGCGGACACAGGCAGGGGGGTAGGGGGGGCCTGGGTGGAAGTCAGGCGCGGGTCCTGGCCGCCCGCGGTGCCAATCAGGCCTGCGGCAGGTGCTGAAGGAGTCAGGCGTTGGTCCTGGCCGCCCGCGGCGCGGGTCCGGTCTGACTCCCACGGCAGCCTGCGGGGTGCCTCCTCACATGATTTCAATCATGTGCTGGGCCTCTAGTATATATATAAAAGGCTAATATGCAAAGTGTCCCCTTGGGAGTTCGACCGGGAGACTGGAAGTTTGATCACTCACTATGACGTGTGCCAACCACCAGGGGGCAGCACGGAACATGGCAGGCGACCAGCAGCGTTGGGGTGCTGAGGGAATGAGGGAAGGAGGAGGCAGGGAGGTGATGGGAACCATGTGCAGTGGCGACATGAGGGTCGGCAGTGAGGGAGGAAGCGGAGAGGCAAGAAGTCAGGGAATCTGATTGCCCTGATCACTGGCCAAGCCTAGGGACCCTATCCATGCACGAATTTTATGCACTGGGCCTCTAGTTGAGTTATAATGAGGATGAAATTAGATAAATCTATGGAAGCATTTAGCACAATGTCTGGCCTATAGCAAGTGATCTACAAATTATAGATCTTAGTGTTATCCTTACCACAACCCTTTGAGGTAGGTGTCTTCAAAAGGACAGAACCTTGTGATAATAGAGAAACAGTATGGCTCTTTGCAGCCAAAGACCCCATTTTCATAGCACATGTTGCCTGCTTTCCTTTAAGTCTTTATTTCTGCTTAACCAAAAGCTAGGAGTCAGTGTTCATTCCCACTTAAGAAGATGAGTGAAAAACAGAATTAACCCATGGGGTTTCCTCAATTCCTTTCCTTTTTGGACATGTTTATCTGGCCATTGCACCAATGTTTCTTGTTAATTTAAATGTCCCCTTTAGTTCTCCAATGTTCCTCTTGAAATAGTGAAGCCTTCACTGTTGTCACCTTCATTTGGTGGTACAGAAACGTGAGAGGAGGAATAGAAGAGCCTGCTGATGCTGGTAGAGGCAGAGGTACCATTCACCATCAAAAGTCAAGGCATGTGTTGGTTCTGGTCATGCTGCTAGAGCAAGCATGTCAAGCTCAAAGGCTAACACGGGCCAAATAAACAAGGTTTAAGTTTATGTGGGCCGCAAAAAAACAAAAGCTTCAATTTTCATAGAAACGTAGGTTTATTTCCATAGAGACATGTTGAATACAAAGGGCTGAAATAGATGAGTAAACATTAACATAAAATAATAGAACATTTTAATAAAAATTAATATTTTTTCTTGAACATTAACTTACCAGACACTGAATAACTGCATAAATTAAAAAGTGTAATGCAAATAAACCTATTTTTCTTGTTCTACAAAAGAAAAATATTTCCTGTTACGCACACCAAACAAGTCAGTCCGAGACTAGTAATATGGCAATCGGCTGCTAAAATATTCACTGTTAGTATTAGTTGAGAGAAATGGTGCACCTGTGTGTAAGACGTGAAAGGGAAATGAATGCCACACGATTATAGTAATCATTCATTAGCGAACGTTGTAGTTCGTTATTAATAATTATGTATAATAGGATATTGTAAAAATTAAGTTAAAATGTTTCTTACATACCGTTATATTGGCTGGACTGCAAAAATATTCATTGTAGGCTGCATGCAGCCCGCGGGTCATGAGTTTGACATGCTTGTGCTAGAGTAATGCCAAATGTTTGGAATCTGGGACATGTGTTATGAAATGGCTCAATGGAGAACTGGACACATGGGCTGAAGATGTTAGTTTGACCAGTTGAACCCTACTCCGATGCTGATGATCTCCAAATTAATGTCATATTGCCAAAAATAAAAATAAACATGTTGGAACTGCTGCTATTATATTTGTATTCGCTGTATTAATATTGCTTTATGTATTGAGAAGAGTAGATTTAGCTAGAGATATATTTTTCCACCACATGTGAATTAACACTTCCTTCAGTTTTCCATTACTTGCTATGTAGTTTATACCTCTCAAAGACAAGATGCTTATATACATATTTGTTTTGCTTCCCACTAGATATTCCTAGTTGAATTTTTACTGAGATATCAAGTATGTTACCGTGTTTATCCTTTCTTCTTAGTATATTGACTTATACAAAACTTACATATTTGTAGTCCATTTTGCATTACTTAGCCTTTATAGAATACTAGAGGCCTGGTGCATGAAATTCATGCACTGGAGGGGGATCCCTCAGCCTGGCCTGCACCCTCTCCAATCCAGGACCCCTCAGGGGATGTCCAACTGCCTCTCAAAATCTGGGTCCACTGGCTCCTAACTGCTCGCCTGCCTGCCTGACTGATCACCCCTAACCCCTCTGCCTACCTGCCTGATCGCCCCTAAACACCTCTGCCTGCCTGCCTGCCTGATCACCCCTACCTGCTTCCCTACCAGCCTGATTGCCCCTAACTGCTCCTCTGCTGGCCTGATCGCCCCTAACCGCCTCTGCCTCACCCCACACCCAGGACCGAGGATTCCCTCCCTCTGGCTGGCTGCAGGCACCTAGGACCCAGGCTGGCTTCGCCCGGGCCAGCCTCAGCTGCAGGGACCATGCACAGGCGGCTTCACCTGGGCCACAGTAGCAGGCGCTGGTGCCTGGGACCATGGGGCTGGAGGCTTGTCCCTCTCCTGGGCCACAGATGCAGGCTCAGCTGCTGGCACCCAGGACTGCGGGATGGGTGGCTTGTCCCTCCCCCAGGCCATAGCCTGGCTGGTCCCCATTCCTCTCTCATGAGCTCATTTTTGCCTGGCTGGTTCCCATTCCTCTCTCCCTAGTGTTGAGTGTCTGAGCCATTATGGTGGGCTGGCATGAGGGTGTGATGACCATTTTCATATTAGTTCTTTATTATATAGGATTTATGCTTGTTTGTTGAGTCTATGGATTTTCTATAAAACTCATATGTGCAGTCCTGTTGGCCAAAAGCAGAATAATGTGCTCTTATAATACTCTGGGAATATTATCATATGACTGATGATCCAATGACTGATAATACAAGTGGCCTGCAGGATAATTATATTTGTTATCATCACATTGGCTTTATTGGTTGTTTCTGATAATCCCATTTTAAGGTACTTGTTTATTCTCATTTCAAAAACAACAACAAAAACCAAAAATCAAACAAACAGAAACTGAGGCACTATTCTGCTTTGAACCAAAAACTAAAGGCTATACTGGAGATGTAATGTGCAGCATGGTGACTATAGTTCAGCAGTTCTCAACCTGTGAGTCGCGACCCCTTTGGGGGGCCAAACGACCCTTTCACAGGGGTCACCTAAGACCATCGGAAAACACATATATAATTACATATTGTTTTTGTGATTAATCACTATGATTTAATTATGTTCAATTTGTAACAATGAAAATACATCCTGCATATCAGATATTTACATGACGATTCATAACAGTAGCAAAATTACAGTTATGAAGTAGCAACGAGAATAATTTTATGGTTGAGGGTCACCACAACATGAGGAACTGTATTAAAGGGTCGTGGCATTAGGAATTTGAGAACCACTGCTATAGTTGATAATACTGTATTGTACAACTGAAATTTGCTAAGAGAGAGTAGATCTTGTGTTTTTACTATACCAACAAAAAAGGTAACTATGTGAGGTGATGGATGTGTGAATTAGCTTGATTCTAGAAATTACTTCACAATGTGTATAAATATCATACCATCACATTGTACACCTTAAATATATATAATTTTCATTTGTCAATTATACCTCAATAAAGCTAGTAATCACCTAAAGACTAAAATAACTCTTCAGGCCTACCAAACTCCTCTGGGGCACATAGTATAGAAATATATTTCTACCCAGATTTCCATTTAGAGTCCTGAGATCAGTTCATCCCACTATGCCTAGCATCCCTTCCATTTTTGGCCAATGTCCAAAATAGAGGACCTTCTTAAAATCTAGCTTTTCCTGTCTTTCTATTTCCATACTTTCTGTGCTTATTCTCCCCTGCTTCATTTTTTCAGTGTTGTTTATTTTAAAAATTATTTCCATGTTGCTACATGGAGCACCCCACTCCATGGGGGAAAAAGTCCCTAAGTCTTCAACCTTAGACATCTGCTACATAGTCACCTGAGTAATACTTCTGAAATTCTAAGCTAATCTTGTCATTCTACTATTTGAAACTTCATCTGGACAAGAAGAGTCCAAACCTCAAAGAAAGGCTTAGAAGACCCTTCTTCATTTGATCTCTACTGATCTTATATTTTTTCCATCCCTTCTCTTTGCTATAGTCACACCAAGTTTTCTGCTGTTCCTCTAATGCACTACATTGTCTATAATATCCCATGGGCCCTAACAACTGTTGTTCCTTGCTCCTGAAGAATGCTCTCCCCATGGTTTAGTTACTTGTTCTTCCTAATTCAGCTTAAGTGAACTTCCTCTGTAAAATCTTCTTCCTCAGGCTGTTAGGAGTTCCTTTCTCTGTCCTTTATAGCAACCTGTTGTCATCTTTTCACTGAGCTGCCATGGCCAAAATACAGTACATTTTATTTATTTTTTAATATTTTTATTGATTTTTTATAGAGAGGAAGGGAGAAGGATAGAGAGTTAGAAACATCTATGAGAGAGAAACATCGATCAGCTGCTTCCTGCACACCTCCTACTGGGGATGTGCCCACAACCAAGGTACATGCCCTTGACCAGAATCGAACCTGGGACCCTTCAGTCCGCAGGCCGACACTCTATCCACTGAGCCAAACTGGTTAGGGTAAAATACAGTACATTTTCAATCTCTTCAAGGACAGGGACTGTACCTTGTTCATCTCCCACCCTAGATCCTGCTAAACTCCTACTCATCTTTCAATACCCTGATCAAATGCTATATCCCCTGACTCCTCTGGGTAGCATTAACTGCCCTTCCTCTGCTGCCCTTCCAAAGCATCCTCTGTCTTTCTAAGAACAAACTAGACACTGTGTAAATGCTGAATGAATGAGTTCATGCAGGTTTAATGATTTTTTTTTCAAGATCACAGAATAAGCCAGAAGTGGAGCTGGAATTAGCCATTCTTCTTTTGTTAGAGATATTCTTTTGGTTTTATAAAAGTCCTACTAACTGAAAATCAACACCACCTCCAGATTAAAACTGCATAACAAGATGCAACTTAGTTCTTCTAAGAACAGAGGTTTCTTCTAAGAGAAAGGAAGGAATTTCTTTTCCCAAGTGTCCTGTTCTTAATACAGTTAGTTCCCAAAAAGAAGTCTGTCCTGCTCATATGTGAATATAATTATAGCAAATTCTTTTGTAGTACATCAGGAGCAAGTGTTTTTGCTTTTTTTATTGTTTAAAGTATTACAAATAGTAGTACATTTGTCTCCTTTTTCCCCCCATTGACCTTCCCCCGGCCTCCCCTACCCTCCAGCACATGCCCTCGCCCCCCGCCACAGCCCCAGTGTCTTGCATCCATTGGTTATGCTTCTATGCATGTGTACAAGTCCTTCGATTGATCTCTTACCTCCCCCTGCAAACCCTCCGCAGCATTTCGCTGTAGTTTGATAGTCTGTTCGATGCTTCTCTGCCTCTGTACCTATTTCTGTTCATCAGTTTATAATGTTCTTTGTTTTCCATAAATGAATGAGATCATTTAGTATTTTTCTTTCACTGACTTGCTTATTTCACTTAGCATAATGCTCTCCAGGTCCATCCATGCTGTTGCAAATGGTAAGAATTCCTTCTTATTTATAGCAGCATAGTATTCCATTGTGTACAGAAACACCAATCAGAAAGGACACATGCACCCCTATGTTCATAGCAGCACAATTTACAATAGCTAAGATTTGGAAACAGCCTAAATGCCCATCAGCAGATGAGTGGATTAGAAAACTGTTTTTGCTTAAAAAAAATTGTACATGTTACTTTCTTCCAGAATTTAAAGAGAACTGTTCTCTTCCTTACATAATGCCAGTATCACTTTAGTTAAACAGAAATGGGCACAAGGCTAAACACACACACACACACACACACACACACACACACACACACTTATCATGCTTGGGTATTTGTTGGTTAGAATATACTTTGAATAATGGCTTACACCAATCTAGTGCTTTCCACTTTTCAAATCCTGGTGAGTTCCTACTCATCCTCAATAACCTGCTCAAGTGTTATATCCTCTGATCCCTCTGGGAACATTAGAGACCCTTCCTGCTCTGTCCATCCAAAGCATCCTGTGCCTACCTAGGTTGCATCACATTCTCTATTGCATGTATACATGTCTGCTATTCTCACTGAACTGTGAGCTCTTAGAAGACAGGAACTAGTCTTTATTCACCTCTCATTGTATATGCCCTGTATCTGACACAATACCTGGTATATATGAATGTTGGTAGCATGGAGATGGAAGGCAAAGCAATGATGTTCTTTAGAACAATATCAAACAATTTTTTAATGTATGAAGGTATGATCATTGGCACCAATTTCTCATATAATCAGATAGCAATCAGTTAAAGAGTCTTGCTCTTTCCTGAACTGCTGCAGTCTTCTAATTTTTGCACTCTTTATTTTGCAATATACATGCCTTTACTTGTTTTGTAGGTACGTTTTTATCTGTGTATTTGATATACATGTTAGATGGCAGCCAGGGATAAAACCCACTGCTCAAACATGTAGCCTCACTCAAGGCCGGGTGTTTAGTTCTTTACTCCCAACATTTTGAATGATGCCTAGCACATAAACTTCAATAAATATTTTGTTTGAATAAATGAATACATGCACAGATAGGTTTGCTTAAGAGGCACTTTCTTACAGTTACTATCTGGCCCAGGGGTGGGCAAACTTTTTGACTCGAGGGCCACAATGGGTTCTTAAACTGGACCGGAGGGCCAGAACAAAAGCATGGATGGAGTGTTTGTGTGTACTAATATAAATTCAAAGTAAACATCATTACATAAAAGGGTACTAAATATTTTTGTTTGAATAAATGAATACATGCACAGATAGGTTTGCTTAAGAGGCACTTTCTTACAGTTACTATCTGGCCCCTCAAAGAGTAGTTGGTCTAGGATTTGGTCTCAGGATTCTTTGAAATGAAAGCCAACCAGAAATCACAAGAAGAAAACATGTAATTAGTTTACTTTTCTGTAAAAAGCTATGTTAGGCTGATGCAAGGTCTTTTATTTTCATTTTTATACAGCTGTGTAACCTACAGAACCTCATTATTAAGCTGGACAGAAGAATATAGGTATAGCTAGGTGACCTGCTAAAGGCCACGCAACTGACTGGTGGCTGGCTGACATGATTGTGAGTGCAAGGAATGTACCAGGATCAATCTCAAACGAGAAAGAATACTCTGACCCTGGCCAGGTGGCTCAGTTGGTTGGAGTTTCATCTTGTACACCAAAAGGTTGAGGGTTCCATTCCTGGTCAGGGCACATAGGTTGTGGGTTCAATCCTCAGTTGGGGCATGCACGAGAGATAACATCGATGTTTCTTTCTCACATCGATGTTTCTTTCCCCCTTCTTCTCTCTCTCTAAAATCAATTTTTAAAATATATCCTCACCCTGGCCAGTGTTGCTCAGTGATTAGAGCATCAGCCTGTGCACCAAAGGGTCATGGGTTCGATTCCCAGTCAAGGGCATATACTTGGGTTGCAGGTTTGATCTCCAGTCAGTCAGGAAACATGCAGGAGGCAACCAATGGTTGTGTCTCTCTCACATTGATGTTTCACTCTCTCTCTCTACCTTCCTTCCAGTTTCTCTAAAAAAAACCATGGGAAAAATATTATCAGGTGAGTAATAACAATACATATTCATATACATATACACACACACATCCTCAGGTGAGGATTAAAAAAACAATACTCTGAGATGAACATCATTTGCAGAGTTTATATATATTAAACACTAAGTTTCCCTCCCTTTTTTCTTCCCAAAATTTTTGTTAGGATGTGTTATAAGCTACAGTCCAGGCTCCATAGGAATAATTTGGGAACTACTAACCGATTCCCTCTCAGGCCTACTGACTTCAGCTCCTTGCACCAAACTCTACTTCTGCTTTATCTTCCATTTTCCTACCAGAATGCTATATCTTACTTTGAGGTGAGGGTTGGATCCTCTGATTTCAGCCTTGGGCCTTCCCAAGACACAGAAAGACTTGGGCAGATGGCAATCTTCTCTTTGTGTGTGTGTGTGAGCTCTGGGGAAGCAAAACTAATCATATGCTGGACTAAGGATCTACACTAGCATGAACCAATAATGAGCCATATCTTATATAGGTGCATAGTAGCAGCTTCAGCCAGGTAAGTAGGGTAATGAGCAGCAAAGGGAATACACTATTTGGTGTATCCAACAGGTTGCAAATGAAGATCTTTATAAGCTGGGAAGAGGAAAACCATGAGAAAGCCAATATGCTCTGTTATAAGGTCATCCTTCAAATTTGTCTTTCGGTTTCCAGAAGAACTTTCTTTGGGTGGAATGATCTTTTCTTAGACCCATGGCCAGTTTTTGTTAAGACACAAAAATTTGTCTTTAGTGGGGGTAAGAGGTGGAGAAATTCCTACAACTAAGGCATGGCCAGCTGAAACTTTATACTCTAACATTTGTGAAACAGGATAGATAGAAAGTAGACCTTGTCATGTCCCATTCTTTCTTCAGTATTTGAGAGAAACACTTTTTTTTTTGTTACGGATGGTATTTATTCTTCCTTAGCCATAACCTTTAGGTAAGATGCTAAGATATATGCTCAGCTCTTTTAAAATGTAGGCATGTGAACTTGGATCAAGGAACAAAAGTTTGGCAAAGAGTTGTTGCATTTTATGCTACATTTTATGCATTTTATGCTAGCTCAAATTCTTTGACCTCCAGTTCGGTAAGTTGTCTTTTTTGAAATATGAGCATTATTAAATTGATCTAAATTCTTGGTTTAGAAATAATACCAAGGTCTCAATTGATACCATGTAGCTCTTTTATTCAGACTTGCTGGGAGCACCTTCCCTCTAGAAAGCTGATTTGAGTACAGACAAATTCAGACTACAGCAAGGGCTTAGAATGATGAGCCATGACACACAGGTGGGAAGACAATGTTCAGGCATCTATATGGTATACAAAAAGCCCTAAAAATTACTGGAATTGAAATTTTAGCCTTGGATTTGACGAAATCTGCGGCTCTTTCACTAGAGTGGGTCAGGAGAGGGTATAATTATAACCCATGCATAGTAACAGAGCAGCTAGAACCCCAGACACTCAAGATCTTGGTTTACCATATCTGCTCACTTAGGCTATTAGTCTGCATCTATTTTATCCATCTGAATGCGTTATATGTTTCTACATTCTGTTTTGAGAACTAGGAAATATTTTATTACTAGATTTTACTTTCCTTACCTTTTCCCCACACATTTCTTTGAGGCATCTTTTAAGGTTGTCACTTTTTTATGCTTAAAAAATGTATACCTCTGCTCTTTAGGCATTTTATTTTCTCTTTGTAGAAGCATCGATGTTGGACATGGAAAGCTGAAACCTGTAATAATGCATCAATTTGCAAACATAAATACACGTCAGATGATCATTAGCATTTTCTTGGCATTATCTCATGTAGCCTACACAATAAATAATAAAGTATGGTGCTGCATACATTTATAAGTTTAAGAAGTCATTGGAAAAGGAACTATTTGTCCCACATAATATATGAAGTATATGAGGTCTAGATGCTGGGTCTACCTATCAATTTCCTTATTTGCAACCTATCATTGAAATTTGCGACTATAATATGCTGGCTTATTGGATTCAATTAATGTCAAGTTGTTGCTCAAAACAATGGAAATCACTCATAAAGATTTCCATTAGCAGAAAACGACTACAGCAGAACCTACCTCATTTGCTTGTGTATATGAAAGCAAATAAATTTATTCTATGTGAGTGTGCTTGTATGAGTGTCAGTAGTTAGTTATCTTTTGTAGGATCTAAGATTGAAACTAGGCAGCTGTAAAAAGAGCTAGTTACCTTCCTTGCTTGTCTGGCTGCTTTTGTAAATCTGCCTAACAAGTTGCTCAGCTCCTCCTGATCAAATGATCTTAGAAATGGCTTCCCTCCATTACACACTGTAATGGTATCTCCCAGGCAAGGCTTTCTGAAACAGCACACCCCTGTCTCTGATAGCAGAGTTCCCTTGGTGAGTGCCCCAGAACAGACAAGCTCCAAAGCAAGGCCATCTAAGAATTGGTATTACCGGCCAACGAAACCTGTGGGAATTCTGTCAGTAAATCACCTATCCTTGGGTCTTTGGATGAGAAAAGCAGTTGAAATCAGTAAGTACCATCCTGAAGTGGGTTTAAGTGAAAAAGCTGGAAGTTTCATATGAATATTTTGGGAAGATAAAAATGTATATATGAAGAGTGTGTGTGTATTTGTGGGTTTACTTGGATACACATTGAATAGGTGTAGTGAAAAGGGAATTGAGAAGAGTTTGAAATTCTAGTCTCAGTTTTTTTCACTTATTTTGTCATCCTGGGTAAGTCACTTAACTTTTATACACTTTTAATTCCTCATGCGGAAAGTGGGTATGCTACTTCCTTCTGTACATGCTGGTGTCTGTCTCAAGAACAAGACATAGAAGTTCTACGGACATGACAAAGTCATATGGTAAAAAAAAGAGGTGTTAATAATGGTAGCTGGTTTCTTCATCATGCCCAATTTCTTGGCAGTTAGACTAGTGTCCATATTTCTAAAGATGGGCCTGCTTTGAGTAGCCATATAGACTTATATGACTTTATGACAAACTTACTGCAACAAATGCATAGCATGTATAAAGTTCAGTGTCATTACCTTACATGTGTATTTAATGCCTATTGGGGATAAAGCACTGTATTAGGCAGCACTGTATTGCAAGTTGTAGGGCTACAGTTATGACTGAGGGGGTCTTACCCTCAAAGAGCTTATGATCTAGTGAGGGAATGACATGTACAATGACTATGTGCAATTTGAAAGAAGATGATAGAAGTTCTCAGTCGGGCTCATCTAGCTGGCTAAGGTTAGTGGTCAACTGTCTCTTGCCCACCTAGTCTGGGAATGGGAGTATGAGTTTGGAACTACTGGAGGCCAAGACTATGCTTTTACTCTTTCTTGTAAAATGAGATAAATGTTCTTTCTCTACACTTTTGAATCATAGCATATTGTGGGAATTAATGTCTGAAAAGTCACTCAAAATCTTCAGATGCAAGTTGCTATAGAAATGCAACACAATGTATAATCTTTCTTTTAAATTAAAGTACATTGTCCCCTTTGTGAAAGGCTAATTACTTTTTTGGCAATTAAAACCAGTCCACTACATCTTCTTTCATTGTCAGTCAGTATCTGAGCCAGTTGGTTCAGTTGCTAATAATGTGTCCAATATAACGTGTATTTAATATCCGTGTAGGCTAGTTAGCAAAGCAGAGTTTGTTTCCCAGTCCCAGGCAATATGTGGAAGCTCAGGTAGCCATCTTGAAAACATATGCTTTTATTTACAGGGAGCCCAGGAAAGAACTGGCAGGAAACTATTAGATCCTTTTTACTGACACCAAAGTACAATTCATTCTGATAGTAAAGCAACCTCATCCTCAAATACAAAAAAAAATTCCAGTGTTGATATCATTGTTTTAAATAGACATTGGCTGTCTTTAAATCTATGTTTGTTTCATACCTGAAAGTCTGAAAGCTCTCATTAAATCTTCAATTTGTCTTGATGTATAGAGCTAATTCTTGTTATAAAGATTTCTCAAATTGCAAAAATTTGAAATACCCTCATGTATTATTACCCTTTTTAACTTAGTGAGAGTTCTTTGACTTGTTTACTTTAATTTTGAGATCCTAAAATCCATCTTCTTTCCTATGTGCTCCTGTCAGTTTGGCAGTCATCAGCTCAAAATATCTTGCAACCCCATTTTTTATGTAGGTATCTCAGAAACATTGGGAAGTTCACCCTGGAAATTTCCCCTAGGCTACATCTCATTCCTATGTTAGATCCTCTAGCTCAGCGGTTCCCAACCTGTGGGTCGTGACCCCTGAAAATACATCCTGCATATCAGATATTTACATTATGATTCATAACAGTAGCAAAATTACAGTTATGAAGTAGCAACGAAAATAATTTTATGGTTGGGGGTCACCACAACATGAGGAACTGTATTAAAGGATCGCAGCATTAGGAAGGTTGAGAACCACTGCTTCTAGTTTGATATGAAAAGGATGTTAAGAATATTGGTGTGCTCACCAATTTGTAGTAATAACCTTGTGTGGATGGTGGTTTAGGAGCTTTACCTCTGGATTAATTAGATCATAGCTTTGCATCTGCTGGCCTGGGCTTCTGTTTTTTAAAGGAGGCCAGTATTAGTTTGTTTCTTGTTGGTAAGCTATGCAAATAAACGGTTATTTCAATTTTAAAATCAGACAGGATAATGCAGACATGTCAGTTGTCTCTGATGGCACCAGATATGATGAAAATAGTTGTTTTGGTTGCTTATGGCTTAATATATGGCCTTGCAAGTTGTAGGGATAGTATTTCTGGACTCATTTTTTACACACCAAGATAGAACACCTCTGGCAAATGGGAATGATTGGCATTTTTAGTTGCATCCTATTCAACATGTATGCCAGAGTATGAATTTTGGCCACATTAGGGAGAGTATAATTGATTACCTATCTCTCCCTTGATTCCTGATATATGCAAATTGGTGCCTTTTTTTAACCTATGGGGCATTCTCTGTATACCTTGGCACTGCACTGATTAAGATAATGCATTTTGGAGGAATGAGAGAATGATGGAAAATTATTTATAATTCCTAATCATTTCATTTAAAGTCCCATGCGTCTTGATAAAAAGATTCCTCTAAAATTATTTGCAGTAGATATCCGTGTCAAAAGGCAAGTCAGTGAAGAGTGGTGTGTATGTGTTTGTATATGGGCCTTTGTATGCGTGCCCTCATGCTTTGTGAGGGGAAAGGGAAAGAGAGAGAAAAAAAGGAAGATGAGTGAGGGGGAAAGAGGAGTAATCTCTCCCAGTACTCTGCAAAAGGGATGTTTAGGCTCCTTGGTTATCATGAGACAAGAGGCTCACTTCTTTTTACTGATGAATTTATATTGTAATTACTGAGTGCTGGTGAACCTCATTAAGTCCCAGGGGCTGGATTATAAATATATACAATTCACAGAAGCCATTTGAATTCTCTGTGAAAAACCTAGTACTCAAGTGTGAAATCAATCTGTGAACAGGTATAACAGTTTTGATGCTGGTTGTCCATTAAAGTTAGCTGTTTCTCTACAATGCTAAGGGCCAAGTTCTAAAAGTTAAACAAATGCTCTGTGGCTAGATCCAATGTGCCACTCACTTGTAAGTTCCTGTTCTGTTGCAGAAGGGAATGACGGCAGTTAAACTTTAAAGATAAACATTTTTTAATTGGGTTCCTAGAAAATAATGGTGTTTTTATACAATTCTTGGAATAGAGCCTACAGCTGCCCCAAACAAAATAGTCTCTATCAAGATCTTGGAAATAATGACATCATAGTCAGATTGAACCAGCAATCCATTAAACAGTACGCTTTGTAGAAAGCTATATCAGGGGAGGAACCTGCTTTGGTAAATTGGCATTGTTTATAAACACAACATAATGGAATCCCCCTTTTATCTACATTTATGGAATAGTTGGAGATATCTCCCACTTGGGAAACAAATACATTAGCAGCAAGGCTTCCTTACAGGTTCCTACCCTTTCTCCATCAGTTTTCTAAAAGTGTGCTTTGAAGCATTTGCTTTGAAATTGAGTTAATGATAACAAGATGCTCCTGCATTATTCTTTTGTCATCAAATCAGAATTATTTGGAACCATTAGAAGAAGATGAAGATAAGTTGTACCTTGTAAAGAACTGAAGTAATCCTATATAATAAAAGCCTAATATGCAAATCGGCCAAAAGGTGGAATGACCAGTGGAAGGACCAGTCACTATGACACACACTGACCACCAAGGGGCAGACGCTCAATGCAGGAACTGCCCCCAGCCTGCAGGCCCCTGGCCAGCCAAGGCGGGTGCCAGTGAGGGCCTCCTGATCACCCCTCCAGTTGCCCTACAGACTGGCCCTGATTGCTGGCCAGGCCTAGGGACCCTACCTGTGCACAAATTTCATGTACTTGGCCTCTAGTAAGAGGACAATTCAAGCAAAACCAAACTGAACTATATAGGTTAAAGAAGTGGTTATTTGGTTCATGCTACATGTTCCTGGTGTGGAACTAGACAAAAATTCTTCAACTTCATTTTCATGTCTATAAAATGTTTGTTTCAACTCCTCTTATAATCTTCTGATGATTTAAATGGAATTGAAGCAAATTTAATTTACTGGGCAGTAGAAAGTATGCTATATAAGCTGGGTCCTTTGAAGATGCCTGTGATATGGACCACATCAAGTGTGTGGAGTAGACATTTTAGTCAGGAATTTCTAGTGTAATATAGGAGAGTATAGTATGAGTTTTTTATTCTTTTTTATTACAAGTAGCCCTTTTCTCCCAACCTAAAATATACCAGGTCAAATAAGGTCAGAATAATCAGGCATCCTGAAAAAAAAAAACAGGGCACTTACCTTGTGAGTCTCTGGCCAGAGCCCTTAATTAGGAACAAAGAAGGCCACTTCGTTAGCCACACCCATTTATCAAGAACAAAGGAGCCTAGTATTTTCAATTACATAGGTGCCCTAGAATCCTGACTGGCCCAGACTCTAACTTGCTTTTATTGTGCAAGACCAGCTCTGTATACCATTTTAAAGAGGCCATGCATGTTCCTCTGACTTCTTCATCTCAAGTAATCAGTCATCAGAAAATATGTATCATCTGAATATTGTGGCTCCTCTCTCCCTGTGATATATATTTTTCAGAAACCTCTCTTTTAGGTATTTCTATTTAAATACACAGTTCTTTTGCAATAACTTTAAATTTTCATTAATTTTTTACCAAAGTTCAGTATCATATGAGGTAGATTTTGTATAATTGAACTTTATTTAATAATCTCATATTCAGACATCATTTTTGAACTGAGAAAAGTAAAACAAACAAACAAAACCAAAGAAAAAATAGTGCTTTGTTTCTGGTGGCAAATTCTTCTCAGTGACTAAGTTAAAACCTTCTCTGTCCAAAACAGAATAATGCCACTGATGAAATCAGTCTTAAACTCACTTTTATTTTGGGGAAACAATGAATTTAGAAGGGCTAAAATCAAATACAAAAGGGAATGTAAACCCATTAGCACTAGTTTCATATTCTAATTAAAATAGGCACTAGTATATCCATGAGCAGGCCTTATCTTTGACATCAGTTAGTTTTAATTTTGCTGTATACTGTAGTTTCACCTACATAGGAAAATGTGAGACTTGTCAAGTTGTTGCCATTTGTGACAAAACATTTAATACTGAATATTTTCACTATCATGCTAACTGAAAGAACAACAACACAGAATTGTTCTTCATTTATTAAGATAATGCAAGTCATGACACTTAGGAAAGGAAAAGAGATCTCTTGTCCAAATCAAGATCAAGCCAATCATTGTTAGTTGGTAGTCATCTATGCAGATGGAGAAGCTATTGATAATCACTTATTCTTTTTTTAAAAAAATATGTTTTATTGATTTTTTTTCCAGAGAGGAAGGGAGAGGGATAGAGAGGTAGAAACATCGATGAGAGAGAAACATGAGAGAGAAACATCGATCATCTGCCTCCTGCACACCTCCTACTGGGGATGTGCCTGCAACCAAGGTACATGCCTTTGGCCGGAATCAAACCTGGGACCTTTCAGTCCGCAGGCCGACGCTCTATCCACTGAGCCAAACTGGTTAGGGCGATAATCACTTATTCTTAAATATTCACTGGCTGTATATATTTGAGAAAACTTAGAACATAGTAAAATTAAAAAATTTTCTACATAAAATGATGTAACCTAGTTAGAGTTCAATACTGAAAACAATAAGCATAGTAACAATTAAAGAGCTAAAAATATTTATGATAGATTATTTTTCATTATAATAGGTAATGAGGAGATCCTGGTTTTATTGTTGTACTTAGATTTGTTTATAGTAAATATTGTTGGGATAAAGTGATGTGCTAAGTTGTGTTTGGAGAGTTCTTTTGCTCCTAAATGAGTGCCAGTTAATATTTGAATTTACAGAGATTTTGTTGCAATGAAATTTGATTTTTCTTGTATTCAAACTGGAGATTTACTTGGAAGCTACTCTTAACACCTGACTTACCATGGCAAGTTTCAGGTCCCTAATGAAGGACTTGAATTGGAATAGGAAAACAGCTGGAAACAGAAACATTTCCTTGGGAAGTCCATGCTTTACAGTTCACCTTACCCTCCCAGTGGGATAAAACCCAAATACATTCAGCCCTAAGCACAAAATGCAAAAGTAATGAAATTAAGAGCAAATAAGTTGCTAAAACCCAGACAGATTCTTGCAACCATGTTACCCCTGTCAACTTCTTTGTTCCCTGTTCCAAGACATAAAATATGACAATGAATAAGCTTTTAGTGTCTCCTCAGGAAGTGTCCTCTCCTTGGAGCTCCTCTTTGCTTATGGTGACATTTGGTTCAGCTTTATCTTCTACCTGCTACCTGAAGATGGGGAATCATTTCTTCTATCTGTATACCCAAACTCTGCTGAAACTACCAGGGCTACTAGATTGCTTCTCAGTTCTTTCTCATAAAACAGTAGAATATATTTTGTAGATCAGGTACACACAAGTGAGAATCAGACACCAAAGGCATCCCAATGTCAAAGCATTCAACACATCATTCTTATGGGCCATTAAAATCAACAGCCAAATCTGTGTCAATTTTGGATTCTAAAGAGGTTGTGCTACCCTACCATAACAATGATCAGGATAGAATATTTAAAGAAGAAAGATTGCAGCTTGTTCATGAAAAGACTTGGTGTACAGCAGAAAATAGAGTTTCATCGTGAGAAAAGGAAGGGACCTTTTATGTGTTTGTGTGTGCATATTGAAAAGCGATTAATCATAGCCTTCACTTTTCTCTTAGAGAAATTCCGCTGTTGGTCATTAGGGAGGCAGTACCTTTTCCTCTAGAAAAGAAACCCCTCAAAATGGTCAATGAAAAACCTGAGGCAATATGATACCAATACCTTTGTTTCTAAGATATTAGAATCCCTATATTTACTAGATTGTTTTATAGACCTCTCCTTTCTTAACTCCTGTTTTCTCCTCCTCCTTCTTTAGGAGCTGTGCAATTAGTTGTAACTGAAAATGTCTGACAATCTGGATAATGAAGAGAAACCCCCAGCTCCCCCACTGAGGATGAATAGTAACAATCGGGATTCTTCAGCACTCAACCACAGCTCCAAACCGCTTCCCATGGCCCCTGAAGAGAAGAATAAGAAAGCCAGGCTTCGCTCTATCTTCCCAGGAGGAGGGGATAAAAGTAAAGTATCAGTGGCCGGGCATTGAAAAGGGGCTAGTTTATTCTTTCATTGTCACTTTCTTTCTTGGGTAGTCATTTCTTGAGCATTAGTTGTTTAGGGACTGCCTGATATTTATGTCTACTTCTTCAGAGGTTGCATTTTGTCAGAAGTTAATGTTTGATTGATGTACTGTGGTATACAGAAAATATACTTATGTTGTATTTACCTTTTACATCATATTGAATTCATAGTGTTAAGCCAAGGGAAATCATAGCAATAATACTGTCTTGAAAATATAAACGACTTTCTTTCTGATAACTTAGAGAAGAATTTACAGTAATCTTTTCTAAACTGCAAGCTCTCCTTATTGGAAATTGAACTATAGGTGGATTTACTTCTATATACCTTTTTGACAGCTGTGAAAATTTTGAACTGAGTATACAGGAGTCAGTCCAAGTCATTTGTTTTCTTTCTCATCTTCTGTCAGTTGTCCCCTACACAACCAGCCCTATTTGCACTGGATATTACAACAACATATTATCATTTATCCTTGTGTTGTTCATAATACCATTTGGTGCTTAAATATCATATGCTGACACTTTGTAACACTGGGGGGTATAAAATATCTAGTAAGTAATTGCCAGGTTGCATTAATTAGCCTAAAGTTTAAACATGGCTTCTATAAATGTGACTATTGAGGCAGAATAGAGTGGATGAAGTACAGGGACAGTTACCACAGAAACTTGCCAAAAGGGCAAGAAGGGTGATGTCTTTAGAAGAGAAAAGGAACATTCCTCATCTGCTTCTTCAAGGCAAAACAAACGGCTTCATAGGTTGCTTTCACGGTGTTAATGAATCCATAATTTGTACCATAAGGAAAACCCAAATTCTTATTAAGGTCAGTATTGTCTCTTGTGTACCTGTATCATTTAAGAGATGTTTAATCCCTTGTGACATAAGTATGGAAAACTTGGAAATGATGTTAAACATCTGTATTAAATACAAGCAAAATAATAAGGAAACACTTTCCATGTATGGGATCTGTGACCATGTAAGAGAAATTTTTGAAGAAATATTTTCAGACACTGAAATGGGTCCAGAAAAAATATTTGCTAGGAACAAGGGATAGTTTGAGAAACTTATGGAATGCCATGACCTAGAGACCAAGTTTTATGTTACAGTGGTGCCAAAGAACGAACTACCAGAGCCTGCAGTTTCTGTGTTGTATCTGCCACAATTGCAGAAAATAATTGAAGCAGGGGATTATGTTTCTGTGCAAATCTGTGCTCTTGAGACCACCATGCTTTGGAAACCCTTGAACAATCTCATTTGTCCTTTTGAAGAGTAGGAGCCAACTGATGCTAGTATGAGGTCAGCAAAAATAGGGAGGTTTACATTTGTGGTTTGTGCCACTACTTCAGGTGACCTCATAGTGAAATCATTACTACTCTACATGAAACTATGCCCAAATCGTCCCAATAGAAAAAACCTAAGCAAGTTTCCGATGCATTTTCATGCAAACAGAAAAGCCAGGATGACTCCTTCTCTCTATAAGGAATTGTTTGAAAAGTAATTTCTTCTGGAAGTTCAAGACTATTTTTTTAAAAATCTTGAATTCAAAGTCCTACTGATTTTTCACAGTCCTTTCAGAACCTCAGATGTACTTGCCAATGTGCATCTTAATGTTAAGGTTGATTTGATAACTACTCTCATGTCTCAGATCCTTGAGGCCTTAGATCAGTGTTTCATCCAGTCATTCAAGAAGACTTAATGCTAAGTTAATAATATAACTTTGTTGTTCAAAATTTCACAAAGTTTCCTCTGTCTGAAGATCCTAGTGCATTGGATTTCTACACCATCACTAATGCTATATTCTTAATAAAAGAGAAATTTGATAGTTTAACAGGGCCTTTCATTAATACAACCTGAGGGAAAATTTGGCTAGATATAGTGGAATATCTTTCAGCAGTCCCATCTGAAAAAAATATTTGGATCAAGAAGAGCCTATGGGTGCAGATGAACATTTGACACAAGCAGTCATTGGCTAAAGTTGAATCTGAACCTGTTGACACTAACCCACATGATGCGATGCTGCTAGAAGATGACTTTCAGAAAAATTCCAATACTCCAGAGATGATTAGCATAAGTGATGATGAAGATACTTAGGATGTATGGAACTGTAGCAACAGAAGCAAATATTTTAGAACAAGATTAGCAACTCCCCAAGAAAGTAGGGAAAATTGATACCTTTACATGTCAAACCTTACCTCTTCAAAGCTTGAGTAATTTAGCAGAATTATATAAAGAGATATTCTGCTGCCTTAAAAATATGTCACATTGGACAGAAACCATCTTCAGCGGGACTTAAGTAATCAAATACCAGTGCTGGAAAGCTGATAAGCTGCATTCAGACGAAGGTTGAATGCTTTACTTGAACTCTATAAGAAGATTCTAAGAGTCTTTTGACAACACCATAATGGGAAGAAAGCAAGAGCCTAAATCATCAAGTAGTGCCATTTATATACCAGTGTTGGACAGTTGATAATCTGACTTCAGAAAAGCTTGAATGATTTAATTTGAATTCTATATCCAAGTGCTAAGGTGTCTTTTAAAAAGACTTGAGATTGTACCACTTAAATTCACTTGCTTGATAGGGCTAAAACCACAAGCAAATCATTACAATTTTAGGGTTGGATTTAGATGACTCTGAGAGTATGGAGAGCCATGATTTTGAAATAGTCCAGCTCTGTTCATTGCTTCACTGTCCCTCCCATTTTCCACTGCCGTAATGAGTGGTACATCTTCATTACCTTTGAAAATCATTGCAGTATCTAAAATGGAAACTATGTAGAACCTGTCATTTTTACTAATTTAAGCTATGTAAACTTTCATTCTTTTTATGTAATGTACTATTGTTATTGTTTTATTTTATTGTGCAAAAAAGTATTTATGAGGGCTTTCAAAATTCACATGTAACCTCACTTTTCTTACTCTTTTTTTAACCTCCTAAAATCATAATTTCATCAGCTGAACTCCCCTACTTTGGGAGTCATTCAAGAATAGCATCTTTATAGGTAGGGAGTGGTTACTGTTTCTATGTTTCTGCCTCTCAGTGACTGATTAGGTTACACCACTGTCAGTCTTGAATGAATAGAAAGAACACTGGACTTGGGCTCTGGAGGCCTGGGTTTAAGTCTACCTGTGTCACTGATTATTGTGGCTTTGAGCTAGTCACTTAGTTTCTCTGAGCCTCAATTTCATCACCTGTTAAATGAGAGAGTAATATCTAGCTTATCTCACAAGATATTGTTGATAATCAAATATAATTATAAATATCAGGATACTTTTACAAGTAAATTTAATAATATTAAAAATAAATAAATAAATTTATTAATTATTAAAATGTAAAATAAATTTTATAATTATTAAGTGCTTAATGATTGTGAGGTGTTTTAGATTTGCATCATTCTGGCCCTTACAAACAACCAAAAAGCTAGACTTTAGAATTCTTGTTTTTTTAAGTAACTTTGTTACTGACTAGAATTTATATGTCAGTTATAGAAAATTGAAAAATTGAAACTGCCCATAATTCCATGGACCAGTGATAACTGATTAGGTTGGTATTTTCTTCCTAGTTCTTCTTTCTCATTATAGAGAAGTTTTTCATCAATATCAAAAACTTTGGAAAATAAACACAAGCAAATAGAAAAGAAATCACCCAAATTCACAGATCTCAGAAACAATGTTAACATTTTGGTGGATTTCTTTTCAGACTTTTTATGGCTATATATGGGGATATTTTTACATAGTTGAGATCATAATATATAATTTTATATCCTGCTTTTTCACTTACATTTTTTATCATGAATATTTTCCTACATTTTAAAAAGTTTTCATAATATTATTTTTGAAGTGTATAATATTTCATCATATATTGGCATAGTGGCATCATGGTTTATTTAATCATTTTCTTTCATTGGATATTTGGGGAACTTTCTAAATTTTTTATATAAATAATGTCACAATGTCTACTTCTTTAATTAAATGAAAATACTTGCTTTGGTGAAAGATGTTTTTGTTTGTTTTATTTTGTTTTAAGAAGTCTCTTTAACTACATTTCATTGAACAAATGGAATTTCAAGAGATAGGTAGAAAAAAAAAGTAGTAGTAGATGTAATTTCAAGAGTGACTATCTTTGTTGGAGACTATTCCAAGAGCTGAATCATGATGTTAGAGCAACTTTGGAGAGACAATTTACCACCATTTTATGATACTTCACTATAGGAAAGTTTTCAGAACTTAGATCAGGAAAAGAACATCCTTAACAAGTGGTTTTGTTTTTATTTTATGTACCCTGTGAAGTGTGAGACTACTTCTCTTTTGTTGGTTTCTAGAAACCATTTACTAGGTTTCTCTTTTGTTGGCTACTAGAAAGCTTGGAGCCAAATATGTGGCCCATGCATAGCACTTGCCATGGGGACTCTATGGTATGTATGTGCTTTGTATTAGCTTTCTTCCAGGCTCCATTTTATGTTCCTATCATTTTTTAAGATTTTTAAAAAATGTTTTTATTGATTTCAGAGAGAGGAAGGGAGAGAGAGACAGAGATAGAAACATCAATAATGAGAGAATAATCACTTGGCTGCCTGATGAACGCCCCCTATTGGGGATAAAGCCTGCGACCTGGGCATATGCCCTGACTGGGAATCAAATCATGACCTCCTGGTGCGTAGGACAGTGCTCAATCCACTGAGCCACACAGGCAGGGCTGTTCCTATCTCCCCGCCCCCCTTTTACTTTCTTATCTACTTTGAATTTATACTATCATTTGTATTTTGTGTATTCTTGTAAGCCACCTGATAGCCATTTTGGAACAAGGTGGGGAATAAATACATGAATGAATAAATAAATACATGAGAAAATTACAAAGGCAGTGAGGTAAATGAATCTGCCAGGACTCTGAAAATGGAATAGTACCTCTAAAAAAAAATAGTGTTAAGGACTTGAAAATTGGAAGAACATATGGGAAAGAAGCAGGTGAGGCTGCATTTGCAGGTGACATATTCTGTGTGATATCTGTGTCTTCTGAAGCATGCATAGCTGTCCTGTGCTGCACTTGAGTATCAGGTGTGTTTCAGAGGATATGCAATGCTGTGTGAAGGGCTATGTCCTTAGAGAGCACAATTTATGTACATTTTGTTTGTGGGAATCCAGAGAGATTTGGAAGCTGGTGAGCCTGGGAATGAAGTAAAGGCCCCTCTTCCTAGAGGAATATTAGAAGATAGTTGGATATACATAAAATCAAGACAAATAAGAAGTGATCTATCATTTACTGAGTGATCTACCATGAGTTCCTGTATGCTAAGCTGTATTTCATGCACTATACATGTATTCAGTCTTTCAATCCATACAACCATTCTGTATTATCCCCTTTTTACATATGAGGCATTTAAGTTCAAAGTGTTTAATTAGACAGCCTAGCACAGTGATGGCGAACCTTTTGAGCTCGGCGTGGCAGCATTTTGAAAAATCCTAACTTAACTCTGGTGCCATGTCACATATAGAAATTTTTTGATATTTGCAACCATAGTAAAACAAAGACATATTTTTGATATTTATTTTATATATTTAAATGCCATTTAACAAAGAAAAATCAACCAAAAAAATGAGTTCGCGTGTCACCTCTGACACGCGTGTCATAGGTTCGCCATCACTGGCCTAGCATCACATAGCAAATGATGGAAGCCAGAAGTCTCCCAGGTCTCTTGGACCCCAGACCCTATGATTTTTCTATTCTATCACTCCCTTGCAATATAACAAAGGGAATATGTGGGAAACTACATTCTTAGCATCTAGAAACCAGCAGTGGCTTTCATTTTCCCTTAAGAATATATGATAGTGTGCTTTGAAACTTTTCTCACTTTCAAAAATGGGACTTTTTTATTATCACCACTCAGTAGAAAAAAAGAAAACTTTTTCATGTTTTTATAAAATGATGGCAAGAAAATATTCTTCATCATAGAGGTGTGCTAACATTTAATTCAGGTGTTTTGTGGGTTAGATTCTCATTTAGTGTGTATACTTTACAGCAGGGGTGGGGAACCTTTTGTTTGCCAAGGGCCATTTGGATATTTATAATATCACTAGAGGCCCGATGCACGAAATTTATGCAAGGGGCTCAGCCCTCACAGCTGCGAGGCTTGCCTTGGCCCTCGCAGCCCCGGCTTCGTCCTTCCAGAAGTCCAGAAAGTCGTTCGGTTGTCTGGTCTAATTAGCACATTACGCTTTCATTATTATAGATTTGAGGGCCATACAAAATTACTTAAAAATGAGCCTGCTATAGTTGGTCAAACATTTAATTAACTCACTTCTAATGCCTTGGCAGGGCCAGTCCAAATGATTTTGTGAGTCTTATATGGCCCGCAGGCCGGGAGTTCCCTACCCCTGCTTTACAGGCTTGCATACTGCTTACTTTAGAAAGTTGAGGCTCTAAATGAGTGTGCTCATATATGTGAAAAGTTCTTAAAGTGCCACATAGTTTGTTATTGTATAGTTTGCCCTAATTCTTAGAGTATGCTATTTTCTATATATGCTATACAGCAGAAAGCATTACTGTGCAAAAATTATGTTAAAGAAGACTCTCAGTTATCCTTTATGGTCTTGTTAATCAAATGTTTTGGTCAATGCACGTTACTAACTTTCACCTAATTAATGCACAATAAAAAATACTTAGTGTGATAACTAGACTGAAAAGTATGCAATCTTTCTTCGGTGATGCTGAAGATCCTTTGGGATCTTGCAGTAGCTCAAAGTTATGATCATTACACTAACAATCAATGGGAATCTCTATTAATCGTGGGTTCTGTTATCAGAATGCCAGATGTCAGAGACTGCTGCATCCTGAATGGTGTTTACATTCCTCTTGGTTCTCCAAAGTATCCTGTACAGCTCAGAAAAGAGTGCTCTTTGGAGATCATTGCACTACCCTTTGGAAAGCCTGAAGGACATAACATCTTGCCTGTCCTCCAGGGTCAGTGCTGTGCCTCAGGAGAAGAACCTCCTGTGCAACTCCTTTACTCTTATAAGTCCTCTATGGTTGAAATGGGAATAAGGTGGGATAATGATGCACTCTATCTGCTAGGGCCTGTGCTTCTATTTCAAGGCCAATAAACAGGAAAATTGGGCACAAATATGGTAGCCCACTAAAACCAGCAGTCAAATTCAAAAAAAAAGTATGGAAGGCAGGATTGGGAGATATATGCACTAAAGGAAGTAAGTTATAGGGAGAAATAAATTGAGACAAGAAATAATGTTTGAGAGGGAGATTAAGAAGTGGAGAAGATACAGGAGATAGATGAGAAGGGAGAAGACAGAAAAGAGTTGTACCAAAAATTAAAATGAAGTATTGAAAGGAGAAAATGCTAGCTAAAGGATATAAAGTTACTTTCCTGCTTAAAGCAAATGAGGCTCCATTTTTTTCCTCTCTAACTTGTGCCATGCATAATTATCCACATGATCAGATTGTGTCTGGTTTAGGACATTGCCTCATATTTGCTTTTTGTTTTCAAACATTTTCCATTGAAACTGTTGCACGTGTGAAGTGGGTATAAATGAGAGTGAGACCAGTGTGTGTTTTCTGGAAGGAGATAGGTATAAAAGTCAGCTTCTTAGTGATTTGTCAGAATGATCACTGTTGCTGAATATCTTTGAAGATGATACCATTGGAGGTGATGGCTGTCAGCATGTGAGTGGGGGTCACTAGAAGGACCATCATTTCCTTTCCTCCATCATCCTCATGGAACACCCAGATTATGAATTGGGCTTGTAGGTGATCTTGCAGAATCAGGTTCCATTTTGACTATTTTTCTATACATTAAAGGCTGCTATCTTATGGAGGAGGTATATTGTTTCCCATAGCCACTAAAGACCTGGCAGGAGGAAATGGGCTCCCAATTTCACCAGAAAGAATGAAACTAGACATAAAGAAATTCCAGATGTGCTGATTGGGTACTATGATTACCAAGGTTCTCTATTGGGTCTCTCATGGCTTTAGCTGGTCCTCCTACCTGAGGGCGAGAGAATGAAACTTCGGCCATGGGCCTTCCCAACTATATACACCTGAGATTTGCTAATATAATGTAAGATATTATAAGAGCAGTGAATGTTTAAAACATCCCAGTTTAATCCTCTTTCAGCCCAGTAGTTATATTTCTAAGGACTTCATTCATAGCATGGAAGTGCTATATTATAAAAGTGTCAGATTATTTAGTTCTCCAGCAAACTCAGACACCCTGTTACTAAGTATATTGTTAATGAAATGATGTGTTTTGGATGGCAGTTATAGGAATATTCCAATGTTGAAAGTCTTTTTATATCAATTACCTCTTTCAAACCTCCTTATGATGAAGGCAAGGATTAGCCCAATGTTACAGAAGGAAGGAGTTTAGAGAGGTTAAATGACTTCCACAAACCTGTCACATTACTAACTACAAAGCAAGGCAGACCTAAAATTTAGATCCCCAAATCCCAGTCCAGTGGTGGCTGAATACTACACAGCTTGTCATAAAATAGGAGTTACCTAATTGTTTTGAAAATAGGTTTTAGTCCATGCATTATATAAAAATGAAATCTTTACAGAGGTAGGTGAAACCTTGGTGAATCTAACCCATTTTCTCAATCAGCCACTACAACAGTAGTCATACTTTTGTCTTTCCGTGTTACTCCTCCAGAGGGCCTAACTTGCTAGCAGAAAGTAACAGCCTTTGTAAAAAAAAATTGTTAACCCCCCTCCCAATTCCTGTGTTATTTTGGGGGCTTTGAAATTTTTTTCTATTACAAAGATATCTGATGCTCTTATGATTAAAATATTTAAAAACTCTATTAGAATATGATAGTCAGCTCTCATCCTTCCCCTTAGATTCATTCATAATTCAGTATTTAAAGATTAGGGCCCCTTTTCCCTTATCTGATCAATAGCAGTACGTATATATTTTGCTCAAGATGCTAGATTTAAACAAGAAATATATTGTTATGTAGAACTTCTTTTTAAATCTTTTACCTACCTTGCAATGTCAATTTCTTTAAATACTTTAAGCCAAGAATAAACTCTGTTTTTATGTCTAACTTTCCACTGTAATTATCACATATAGTTTGGAGTATTTCCATTTGGAAAAATAAATTTGAAGGCCCACAGAATAACATTTTTACCAAAAAATAGAGTAAAACTAGAAAATTAATCTCTCCCTATGTAAGAGAAAATATACATTTCATGAATCCAGGCGGTAATAAATTCCTTTGGATCCCTTCTCATAATGTGCCCCCAAACAGAATATTCTAACTGTTCTCAGGTACTTATTTATTCCCAAGTATAATGCTTCAGAAAGCTTCCTTTGGGGGGTTATAGCACTATGTGCTCTGTGACCCACAAGTGAGAGGGTGGAACAAAACAACTCCAGTGCTTACTTGATTTACTTTTCTGGTAGTTAAGTAAACACTAAGACATTTTAATTCTTAAAGGCCACAAGGGCAACAATTTGTAAAAGATCCCTGTGAGGCATTGACTAGCAGCCTCTTAGTGAATTAAAGAAATTAATAAGCCACTGAAAGTACCTATCACTCAGCTAAAGAGTCACCAAGTCACTAATATCATTTATTAGGAAAAGTGGTGGTTGCCATCCATAGGAAGTGGATCACCCATTAAAATACGTCTATATCCTTCCAAAATGACTTTCCCTGAGCAAAGTCCAGAAATACTGAGATGATAAACAGGCATTTAATATGACAGATCTCTAACCAGCCTTCCTCACTGCCCCTGCTAGAAATGGCCCCTATATCTGCACAAGTGGTTTGGCTTCAGGAACATATAACACAGTATAGATTGCACATAAGCATGGGGAGTGAGAACAAATAGGGAGGAGAGGGGGAAGGGATTTTAGTATCAAGGTAGGGAAAAGGGCACCTCCCAAGAGAGCTTCAACATCAACAACTCCAGCACAAATCTTCTAACAAAATATTTTAATAGACCTCCTTTACCTCAAAGGACTTCATGGAAGATCATTGGTTAGAAACCTATGTGCAACCAGCCAATGCATAAATCAGAGCTGCATGCTGAATTTGAGCAGATCTAGTTTAATAGCTATCTCAGTTTAAAAATCAGAAAAAATAAAAGTGGATGTTAATATAGGCTAACCTGGAACATGTTTTATAATTCACTCAGAAAGGATTTTTGCCTGCTTTTTATGTGCCTAGCTCTGTGCTGAGTGTTGTCGGGGATACTACAGATAAGACAAGCTTCCTTGTCCTAAGGTAGTTTTCAATCTAGTGGCAGGAATCAGACATGCCCAGTTTATAGGAAATGCCCAGTAGGTAGAGGCAACAGAGTTAGTGGCAGATAGGTCCTCCCCATTCCACTCCCACCATTTATTTTTCTCCTCAGCCTGCATGATAGCAACCATTTTGAAGCCTGCTATGTGTACCTAGAAGTACATAGCTACCTGGCTTGTCCTTGAGGAAACACCTTTTCTATCATATCATCCATCTGTTCAAAAAACTTTCCCAGTAAATTCTCCATTGCTATCTTCAATTGCATCTTCCTTGCTGATTCCCAAGGCCATACCCTATCTATTCACCATTCTGTCTTCTCACTTCCTCATCAATATGCTATACACATTTCTCTCTCATCTTACCTCCATCAGTAAGCACTCACTGTCCCCACAAGTTTCTATGATCTCCTTTTGACATGCTACAGCATTTATACTCTATTCTTCCCATATTAGCACCTTATTTTCTTTGATCTGGTATTATAAATTTCTATTTTTTATTTGCTTAGCTTATTTCTCCAGTTAGATCACAAGTTTATAATATTGAATTCCTAATGAGTTATTCAGCCTAATCTGTCACTATACTGATCCTCAATTCTTTGTATACTTGTTAACTGACCAGTGACTGATTCAAAGGAAAGGAACCTAGAACAGTAGCAGGAAGGAGCTTGGTCGTTAGAGCCAAGGTTGTGAAATGCCTGCTTCTTAGAACTAGGTAGCATCTGTGCTTTTTTCCTTTGGAAAAATTATTTCTGTATTTCAAAAATGTTCTATATAATATTTTGCTTTTAGCTTTGTGTATAAATGTCTCTTTTTAAATTATGGCATATACTGTGGGTTTGCATGCTTCCAATTTATTTTTTAAAAATTATCATCGTTCTGTGTTTTCAGGCTAAATTTATGTGGGAAAGCATTTCTCCATGTCTGTCCTCTGTCATTCCTTTTCTTTTCTTGCATGCTCTGTTTTCAAGGAGCTAGAAAGTTTTCTTACAGAATAATTCTGGATGTGACCAATGTGACATTCAATAAGAAGGCCCAACAAAACTTCCAGAAATTTTAGGGGAAGATGACAAGTGGAAGTCCTACAACAAGGAAGACTCAGGTGACAGTTTTCTAAAATGCTTTCAGAAGACAAGTATAGCATAATCCAGGGATTTCATCTTGGGGAGAATTGTTTTGCTGTACCTTGAACCCTGCCCATCTGTGTTGCCAATATATGGTTTTGACCCCAAAGTGGCACCTGGGAAGAGATGTGCCTGATGAGTACAGAGTCATCCCCACTGTTGGAGAAAAACAGCAATAATGCCATCAACAACAACTTCAACTATAGCAACCACTCTAAAATATATCCTCCCACCCCCGAGCCTTCTTTGAGAACCTGTATCATTGTCTCCTCATCTACCAACACATAATGGCAAATATGCATGACCTGTCTCCATGTATTGGGTCTCATTTCATATACTGAAGATCATTTACCCATTCATTTGTTCATTTGCTTATTCATTAAATATTTATTGAATCAGGTACTGTTCTAAATAGATGTTGGGGTACATAGGTGAATCAGTTCCTGCCTTTAAGAAACTGATAGCCTAGTGAGGGATACAGACAAGTCAATGAATGATTAGAGTCTATCATGGTGAGTATAAAATAGAAGTGAGCACTGAAGAGGGGCATTTATTCAAACCTGAGGTTGAGGAGATGGGCAATTAAGGAAGGTTTCCTGGAGGAGGTGACCACTGAACTGAAGTGAGTCTTAAAGAAAGAATAGAGCTATCCATGTAAGAGATGGGTGGCATTTCAGACATAAGGAACATTATAAAGGCAGTAGGCATGTCACACTATTAGCTGAGGTTTTATGGATACAATTACAAATAGTTCAGAATAGCTAGTGCATAGAGTGATAATGGGAGAGGGGTAGATAGGGAGCTGTGGAAGTAAATTAGGTACTGGATCCTGGAGAACTTATTTATGACATACTGAGGGCTTTGAATTTGATTCTGAAAGCAATGGGGAAACATTTGAGGCAGGGAAATTATATCATTTTGTGTGTCAAAATATCACTTTAGTCACAGGAGAAAAATGGATTTGGGAGAAGAGAGATGGAAGGAGACAAGTCAGACTGTTGGAATCATGCAGGTGAGAAATGGCAGTGGCCTGGCTAAGGGCCAGTATCTATGAATAGGAGAGGAAAATACAGTGGGAATTCTTTAGGAGGAAGAATTAATAGAACTAGAACTAAGCAACTATTCAGAAAGCAGGAGGGGAAGCTGGAGGATGGTGAGGTAGAAAACACAGGAGGAGTTGTAGTTCTTGTTTTAAGTGAGGAAAGGCAGTGGAGAATAGTTTACTTTTAGAGTGAGGGCCCTATGAGACACCCAAATAGAGGTATTCAGTAGGCAGTTAATTCCTTGGGATCAGGGTACAGCAGAAAGGTCAGGGTTGAAGGTGCATATGGGGAGTCACTAGTGTAGATAGTAATTGAAACCATACAAGCACATGAGGTGACCTAAGGGAGAAAAGTGTGATAATAAGAAGAGATGAAGACCTATGACAGCTCCTGGGGAATACTATTTAAAGAGTTGATAGATGACCCAGAAATATTGGAATAGACTTTAGAAAAGTGTTGCATGAAAGAAGATATAGAAGAATTAATTTCATGAGGTTTATGTTCATAAATGTCAGTTTTGACTGAGAGGTTATTGTTGGTAAGGACTGAAAAGTAGCCATTTTCAGTGACCTCAGGGGCTCAGTGGTTTGAGGAGTGAGGGCTAAGGAAGTCTAGATTGCCATTTCAAGGTGTTTATAGAAGGAGAGGCTGAGAGACTACTACAGTTAGAGAGAGCTGTGAGGTGACAGAAGGTTTTAATTTTTAAGTACAAAAGAGATCTCAGCATGTCTTTTAAGCCAAATAGGAGTGTCAGTATAAGGGGAGAGATAGAAGATATAATGAGAAATAAGAGAAGTGAGAGGGACTGGTATCTAGACACCAGTGGAAGGATAAACCTTACACAGAAGGATGGGACTCTGCTTCCAGTGAAATGTGAGATAAATGAAAAGACTGGGAGAGAGAGGGAAGTCAAAAGAGCTCAAAACTAATGTCCTCCATTTTTATCTTAGAAGTAGAAGGAATTCCATATGCTGAAAGAGAGAAGAGGGTGAAGCAAAAGTTTGACTGGAGTGATAAAATTCTGGAATATTCAATAAGAAAAGTGGGAACTGAAATTGGCAAGGGGAAAGAAGAATATTGCCAAGCACCATTTATGAGCCAACTGTTATCTGTGAACACCAATATACATAATTGTATGGTTTTTCCCCAACAACTTTCTGTAGCTTTAATATGGAAGTGGAGGTTTTGTGGTTGGATTCTGTCAGAGTATGGTTTTGAAGGACAATTGCAAGAGAAAGTCAAAGAGCAAGAATTTCCAGGGCAGTGGCTTAATAGCAATTTAAATGATGGGACATAGAGTCTGGACCAGGAGGAAGCTGAGAAATTGGTTAAAAATGTAGGCATACAGGAACTGGAGGTTTTGTTGAGATCAAAGAACAGGTAAAATAGAGTAAGGGCTTGAGAGAGTGAGAAGGTTAGCAGGATGGGAAGATGGGCTCAGAGAATGAGATGACAGGGTTGAATATTTCAGAGAAAGGGTTATTCTAGATAATGAAAAGGCGTGGGGTAGTTGTGATTCTCCACTCAGTCTGAAAATCATGTATGGAGCTTAAAATATTATTTGCCCAGGTTCTGCACCCAGGAATCCTGATATAGTAGATTCTGGGTGGGGCCTAGACATTGATATTTTATGGAATTGTACAAGTCATGCTGATGTGCAACCCTGGTTGAGAGTCACTGGTTTAAAAGATGGTCATGAAAATGGATTGTATATGTGGAAGGGTGGTCCAGTTCATTAGAGTTTATGGAAGTCAAGGAGTTAAAAGGAAAGAGTGTGAACGAGATATCCATTTATATATTACATTTCACAAAGTGATGGCAGCATTGAGTGCAGGAATGAAAACTAGAAAACAAAGTTCTCAATGGATAAGGGGACTTGGCCAAGAGAACTAAGTGGGAATAACCTCACAGAGGGGGTCTTGTGGGCAAGTGCAGTAGTACTGATTCAAATACACATTATGTAAAAAATAGGGAAATTCTGTCCTTTCCCACCCCCTTAGGCCTAAGGACTTAGGATAGGGAAGAATGAGCAGCACCTATCAGAAATATTTGTGGAAGGGGTAGCTTCAGTTGTTGTTTTCAACCCCAGCTGCTTAATGGAAATACCTGAGGAGCTTTAAAAATGAAAGGTGCTTGGGTCTAGCACAGACTAACTGAATCTGAATCTCTGGGGGTGGGGTTTTGACATCTCTCTCTTTTGAAGCTTCCCAGATAAGAATGATGCACAGTGAAATTTGAGAACTTAAGGCAGGAAGTGAAGAGAGTATATAAAGAACAGGTTGAGCTCTGGCAGGTTTGGCTTAATGGACAGAACATCAAGACTGCGGACCAAAGGGGCCTGGGTTCCATTCCAGTCAAGGGCACGTACCTAGGTTGCAGGCTAATCCTGGCCTGGGCTCTGGTCAGGGCACATGCAGGAAGCAACCAATCGATGTGTTTCTCTCACACCAATATTTCTCTCTGTCTTTCCCTCTCTCTTCCACTCTCTCGAAAAATCAATGGAAAAATAGCCTCAGGTGAGGATTAAAAAAATAAAATAAGAGATTGAAGGTGTAGGGGAATTTGTAATGGAAAAAGCTCTAGCCACTGGAGGAAGTATGGAACACTGTGGTGGACCATATGGGAGATGACTGGTATCTAGAGGGGCTTTTCTTTCTTTCAAAAGTAGTAAGATGAAGAAAAGTGTCAGCATGAGAGACAAGAAAGATTAGCTGTTCCTTGGAGTTAAAATCAGAACTCATGTACACCTAGAGCAGAGGTTCTCAACCTTCCTAATGCTGCGACCCTTTAATACAGTTCCTCATGTTGTGGTGACCCCCAATTTCATTGTTACAAATTGAACATAATTAAAGCATAGTGATTAATCACAAAAACAATATGTAATTATATATGTGTTTTCTGATGGTCTTAGGTGACCCCTGTGAAAGGGTCGTTCAACCCCCAAAGAGGTCTCGACCCACAGGTTGAGAACCGCTGACCTAGAGGGTCCCAAAGCCAAATGCTCTTTGCAGTTTGTAGTCTAGTCAGCAATTTGTGGCCTTCGTTCTAGATTCCAATAGAATATGCATGGTATGCTTTCAAAAATAATACTCACTTGGTCTTCTGCTCTCTACAATCATCAACACAGATGATCAGGCTGAGTCTTATTATCCCAAGGTTCAGGTTAGGTTAAATCTTGACAGAAATGACCAATGCTCACAGAATTTTCTGAAGGAGATACAGACATCTTAGTGTTGCTAAAAAGAAAAAAAGTTTTCATCTAAGCTCCAATTCAATCACTATACATTTACTGAAGACTAGGGCTCAAATGTGTCAACTTTTTAAAATGCGATTGAATAAAAAAAAAATAATGTAGCTATTAAGAGCTTCAGTTCTATAGCCACAGTTGGTACCTCTTTTAAAATCCTGATTCTGACACCTGCCAGCTATATAACCTGGGTATGTGGTTTAATCTCACTGAGTGATTTCCTCATCTATGAAAATAATAATATGGTCTACCTTATAAGATTTTGGTGATTAAATGAGATAACCTTAGAAGCACTTTGCACATGGTGAATGTTTCAGAAATGCTAGGGAATGTGAGCCTGAATAAGATACAATGGCTGCTGTCAAATATGTCAAAATTTAGCTAGAGAAATAGGTATATAAAGAAGGAAAAACCATCTAGTGTTCATAAATGTCAAGCTCAGAGTATACACTGGATAGTCCATGGGAGCATGAATAGAAGGGCATTTAACTTTGTCTTCGGACTGAAGACAGGAACATACTTGCTACAGGAGAGGAAGCCCAAGAGGGTGTCTTCAAGAATAAAGACTAATGGAAGTTATCTACACAAACCAAAGCGGAAATGGTAAAAAGTAAGCATTTCCAGGCCTTGACCTAGCATGTGTAAAAGCTTGGCAGTAAGAGAATGCTAGCAGGATATGGATGAAAATAGTGAAAGGGATAAAGAAGTACAAATTTCCAGTTATAAAAATAGTCATGGAGGTGTAAATTATAGCATAGGGAATATCTTTAATAATATTGCAATAAATATTATTCTAAGTGGGTTCTAGACTTACCGCACTTTGTAAGGTATATAAATGTCTAATCACTATGTTATACACCTGAAAGTAATACAGTATTGAAAAATAAATTTTAAAAAAGAGAACACCAGCAGTTTAGGGAGCATGAAATGGGTATGGGACACTGGGGACCATGGCAAGAATAAACAATGGAGAGGGATGAAGGCAGATCATGCAGGCCTTTGGATCACATGCTAAGAAGCATGGGTAATGGGAATCCATTTAAGGGTCTTTAAAAAGGCAAGAATGCAGTGAGATTATTATATTTCAAAAGATTACTCTGGCCCAGCATAATAAATTGCAGGGAGCAAAATTAGAGAGATTAAGACCAGGTGAGTAGTGCTGGTACATTGTACCAAAATAATGGTTCGTGGGGATAAGAAAGAAGATGGGTTTAAGATGAGTTTGGGATATAGATAGAACTTGGTGACAAACTAAGATAGAATTAAAGTAGGATCAAAGAAGCTCCCAAATTTATGGTTTGGACAGTTGGGCCAGTGCTGGATTACCCAATAGCCAGAGTAAGCATGTGCTTAATCAGGTGTACCCAAAATGTGGAAACATTGATTTGGGGTATATTTTTTTAAAAGACTTAATCATTATAGTAATATCAGAACTCTTTAGATTTCTTTACTTTTTAATGCTTTAGTATTGTTTTTATTTAAATTAAATGTCAGAGAGGGGGTGATCCTAATCTTTTCATTACTTAGAACCTCCCAAAGGAGAAGGAGTATAAGGCCTTAATCCTTCTCTGATCTGGGTGGTTAGTGGTATCATTTCACTAAAACATGGACAATGGAGAAAAAGCAAGTTTTGGCTCCCTGTGTCTTTTATGCTTAGCCCTTGAGCAATGGGAATGGCATGATTAGGCTGGTAAGGGACTGACAGTCAGGCAGCCTTCAAGGGAGATACCATTAAGGCAGTTCACATAGCTCAGATCAAATGGAGTATTTATGTCTAAATCAATATGCTTCAAATGTGCAGCCAATACTAATGGAGAAATAGGGAGAACTTATTTTCTGGCAAGAGAGATGATGAATGCAAGTTGATATAATAATTGGAGTTATAGATTAAGCTATGGGCTCTTAACCTGGAGTTCAGGAAAATTGTGAACTTATAAAATTACATTCAAAATTGTGTATGTATGTATGTATGTATGTATAGTGCATTTTTGTGGGCAGAAGTTCTATAGCTTCAGATTGTTCAGAGTGGTCTTTGACCCCCAAAAGATCACCAACCACCAGGAGTAGATTTACTATGAAGTAAATAAAGCTTCTTCTTCAGAGTTTTTCACTTGCCTGGGACCCTTCTAAGCCCCTAGGAGGAGCCCTAGTAATTTTTTTTAATTTTAATTTTTTTGCTTAGAGGATGCATTCCTTTTAAATTATATAAAGTGTCTGGTTCCACAAAAGATGGATGTATCCCCTGCCAGCCATAGAATAGGGAATTATGTAATATTATTTAATATCCAGAAGTGGATGCCATCCCAGAGAAATGAATGTACAGAAAAGATTGTAAAAGGCCAAAGAGTGCACTAATGCAGAAGGAGAAGCAATGCCAATTAAATAAAGAATTGTCACTGAAGGAGGAGGAGACTGAGAGCACATTGTCAAAGAAGTAGAAAGAGAGATGGTTAGCCATGTCCAACATGAATGGGAGATCAGGAAAAATAAAAATAAGGAAATGATTACATGAGTAGCTAGGACACCTTCAAGGAAGTGGCAAGAACAGAAAGTTGGTTGTTCTATTTTTGCCTTTCTGAACAAGTAAAAATGGTAGTTGAATAAGTGTAAATGGTAGCTATAGTCCATAAACATTCAAGAAGATGAAAGTACCAACAGAAAACTCTAAACTTCACTATTCAGTTAAGATACGGTCATCAATAAAGTATGCTCACTGCCCAGGCAGGTGTGACTCAGTTGGTTGAGCATCGTCCCATGCTCAGAGAGATCGCCAGTTAGGTTCAGGACAGTGCACATTCCCTGGTTGCTGGCTTGATCCCCAGTAAGGGGCATGCAGGAGGCAGCTGATCAGTTTCTCTCACATTGATGTTTCTCTCTCTCCCTCTCCTTTTCTCTTTCTCTAAAATCAATAAAAATATATTTTAAAAAATAAAATAGTCTCACTGTAACATTGAGATCTATACTGAAGTTAAGTTAGATGGTACATATGTACTTTTCAAAATGGGTCCTAAATGTGTTCCATGGTCAGGCAAAGGCTTTGAGTGACCCTTGTCCAGCTCCTAATCCTGTATCCTAATCCTCTCAGTACTTGAATTTCCATATTTCTGCCCCATATCTCTGTCCCCTGACAGGCGATATGGACCAGTCAGAGAGGGCAGAAAGAGAAAAGAAGCCATAAGAATGACATTCAAAACTAAAAGGCTTTGAATTTAAAATTATACTAGGTAACCCGCAAAAGTAGTAATTCATTTATGGTTAATTAAATGTCTGAAATTCAGACCAAGGAAACATCTATTTGAATCAGGATGTTCTAATTGACCACCCTGGCACATCTGAAGTTGATTGAGCATACAGATTCATACTGACTGGCCCAGTATTAGGAGTGTGAGTATTATTTTTTGAGGGTGAATTTCAGCCTTACCAGAGAAACATGCTCAAATCTGCTTATATGTCTATTATGGAAGCTACTAGATATCATTTTACAATATTTTCACACTAACTTCTCTGGGATCACTTTCAAGATGGACTGATTTCATTACAGTTCCCAAGTTAATTTCTTCAGTGATTGTATTTTTAAAGGCTTTTGGCTTATCTATTGATTTCATGTTTATAATTGTCATTATGAAAAAATCTGCTACTTGAGGACAATGATTTTGAATGGCTAATAGGACAGAATATAACAGGGACATGGAAAATAGCTGCAAACTAGAATGACTAAACCAAAATAAAATAAAATAAAATAAAATAAAATAAAATAAAATGAATGACTAAACCAAGGAAGTGGTTTGAGGTTTCTAAGAACTAAATAAAATTAATTCAGTAAAAAGCAGTAAATTTTTTTTACTAGCAAAATTATAGGTAGGAAATGATTAAAAACATTTCTAATGATAAAGAAAGATTTGTAATATTATTGATTTGCAATATTATTCGTGTTGAAAGAAGATCAAGAGTCTATTAAGACATGCTTTATAATGTAAACATGTAAATGAAAGATGCGCTAGCTACTTTATAATTAACTATGGTTAACATGGAAGCAATTCATAACACCTTTATAGATAGCATAAGCAATTTTCTTTTCTATTATTTTTCTTCTAATGGTAAGCCTTGGCTTGACTTGAGTGTAATGAATTTATTCTTTAGTAAGCAGTATTTGATTCAACAAAGCCAGTTAAACACAATAACCTAGATACCTGGTGGTTACATCATTAGACTGGTAGAGGACATAAATGAGTTTGAGTGCAGATTTTGTTTGGATTGGATTTTGGAAATTTAAATTTTTTAGACATAATAACTTTTGTCCAATTGCCAGCCACTTCTGCAAATAAAATTATAATTTCTGTAGCTAAGTATTGTTAAAATTGTGTTCAAAGCAACTGTCTTTCAAATTTTTAACTGTTTTAGATTAATCTAATTGTACAACTTTTGAATCCAAAACTGTATCCCAAATAAATGCATGTTAACATTTTGCCTTTAGCCAATAAGAAGAAAGAGAAAGAACGCCCAGAGATCTCTCTTCCTTCAGACTTTGAACATACGATTCATGTGGGGTTTGATGCAGTCACTGGGGAATTCACTGTAAGTAAGCTTATTTTGTTTTGTAAGCCATGAAAAAATCCTTTATTATAATAGGATTTTATAATAAATCAAGAATTTCCATGTGCCAAAATGTCAGACTTGAAGTTTTTGATGGAAAGAATATTGGCAAAATAATTTTGTCCACCTTAACAAAAAAGTTTGATGGCTGTATAGTCTTCAACTTGATTGAAAATACTAATTTACCATTGCATAGAAGAGGTAATCCTAGTAGTTAGACCCTGCTTGATTATGCCTATTCTTTGTCATTTGAAGTTAATCAGAGAATCATCAACTAGACTTGGACAGTGAAGACAATCTTTCTGAATAATTCAGGCTTTACGTTGGAATCTGGATTAATCAGATCAGCTAACCACATACACTAACAGCAAACAAACAAACAAACAACTCTGCAAAATTGACCTGTTTTTCTCTTTGAATTTAAGAACATGCTTATTTTTAGGCTTAACAAGTATATTTTATAGACATTGAAAAAACAAATTCCATGCTTCAGGAAGGAATATTGATGGATATAATATTGTGTATGCTTTAGTGGTTATATATATACCACAATAAATACCAATAAGAATTTTCTAGAAAAACCCACATATCTATAGTGCTCAAATAGCACAGGATCTCAGATCAATGGCATTTTATACTTAAGATCTGACTAAATTTTTTTAGATGGAAGAAGGAAAAGATGTGGCTAGAAATATGTACCTGGAAGATAAACTATCTTTCCCACACTAGTAAGGAACTCAGTCACAATGTACATTCTGAGATGAGTAATTTTCAATGCATTCAAACAAAACATCTCTGATAGAACCATCACAATTGATTCATGGGTTCTTAAGCCAGAGTTAAATTTAGATATTAAATAATCTCCTTTTATGTAACATGATGGTTAGTGAATAGACTATTGTATGATTAAATGAAAGAGATGACAAATTAAGTTAATTCGAAGAAGCAGACCATATCTTTGATTGACAGCCAAATTATACTATTTTTTTCAATTCAGGAAGTAAGCAATATGAGAATGAAATGGAAATTGGGTAAACATCTTGAACTTAATGATGTGAGCTAATTATTTCTATGTTCTCAGTAGCAAGAAGAGAACATTAAGAAATACTGACATTGACAAATTTAAGATACTGATAGGATTTAACCAATTTTACTACTGGAGTCAGAGACATTATTCAAATGGCCTTGTGTTTGAGCCCAGCTTCTGTTCTTTACTATATGTGATAATATTCTCTCGGCTATACCTAGGAAATATATTATTGTCACCACTATGACCACCATCATCACCACCAAATAATATTTTTTATAATTTGAGCATGATAATATTATTTTTAAAAAGTCATAGAATGACTATTTTATTACATAAGTAACAGTAAAACACTTAAACTTTATAAGTTTTGTCTGATATCTCTTCCCTTTTTTATTTGATGAACTTTATTTTTCCAGTTTTTGACCTTTTCATGTTCCATGTGCGTTCCCTCTGCTTAAATTTCTCTTATGTTTTACTATCATTTTGTATTTTTCTTCCTTTTCCCTTTCTGATGTAAAAGTTTCCTCCTTCACCATTCTCACGTGACATTCTGTTTCCTTTCCAATTTTTTCCCCTAATTTTTACAACTTGCTTGAAATCTTATACAATCTATCTTTAGCTCTTTCTTGTTTCTTTATGGGTTCTCAATGGAAATGAAGGAAAGTAAATAATCATCATCTTGCTGACTGCAGTCAGCCAATTTCACTTGTCTATCAATTAGAACCCAGAGAACCAACCAGAGAGGGATAGAATGGGACATGTGGCAGGCAATCTTTTTCATTGTAAAGTAGAGTTTGATGCAACAGAACCAAACAAAACAAAAACCTGTCCCTTCCTACCAAAAACCCAATTTGAAATAAAGCAGTTGTTTGGATGCAGTTATCTGTTAGAAATCCATTTGAATATATTGATAAGACACAGGCTAAATTTGAAAATCTGATGCATTTTATTGTCATCTTGATCTTTTACAACTACTTGTCCACATATTATTTTTAAAGATGCCAAATTCTGCCTCTTTTTTTTTACCACCTTAACCTATTTTTTAAATTTACAAACTAAACATACAAAATGACAATAAACTTTAAAAAATAATTTTATTGGGCCCTGGCCAGGTAATTCAGTTGATTAGAACATCATCCCTATACACGAAGGTTGGGGGTTCGATCCCCACTAAGGGAACATACAAGAATCAACCAATGAATACATAAAGTGGAACAAAAAATCCATCTCTCTCTCTCTCTCTCTCTCTCTCTCTCTCTCTCTCTCAAATCAATCAATATATATTTTTTAAAAATCATTTCATTGGTAGGAATTAAAATTGGGTCCTAATTCCACAGTACCACTAATTCATTGTGTGCATAGCTAATTTGATTATTGCAGTTGTTTACATTGAATTTTGAGCAATATAGTCCAACTGTCTTACAAGGTATTGTTATTTTGAATATTTGGACACTGATTTGGTGTGTTGCTTGGTGATTATCCTATGGCTAATTGGCCCCTATAACCGTGTGCACCTGTTTATATACTTGGACCCTGATATTAAAATTACGTTGGGAGGTGAGATTTGGGGTATTGAATTATGACAAGTCCTTACCCTTTATATTGCCATTTTTGTCCCAAATACTTCAGAACTCCCCCTTCCAGACCTCTAGACCTGTGACGGTCGCTTCAAGTCAATCAGAGGGAAAAATGGTATGAGTGATATAAATTATCATTTCTTATGATAAGATAGATGCTTGGCCTGTTGTATCATGCTGCCATTCTCCTGGGCTATACTGGCCAATCCCCAGCTTGATGTACATCTAGTTGTTATTGTATATATGGCCAGGCATTTATACATGCTTCTGCTTCTGATGCTCTCACATCCAGGTCTCCATTAGCTGTCTAACTTTTGGGATTTGTACCTCAATTTGGAATAATGATATGGCTTTCTGATCATGTGCCTTTGTGGCATACATTCAAATTTGAGTGTCAGGTTTCATTGATTAACTGATTTATTTCAACTTAGAAAAGAAAATAGAAATTATGTCAGGAGTGTATTCATGTGGTAAGTAGAGTTATCTGGAGGATCTTCTGCAGTAGATAGCATTTTTTCCCTGTGGTCTAGTGATCACAAGACTATTTATCACAAAAGTTTAGAAGTGCCATGAGAATGTATAATAACTGCAAATATTTGAATGATTATGGTAATGATCATACTAGTGGTTATGTGCAATGCATACCTGGTTTTGTAACATTTAATAACTCCTTTAGCCATTACAGTATTAACCAAATGCTATTAATTGCACTTAGAATCAGAACTGGGATCATGCATGGGCTTCTGAGTTCAAATTTTTGGCTTAAGGCTTTAGCATCAAATTGCGTGATGAATGCATGTAAAAGTGTTGCTTCACTGTGCTTGGAGTAACCCCAAATGCTAGGAATCAAACCATATCCCAAATTAAATCAGTTGAGTCAAAGCATGTTTCTGTAGCATTGGACATATCTTTATTTTGAAAAAGTTGCTACCTTATATCTGATCTTATTTTATAGAAAGCAAGACTTCAGAATTGTAGAATTAAAATTGAAATTATTCCTGTATCGTTTGAAATGAATTGTTTTCCCTTTCCCTGGCCTAAATGTCTAAGAAATTCAAATACAGAGTCTGGCTGTGTAGGAAATCCTCCATCTAGTTTTCTCTAAGCCAGCCATGATTTTATCTACAAAATACAGAAGAATCACATCAATGAAAGTAAATGTTAAATTCACCATCACCCTATAGCCATACTTTGAATTTTCGTCACATACACACTTCCAATATGAATCTGAAAGTGATTAACTAGAATTGGAAACTGAAATTTATAAGTTCATCTCATGGCCATTGGCTACTTGTGATGGATCACCCGTTACAAAAACAACTTACAAATTATTAATTAAACTGTTCATAATGCCATCCTTCTTCCTTCCAAATTCATGTTTCTACCTTTTAGTAACTTCTTCAGTCCTTTAATGATAATTCTTATTAGTGTGTATTTATGGAGGAAGCATCTGGCCAAAAGTGAAATTATGCATCCAAACTTTGGAATATTGTTGTTTTCACTGTTTTTTAAATATATTGCACTATAGTCTGTCCTGCCCCTGATTTAGTTAATACCTCCCTATTTTTATAACCACCCCACTTTAGATGGGATTATCCCCACCCCATTCAGACCCATTGGTTTCATCTCCTCCCACCTTCTAAGTTGTCCCACATTCTGTTTTAACTTTCTTTTCTTTCTTTATTTACGTCCATTACAGCCAGATCTCTATGGCTCACAGATGTGCCCAGGGAAGCTCCCAGAGGTGCGTCACAGGCCCAAAAGAAGCTTGCATCAAAGTGCTTCTTTGAGATGTCATAGCACTGCAGCAGCAGGTTCATGTGTGTGCAGTAGAGTTGTTGCTTGGCTTATCTCACTTTTTTGTTGTCATTCCCAAACTCTGGAGGCCCACGTCACACATTGTTTTGCCGAGACTTCATAGGACAAAACCACCTAAATTGTATCTAAATGCACTTCAGGAGTAGTGTATCTGTTTTTCACTCCAAATTGCTCTTGGAAGTTGAATAATCATGAAATGGGGACATCTGTAGGCTGAACAACTAGGAAAGAATACTGATTGACTAATGCAAAACTAACCTCTCTATGTAATTTTTGCAATTCTCCATGTTTAGATTTCCAAATACTCCTTCCTCTTTGCTCTAAATGCTTCTGATTATTTCAAATTCTCACAAGGCTTTGGCATGGTTGTCACAGTCCCCAGGTTCTTCTATGTGGCCAGTGAATGGAGTGTGAAGGAGGGGATGAAGGGAGGAGCCGACAAAGCTGCAGGGAAAATGCCCAAAGCAGCATTAATGTTACTCTTTAGTATCTCAATGGTTATTGCTCCCCCACAATTCTGTTGTTGTTTCTTCTCAATCACCCTTTCTATTAAAGCTCTAGACCTCCCAAATTATATTTTATGATAAAAAAGTATGAATTGACTAAGGGTGAGGCTTTCCTTTTATTCTAAAAGATATTCTAATTACAACATGCTGAGAAACAGCTTATATTATTCACAGTAAAATAAAATCTATTGATCTGCACAATACTATGCAGTGCACAAATTTAGAGAAGTCTTGCTATGTCTGCCCTGAGTCACCAGAAAAAATAAGCTAAGCTGTGAACATCATTTCATGGATGAGCAGAGTTAATATGGAGGTGATTTTCATGCACTTTTTTTTTTCTATCACAGTCATACTCCCACCCACCCTTTTTAAGTTGGATCCTAATTTTACCTATGTGTTTTATTTAGAGAAGAGAATGATTGCATTATTAAGTTACTAACTTTAAATCTAGAGTGTAACTTCAGTTTTCCAAGTGAAATTCTACAGGTAGCATGGGCTTCTTGGTGAAGAACTTTACTGGACCAGAAAAATGTAGCTGCTGAATGTTCTGATATGCCATTCTTTGCCTTTGGTTGTCCACAGGGAATTCCTGAGCAATGGGCACGATTACTCCAAACCTCCAACATAACAAAACTGGAACAGAAGAAGAACCCACAAGCAGTTCTAGATGTTCTCAAATTCTATGATTCCAAAGAAACAGTCAACAACCAGAAATACATGAGCTTTACATCAGGAGGTAAGAGTAAATCTAGGATATCATAAAGTAAAAAAAATAATAATTCCAATCTCAGAGCTTCACGATTAGAATACCTGTATGGTATTTGAAGTCAGTTCTAGTTCCTTCTCTGAATGACTTCAAAAGAAGTAAACCAAATGATGAGTTGGAAGTTGAAGTTGATGTTAAGAGATTTACAGTGCTTGGATAATTTTAGAATTGAAATAAGGAAATTGTTCAGTGAAGCAGTAATTGTCAGTTTGAATCAGCAATCACAATTATTGTTTGGTTTCTTCACTGGCATGAAACTCAGTTACTCATGATCAGGCCTTGTGATGTGTCCATGAAGTGAGAAATGTATGGATCAAATCATGGTTTCTTGAAATGTGTTTTATTCTTTAGAATCATCTAATTGAACCATGAGAATGCAGTACAAATGTTGTGGCTGCCAGGTTATTTTTATCAGACTTCAAAATCAGACTTTAAAGAAGAAATCATGGTTTGCTATTTCTAAGAGATTGAAAGGCCATGAGTCTGCCAAATTTCAACTTCATTTGCTAGCTTATAGACCTGGCCTTTGTTTTAAGTTTTGATGTACAAATTTGCACTATAAGCAACTACAATACATATACCAAATGATACTTTTGCATTTTGAGAAATATTATCTGGGTTGCCTCTCAAGAGCAATTTCTTATTTAACATCCAAAGAAAGCAGAGAATACTATCATTAGTGTCCCACCTATAACGAACCCATATCTTTTGGCATTGTTTTTTTCTTTATTGATTAAGGTAATACATATGTGTCCTTATTCCCCCATTCCCCCCCTCACCCCACTCATGCCCTCACTCCCCTGGTGTCTGTGTCCATTGTTTAGGCTTATATGCATGCATACATATCCTTTGGTTGATCTCTCCCCCTTACCCTCACCCTCCCCTACCTTCCCTCTGAGGTTTGACAGTCTGATCGATGCTTCTCTGTCTCTGGATCTGTTTTTGTTCATCAGTTTATGTTGTTCGTTATATTCCACAAATGAGTGAGATCATGTGATATGTATCTTTCTCTGACTCGCTTATTTCGCTTAGCATAATGCTCTCCATTTCCAGGGCAAGCTTGATCTCTTCAACAATGGTACAAGAATACACTTGGTTTCTGATTTGGCCATATCAAATATCAAAGACCAAACTTAAAGACATATGGCAATTTTTATGCTCAATAGGATTCTTTTTAATGAGAAGATTAACTTCTGTTATCCAATGGCAAAAAACCTAAAAGAAGAAAAAAGCCATCAAGGAGAACTTTTTATGATATTTAGCTTATCACATGGAATAAAATATTTAAGAGATCCTGGTGACACATCAAAAAATGTTTAATGTGAAGAAATCTAGAGCTATGCTCTAAGTACACTGTAGAACCATAGGCTATGAGAACCAAAAATGCTTTCAAGAAATCATTTTAGTGTACCCATTAATACTTTTCAGATTCTAAAAATGTGTCTTTATTCCATGTTGCCACTGCTTTTTAACCCTTTTATTTTTGTGTTGAATTCTCTCAACTTACAAAGAATCAATCCTAAAAGTTATGTTAAAACTCAATAGTATCTGATTTATTGCACTATTCTGAGTTGAGTGAAGTGCCACCATATGTTTTCTGGATGCTCTAATGTCACAACTGACTAATAGGTTAGGGAGGGAAAGGAGGAGTAGGGGAGGGGAGGGGAGGGTAGAAGGGAGGAAGGGAAAGGGGGTAAAGGGAACGAGGAAGTGGTGTAAAAATTCTGGATATACACTGATTGTCCAGATTATTATGACCACCTGACGTTTGTAGGCAAATTAGCTATAATTTTGCGCTGAAGTTGCTAGAGGGCCAGACCATTATAAATAGGGAAGCAGGTTGTTTACCACGACAGTAGAAGTTATTTTTTTCTGAAGATATGGGTAGCAACTTCAGAGCAAAATTATAGCTAATTTGCCTACAAACGTCAGGTGGTCATAATAATCTGGCCACTCAGGGTATATGTACAGTAGTCCTCCCTTATCTGTGCTTTTGCTTTTTATAGTTTTAGTTATCCAGGGTTAACCATGGTACAAAAATATTAAATGGAAAAATTCAAAAATAAATTTTAAATTTTGTGCTGTTCTGAGTAATGAAATGAAATCTTGGGTGGTCCTGTTTCATCCCACCTGGAACATGAAACATTCTTTGTTTAGTGTGTCCATGCTGCACACGCTCCCCACCTGTTAGTCACTTAGTAGCCGTCTATGTTACCAGATCAGCTGTTGAGGTATTGTAGTGCTTGTGTTCAAGTAACCGTTATTTTACTTAATCTCCTCAAAGCACAAGAGTAGTAATGCTTGCAATTCAGATATTTCAAAGAAAATCCATAAAGTGATTTAACTGAAAAGTTGTCAACTTAATAGGGAAAGAAAACAACCATATGCTGAAGTTGCTAAGATCTATGGGAAGAATGAATCTTCTATTCATAATTGTGAAGAAGAAATCCATGCTAGTTTTTCTGTCACAACTCAAAATGCAAAAATTACAGCTACATTATGTGATAGGTACTTAGTTAAAATGGAAAAGGCATTAAATTTGTGGGTAGATGACATGAACAGAAAAACTGGGTTCCATAAATCCTCACTGAATGTCTTCCATAGTTTCTTGCAAGTGTGTCCAAATAACATATAATGAAACCAGTTTTACCATAGGCTAATTGATAAAAACAAGAGTTAAGTTTCTACAGCATCTCATCAACATTATAAGAAAACAATGTCTAAAGAAATAATGTTATTCCAGGACCTGCTGTGTGTGTGTGTGTGTGTGTGTGTGTGCGCGCGCACGTGCACAAGGTTTGGTATTATCTCAGGTTTCAGGCCTGAATATATCGATCCCCCACTTTGGGGGGACTACTGTATGGAATCATTGCAATCCAGGAGTAGGTAATCTTAATATTTCTCCATATAGATGAGAATCACTGGAGGCCTTCATTAAAGGTCTATAACATAATGTGGTGATAATATGTTGGTGATGTAAGGGTGTAAATTATAACAAAAAATGTCATTTTCATAATATCTATTTAATAATGAATTGGAGAACTCCCTTCTGGTCAAACACGTGAAGTTTTGTTTGTTTGTTTTTGTTTTTTTAAGTATCGTCTTTAAATAAGGCAGTCTTTATGAAACAAAGGTGACAGCTTTATCTTCACTTTTCAGATAAAAGTGCACATGGATACATAGCAGCCCATTCTTCGGTAAGTGAAACATTTAAAACAGTTTTCTGTAATCAGTGTTTCTGGTAGTCCAATAGAACACAATTGTGCATATCTAGTTTTTTATATATAGAATCTTTTAAAAATGGTTTTTAAAAGTATAATTTAGATACATACTGTATGATTCTACTTACATGAATTACCTAAAGTAATCAAAATCATAGAGACAGAAAATGGTTGCTAGGAGAGGTAGAAATGGGGAGTTATTGTTAACTAGAAGCCCAGTGCATGAAATTTGTGCACTGTGGGGGGGTCCCTCAGCCCGGCCTGCCCCCTCTCACAGACTGGGAGCCCTCAGGGGATGTCCTACTGACAGCTTAGTCCCGCTCCCCATGGAGAGGGGGCCTAAGCCACAGTCTGGCCTCCCTCTGTGGGAGATGACTAGGCTAATCAGGGGAAGGTGCCAGCCCCATCACCCCACTGCTGCTACCACTGCCGGCTGCCACAGCCACCAAGGTGTTTTCATCAACATGGACTCCAGTCCCTTCACCACGAAAAAATGACAAATTTCTTTAGGCATTTTCAAGATGTCTCTTTCATAGGATATGACATTTCTTTTTTTCTTTTGTTTTTATCCTCACCTGAGAATATGTTTCCATTGAATTTTAGAGAGCTTGGAAGAGAGAGGGAAAGACAGAGAGAAATATAAATGTGAGAAGGACACTTTGATTGGTTGCCTCCTGCATGAGCCCTGACCTGGGCTCCAGTCAGGGAGGAGCCTGCAACCTAGGTACATGCCCTTGATCAGAATCGAACCCGGACCCTGTGGTCGGCAGGCCAAGGCTCTATTCACTGAGCCAAACCAGCTAGGGAGGATATGACATTTCTTAGCCCCTCCAGCAGCAGACCTTAGTTTTTTCCTCCAGGAGTGTGGTGGAAAACCCTAGATCACCTTCATGGATTCTTATTACCCAAGTTATCAAGAACACTGCGAGTGGCGGCATACAGGGAGCTTAGCCAATGAGTGGTCAGAAAAAGTGTTTCCTCTGTAGTTCACACACAGAGGCCCTCCTGTGTTGTGTCCGCTGGGGTTGGGGCATGCTCTGAGCTCCACGGTGGCCGCCTGGAGCACACCCCCACCCCTGCATTGTTTCCGCTGGGCTGGGGGCATGCTGCCTGCCCAGATGCCCTCCCTCCTTCCACTGCCAGGGTGCAGAACGCTATGGGCACCACCACCTTTGTGACGGAGTGACATTTAATTTGCATATTACCCTTTTATTAGATTAGATGGGTACAGAGTTTTAATGCTACAAGATAAAAAGAGTTCTGGACATGGATGGTGGTGATGGTTGCACAACAATGTGAATACATTTGACACTACTGAACTATATACTTAAAAATGGTTACGATGTTAAATTTTATGTTATATATGTTTTACCACAATTAACAATAAAATTTAAAAAAAGAATTAAGGCCTTGGACATAGATATTTAGTCTTATTCCTCTTCTTAAAAGCTGAGAACTTTGGGAAAATGGCTTAGCTCCTCTGAGCCTCTCTTTCTTCAGCTTTAACTGGGTATACCCTACCTCCTAAAACTTGTGTGAATATTTAATGTGTTAATGCATATAATATACTTAGTATATTACCTAGCACACCCTATGTGATTATTAATTATAAGCTACTATTACTATTATTTTTTAGATGATAACAAGAGGAAAAACTTATTCTCTTCATAGACAAAGCTTGTGTGAGGCAATGGTACTTGTGTCTTACTCAGATTCTCCAAAGCACAACAGAATATAGCCCTCGTATTCTCACTGGTCATTTCCCCTTCTCATTTTTCTATTCCATGACAACTTATTGGGTCACACTGAAAACAGCATGTGAAGGAAGGTAATAGCAACATGGGAAAAATAAAAATGCCAACCTTCCATGATCAACACATAACTTATGCCCCTTGATTTAATTAATATCATTATTGTGTAATACTGACTAGGTATCCTGGCAAATAAATATTGTTATTTTTTGGTAAGTCAACTATTTAACACATCAATCTGCTAGGATGGTCTGTGTAGGAGTTTTATTTTGTAAACAGTTTATACTCCCTAAGAAATTGGTCTTTTTGAGCTTGCCTCTATTGGTTTTGCTTGTAGAATTAAAACTAAATCTATATAGTGACCAAAATATTTTGCATATCACCCTGATTAGCCAATGGGAAAGGTAGAGGTCGTATGCTAATTACCATGTTTCTCTTTTATTAGATAGGATTTTTATCAAATGCTTCCTTAAAATCACCAGGAAATCTGGAGCTTAGTTTAGTAAGGGAAAAAAGTATAAACATAAACAAGCTCAATGGCTGCTACATATTTATTGAAGATTGAGTTAGAAAATGGTTTATATAAAATGTGGCATTTAAGCTAGATCTTGAAAATCACATGGGATTTGGATCTGTGAAGATGGGGAAGGGCATTCTAAGCACTAGGAAAAGCATGGAAAAGGACGTGATAGTGAGGAGAACAAGGAGAGAAAGGGATGTAGGTTTGAATGAAGACTGAGATGCAAGAAAGGGAATCATCTATATGTATAAAAGCCTAATGACCAAACGACTGGAATGACCAGTAGACCAGTCACTATGACATGTACTGAGCAGCAAAGAGCAGAAGCTTAATGCAGGAGCTTCCCTCTGGTGGTCAGTGCACTCCCACAGCCAACCTCCCATGGCCAGCCAACCTCCCGCAGTCCCTCCCCTTGGTCAGCTGGCCCACCTGATGGCCCCAATCAGGAGGCCAACCGGCCAACCTCCCACGGCTCCTCCCTCCCCTGCTGGCCACCTCCCCTGACCCAGCCAACCTCCTGCAGCCCTGATGGGGACTGGGTGAGACTGTCCCAATTGGCCCTGATCGCCAGCCAGGCGGAGGAAACCCACCCGTGCACAAATTCGTGCTCCAGGCCTCTAGTAGGAAATAAGCCTTGAAAGTTAACTTGGAGCCAAATCATAGAGACCCTTAAATGGTATTCTTAGAGATATGGCTTTTTTCAGTGTATAGTGGAAAGGTTGAAGTTTTTTATATTTTATTTATTTATTTTTTTATAAAGTTTTGTTTTTTGGTTTTTTTAAAATATATTTCACTGATTCTCTACAGAGAGGAAGGGAGAGGGATAGAGAGTTAGAAACACCGATGAGAAAGAAACATCGATCAGCTGCCTCCTACACACCCCCCACTGGGGATGTGCCCACAACCAAGGCACATGCCCTTGACTGGAATCGAACCTAGGACCCTTCAGTCCGCAGGCTGATGCTCTATCCACTGCGCCAAACCTGTCAGGGCAAGGTTGAAGTTTTTTAGAACAAGAGTGTTAAATGATTAAAGCTTATGCTTTGAGAAGAGTAGTCTGACAGCAAATGTTCAGAATGAATTAAGGACAGAAGGTGAGACTGGATGAAAGGAGACCAGTTGAGGGAGTATTGCAATCCCCCAGGCCAGGCGTAATGAGGTCCTGAGTGAGATAGTGGCAGTAGGAATGGGGATCAAATTCAAATTTCCAAGATGGTTAGGTTAATGATTGGATGTTGGAGAAGAAGTTGAGGTCAAAGATGATTGCAGGCTTAAAATGATATGTGGTTGGCCAGAAATAGGGTGTCATCTTTCAGGAGTTGCAAATTTCTATGAGAAAATGCTGAGTTTCCTCTTGGACAGTTTGAGTTTGAAGGGCTGGCAAGACTTCAGGTGGACATATTTGATTAAACTGTTTGACTAAGGCTGTATTTTTATTGACTGAATGAACTGAATTAGACCCTTAAGTTCAGGTTAGATCATTTCTGTGGGACTCAGTTACTTAGGAATGGATAATTGCACCTTGTGTTCTCCTTATTATTCTAAGGCAGTGGTTCTCAACCTTCTGGCCCTTTAAATACAGTTCCTCATGTTGTGACCCAACCATAAAACTATTTTTGTTGCTGCTTCATAACTGTAATGTTGCTACTGTTATGAATCGTAATGTAAATATCTGATATGCAGGATGGTCTTAGGCTACCCCTGTGAAAGGGTCGTTCGACCGCCAAAGGGGTTGCAACCCACAGGTTGAGAACCACTGTTCTAAGGGGAGACTGCACTTTGCACTGCTTATTTTATTATTATTATTGATATTATTTTTTTATTAGAAACACTTCCAGTAGACCTAGCTATCATACAGTATCTGATTTAATGGGATTGACAGCCCTTTATAGACATAGCCTGAAGTGATCACAAGTCTTGGCATCCTCTAGTAGCCTTGGTGGGAATTAAAATAGAAGCACTGCTGTAGTCATTAAGTGTTTTTAAATATTGGGTATATAATTAATATTGAATTCAGTGATACTTCCCATAATCATATAACATCTGCTTTACTTCTCACTCTGGTAGCTTCTTTGATATTATTGTATTAAATGCTAAAAACTGTTCATGGACCTGCTCTTCAATTTGATGCTGCTTTTAAAATTTTATATTTTTATTATACTATAGAAGCCCATTGCACGAAGATTTGCGCAATAGGCCTTCTTTCCCCTGGCTGCCCGCACCAGTTTTCCTCCAGCATCTGGGACCCAGGCCTTTGGTCCAGCCACAGTGAGGCTTGGCTTCTCCACTGCGTCTGCAGCGGAGAAGCCAAGCCTCTTCAGTCTTCAATCTTCAGTCTTCAGTCTTCACTCTGGCCAGAGCCTTCAGTCTTTGCTCCACACCTGCACATGCAAATTAACTGCTTTGTTGGGTTAATTTGCATAGTCACACTGATTGGCTGGTGGGCATAGCGAAGTGACACCAATTTGCATGTTTATCTTTTATTAGTGTAGATTGAGAGTGACATAATGCATTTAGAATCCTGGGCCAGTATTCCAAGTGGAAAGTAATAGCAAAAATATAAATATGCCATGATTTGTGCCTAGAGAACCTGGATGTACACTTGACAGATAGTGCTTTTGATTTGCAGTACTGATTTACTTTGTCCATCTAGATTAGTGGTTCATTTACTTTATTGTGCATCAGAATTGCCTGGGGAGTTTGATAAAATGCAGATTTCAAGACTCTACTTTTCAGAGTAGTTCTGAAATGGAACCTTGATATCTGCATTTTAAACAAGCACTGAAAGTGGCCCAGACAACACCTTGCATTATCTAAAGTCTCCAAAGTCCTTAAATTTAATTCCTTTGACCTTTAAAAATTAAAATTTAAAAATTAACATATGTACATTTTTAAAAAATTAACTCAAAGAAAGAAGAGTTTTCTGAGGTAGTTTCTCTAGATGGTGTATTTACTCTCTAGAACAGGGTTTACAACTTGGAGTTTATGGATAGTATTCAGAAGATCTATGAACCCTTGAAATTATATGTAAGACATATGCCCTCACCCTGCTAGTGTCTGGGCATGTGCTGGGGGATGGGGGAGGCCGGGGGGAGGTCAATGGGGGAAAAAGAGACATATGTACCACTATTTGTAATTCTCTAAACAATAAAAAAAGAAATTATATGTAAGAGCATGTATATACTTGTCTTTGGCGGGGGGTGGGGAGGGAAGAATAGGCCAAACCCTTTGGAATTCTAAAAGACTACAGGACCCAATCCAGATGAAGAATTACCTCCCCTGACCCAATGAATGGCATAATGAGTGTCAAAAATACCTAATTTCAAAAAGACAAAAATATTTGCTATCCATATATCTTTATTTTTATAAGTTTAGACATAGACATAATAATTATCAGCCTGGAAGGAAAAGTATAGCAACATTATACCTTTGCCTCCCCAAAATGCCACCAGATAAACCTATTAATAAAGCAAAGCTAAGTTTATTAAACTTACAGCAGTAAGAAAGAGCCCTACCTCAATAGTATTAGCTGTGTCTTTAAAAGGGGATGTCAAGGGAGAATATTTATAGGGTTTTAGTGCATGACTGTGTGATTTTGAAACAGGTCTTGCAAGGTAAAGAACAAGTTAGAATTGTACAGTGTTAAAATAAAACTAGGGGCCCAGTGCACGAATTTGTGCACCTTGGAAGGAACTGTGGGCTCGAGGCTGGCTGTGAGCACAGGGATGGGTCTCAGCACATCCTCCATGCCCCTACCCGGCCCTTCCTGCCACGGCCCCTGGTCCCCTCTCTGCCAGCAGCCCTGCTCCTGCCACCACTGCTCCCACATGCTGACGGTGCCAGCCCCGCTCACACCCACTGACAGCATAGAGCGATTGGGGCCGGTGCCAACAGCAGATGCAAGCAGGGCTGGCGCTGTCAGTGGATGCTAGTGGGCTGCTTCCCCGATCACCCCTCAGGATCAAGGGGAGGTGGAGAAGTCCTCAGGGGCTATCAGGGTTGGCAGCCACCACTTGCACCCGCTGACAGCACCAAGCAATTAGGCCAGTGCCAGATGCAAGCAGCAAGTGTAAGCAGCAGCTCCAGCGCCGGCTGTGAGTGCAAGCAGGGCTGGTGCCGGCAGCAGGTGCGAGAGACAGCTTCCAGCTCCAATCACCCCTCAGGAGCAGGGGCGGGGGTGGAGAAGTCCTCAGGGGCGATTGGGGTGGGAGCCACTGCTCGAACACACTGACAGTGCTGAGCGATCCGGGCTGGCGTCGGGCACCTGCAGTGGGTGTGAGCAGCGGCTCTGGGATCGGCAGCAGGTGCAAGCGGGGCCAGCGCCAGCAGCAGGTGTGAGTCCTGGGCGGGACTGCAGCATGCAGGAGCAAAGAATTTTCAGTAACCACTAGAGGCTCGCCGTGATGACAACGACCGGCACCCTGCCTTGGTCTGGCACCCCCACTCACCTGCTCCACCATCCTGATGACAACGACCGGCACCCTGCCTTGGTCTGGCACCCCCACTCACCTGCTCCACCATCCTGCCATAGCCAAAGCCCACCATGTTCAGCACACACCCCCTGGTGGTCAGCATACATCATAGCTACTGGTTGTTCAGTTGTTTGGTTGTTCCTCTGTTTGGTCTATTTGCATATTAGGGTTTTAGATAGATAGATAGATAGATAGATAGATAGATAGATAGATAGCTTTGGATTGGCAAATACAGTGACATGAGGGGCTTGAAGAGAGTCCTGGTAAACAGGCTAATTTTTTATTGAATTTATTGAGGTGACACTGGTTAACAAATTTATACAGGTTTCAGTTGTACAATTCCATAATACATCATCAGTACACTGTATTGTGTGTTCACCATCCCAAGTCAAATCCCTGTCCATAACCATTTATCACTCAATCACAACACTATTGTCCCTGTCCATGAGTTTTTCTCTTTTTTTCTTTTTTGCTCAATCCCCACTCCACCCAGTCCACCAACCCACCAACCCTGACAGCTGTCAGTCTGCTCTCTATCTATGAGTCTGTCACTATTTTGCTTGTTCATTCATTTTGTTCATCGATTCCATATATGAGTGAAATCATATGGTACTTGTCTTTCTCTGACTGGCTTCTTTCACTAAGCACAATGTTTTCCAGGTCCATCCATGCTGTCACAAAAGGTTAAAATTTCCTTCTTTTTTACAGCCAAGTAGTATTCCATTGTGTAAATGTACCACAGCTTTTTTTTATCCACACATCTACTGATGGACATGGGCTGCTTCCAAATCTTGGCTATCCTATATAATAAAAGCTTAATATGCTAATTGTCCAGTCATCCAGTTGGCCAATCAAAGCATAATATGCTAATGATATGCTAAGGCCGCTCAATCACTCGCTATGATATGCACTGACTACCAGAGGCCAGACAGTCTACTGGTGGATCAGTCGCTAAGATGTGCACTGACCACCAGGGGATAGATGCTCCAACCGGTAAGTTAGCATGCTGCTGGGGTCTGGCCAACAGGGACTGTGCAAGATGGGCTGGACATACCCTGGAGCCCTCCCGTGGTCCCTCCCCAGCTGGCCAACTTCCCACAGCCCGATTGTGCCCAATCATGCACCAGTGGGGTCCCTTGGCCTGGCCTGCACTTCTTGCAATCCAGGACTCCTAAGGGAGATGTCAGAGAGCTGGTTTTAGCCCAATACCACAGGCCAGGTTGAGGGACCCCACTGATGCACGAATTCGTGCACTGGGCTTCTAGTAAATAAATAATTTTCTGACTTGCTAGACAAAAAAAGAATAAATATAGGTGTATAAATAAGAAAACCAATATTAAGTAAGCATCTACACTTCAATCTATAAACCATTCAGTATGTATATCTGGCAATCAAATATTTTTTCAAGTACTTATTTATAAACTTTAAGGTGTCTTCCTTCTCACAAGAGATAAACCTTTCTGGCTCCAATCAAATATATGATTATACCTTATTTTTATTCCATCATAGGTTTCTACATGATTGGGCATGTGCTGGGGGATGTTTTTTATGTAAATCTACTAGTAGCCTGCCTTTATCTGACTTTGGAGATTTGTCCTCAAGAAATGAAAATTCTTTTTAAGATTAGCCTAAACTAGTATAATTGAAGGAATAAACAAAGAACAAATAAATAAATATATACACATACACAAACAAAACAAAAATCAAAAACAATCTATAATAGTGCTTTCCAACAGAAATTTAATAAAATCCATATATGTTACTTTAAATTTCCTAGTAGACATATTTAAAAAAGTAAGACAAAATAGGTGAAATTATTTTTTATTATTTTTAATCCTCACCTGAGGATATGTTTTATTGATTTTTAGAGTGAGAGAAAGGGAGAGAGAGGGAAGAACATTGATTGGTTGCCTCCCAGGGATCGAACCCACAACCTAGGTATATACCATGACCAGGAATTGAACTCACAACCTTTGGTGTAAGGGACAATGCCCCAACCAACTGAGCCACCCAGCCAGGGTAGGTGAAATTATTTTTAATAAAATATTTTACTTAACCCAATATATTCAAAATATAGTCATGTCAATGTATATACTCTGTAAAAAGCCTAAGAAAATATTTTTTCATATTTCATATTCAATATCTGGTATGCACTTTATAGTTACAACTTTTCTCAATTCAGACTAATCAGTTATCAGTGTTCAATAACCATGTATGGTTAGTGGCTGCCATATTGGACAACACATATCAATATCATAGTTCACTAGCTTTTATATTTGTACTTGTATCAAGATCATCTGGAAAGCTTATTATAACAAAGATTGCAAGGCCCTACTTCCAGAGGTTTTTATGGATCTGGATTGAGTCCAAGAATTTGAATTTCTAATAAGTTCCTTGATAATGTTAATGATGCTGCTCTGAGGACCACAGTTTTAGAATCATGACCATAGTTCTTTCAAAATCCAGCCTTGGTACCATTTTACCCCTATATTGACATGAATGATCAAGAACTGACCCTAGATTTTATGGTTGTTGTTGTTTTTGGTGCTGGTGTTATTGCATTTTTAGCATTATACATCACCATTTACCTGTTGGTTAAAACTGAATAATTATTTATGAAGATGGGTATTCCTTAGATCTTCCTGTCTGTTACTTTCTGAGTGCTTCATTTCAGGAGGCTGAACAGGGAAGAAACATTCATGGGCTTTCTTGTACTTAGTGAGTATTTGCAGAGCTGTCTTAATATCATATCCATACACATGCTCTGATCTGTAAGCACAAAATAACATTTTTCTGGTTAACAACCTGTCAATCAATAAATTGACAATCTGCCCAGAAAAAAATCAAAGCTTTAATAGTAATTAATTTGATTTTTAAAATATACTCATTGATTTTACAAAAAATGGAACTTTAAAATAATAAATTAATAGCTCACTTTTTTGGCTCAGTGGAAAATAAGCATAACTTTAAAATTTTTTATGTTGTTTAAACTATGATCTAAATGTATCTCTAGATGTGGGCAAGTCCTGGACACCAAATTTTAGATGGTTCTGTTCCTTTGTAAAAGATGCAGTTCCCTCGTAACCCTATATGGTTAAATATTTCATTTCCCTTGTCTCATTTCCGAAGGGAAGCAATGAGGAGTTAATACCTGGTCTTTTAACTTTGTTTTTGTCATAAGAGTACAAAAACAGCATCAGAGCCTCCTTTGGCCCCTCCTGTGTCTGAAGAAGAAGATGAAGAAGAGGAAGAAGAAGAAGATGACAATGAACCCCCACCAGTTATTGCACCAAGACCTGAGCATACAAAATCAGTAAGTAACAAGTGACTATTTCCAAATGATTCAAAAGATGTCATTTGGAACACTCAGATAACCAGAGTCTAGTTAATCAACTAGTACCTATTGAACATCTTACTATATTCCAAAACTTGGGATACAAGATTAGCACTTGACAATTAGGGAATAATACCAAACAATATACAAATAAGTGCTAAGTTATAAAACTGCTCCAGAGATTAAGATAGAGAAGAAAATTCATGTGAATCAAATAGGAAGACTTGCATGAGCAGAGGCACTAGTACTAGAATTAGGACAGCTTATATGGGGGTCACAAAGGACTAGCTCCTCAGAGCTTTCAAGGACAGTATATTTGTACAGAGGTATATGCCATGTACCAGGCCTATATAGGAGGCAACACTTGGTTGCCATATTCATGTTGCTCAATTCAGAACAGAGTAAACAACATAAGTATATACCATATACCTATGCTCAAGTGTTGCTTCCTCAGGAAAGCTTTCTTTGTCTTTCCTAGTCTGAGCTAAGTACCCTTCTTCTTTGCTGCCTTTAAGACAAAAATATCACATTATACTAATCTGTCATCTTCCTTCACTTAGACTGGGAGCTCCTCAAAGGCAGGGATTGTGTCTTCTTTTCCTGTATGCCCAGCTCTAATAAACATAAAGTGTTTTTTTAATATAAATCACTTTTTTTATAAAGCTCACTGAAGTTTGGGGTTCAGGGTAGGAGGAGGGATAAGTAGACAGCACAGAGAATTTTTAGGACAGTGAAAATACTTTGCATAATGCCATAAAGATAGATAAATCTCATTATGCATTTATCCAAACCCATAGAGTGTACTACACTCAGAGTGAACTGTATATAAATTATGGACTTTGGGTGATTATGATGTAAGTGTAGGTTCATCAATTGTGACAAATGCACCAATCAGGTAAGGGGATGTTGATAATGGGTGAAGTTATGCATGTGTGGGGGTGGGGGTATATGGGAATTCTCTGTACCTTCCCCTAAATTTTGCTGTGAACCTAAAACTCCTTGAAAATTTATCTTGATTAAAAAAAAACAACACAAAAAACTCACTGATATGAGAGTGTCTTGACTTCATACTCTTTCCTTGGCCTGCTGTTTTAATTGTAGAACTTCTTTTCTTGTCTTTAAGATCTATACTCGTTCTGTGGTTGAATCCATTGCTTCACCAGCAGCACCAAGTAAAGAGGTCACACCACCTTCTGCTGAGAATGCCAATTCCAGTACTTTGTATAGAAATACAGATCGACAAAGGAAAAAATCCAAGATGACAGATGAGGAGATTCTAGAGAAGCTGAGTGAGTCTTTTGCCATCATTACTTTTTTCATGGAATTGTTTCTCTTTAAATAGAATTGTAATTGATTCTTTAGAAGTTTGAATCTGCTTGTATGAACTCCATACTCCCTGAAGTCACAAGATGTAAAGTTTGGGACTCACTGTGTTTTCTAGATCACTCTCTTTCTCACACTCCTAATTTGACAAAAACTAAATATTTTCACTTGAAAAATTAATTAAGCTGAAAACTTGACAAAATGAATTAAGCAGTAAGTTTTATTTTAAGATTACACTCCCAAAAGGAAGAAAATAGTCTGATGACATATCCTATGATCATACCCCAAGGGCTCCCAACTGACCAATCATGACAGATAAGTCTATCAAAACTCCACAGAGTCCATCAAAACTGGAAGCCACAATAATATATCCTTTTCCCTTAATTTTAGGAGCATTTCTATAGGGAGAGGGGCGATGGTCAGAAAATGCTGACAGCCCAGCCTCCTTTCCACAGTGTCATTAGTGTGTACATGCTCGTGTATACACAGTCACTCCAGTTTTGCAAAAACACTCTTCCACTTATCTTGCTGGGTCAAAGAGCTTTAAAAAACATTCTCTGCTGAAAGAGTCAAAAGTCTATGAAATATATTCATTAAAATCATATTACAAAAGCATTTAACAAACTACTAGTTATCTGCAATCAATGCCCTCAATCTAGTTACTACTTATCCTTCAAAACTCAGCTCAAATGTTGCCTCTTCAGGAAAGCTTTCTTTGTCTTTCCTAGTCTGAGTTAAGTACCCTTCTTTTTTGCTGCCTTTATGACAAAAATATCACATTATACTAATCTTTCATCTTCTTTCACTTAGACTGGGAGCTCCTCAAAGGCAGGGATTGTGTCTTCTTTTCCTGTATGCCCAGCTCTAATAAAGTGTCTGGTACATATAAAGGCACTTAACAAATTCTTCTTGAGTAAATGGATGAAAAAATAAGCAAACAAATATATCTTTACTGGGCTTCACCTTGTCTGTTGTATAACAGAATCATTTAAGGAAACAATTTCCTGTCATCAAGAAACTTGCAATTTTATTTGGAAGATAAGATGTAATCATGTGATACAATTAGTGAATAGAAGGCCATTTTATTTCAAGCAAATGTCTATCTAAAAGGTTGCTGAAAAGAAAGAGAGAAGTTCAGGGGAGCTATAGGTCACAGGAAAACTCTACAGACAGGGTCATTGGTCCATTTGGCATTGTCTAGAGACGTATATTGTCACGACACAGGGAGTGCGGCAGGCATCTTGTGGGATAGACTGGGGATGGTTCTAAGTTCTCTACAGTGTAAATGACAACACCCCTCATTTCCCCTCAACAGTGCTGAGGTTGAGACATTCTGAGCTAGGGGTATTTTAGAAAGACAAAGGTTTAGGTTGCAGCTGTCTGTAAGCACTCATAACTGGAATTGCTGAACTTAGTGCTAATACTATTTGCTGTATTAACAGTAATTATTCCAACTTATTGAGTATTTTATGTGGTGGCCACTTTCCATACATTATCAGGTTTACTTTTCACAATAATCCCTGTGTTAGATTTTAATAGCCTCCTTTTACAGATCAGTGAACGTATGCCTCAAAAAAGTTTCACTAATGACTGGCAGAGCCAGAGTTTGAATTCAAATAGCTTACACTATTTCCACTACCCATTTTGCAACTGCATGTCTCAACTGTCTATATATGTAAAAAGAAAGGGAAAATGAAAGAATTGCCTTAATAATTTCAATTCAATTACTCAATTGCCTCAATTTTTTCCTTTATCTTGTACATATAAACATGACCTATGAGATTTATTAGATGTTAAAAACCTAATAGCCTAGTTTTGGTAAAAATGACTATTATTTGGTATCTGTTTTAGATTTATTATAATTAAATTTATAGCTTCCTTAATTTCAGTGACAGAGAAAGAAGCATTATTTTCATGGGCCCAAATCTTGCTTTGCTTACAAACGGTAACAGTACTGGATCTGTTTACTTTATAATTTGTTGTTTACTCTGTTCTGAATTGAGCAACATGATGAAGAGGAGAAAACTACCTTTGAATTTTTTTAAATTAATAATTGTTTTCTTCTCTGTTGGAGAATGCTTGGGCCTAGAGAGAATCATTTTCCCCCTAGCCCAGTGATGGCGAACCTTTTGAGCTCGGAGTGTCAGCATTTTGAAAAACCCTAACTTAACTCTGGTGCCGTGTCACATATAGAAATTTTTTGATATTTGCAACCATAGTAAAACAAAGATTTATATTTTTGATATTTATTTTATATATTTAAATGCCATTTAACAAAGAAAAATCAACCAAAAAAATGAGTTTGCGTGTCACCTCTAACACACGTGTCACCTCTAACACGCGTGTCATAGGTTCGCCATCACTGCCCTAGCCAGTGGGCCACCTATAACAACCAATCCTACCTTGTACTCACAAGACCTTGGCAGGGAGAACCTCTAAAGAAATGGGAGATTACTTCTCATGAATCAGATTCAAGCTGAGCTGTACTTCTTAGTTTGCAAAGTCAGTCTTTCCTATTCCTGCTCCACTGGCACCCTCTAATGCCCTTTCTCTGCCACTTTCTCACTGTGACCTTTGACGAGTTATTTAACCCCTCTAAGCCTCAGTCTCTTATCTGTCAAATTGGGATATAAATCATAACTACATATTACTACTCTCTATATAGGATGGATTTTATGGAGCTCTACCAATGGCTGAAAGGACAGGTATTGGAGTCAGAAAGGCCCCAATTTAAATTACAAGACAATTGCCAACAGCTGTCTCACTTTGGGAAAGTTATTTAACTATTCTGGACCTCTTTTTCCTCATATAAAATAGCTATAATAATCGTACCATATTCATAGCATTGTGATAATTAAATGAGAATAATGCATGTAAAAATCTGGTACAAAATATTTAGTTAATAAGTGGTAGTAACGTTCCTGTTCCCTAACCCTGACTACTGAGCGGCACGGACCTCAGAGGCTGAGGAGAGCAAGAAGAAGCGAGGTGGCAGGAAGATGCTGTGCTTTGGCATAAATTGCAATTGATTAGGGATCGTTTCTCTGACGCAAGTTAGAAGTGAGAGTTCAGATAAGTGAGACCGCCATTGCTGTTTTGAACACCTCAGAAGGGGAGAATGAATTTATCAGGAGTGAAAAAGAAGAGCTTGCTAGGAGTCAAAGAAAATAATAAAAAGTCCAGCACTAAGGCTCCTTCTCCTTCCAAATGCAAAGACCACTCTGATGAGAAGTCCAAGGATCACTCTAAAGATAAAGGGGCCACCAAGGACTTGAGCAAGAAGGATTGTGGCAGGGATAAACTCAGAAGAGCAGCGCTTCCACTGGTAGCAGCAGCACCAGGTCTCGGTTCAGCTCTACCTCCAGCTCTGACTGCAGTACTAGCACTGGCTCAAGCAGCGGCTCTACCTCTTCATCAGCATCAAGCTGCTCAGGAAGTTCCAGCACATCCAGAAGCTCCAGTTTCAGCAGCTCTTCCGGCTCTCCAAGTCCTTCTCAGTGCAGACATAACAACAGGTGGCGTACCCGCTCCAAATCCAAACCACCCAAAAGAAATGAAAAGGAAAGGAAAAGGCGGAACCCTTCCCCTAAACCAGTGGTCAGCAAACTGCAGCTCTTTGGCCCCTTGAGTGTGGCCGCGAAGTTTCAATCGCACTGTACTCGAGCGCCTGCACGTGGTATTTTGTGGAATAGCCACACTCAAGGGGCTGCAGTTTGCCGACCACTGCCCTAAACTCACCAAAGTACACATTGGTAGGCTCACCAGGAATGTGACCAAGGATCACATCATGGAGATATTTTCTACCTATGAGAAAATTAAAATGATTGACATGCCTGTAGAAAGGATGCACCCCCATCTATCTAAAGCAGTGGTTCTCAACCTTCCTAATGCCGCGACCCTTTAATACAGTTCCTCATGTTATGGTACCCCCAATTTCATTGTTACAAATTGAACATAATTAAAGCATAGTGATTAATCACAAAACAATATGTAATTATATGTGTTTTCCGATGGTCTTAGGTGACCCCTGTGAAAGGGTCGTTCGACCCCCAAAGGGGTCGCGACCCACAGGTTGAGAACCACTGATAAAGGCTATGCATACTTGGAGTTTGAGAATCCAGATGAACCTGAGAAGGCACTGAAGCACATGGATGGAGGACAAATTGATGGCCAGGAAATCACCGCCACTGCTGTTCTGGCCCCCTAGACTAGGCCACCCCTCAAGCGATTCAGCCCTCTCAGGAGTATGCTACCACCACCCCCCATGTGGTGTCAGTCGCCTCCATGGATGAGGAGAAGGTCACACTCCCAGAGCCACAGGTGCTGGTGCCTCGGTGATCCTGCTTCCTCGACTGCTGCAGCCACAGGAGCCACTCCAATTCCTACCGATAAGCAAGCCACCGAAGCTCTGCCCTGAAACTTATATCCCATCCAACTCAGTTCTGTGACTTTTCTAGCTGAAGGACAGTCAGTAGGAAACAAATCCTCAGTCAGGGGCAGGCTTCCAAAAGTAGCATTGAGATGTTTCCTTTGAAGGCCAAGTTTGGCTGCAGAAGTGTAGTTCATTTGGGGTTGTGCCTAAGAAGATGCTCTCCAGTTTCCTGAATAGAAAGTTCCCACGTTTCCAGGCTCTGAGAGTCAGTTTAGTGGCAGAGCCAGCAAGAACAGAGCAGGGTTCCAGGTGGCAGTGCCACCCCAGCCTGGGAGCACATTTTTCCATTCCATCGATGACCTAGGGCCAGTCTAGTAGCCTGAGGATCCTTCAGAAAAGGGCATGCTTTTGTGCAACTGCTGTTCCTATTAACCTGGCCTCACTCCCCTGCTTGAGCTCTTTTGACTTCTAGAGTTAAACATCCCATATTAGTTGCTGTAAATGGTTGTGTTTCCACATGTACTCATGCACATATATCCATATGGCACATCTCCTTTTTCTCTGAAATTGGTGAGCAAATTGAGAGCTCTGCAAGGTCATCACAGACCTTCTCCCCCTTCGTGGTGGTCTTTCGTGTTACCTTGACAACGTGTACATTGCTTTTTTTGGCTATTACTGTACAGTCAGTACTATGAATTTTCTGTTTTGAATTTTTTTGGTAACTTTGTAGCATTTTAGATAATGTGTTTATACTTTCTTGTGTAGAGTAAAAAAGTTGTGTTGAATAAATCTAAGATTAAATGCAAAAAAAGTGGTAGTAACTATTTTATTACATAAGTATAAAAGCCTTATTAAGATAATACAATGAGACAGGCTTTGAGATGAATAATAACTTAGTTTGAGTCATAAATATAGACTAGCTGTATGTCCTTAGGCAAGTCACTCAATTTTGAACTTCAGTTTCTTCATCTGAAAAATTGAGATAACAATACAATATAATATAATAGGGATTTTGTGAGGACTAAATGAAGACACCTAGCACGATACATAGTAGTATATTATTATTATGCTACTTTTGCAAAAAGGGAGCAACCATATTATTCAACACTAGAGGACCGGTGCATAGGTGGGGTCCAGCTGGCCCACCCCAATAAGTGACCATCGGGCTGGGCTGGTGGAGGGGAGGGGCCGCAGGCAGTTGGCGGCCAGCCCCACCTTCGATCCGGGTGTTGGGGGCCGATCAGGGGCCGGGCCAGACGGGCCTGGATTAGGCTGGTTGGCTGCCACAATACACGTCATAGCCACCAGTTGTTCTGGTTGTTCCACTGTTCTGGTCACTGTGCTTTTAAATATAGACTAGAGGCCCGGTGCACAAAATTTTGTGCACTCGGGGGGGTCCCTCAGCCAGGCCTCTGCCCTCTCGCAGTCTGGGACCCCTTGGGGGATGTCCACCTGCTGGCTCAGGCCCACTCCCCAGGGCATCGGGCCTAAGCTGGCAGTCAGACAACCCTCTGTAAGCCCGGGAGCCATCGGGGGATGTCCACTTGCCAACGGGGAGCAGGCCTAAGCTGCAGTTGGACATCCTTAGTGCTGCTGAGGAGGCGTGAGAGGCTTGTGACTGAGCAGAACTCCCCCTGTGGGAGCATACTGACCACCAGGGGCAGCTCCTGCATTGAGTGTCTACCCCCTGGTGGTCAGTGTGTCATAGTGACCAGTTATTCCCAGTCGTTAGGGTCAATTTGCATATTACCCTTTTATTATATAGGTTAGAGGCCTGGTGCATGGATGGGGGCTGGCTGGTTTGCCCTGAAGGGTGTCCCGGATCAGGATGGGGTCCTGCTGGGGTGCCTGGCCAGCCTGGGTGAGGGGCTGAGGGCTGTTTTCAGGCTGGCCACACCCCCTTCAGGGTGGGGGCCCCCACTGGGGTGCCTGGCCAGCCTGGGTGAGGGGCTGATGGCCGTTTTCAGGCTGGTCACACCCCCTTCAGGGTGGGGGTCCCTACTGGGGTGCCTGGCCAGCCTGGGTGAGGGGCTGAGGGCCGTTTTTAGGCTGGTCACACCCCCTTCAGGATGGGGGTCCCTACTGGGGTGCCTGGCCAGCCTGGGTGAGAGGCTGAGGGCTGTTTTCAGGCTGGCCACACCCCCTTCAGGGTGGGGGTCCCCACTGGGGTGCCTGGCCAGCCTGGGTGAGGGGCTGATGGCTGTTTGCAGGCTGTTCAAGCCCCCAGTGGGGACCCTCACCCCATGGGGTTGTGGCCAGCCTGGGTGAGGGGCTGAGGACTTTTTCAGGCTGGCCACACCCCCTTCAGGATGGTGGTCCCTACTGGGGTGTCTGGCCAGCCTCGGTGAGGGGCTGAGGGCTGTTTTCAGGCAGTCCACACCCCCTTCAGGGTGGGGGTCCCCACTGGGGTGCCTGGCCAGCCTGGGTGAGGGGCTGCGGGCCGTCAGGCTGGTCACAGCCCCTTCAGGGTGGGGGCGGGTCCTGCTGGGGTGCCTGGCCAGCCTGGGTGAGGGGCTGATGATCGTTTTCAGGCTGGCCACACCCCCTGGTGACCCAAGCTCCCAGCCTCTCCTTTTTTTCTTTTTTTCCAGGGTGGACTGGAAGCAGGTATCTGGGATTTATTTATCTTTTATAATTGAAACTTTGTAGCCTTGAGTGGATCCCAGGGCCAGCCAGGGCAGGCGGGAAGCTTGGCTTCCTCCATTGCCAGGGGCAACCCATGCCTCCTGCTAGCTCCAGCTCCATGGCCATCTTAGTTGGGTTAATTTGCATACTGGTTCCTGATTGGCTGGTGGGCATGCTTGTGGGTGTAGTGGAGTGATGGTTAATTTGCATCTTTCTCTTTTATTAGTGTAGACTAGAGGCCTAGTGTGTGAAACCATGCGTCCCTACCTACCCATGCGCACCTTGCTGTGCTCGCAGCCCCGCCCACCCATATGCGCCTCACTGTGGTCACCTTGCTGTGCCCACTTGACTGCCGCCCTGCCCGCCTGTCGACTGCCAGCCTTTCTGCAATCGGAGCCTGTGGGCCATGGGGAGGAACCGAGAGGCGCTCCATGCACTTCATAGTGACCGGTCGTTTCAGTTGTGACTGGCCTTTTATTATTATGATTTTTAAAAAATCGGGCATGGTGTCTTCTAGTGCGACACAATGTTTGAAATCAGGAATAATTCCAAATGTATGGCCCCTATGCACAAGTCAGTGAGAACCTCGTGATCAATGAGAACCTTGGAACTTGGGGAAGAAGTAGATGAGCCTGTGTTGAGATATAAAGGAGTTAGGAAAAGGAGACAGGGAGGTAGAGGAAATGGCTATAGCCCATACCAGAGTGGACCCCCCATCATAGGCATAGAGAAGAGGTGATGGTGGCCTCACCTTTAGTCTCAGGGATCCAATTATTATGAGGTGGGCAGCTCAGATAAAAACCCCTCCAGGCTATTTATCTTCCATGCAGATACTGATTGTGAGGATCAGACTATGGAATCACTAATGGTTGAAATGGAGAGATCATCTTTCAGTTTCACACAGACAGATAGCCTGGGTCTGGCTTGTTCATTGTAGTCTGTCTGAATCTATTGGAAAATAAAGAAACCACCCTAGCCAGGTTGCTCAGTTTGTTGGAGTGTCAGCCCATACACCAAAAGGTTGAGGGTTATAGTCCCAGTAGGGCACCTACCCAGGTTTCAGGTTTGATCCCTGATCAGGGAGCATATGGGAGGCAACTGATATATGTTTCTATCATAGCAAATGCTTCTTTCTCTCTCTGTCCCCTTCCTTTCTCTCTAAAATCAATAAAAGCATGTCCTCATGTGATGATTTTAAAGTCTATGAAAAAGAAAACCCTACATTTCAGTGAAAATATTCAAAAGGCACTTACTGTCAGCAGAATTGTGCAATGCAGTAAATTTGTCTTTAGCCTGTCTCTTCTGGGACCTACAATCACTTCCTTGTCTTGTTCCTCACCACCCCCAGCATTTCTCACTCAAAACTCTTTCTCTTAATTTGCCCTCACATAGAACTGAATTTAAGTTAGATAATTATTTTTCATTTTCTCAGGAATCAAAAGTTTCATTATACTAAAGCGATAATGTTTTAGTAGTTAGAGTTCAACTTAATTTAATATGTAGGAGAATAGATTGATGGGCTTTTCTGCCATGGAAACCAAATCATGAACCCTATTTCCAAATACTAGTATTTCCTGATTTCTTAAATCCTTGTAGTTTAAAATGAATAATTTGTTTCTTATTTAGGAAATCGCTCTAGTAGGAAATTGTTCTGGTATTGCTATCATTTTTTTCCTTTTGATTTTGAGTTGCTCATTTTTGTCACTTTTTTCCCTATTGTGTCATAATGTTTTTCCCTTTATTAAATTGTATAAAAGCAAATTATAATGGCTCTGATGAAAGGGGTCACTTTGAAAGCTTCTTGTGTGATTTAGAATACTAAACAAGGCCTCCTGTGTACTTGCCTAACATCAGTAGATGGCAGCAAACACTCTCCTGTGAAGGGTTCTGGGTGTGGGGATTCCATTTTATTTGAATAGCAGTTAAATTCAGAAGCAGAATGTCATCAAAATGGATGTCTTTTAGTAATCCTTGTGAAAGGATTTATTTCCAGTTTATTTTACCATGCATACCATGGAAATAAAGGCTGAATAATTTACTACCATAAAACCTCATTAACTGAACCCTGCCAATTGAAATTGGTTATAATTTAAAAAGTGGCTTGGGCTGAAGCTTATTTGCTTTTGTTCAGTCTATGGAAAAGAGTTTGCTCAGCAACTTAATAGCATAACTTTCTTAGAAGACTAGAAATTGCTTAAAAGAACTATGATTTCAAGTGACTTTAAAATAGATATTTCATTTAAAAAAAGAAGAAGAAGAAGTCCAGGCCCTTTCCCATTAATAGCTGACTTGGATAAGGATAGTTCTCAATGATGTAGAAATCTGTGAGACAATTTGAAAAATGAAATTGCAACTCAGAAATTGTTAATTTGGTGGCATTCTACAGATATAACTCAAGTAAAATACATTCTTCAATCCCTGTCTTAAAATACGGTGCATTTACAAAAGGCACATATATACAATGCAATACAAAAAGAAATGCATAGTTTTACTTGAGTTTAATTCAGCAGACATTTATTGAATTCCCAACATATTCCATACACAGCACTGTGTAAAGAAGCACTGAAGATACAGAGGTGAATAAGACACGGATTCTGTCTTTAAGGCACAGTCTATAAGGGGATGTCTGTAATAGAAATATATATATATATATATATATATATATATATATATATATATATATATATGGCATATTAAGTACAGAGGAAGGAAGGAAGGAAGGAAGGAAGGAAGGAAGGAAGGAAGGAAGGAAGGAAGGAAGGAAGGAAAGAAGGAAGGAAGGAAGGAAGAGCAAAAACAAGAAAGCAAGAGACAGAGGGATGGAGGGTGGAAGGGAAAGAGATAGAGAGAACAGTAGTAGTCCAGAGAGGGGAAATTATTAACATTATTCAAAAGAATCAGGGAAGGCTTTCTAGAACTGCCAACATTGAAGCTGAGTTGAAGCATGAATATGAACTTGCCAGAAAGAAAACTTAAGAAGGACATTACAGTCAGAAAATAGCATATAAAGAAGGTATGAAGGCATATACCTGATAATTTTAACTTATTCAATATCACTTGAATATAAAATTAGTGGTGGATGGTGGTACTGGAGTTTTAGGAGAGGAAGCTAAAAGGTTAAGCAGGAGCTGATCATGAGCTACAATTAATTTGTTATGGTCAAAGCGTAAGGTTCTGGTGGGAAAGTGGTCCAATAAGATGGAGAATGAAGCAAGAACCAGATCATGAAAAACCTTATATTTCATGCCAAGGAGTTTAAGCTCTACCCTGTGGGTGTTGGGGGAGCATCAAAGACTCTTCAACCATATAATCATATGATCAATTTTGTACTTCGAGCATTCTGACAGAGGTATGAAGCCTAGACTGAAGTGGGCAGGGCTGGAAATAAGGAGTCCAGGTAGGAGGCATTTGAAATAGCCCAGACAAAAATAATGATATCCCAACTAGAACAGTAGTAGGAAGGAAGGGACAGATTCAAATAATATCTAGGAAGTAAATAGATACAGGCCCAAGACTCAGTGGACAACTGCATGTGGGGAGTGAAGGTAATGGATGAGTCAAAAAACACTTCCAGGTTTCTGATTCAGGCTACTGAGTAGATAGATGGTAGTATCATTGACTGAGATTGAAAATACAAGAGAAAAAGAATTATAATATAACAACTCACATATTATGCAAGTCTTACTTTAACCTGAAACATGGACTTCTATTACAATAAACAAACAACAAAAAAGCAACAACAACAAAGCTGATGAGCAATCCATGAGTGAAATTTTTAATTAATTACTTTTTAAGATATACTGTTTGCTGGTAGTTCTAAATTAAGTTGTTCACTAGCCCAGAGAATGAATCATTGTCTAAACTGAGCATGAGGCATTGTCTGTGGCACACAGTTTAGTACTTGAATACATATTTTCTTGTTCTTATTCATTTAGTCAACAAATGAATTCAGTAGCAGCCAATATTCTAAGCACTAAAGTTGCAGGAATGAAAAGACAAGGTTTCTGTCCTCAAGAAGAAGCACATTAGCCTTAATGGAAGGATCAGAAAAAAATTCATAAAGGAGAATGACTTGAGATTATATTTAAGTGATAAATAATAATTCATGTGTTGAATAGGAAAGGGAAAGGGGGAGCATCTGCAAAGCCTTGGACAATGATAGTATTACTAGGATATAAAGTTGGAAGGATTGAGAAGAAAGGAATATGAGGCTAGACTGGTCAAGTACAAGCTAGATGGTGCTTGATGGTAGAGCTTTCTATGCCAGGCTAAGAAATTTGAACTTGACCCTGTAGTGAGGAGGAACTTTTGAAGAATTAAGAATAATGGTTCAAATGTATGGTAGGTTGACCATACATTTTAGTTTATCCAAGACAGTCTCAGATTATGAATTATATAGTTACCATATGTCAAAGGCATTGTGGAAGAGGAATTAAGGAAGGCAGAGTTTAGACTCGGAGCGGTTCTCAACCTGTGGTTCGCGACCCCTTTGGCTGTCGAACGACCCTTTCACAGGCGTCGCCTAAGACCATCCTGCATATCAGATGCTTATATTATGATTCATAACAGTAGCAACATTACAGTATGAAGTAGCAACGAAAATAATTTTATAGTTGGGTCACAACATGAGGAACTGTATTTAAAGGGCCAGAAGGTTGAGAACCACTGGTTAGAGGTATGTAACAACTAATACGATTGCGTGGTAAAGAGATGTTGAGAATCTGAACAATGACAACGGCCCTGGCATGAAGAGTATGGGGTGAATAAGAGTGACAATGAGGATACAGAATCTACAGACCTTCTCTTAATTGGTTCATGTGTGTAAATCTTGTTTTACTAACTGATTCTACTATTCTTTGGGACAGCGGTCATATTAGTAAAATATAACTCAAATATAATGATACTGATATGTTTGCTTCTAAAAAGAAAGGAAGGAGGGTAAGAGACATCCAAATAAATTACTCCCTTCAAAGTAATCCCTTTGAGAAGCTGTACCGTTATTCCCATAATGCTATGGCCCAGAATTTTTCTGGACCTATTTGAGCACTGCATTGAAGAGTCAACTGTCACTTCCTCTGGATTTATTCCAAATGGTGGAAAGTATTCAACCTCTGAGTAGTATATTTGATATTTTTAAATAATAAAAGTAATATTTGTTCCAAATTCAAAATGATAGATTAATGGTTTTCTTCTGTGGCTTATGAACTTATGCTACAAAGTTGGGAGCAATCTATGGAAACAGAAAATACAATAGTGGTTGCCTAGGAATCAGTTGGAAAGCTGAGGGGTGGTGAAAAGTGCTGGTAACAGGTACAAGGTTTCTTTAAACTTTGTATGAGGAAAATGTTCTAATATTAGATCATGATAAAATTTAGTAAATTTGTACAACTCTAAAAATTTACTAAAAGTTGTTGAATTGTGCACTTTAAATGGGTGAACTTTATGCTATGGAAATCATACCTTATTAAATATTTTAAAGATGTTTGGAGTGCTAGTAGGGTACTAGGTTCAGGGGTGTATTTTTTTTAAAGCATGAGTCTCATCACTTTATGATTAAACTTTGTTTCCATCTCCATCTGCATCTTTCCTAGCACAGTACTGGGTTCATAGTAATTGCTTAATAGTTATTTGTTCAGCATAATTGAATGTACTATAGTGCTCAATTTTATTTCATATCAGAGAAGATAGCAATTTTATTAAATTGTGTGTATAAGTTCTTAGATGTTTTTAGCTCCTAATGTACAGTATCATTTATGGGTACTTTTAATAAATGTTGAGTTATGACCAGTCTTTTCTTTATGTTTCACAAACATCATCAATTTTTATTACAAACAGCATAGATTGTTATTAGTACTTAAATTAATAGATTACTATTTGTTTAAGAAAATGTATCATTATCCATATAAATTATAGAAATCACACAGGAATGTTGTTCAAATGTTTTGTCATTACTTCTGACATCTTAATTTTTAGTATTACATAAAGATAAATCAATCAGTTTCAACCTCATTCTCTCTCTCTCCTTCCCTTCCCTACTCAGGAAGCATTGTGAGTGTTGGTGATCCAAAGAAAAAATACACAAGATTTGAAAAAATTGGCCAAGGGTAAGTGATTCTTATTGAAATATCAACATATATGTATCAAATATATACATTAAAATTTAATAACAGCATGGATTTCTGGTAAATTATGCTCCTCACTTTCTGAGTTATATTCATGTTTTCATCCTCAGTGTTGGCCTTTCTGGTTGGCCAACCAGAACATATCCTGCTGGAATCTTCTCTATTGTTGGGCTGACAATGAAATTGTTAGGGACATTTTGATCCCATTTGGTTAGAAGATTCAAACTGATTTCTCAAGAAAAGTAGTAGGCTTACCAGAAACCTCTTGTGTGTATGAAACCCCCTTTATCCCTGCCCCCTTACACCTGTATGAATGTTATGCTTAAGATACCTCTTCTTTGTCAAACTGGAAAGTGACAGAGTGAGGGTAGGGAAAGTCCTTATTGAATGATCCAGAGGTAAATATCTGAGTAAAGAGGAAACTGATCAATAATCCCTAAAAGAGATTGAGTGCATCATTTTCACCTATTATGCTCAGTAAGAATAAGATTCCAGGAGAACCAAGATGGTGGCACAAGTAAACGCCAGTACTTGATGCCTCCCACAACCACATCAAAATTACAACTAAAGTACAGAACAACCATCATTCAGAACTGCCTGAAACCTGGCTGAATGGCAGTCCTACAACTAGAGAAGTAAAGAAGGAAGCACATTCAGACTGGTAGGAGGGGTGGAGGTGCAGAATGAGCTGGTCCGGTACCCATGTGCAACATTTTTTTTAATCGGGAGTGATAGCTTGGCTGTGGAGACCTACCCTGAGGAGCAAGGGGTCCCAGATGCCCAGGTCAGGGTTCCAGAGCCAAAAAGAGGAGTCCCTAAAACTTCAGGCTATAAAAACCACTGGGGATTGTGACTGAGTGAATGAAGGCTGCTGAAGTCCCATGCAGTTTATTTTAAAAGGCCAGTGCACAAACTTACATGGTTCCTCTCCCTCTGGGCTCCAGTGCTAGATGGCAGCATTGGAGGATCCAGGGACATACGAGGAGGAACTGCATTTTCTGTCATCAGAGCAAGAACTCAGGGGTAGCTTTCTCTCAGAGTGGGGTGCTTGCAGGGTTCATTGTTCCTGTGCTGGGATCTCCCCCATTGAAAGCCTGACTGACAGCCATATCTGAGTTTCCATCAGCTTGGCTCACACTGTTTGCTCTACCCTGGTGATTCCCTAAGACCCCGACCCATCCAATTTGTAGCCCCAGCCAAGGTTTTGGCAGCAGCTTTTCCATATGAATGGCCTGTCCTGTCTCAGGTTTCAGACATTCCTAAAATCTCAAACAAGCAGCAGCTGGTGTCAGCATGTCACATGCCTATCAATCAGAAACCCAAGACCCAACATACCTAGAGTGCCCAGCTCAGGAGACTGGGTAGGCTGAGCCACTGGGCCCTACAGGACACCTACTACACAAGGCCACTCAACCAATTCCAGGAGACATAGCAGCTCTACCTAATTCATAGAAACAAACACAGGGAAACAGCCAAAATGTAGAGACAAAGAAGCATGTCACAAATGAAAGGACAGAAGAAATCTCCAGAAAAAGAACTAAATGCAATGGAAGCAAGCCAACTACTGGAAACAGAGTTCAAACAATGGGTCTAAGGTTACTCAAGGATCTTAATGATAACTTCAAGGGACTTAGTAAGAGCTTCAAGGGACATAGTGAGACTTTCAAGGATATTAGTGAGAATTTCAAAGACATGAAATAGGACAAATCAGAAATTAAGTATACACTAACCTAAATAAAGAATAATTTACAGGGATTCAACAGTAGAGTAGAAGATTTCAAGAATCAAATCAATGATTTGGAATATGAGGAAGCAAAAAACACCCAATCAGAAGAGCAAAAAGAAAAAAAAGAATCCTCTGGAACAACTGCAAGCATACCAACAATCACATTATGAAGGTGCTAGAAGCAGAAGAGAAAGAGCAAGATATTGAAAAAAAAACTATCTGAAGAAATAATAACAGAAAACATCCCCTACCTGGTGGAAGAAATAGACATATAAGTCTAGGAAACACAGAGAGTCCCAAACGCGAGAAACCCAAAGAGGCCCACACCGAGACACATCATAATTAAAATGCCAAGGGTTAAAGACAAAGAGAGAAACTTAAAAGCAGCAAGGGCCTGCCAGGCATGGCTTAGTGGTTTATTGTGGACCTATGAACCAGGAGGTCACAGTACAATTCCAAGTTGGGGCACATGCCCAGGTTGCAGGCTCAATCTTCAGTGTGTGGTGTGCAGGAGGCTTCAGATTAATGATTCT
>NW_005871050.1:24695427-24700964 GCF_000147115.1 Myotis lucifugus | reverse complement strand
CCCTCTCCTCCTTGTGAGCCCCGTTTTCCTCTTTATTGCCGCCTCCACTCACCCCTTTCCCTGCCCCACCCTCTCACAGACGAGAGATAGCTAGAGGGAGTCCATCTCCTTCAACCCAGTATACATGAAATGTTGAAGGTTATTCTGAAGAAGAGGAAGTGATGTTCACGCAGAACCCCTTGAAGAAGAAGAAGAAGAAGAAGAAGAAGAAGAAGAAGAAGAAGAAGAAGAAGAAGAAGAAGAAGGAGGAGGAGGAGGAGGAGGAGGAGGAGGAGGAGGAAAAAGGAAGAAGAAAAGGAGGAGGAGGAAGAGTAAAAAATATGAACAATAAAATGGCAATTAGTACATATCTATCAACAATTTAATCTAAAAAAACAATAACCAAGGAATCTATTGAACAAAATAAACTGATGAATAAAATAGAACCAGAGGCATGGAAACATGGAACAGACTGAGGACTGATGAATCTCAGAGGGAAAGGGGGAGAGGGGGTGGGAAGAGATTAAAAAAAGATCTTATGTGCTATACACATTTCCTATGGACACAGACAATAGGGTGGTGAAGGCCTGGGGTGGGGCAGGAACTGGCTGGAGAGGGTCAATGGGGGGATAGAGGGAGGCATCTATATTCTCTTAAAAATAAAGATTAAAAAAAAAGAATAAAGATTCCCAGGCCTGACTGCCAGAGACTTGATTCAGAAGTATGGAGTGGGGACAAGGAAACTAAATTTGGGAAAAGTTCCTCAGTTAATCCTGACCATTAGTTAGACATGTGAACCAATGGTGCTAAATCATTCACCAGAGCTAAAGGTAGGAGTTACCAGTTCTACAAATCAGCTGTAATTAGGTATGTCTCTCAGGCCTCAATGTGAAACTAAGTGGAAGGGCTTCAGTTGCCAACTGTTTTAAACAGGTAAAAATTTTCTTTAAAGAAATGAAGTGATCTTGAAGGCTACCCTTAAATGGAGAATGGGACAAGATATTTTGGTGCACCAATTATTGTGTGACAGCAACCAATATAGTACTTCAGAGGTCTCCTGCATGAGACAAGGGACTGAGAAGGAAGGGATATATCTAATGTGCCTGCAAAATTATGCTAGCCCCTCAGCCAATAGTTTGTTTTTGAATAAATGCATGTACGAGTTTCTTCAAGCACCTCACTGCTTTTTCTGGGATTCTTAGGTTCAGAAACTTATATATTATATATAAACTCAACTATTTTTCATGATGTTTATATTTTATTTATTTCTTCCCCCTAGCTATTGTAGTAAAGTTTCTTTTGAAATTGTCAAGTTATCTTGGGAAATAAGGGAAGCATTCATTACATTTTGGCTAGAGGATAAGAGGGACATATCTTATCCCCTTACTTGTGGAGATTATGATTTGTGGGAATCAAAGTAAGAAGACCCTAAGAGGGAGGCACAAACTCAGGGATAAATATATAGCCAAACTTTTCCCAATAGAGGCCATAATGGTGCTGCATATCTAGGAGGTTACCTACTTGTGCTTTTGCTTCTTTCTTTGTCATTTGATACCACTGGTATTCTCACTTGTTCATTTAAAAAAAGTGTTTTGTGGTCTCTAGGGGCCTCCTGTCACTTAACCAATCAAAATAGTATGTCTGTCCATTTTTCAGTGCTGTCCAATAGAAATTTCTGTGATGATGGAGATGTATTGTATCTGTGTCATCCTATATGATAACCACTAGCATGTGTGGCTATAGAGCACTTTAAAATATGTCTAATGCAAATGAGAAATTATTTATTTGAATTAATTTATTTTTCAGCACACACAGAGATGGGTATTGATGGTATGAGCCCTCAAGAACTTAAGGTCTACTATGATAAATGCCTGATAGAGGGCAATATAGGGTGCAAGGAGAATATCAAGACAAGCCTACTGAATTCACCAGCAGGACTGGCTTCTACAGCCATTATTATCCACCTAGAATTTTCCTTCTTACCCTCTGGTGGAATGGTAAAACAACTTTAGTAAGGAAGCCATACCTTCTTATGTTCATATGTGAGCCTCAACTTGCTTTTTTCATGCCCCAAAGGGAAACTCCACAAGGCAGATTGTGAAAACACAATATTATGTATTAAGGGGGTTCAGAAAATAAATGTGGCTTTTAGATTTCATTTTTTATGAAATTAGCTACTGTTATTTTTTATAACATTTTTTCATTATTAAGGTATAACATATGTGTCTTTATTGGCCCATTGTACCCCCGTCCCCCAACCCACCACTCATGCCCTCACCTCCCTGTTGTCTGTGTCCATTGGTTATACTTATATGCATCCATACAAGTCCTTTGGTTGATCTCTCCCCCTTACCTTCCCTCTGTGGTTTAAGCATCTGATCGATGATTCTCTGTCTCTGGATCTGTTTTTGTTCATCAGTTTATGTTGTTCATTATATTCCATAAATGAGTGAGATCAAGTGATTTTTATCTTTCTCTGACTGGCTTATTTTGCTTAGCATAATGTTCTCCAGTTCCATCCATGCTGTTGCAATGGTAAGAATTCCTTCTTTTTTACTGCAGCATAGTATTCCATTGTGCAGATGTACCACCGATTTTTAATCCACTCATCTGCTGATGGACACTTAGGCTGTTTCCAAATCTTAGCTATAAAAATTGTGCTGCTATGAACATAAGGGTACATATATCCTTTCTGAGTGGAGTTTCGAGTTTCTTAGGATATTTTCCTAGAAGTGGAATCACTGGGTCAAATGGGAGTTCCATTTTTAGTTTTTGATGAAACTCCATACTGTTCTCCACAGTGGCTGCACCAGTCTGCATTCCCACCAGCAGTGCATGAGGGTTCCTTTTTCTCCGCATCCTTGCCAGCACTTGTCATTTGTTGATTTGTTGATCATAGTTATTCTCATAGGTGTGAGATGGTACCTCATTGTCATTTTGATTTGCATCTTTTGGATGGTTAGTGACTTTGAGCATGTTTTCCTGTTTCTCTTGGCCTTCTTTATGTCTTCTTTAGAAAAGTTTCTATTTAGGTCCGTTGCCCATTTTTTTATTGTGTTGTTTATCTTCCTTTTGTTAAGTTGTATGAGTTCCCTGTAAATGTTGGAGATTAAACCGTTATCTGTGATAATATTGGCAAATATGTTCTCCCATGCAGCGGACTTTCTTGTTATATTGTTGAGGTTTCTTTTGCTGTGCAAAAGCTTTTTATTTTGATGTAGTCCCATTTGTTTATTTTCTCTTTAGTTTCCATTGTCCTAGGAGCTGTATCGGTAAAGAAATTGCTTCAGCATATGTCTGAGATTTTGCTGCCTGTGGATTCCTCTAGTATTTTTATGGTTTCCGGTCTTATATTTAAGTCCTTTATATATTTTGACTTTATTTTTGTGTATGGTGTAAATTGGTGGTCTAGTTTCATATTTTTGCATCTATCTGTTCAATTTTTCCAGCACCATTTATTGAAGAGACTGTCTTGACTCCATTGTATGCTCTTGCCTCCTTTGTCAAATATTAATTGAGCATAGTGGTTTGAGTGGATTACTGGGTTCTCAATTCTATTCCACTGGTCTATATGTCTGTTCTTGTGCCAGTACCAGGCAGTTTTGAGAACAGTGGCTTTGTAATACAGCTTGATATCTGGTTTTGAGATCCCACCTACTTTGTTCTTCTTTCTCAGGATTGGTTAAGCTATTTGGAGACTTTTTATTCCAGATGAATTTTTGGAGAGTTCTTTCTAGGTCTGTGAAATATGCCATTGGTATTTTAATGGGGAGTGCATTGAATCTATAGATTGCTTTGGGTATTGTGGACATTTTAATCATGTTGATTCTACCAATCCACCAACACAGTATGTCCTTCCATCTGTTTATGTCTTCCTCTATCTTTTTTTTCACTGTACTGTAGTTTTCCGAGTACAGGTGTTTTACCTCCTTAGTTAAGTCTATTCCTAGGTATCTTAATTTTTTTTTGGTATGATGGTAAATGGGATTTTTTTTTAGTCTCTCTTTCTGTAAGTTCACTACAGGTGTGTAGAAATGCCATAGATTTTTTTGGCATTAATTTTGTATCCTGCTACATTGCTGAGTTCATTTATTAAGTCTACTAATTTTTTGATGAAGTCTTTAGGGTTTTCTATGTACAGTATCACGTCATTTGAAAATAAGGACAGTTTTATTTCTTCTTTTCCAATTTGGATGCCTTTTATTACTTCTTCTTGACTGATTGCAATGGCTAGTACCTCCAGTATTATGTTGAACAGGAGTGGTGAGAGTGGGCATCCCTGTCTTGTTCTTCTTCTAAGGGAAATGGTTTTAGTTTTTGCCCATTGAGTATGATGTTGGCTGCAGGTTTGTCATATATGGCCTTTATTATGTTGAGGTATGATCCTTCTATTCCCACCTTGCTGAGAGGTTTTATCAAGAAAGGGTGTTGGATTTTGTCAAATGCTTTTTCTGAATCAGTTGCTATGACTATGTGATTTTTATCTCTCAATTTGTTGATGTGATGTACCACGTTTATTGAGTTGCAGATATTGTACCATCCTTGCATCCCCGGAATAAGTCCTACTTGGTCATGGTGTATGATCTTTCAGATGTAGTGCTGGATCCAATTTGCTAGAATTTTGTTGAGGATTTTGGCATATATGTTCATGAGGGATATTGGCCTGCAATTCTCTTTTATTGTGTTGTCTTTATCTGGTTTTGGTATTAGGGTAATGCTGGTTTCGTAGTTCTTCCTTGAATGTTTACTAAAACTCCTTTGTGATGCTGTCTGGCCCCAGCATTTTGTTTGCTGGAAGCTTTTTGATGACTGCTTCAATTTCTTTCATAGTCATCGACCTATTGAGATTTTTAGATTCTTCCTGATTGAGTTTTGGAAGGTTGCATTTTTCTAGGAATATGTCCATTTCCTTCAGGTTGTCTAGTTTGTTGGAATAGAGTTGTTCATAGTATTTTTTAACAATCCTTTGTATTTCTATGGGGTCTGTTGTTATTTCGCCTCTTTCATTTCTGATTTTGTTTATTTGGGTTCTCTCTCTTTGCTTCTTGGTGAGCCTGGCTAGAGGTTCATGAATCTTGTTTATTCTTTCAAAGAACCAGCTCTTGGTTTCATTAATCTTTTGTATTGTTTTTTTTTTTTTTGGTCTCTATGTCATTTATTTCTGCTCTGATCTTTATTATCTCCTTTCTTCTGCTCATTCTGACCTTTTCTTGTTGCTCTCTTTCTAATTCTTTAAGTTATAGAGTTAGATGATTTACTAACATTTTTTTTCTTGTTTTCTAATCTAGGCCTGTAGAGCTATAAACTTCCCTCTCAGGACTGCTTTCATTGTGTCCCATAGATTGTGGATTGTTGTTTTTTAATTGTCATTTTTTTCCAGGATGTTTTTAGTTTCTTCCTTGCTGTCTTTGTTAACCCAATCATTGTTTAATAGCATGCTATTCAGCTTCCAAATGATTGAATTTTTTGTAAGTTTTTATTGTAGTTTATGTCTAATATTATGCCATTGTGGTCTGAGTAGATGCTTGATATGATTTTAATCTTTTTCAATTTGGAGA
>NW_005871050.1:24691506-24693378 GCF_000147115.1 Myotis lucifugus | reverse complement strand
CGGGGTGGGCTGCTTGCATGCTGCTACTCCACGGATGGAGGCGGGCTGCTCACGGGGGCTGCTGCCTCGGATGGGGGTAGGCTGCTCATGCAGTTGCTGCTCTAGAGACAGGGGTAGGCTGTTCCTGAGCTGCTACTTCTCAGATGGGGGTGGAATCCTCGCAGGTACTGCCACTCCTCAGATGGGGGTGGGATGCTCATGAGGCTGCTGCTTCATGGACAGGAGCAGGTTTCTCATAGGGTTTCTGCTCCTCGTATGGGGGTAGGCTTCTCGTGAGGCTGCTGATCCTTGGATGGGTGTAGGCCGCTTGCACAGCTGCTGTTCCTTGGACCAGGGCTGGCAACTCATGCAGCTGCTGCTCCTAGGACAAGGGCCACCTGCTCGCATGGCTGCTGCTCCTGGGATGGGGGCAGGCTGCTCGTGAGGCTGCTTCTCCTCAGATGGGGGGGATGCTCACACAGCTGCTGCTCCTCAGAGGGGTGTGGGCTGCTCACGTGGCTACTGTTCCTCAATCGGATGCGGGCTGTGTGACTGCTGCTCCTCGGGTTGTGGGCAGGCTGCTTGTGCCACCGCTGCTCCTCGGGCAGGGAAGGCTGTTCTCTGGATAGGGATGGAGTGTGCGCACAGCTGCTGCTCCTCATTTGGGGGGTTGGGCTGCTTGCACAGCTGTTGCTCCTTGGACGGGGCAGTTTGCATGAGGCTGCCACTCCTTCGCCTGGGGAGGGCTGCTTGTGGGGCTGCTGATCATGTGGTCACAGTGCCCTGGTCTAAAGCGTTAGGTCGGTCAGAGGGGAGTGTGCTTTGGGTCTTACATGAGCCTATGCCCAGGGTGGCTAGAGTCTCGGTGACCATGGGACTAAATACAATGTAGCAGGTCCCTGGCAGGGGTGGCTGTAGAGTCCCAGGTGTTACCTGAGGGCACCCTGGGTGGAAGTGAGGGTGGGATCTCAGTTACATCAGCTCTCCTCTTCAAAAAGGTGAGGCTTCTGAGGAAGAACTGGCTGCTCCAGGACTGTTTGCAATGGTAGCAGAGGCTGCCTAGTTAGGTGAGCCCGTTTAGCCTGCTCCCAAAGGTCCTGCGGGATCTAACTGTGACTCAGTCACACACACACACACACACACACACACACACACACACATCCCACATGACCACACACTCCTCTTTTGCTCCCTCACTCACTCACACTCTCTCCCTCACTGCCGCCTTCTTCCTGCCTCTGTAGTCAGGTCTGGAGTGTTATTGACCCATTCGTGGATGGAGTCTCCTCTCCAGGTGTCTGGTTATGTGGCTCGCTCTCTAGCACAAAATTCACCGTGACAAGACACGACATAATGGGAACAAAACACGAATGTACTCATGACACTGATAACCCCAATATAATTGACCACCAGAGAAAAGAGAATTAGCGGAGTGAAAAGAGAGCACAAATGATATTGAAGAGAGAAAAAATGGTATGAGAGAAAAGAAAAATCAGAAAAGGGAAGAAAATAGAAAAAACTACACTAATAAAAGAGAAACATGCAAATTGGTGTCACTCTGCTACACCCACCAGCCAACAAAGATGGCGGTTAATTTGCATATGCAGACACAGAGTGAAGAGTGAAGACTCCAGCCAGAGTGAAGACTGAAAACTGAAGACTGAAGAGGCTTGGCTTCTCTGCTGTGGCCACAGTGGAGAACCCAAGCCTTGCTGTGGCTGCAGTGGAGAACCCAAGCCTCACTGTGGCCGGAGGAGAGAAGCCAAACTTCACTGCGGCTGGAGGGGAGAAGCTTAGCCTCAAGGATTGGCTTCTCCACTGCGGCTGGACTAAAGGCCTGGGTCCTGGGTGCTGGAGGAAAACCGGTGCCAGAAGCCGGGGGAAGAAAGGCAT
>NW_005871050.1:24664718-24691406 GCF_000147115.1 Myotis lucifugus | reverse complement strand
GGTTTTCTAATCCATGTTCATCTTTCTGTTGTTCTGGCACCCCTATTATTCGTATGTTGTTTCGTTTCATGTTGTCCCAAAGCTCCCTTAGGCTCTCCTCCTGTCTTTTAATTTTTTTCTCCATTTGCAGTACAGTTTGAGTGTGTTTTGCTTCCTTGTCTTCTAATTCACTAATTCGGTCCTCCGCTTCTCCCAGTCTACTGTTGATACTTTCAATGGTGTTTTTTATTGCAGCTATGTCGCTCTTCATTTCTTCTTGGGACTTACTTAAGTTGTTGATTTTTTCATCTGTTTCTTCTAGCTTCTTGCATAAGTAGTTGAGTTTTTCATCTGTTTCTTCTTGCTTCTTGAACATCTGGTGCATGTACTCTAGGAACCTTATTCTGAATTCTTTTTCCGTCATGTTGCATATCTCTGTCTCACTTAGCTGCTTTTCTGGCGAGTCCTCCTTTTCTTTCCTTTGGGGGTTTCTTTGTCTACCCATGTTTGATCTCACTGACATGACTAGTTGTTGAGTCATTCAGTGGCTGGACCCTGGGTGGCAGTGGCTGCTCCCTGGGTGGCAGTGGCTCCTCGGGCTGTGGTTGCTCCTTGGGCGGTTGTGGTAGCAGCGGCTCCTCTGTTGATAGCAGGGCCTCTGGTGGGTGCTGTTCACAGCTGTGGTGGCTCTTCTGGCTGGTGGAGGGAGGCTTCACACACAGCAACTGTTCCCCAGGCAGAGCGTGTGGTGATCAGGAGGCCGCTGTTGCTTGAATCTGCTTTCCGTGGAGGGGTGCAGGTCTCCTCTGGGCTCTTACAGTCACGTTGCTTGCGAGTCGTTGCCTCCGGGTTAGTAGCCGCCGGGTTAGTAGCCGATCTACAAAACTTGACCCTTCAGTGAAGTTACGTGCATTTGCAGCAGCATGGATGGACCTGGAGAGCACCATGATAAGTGAAACAAGCCAGTCGGAGAAAGACAAGTGTCACGTGATCTCACTCATATGTGGAATTGTAGAAAGGAAAGAACAAAACTGTCGCTAAGAAAGCCAGAACGGCCACGACCCAATCACTCCCCACAGCTTCCCGGATTGCTGTTTCTTTGCCGATTTTTTGTCTAGAGGATTTATCCAGTGATGACAGTGGTGTATTAAAATCCTCTACTATGATCATATTGTTGTCGATCTCTCCCTTGATATCTTCCAGGAGTTTTTTTAATATATATATTTGGGTGCTCCTGAATTGGGTGCATATATGTTTATCAAGGTTATATCCTCTTGTTATATCAATCCCTTTAGTACAGTGAAGGCAAACCTATGACATGCGTGTCAGAGGTGACACACGATCTCATTATTTTGGTTGATTTTTCTTTGTTAAATGGCATTTAAATATATAAAATAAATGTCAAAAATATAAATCTTTGTTTTACTATGGTTGAAAATATCAAAAAATTTCTATATGTGACACGACACCAGAGTTAAGTTAGGGTTTTTCAAAATGCTGGCATGCCGAGCTCAAAAGGTTCGCCATCACTGCTTTAGTATTATGAAGTGGTCTTCCTTATCTCTTGTTATGGCCTTCACTTTGAGGTCTATTTTGTCAGATATAAGTATTGCTACCCAGCATTTTTTTGCATTTTCATTTGCCTGAAGGATATTTTTCCATCCCTTCACTTTCAGTCTGTGTGAGTCCCTTGTTCTGAGGTGGGTCTCTTATAGACAGCATATGTATGGGTCATGTTTATTTATCCATTCAGCCACTCGGTGCCTCTTGATTGGAGAATTAATCTGTTTACATTTGAAGTTATTATTTATAGGTACTTGTTTGTAGCCATTTTTATATTTTGTGTCTGTGTTCCTTCTTCCCTTTTTATTTCTCCTTTTTACACTGGTCCCTTTAGCATTTCTTGCATTGCTGGCTTGGTAGTGATAAAATCCCTTAGCCTTTTTTTTTCTATGAAGCTCCTTATTTCCCCTTCAATTTTGAATGATAGCAATGCTGGGTAGAGTATTCTTGGATTCAGTCCCTTGCTTTGCATCACTTTGTAAATTTCCTTTCATTCTTTTCTAGCCTGATGTATTTCTTTTCAGAAATCATTTGATAATCTAATGGGAGATCCCTTGTATGTAATTTTCTGTCTCTCTCTTGCAGCCTTTAAGATTCTCTCTTTGTTGTGAACATTTGCCATCCTAATTATGATGTGTCTTATGTGGGCCTTTTCTGGTTCATCTTGTTTGTTACTCTCTGTGCTTGTGTGACTATTTTCTTCCCCACATCAGGGAAGTTTTCTGATATTATTTCTTCAAATAGTTTTTCTACCCCTTCTTCCTCTTCCTGTCATTCTGGTACTCCCATTATTCGTATGTTGCTTTGTTTCATGTTTTCCCAAAGCTTCCTTAGGCTCTCCTCCTGTCTTGTAATTTTTTTCTCCAATTGTAGTTCAGTTTGCATGTGTTTTGCATCCCTGCCTTCTAATTTGCTAATTCAGTCCTCCGCTTCTCCTAGTCTACAGATGAAAGTTTACATGGTGTTTTTATTGCAGCTATATCACTCTATTTCTTCTTGATTCTTACATAAGTTGGTTATTTTTTTATCCATCTGCTTTATGAACTGTATGACCCTTATTTTGAGTTCTTTTTCTGTCATATTGCATACCTTCATTTCATATAGCTTCTTTTCTGGCAATTCCTCCTTTTCTTTCCTTTGGTGATTACTTTTTCTACCCATTTTTGTTCTCACCAAAGCATCTAGGTGTCGAGTCATACAGGAGCTACTCCTTGGGTGTCAATGGCTCCTCGGATGGAAGCTGCTCCTCAGGTAGTTACAGCAGCAGTTGCTCCTCAGTTGGCAGCGGCTCCTCTGGTGGGCACTGTTCCCAGCAGTGGTGGTTCCACTGGCTTGTTGAGGGAGGCTGCTCGTGCAGCTGCTGTTCCTCAGACGGGGGCGGGCTGCTCATGCAGCTGTTGCTCCTTGTACCAGGGTGGGATTCTTACTTGGCCACTGCTCCTTGGATGGGGGCGGGATGCTCACAGGGCTGCTGCTCCTTCTACCGGGGTGGGCTGCTTGCATGGCTGCTGCTCCACGGATGGAGGCGGGCTGCTCACGGGGCTGCTGCCTCAGATGGGGGTAGGCTGCTCATGCAGTTGCTGCTCTAGAGACAGGGGTAGGCTGTTCCTGAGCTGCTACTTCTCAGATGGGGGTGGAATCCTCGCAGGTACTGCCACTCCTCAGATGGGGGTGGGATGCTCATGAGGCTGCTGCTTCATGGACAGGAGCAGGTTTCTCATAGGGTTTCTGCTTCTCGTATGGGGGTAGGCTTCTCGTGAGGCTGCTGATCCTTGGATGGGTGTAGGCCGCTTGCACAGCTGCTGTTCCTTGGACCAGGGCTGGCAACTCATGCAGCTGCTGCTCCTAGGACAAGGGCCACCTGCTCGCATGGCTGCTGCTCCTGGGATGGGGGCAGGCTGCTCGTGAGGCTGCTTCTCCTCAGATGGGGGGGATGCTCACACAGCTGCTGCTCCTCAGAGGGGTGTGGGCTGCTCACGTGGCTACTGTTCCTCAATCGGATGCGGGCTGTGTGACTGCTGCTCCTCGGGTTGTGGGCAGGCTGCTTGTGCCACCGCTGCTCCTCGGGCAGGGAAGGCTGTTCTCTGGATAGGGATGGAGTGTGCGCACAGCTGCTGCTCCTCATTTGGGGGGTTGGGCTGCTTGCACAGCTGTTGCTCCTTGGACGGGGCAGTTTGCATGAGGCTGCCACTCCTTCGCCTGGGGAGGGCTGCTTGTGGGGCTGCTGATCATGTGGTCACAGTGCCCTGGTCTAAAGCATTAGGTCGGTCAGAGGGGAGTGTGCTTTGGGTCTTACATGAGCCTATGCCCAGGGTGGCTAGAGTCTCGGTGACCATGGGACTAAATACAACGTAGCAGGTCCCTGGCAGGGGTGGCTGTAGAGTCCCAGGTGTTACCTGAGGGCACCCTGGGTGGAAGTGAGGCTGGGATCTCAGTTACATCAGCTCTCCTCTTCAAAAAGGTGAGGCTTCTGAGGAAGAACTGGCTGCTCCAGGACTGTTTGCAATGGTAGCAGAGGCTGCCTAGTTAGGTGAGCCCGTTTAGCCTGCTCCCAAATGTCCTGCGGGATCTAACTGTGACTCAGTCACACACACACACACACACACACACACACACACACACACACATCCCACATGACCACACACTCCTCTTTTGCTCCCTCACTCACTCACACTCTCTCCCTCACTGCCGCCTTCTTCCTGCCTCTGTAATCAGGTCTGGAGTGTTATTGACCCATTCGTGGATGGAGTCTCCTCTCCAGGTGTCTGGTTATGTGGCTCGCTCTCTAGCACAAAATTCACCGTGACAAGACACGACATAATGGGAACAAAACACGAATGTACTCATGACACTGATAACCCCAATATAATTGACCACCAGAGAAAAGAGAATTAGCGGAGTGAAAAGAGAGCACAAATGATATTGAAGAGAGAAAAAATGGTATGAGAGAAAAGAAAAATCAGAAAAAGGAAGAAAATAGAAAAAACTACACAAATAAAAGAGAAACATGCAAATTGGTGTCACTCTGCTACACCCACCAGCCAACAAAGATGGCGGTTAATTTGCATATGCAGACACAGAGTGAAGAGTGAAGACTCCAGCCAGAGTGAAGACTGAAAACTGAAGACTGAAGAGGCTTGGCTTCTCTGCTGTGGCCACAGTGGAGAACCCAAGCCTTGCTGTGGCTGCAGTGGAGAACCCAAGCCTCACTGTGGCCGGAGGGGAGAAGCCAAACTTCGCTGCGGCTGGAGGGGAGAAGCTTAGCCTCAAGGATTGGCTTCTCCACTGCGGCTGGACCAAAGGCCTGGGTCCCGGGTCCTGGAGGAAAACCGGTGCCAGAAGCCGGGGGAAGAAAGGCATATTGCGCGAATCTTCATGCAATAGGCTTCTAATATATATATATTGTGGGGGAAACACCAGAGAACAAACAGAGAAACCAAAACTTACAAACACCAAATTCCCAGTAAAAGGGTTGGGGCAGAAGCTTATATACAGAAAGTAAGGTTAAGAATTAGATGAATACAGGGAGGACCTCAGTTCAGTATAGAGGAAGTAGAAAGAGGATGAGTGGATAAGAAGAAAGAGAAAGAGAAGAAAATAATAATAGTAATAATAGTAATAATAAATGTAAAAAAATTGATTAAAAATAGGATAAAAAATAAAATAAAATAAATTAGAATGATGGAAAAAATAATGCAAAAAGAAATAGAAAAAAAGAAACAAATGAAAAATGAAAATAGAGAAGAAAAAAGAGATAACAAAATAATCCTATATAATAAAAGAGAAACATGCAAATTAACCATCCCTTTGCTATGCACAAGCCACACCCACAAGCCTTTCCCACAAGCCAATCAGGAGTGAGTATGCAAATTAACCCAATTAAGATGGTGGCGGCCAGGGAGCTGGAGTGAGCAGGAGGCTTGGGTTGCCCCCGGCGATGGAGGAAGACAAGCTTCTGCCTGCCCTGGCCGGACCTCAGCTCCGCTCAAGGCTACAATGTTTCAATTATAGAAGACTAGAGGCCAGTGCACAAAAATTTGTGCACTCAGGGGGGGTCTTTCAGCCCGGCCTATGCCCTCTTGCAGTCTGGGACCCCTCGGGGGATGTCCACCAGCTGGCTTAGGCCCGCTCCCTGGGGGATCAGGCCCAACCTGGCAGTCAGACATCCCTCTGGCAGCGCAGGAAGTCCTCAGGGGATGTCTACTTACAGCAGGAAGCAGATTTAAGCTGCAGTTGGACATCCTTAGTGCTGCTGAGGAGGCGGGAGAAGGCTCCCGCCACCACCGCTGTGCTGGCAGCCATCAGCCTGGCTTGTGGCTGAGCAGAGCTCCCCCTGTGGGAGCACACTGACCACCAGAGGACAGCTCCTGCATTGCGCATCTGCCCCCTGGTGGTCAATGTGTGTCATAGTGACCAGTCATTCCTAGTCTTTCTGCTGTTAGAGTCAATTTGCATATTACCCTTTTATTATATAGGATAGAGGCCTGGTGCACAGGTGGGGGCCGGCTAGTTTGCCCTGAAGGGTGTCCCGGATCAGGGTGGGGGTCCTGCTGGGTTGCCTGGCTAGCCTGGGTGAGGGGCTGATGGGTGTTTGCAGGCTGGTCACACCCCCTTCAGGATGGTGGACCCCACTGGGGTGCCTGGCCAGCCTGGGTGAGGGGCTGATGGCTGTTTTCAGGCTGGCCACACCCCCTTTAGGGTGGGGGTGTCCCCACTGGGGTGCCTGGCCAGTCTAGGTGAGGGGCTGAGGGCCATTTTCAGGCTGGTCAAGCCCCCCAGCGACGGAAGCTCCCAACCTCTCCTTTATTCTTTTTTTTTTTTATTCTGGGATTTATTTACCTTCTATAATTGAAACTTTGTAGCCTTGAGTGGAGCTCATAGCCGGCCGGGGCGGGCAGGAAGCTTGGCTTCCTCCATCGCCAGGGGCAACCTAAGCTTCCTGCTCACTCCAGCTCCGTAGCCATGGCCAGCTAAAAGCAGGTATCTGGGGTTTATTTATCTTCTATAATTGAAACTTTGTTGCCTTTAGTGGAGCTCAGAGCTGGCTGCGGCAGGCAGGAAGCTTGGCTTCCTCCATCACTGGGGCAATCAAGCCTCCTGCTTGCTCCAGCTCTGTGGCTGCCGCCGCCATCTTGGTTGGGTTAATTTGCATAGAGTCCCTCTGATTTGCTGGTGGGCGTGGCTTAAGGCGTAGTGAAGGTACAGTTAATTTGCATGTTTGTCTTTTATTAGTGTAGATAAATAAATCCCAGGAAAAAAAAGAAAAAAAGGAGAGGCTGGAAGCTTGGGTCGCTGGGGGGCATGGTCAGTCTGAAAACGGCCGGCAGCCCCTCACCCAGGCTGGCCAGGCACCCCAGTGGGTACCACCACCAAGAAAGGGGGTGTGGCCAGCCTGAAAACGGTCCTCAGCCCCTCACCCACACTGGCCACGCACCCCAGCAGGACACCCCCACCCTGATCCAGGACACAATTCAGGGCAAATCAGCCAGCCCCCACCCATGCACCAGGCCTCTATCCTATATAATAAAAGGGTAATATGCAAATTGACTCTAACAGCAGAAAGACTGGGAATGACTGGTCACTATGACAGACACTGACCACCAGGGAGCAGATGCGCAATGCAGGAGCTGTCCCCTGGTGATCAGTGTGCTCCCACAGGGGGAGCTCTGCTCAACCACAAGGCAGGCTGATGGTTGCCAGCACAGCGGTGGTGGCGGGAGCCTCTCCTGTTTCCTAAGCTGCGCTAAGGATGTCCAACCGCAGCGTAGGCCTGCTCCCCGCTGGCAAGTGGACATCCCCCGAGGGCTCTTGGGCTGCCAGAGGGATGTCTGACTGGGCCTAAGCCAGCAGGTGGACATCCCCCGACCGGTCCCAGACTGCAAGAGGGCACAGGCAGGGCTGAGGGACCCCCTGAGTGCACAATTTTTTGTGCACTGGGCCTCTAGTAATAAAATAAAAATGAAAAAGTGAAGTTTTGGTTCCTTTGGCTTGTTTAAGATCCCACTCTTTTGTACTGTCTGTGGCTTCTCAGTTTCCTGTTTATGGGACTGAAGGCCTCTCTTCAGGCCAGTCCCTGTGCATTCTCAGGGGCTATTCAGAGTTTTTTTCCCTTTGTACTGCTCAGGATGTAGTCTGGGTGTGGCTGAGTTGGTTGCCTGGAGACTGCAGGGAGGGGCTTTCAGGAGAAAATGGCTACCTAGGTCCCGCATTTCAGGTATGACTCAGTGCCAGACTCTTGGCCACCTCTCCCGGACCCTTTCCTCTCCTCAGACTCCACAATTCTGCACCACAGCCATGAGTAAGTGTCCATGTCAAAAAGGTCCTATGAACTAGGTTCAGTGAAGAAAAGCAAAGACCACAAAGAGGGGGAAAGAGCTGTGCCTCTACTGGCCCCTCTCCTCCCAGCACCTCGTGGTCTGGGCAGCCATCCTGAATGTCCCCTCTGGGCTCAGTCTTTCGTGACTGTGGACCCAGCTCTAAAATCTCCTGCCACCAGCAGTCCTGCAGACCTCCTTTCCACAGACAGACACTGCTCTTGACCCAAGGGACGTGGCCTCTGTGCTGTGTGGTTTCCCTCTGATCCTCTGGGCTGGGAAGTCTTGCAGTTGTCCCCAGCCCAGATCCCTGATTTTACAGTTTTCCATGTGTCCTCTGCCCTTTCCAGCTGTGAATTCTAGATTTGATTTTGATCAAGTTGAATCTTTGGTATAGTTAACAATAGGAAAGGATACACAATCCACAGAGAAATAGCATTCCAGATCTTTGCTATCAAAAACAGCAAATATGTAGCTACTGAGCACTTGAAATGTGGCTAGTACAAATTGAGATATGCTGTAAGTATAAAATATGTAACTGATTTTTAAAATATAGGATTAAAATGGATAATAAATATTAATACATTTTATATTGATTATATGTTAAGATGAGATTTTACAGACATTTTTAATTTCACCATTTAAACTTTTAAAATATAGCTCTCAGAATTTTGAAAATATGACTGACATTATGTTTCTAATGGAAAACATTGTTCTAGTTGTAGGTTTAAATATGGGAGCTATTTATTTATTTATTCATGAAGTGGATTTTTTAGAGTTGTTTTTGGAAAAGTGGGGAGTGGAAGATGTTATAATTTTGTTTTGATTATTCATTTTAAGACCCAATTGAGCCAAAAAATAGCATTGAATTTAAAAAAAGGAAAAAAGTAAGTGATGGTTTCAAATATCTCCCAGATACCAGGTAATGAAGCAAGACTGATTTCTCCAAGAGCAAAGATCAGGCCATCAAGTGACTTTGAATACCAAAGAGTTTTCCCTTCCTGGTTGTTATTTATGCTTCTGACCTCTGAAGATGCAACAGGAAAGTTCTATTTTTATGCATACCTTTGTAAAGCCTTTATAATCTAAAATGAGAAATTAAAGCAGCAATCCTGCTGGCCACTGCAGAAAGGTCTGTTTTAAATTTCCAGTGAGTTCATAGTTTTTAAATTAATTTTTAGGGAGAGGAAGAGAATGAAGGAGGATGAGGATGAGGAGAGAGAGAGATAGAGATTTGTTGTCCCACATAATTATGCATTCATTGGTATGTGCCCTGACCGGGGATCTAATCCACAACCTTCATGTTTTCAGACAACACTAACCAACTGAGCTACCTGGCCATGGCATAAGTTCATCATTTTAAAGAATAATGAGCCCTAGCTTGTTTGGCTCAGTAGATAGAGCATTGGTATATGGACTGAAGGGTCCCATGTTTGATTTTGGTCAAGGGCACATGCCTGGGTTGAGGGCTCAATCCCAAGTGGGGGCATGCAGGAGGCAGCCGATCAATGATTCTCTTTCATCATTGATGTTTCTATCTCTTTCTCCTTCTCCCTTCCTCTCTGAAATCAATAAAAAATAAATATTAAGAAAGGATAATGAAACCAGCAGATATTTCACCTATAGGTTCAATTGAACTTTTAAGTAAGTCCTTAGAAGGTAGGAAATCTATTTTATTTCTCATTTTGGTCTCCTTTAGTGTCTAGCACAGTTCTTTTACAATTAGTAGGCCACCCAAAACAATTTTGTACAATGTGGGTCCACAGCAATAGTTTACTTGGCCAAGGTCATAGACCTACAGAACTTCCCCTGTCTGCCTCCCCATCACTCTAGATCTGTTTTTGCCTCAATAAAGATTTGTTGAACTAATGAGAATGTCTTTCTAGCTCTCCTTTTCCTCTACATCTGTGTTTTGTGTATGTATGTACATACATACTTTGCTCTTTCTGTATCTCTCTCTTTTTTTTTCAATTTATCTTCATCTCTGTTTCTCATATTGACTTGATCAGCCTTACCACATCTAATTCTTTATCCTTTGAGATCTGTCCTTTCTATTTATCTTCACCTTCCACTGTGCATTTTCTCTCTCTCACACACACACAACCAAAATGGTCATAATATAAATAAAGATGTATTTTAAATTGCTTTTAAGATTAAATTTATTAACTTATATCGATACTATAATTTTATCTTTTTTTAATTTACTAAATTTTTGTTTTTAGAGGTTTGTTCTCTGTTGTTAATTTTAAAAAAGAATTATCAAAATATTGACTTAATGCTCTGTAAACCAAAAAACCCACTTAAATTAATTTTCATTTTACTTAAATTGTTCTCAATTGATTTTTTCATGAATTATTAGCCTGTTAACTGTCCTCTACTTTCAACACATAGAACTTTTATTTTCTTTTAATTACGTCTGTGTTTTTTATTGTCTTCCTTTACCTATTATAATGGTGACATTCAAACCTCTGTCAGTAATCATTTGATACTAGAAATAATCAGCTCCAGTATTCAATTTTCAGCTTCAGGGAGCACAACAACTTAATCTTGGGAACTGGCTTTGAGAAGAGCCTCTCCATTAATCACCCTCATCTACTTGGAAAACTAAATTTTTCCAGTATGGGTTTCTACCATCACAGCATTCAGGCCTGGGGCCAGAGAATTGGGCTCCATCCTCCATAAATCAAGTTCAGAATTGCATGCCTAATCATTTGAGGCCATAGCTATGAGACGACGGTTTAAAATGACATTATTTCACCAGCTTTACTGTGAAAAATGTTCTACAGTCACCAGCAGTAGATATTTTGAGCAGATGTATGAAAGTTTCAAAAACAAGAAAGAAAAAAAGGCCTGCTACCTCCCAAATTATCATTAACTCAACATTTGTGTATCAGAAATATATCTGGTGGTGACTGAAAAATTTTCACTTTCTAGGATAGTTATATAAAATAACTTGTTTAATAAATGGAGTAGGATAAGACAGCAAAGTCAAATATTTATTTTTAGTCAGCAGCTATCTTTAGCAAGCCTGTGTAATTCCTGAATAAGCAGCAACTATGTAACAGAAGGCAGAATTTACTAATGTTGGCAGCTATCCTCACAGATTTCTTATTAATATATTTAAATTCATTTTAAGGCCTTTCTTTAAATGAGAATACTCTGAAAAACAAATCCTTTTTTCTCTTTCAGGTTCATATTTGTTTTCTCTTCAACATTATAATAGAAAAACACTTTTGAGGAAGCAACTCAGAGGAGATGGTTTGGATCCAGTTTAACAAATAACTTTTTTAAAAAATTCAGCTAACTTTTGTTGAGTGACTACTATGTATAATGCACATTACATGACATAATAGTTAAGAACCAGATTCTAGGAGTTACAGTGACTGCTATGCTCCCTCTCTCCCTCTCTCTGAACATCTGGAAGGGAGAAAAGGAAAGTTGTATCAAGAAATAAGCAGGACCCCCATTCTTAATGCATGTAACTTTCTCCTGTATTTTATTTATATGTTATTACTAGAGGCCTGGTGCACAAAATTCGTGCACGGGTAGGGTTCCTAGGCCTGGCTGGTGATTAGGGCCCATCGGGGCCTTCTGGCTGCCAGCCAGTGCCTTGCTTCCGGCTGCCAGCCAGGGCCTCCCTTCCATGACTGCTGGCTGCCAGATGGGGCCTTCTTTTGTTCTGTGCTGCCCCCTGGTGGTCAGCAAACATCATAGTGAACAATCTAAATCCTGGTCTCCAGGTCAACCTCACTTTTCATATTAGCCTATATATATATATATATATATATATATATATATATATATATATATATAATTATTATTATTATTATTATTATTATTATTATTATTCTCCACCACAGATCTCTCCCTTTCTGTCCTAGCCCTAAATGATCATTTCTATCTTCTGTCCATTTGAATCCTATAGCTTATATTAGCACTGGCATGTATACACTACTTATATCTTAGCTTGTCTAGACATTTAAAATTGCTTAAAACTTTGAAAACTATGAAGGAATAAAGGGAGGATTTCTGGAAAATTCAAAGAAATAGAAGAAACCCAGATTCTGAACTCAGAAGGCTGTGAGAAAATTAATTTTTTAAGCATTGATTTTCTCATTCATAATATACAGAATGCACATACCTCATAAATTGTGAGAAATGAATGATAGAAGGCATTTAAAGTATATGGCACACAGTGAACTTCTCAGTAAATGCTAGTTATTATTAGGGGTGAAATACACATTCGCAGCTACTATGATTAGAGCAGAATATAGTAAGTATTGTAATGTAATTACAGAGAGTTAAGTGGACAGAGAGGAGGGACACATCATTTATAGCCAGTGTGGGGGTTTAATAAAGAATTCTTAGAGGAGGTTACATTTAAATAGTGACTTGAGAAGGTATAAGATTTAACAAGTAGGGATTATAGGAAGTTTCACTTGAAGGAAACCAAATTAACTCTTGCTTCAGATTGTAGGTTTCATTTACTTTGGCATCCTTAGGGCCTGTAACAGTATCTGGCATAGAGTAAAATACTCAGCAAGTATTTGATGAATGCATATTGAAAAGATCAGAAGAATTAAGTCTATAATTGGTTTGTTTACATCAGTATCCAAAGAAATCCACACATTGTATTTGCTTGTATCACCTATATCTCTGTATTCTAAATCAGTCTCCCTTCTTTTTCCACTACCATTGACTTCTTAAGGAAACGAGTAATTGTCTTATAGAATGTACCACGTTCTGGGTTTCTCTATTAGTTTCATTTGATGTGATTTAACTTTTTCCTCTATTCCCTGTAATTCCTATAAGTGGAAGATAAGTTAAGAAGCTTAATAAGGTTCAGGTTCAACTTTTGGCAAGATTTCTTCATTTTTGGGGCTGTGTGTATAATACTATATCAGGAGGCACACAGTGTCTTATTGTTTCATATTTTAGGGACACATAGATTGATCAGAATATTAAATGCGTAACTGTCCCCTCCAATGCAAAGTTCCTGATCAACCGTTCATCTAATGGAGTCATCTATTGGTGATTATTACCCAAATAAACTATTTCACTAGGGCTTACAAAATAGTGATTTAAAAACAAACTATCCTGCCTTCCATACTAACTTGCTAGGATACTTTTCTTGAAAAGAACTTTACCTCATCAGCTAGGGGTCTTTGGTTACTCTGGAATGTAGTTCATACAGGGAAATCATGACAAACGCATCATTTTGATTGTTAATTTTCAGTGTAAAAGGTTGGTACTCAAATTACTTCCAAAGGTGTCCAATAAGAGGTGTTTTGATTTTTTTTTAGTGGGTGGAGGCATTGTCTTTTTTTTAGTATTTTGATTCTTTATTGTTTAGAGTAGTACATATGTCTTCTTTTCCACCCATCGACCTCTCCCCAGCCACTCCCACACCCCAGCACATGCCCTCACCCCATGTCTGTGTCCATTGGTTATACTTATATGCATACATAAAAGTCCTTTGGCTAATCTCTTACCCCCTATCCCCACCCCATATTCCCTCTGAGGTTGGGTGGTCGGTTTGATGCTTCTGTTTCTATTTTTGTTCATCAGTTTATGTTGTTTATTATATTCCACAAATGAGTGAGATCATGTGATATTTATTTTTCTCTGACTGGCTTATTTTGCTTAGCATAATGCTCTGCATATCCATCCATTCTGTTGTGAATCGTAAGAGTTCTTTCTATTTTACACCAGCATAGTATTCCATTGTGTGGACATACCACAGCTTTTTAATCTATTCATCTGCTGATGGGCACTTAGGCTGTTTCCAGATTTTAGCTATTGTAAACTGTGCTGCTATGAACATAGGGTTGTATATATCCTGTCTGATTGGTGTTTCTGATTTCTTGGGATATATTCCTAGAAGTGGCATTACTGGGTCAAATGGGAGTTCCATTTTTAATTTTTTTAGAAACTCCATACTGTTTTCCACAGTGGCTGCACCAGTCTGCATTCCCACCAGCAGTGCATGAGGATTCCTTTTTCTCCACATCCTCAGCAGCACTTGTTGTTTGTTGATGATAGTCATTCTGACAGGTGTGAGATGGTACCTCATTATCATTTTGATTTGCATCTCTTGGATGATAAGTGACTTTGAGCATGTTTTCATATGTCTCGTGGCTTTCTGTATGTCCACTTTCGAAAAGTGTCTATTTAGGTCGGTTGCCCATTCTTTTATTGGATTGTTTATCTTCCTTTTGTTAAGTTGTATGAGTTCCCTATAAATTTTGGAGATTAGACCCTTATTGGAGATAACATTGGCAAATATGTTCTCCCATGCAGTGGGCTTTCTTAATGTTTTCTTGATGGTTTCTTTTGCTGTGCAAAAGCTTTTTATTTTGATGTAGTCCCATTTGTTTATTTTCTCTTTAGTTTCCATTGTCCTAGGAGCTGTATCAGTAAAGATATTGCTACGACATATGTCTGATATTTTGCTGCTTATGGATTTTTCTAATAGTTTTATGGTTTTCCTTCTTACATTTAAGTCTTTTATCCATTTTGAGCTTATTTTTGTGTATGGTATAAGTTGGTGGTCTAGTTTTATTTTCTTGAATGTATCTGTCCAATTTTCCCAGCACCATTTATTGAAGAGGCTGTCTTTACTCCATTGTATGTTCTTGCCTCCTTTGTCAAATAGTAATTTAGCATAATGGTTTCAGTCGATTTGGGGGTTCTCTGTTCTGTTCCATTGGTCTATATGTCTATTCTCATGCCAGTGCCAGGCAGTTTTGAGAACAGTGGCTTTGTAATATAGCTTGATATCTGGTATTGTGATCCTTCTAACTTTGTCCTTTCTCAGGATTGCTGCGGCTATTCGGGTTTTTTGTTTTTTTTGTTTGTTTGTTTGTTTTGTTTTTTACCTCAAATGAATATTTGGAGAGTTTGTTCTAGGTATGTGAAATATGCCATTGGTATTTTAATAGGGAGATGCATTGAATCTATAGATTCCTTTGGGTAGTATGGACTTTTAATGATGTTGATTCTACCAGCCCATGAACATGGTATATTCTTCCATTTGTTTACTAGTATGTCTTCCTCTATCTCTTTTTTCAACATCCAGTAGTTTTCCAAGTACATGTCTTTTATCGCATTAGTTAAGTTTATTCCTAGGTATCTTAACTTTTTTTGTTGCAATGGTAAATGGATTTTTTTTGTTTCTCTTTCTGTGAGTTTATTATTGGTGTTTAAAAATACCAGTAGATTTCTGGGTATTAATCTTGTATCCTGTTACATTAAGAATTCATTTATTAAGTCTAGTAGTGTGTTGATGGAGTCTTTAGGGTTTTCTATGTACAATATCATGTCATCTGTGAATAATGATGGTTTTACTTCTTCATTTCCAATTTGGATGCCTTTTATTTCTTCTTCTTGTGTGATGACTATGGCTAGCACTTACAGTACTGTGTTGGATAGGAGTAGTGAAAATGGGTATCCCTGTCTTGTTCCCTTTATTAGGGGAAATGGTTTTAGCTTTTGCACATTGAGTATGATGTTGGCTGTAGGTTTATCATATAAGGCTTTATTATGTTGAGGTATGATTCCTCTATTCCTACTTTGCTAAGAGTTCTTATCACGAAAGGGTGTTGGATTTTGTCAAATGCTTTTTCTGCATCAATTGATATAATTATGTGATTTTTGTCTCTCAATTTGTTTATGTGATGTATTATGTTTATTGATTTGCAGATATCGTACCAACTTTGCATCCCCGGGATAAATCCCACTTGGTCATGTTGTATGATCTTTCTAATGTAATGCTGGATCCAATTTGCCAGAATTTTGTTGAGGATTTTAGCATCTCTGTTCATCAAGAATATTGGCCTGTAATTCTCTTTCTTTATAGTGTCTTTATCTGGTTTTGGGATTCGGGGATGCTGGTTTCATAGAAAGAGCTTGGAAGTGTTCCTTCCTCTTGAATATTTTGGAATAGCATGAGGAGGTTAGGTTTTCGTTCTTCTTTGAGTGTTTGGTAAAACTTCCCTGTGAAGCCCTCAGACCCAGGGCGTAAGTTTGCTGGAAGCTTCTTGACTACTGCTTCAATTTCCTCCATAGTTATTGGCCTATTCAGATTTTTTATTCTTCCTGATTGAGTTTTAGAAGCTTATATTTTTCTAGGAGTATGTCCATTTCATCTAGGTCAGCCAATTTGTTGGAATAGAGTTGTTCATAGTAATTTTTTTTTACAATCCTTTGTATTTCTGTGGGGTCTGTTGTTACTTTACCTCTTTCATTTCTGATTTTGTTTATTTGAGTCCTCTCTCTTTGCTTCTTAGTGAGTCTGGCTAGAGGTTTATTTTTTTCCTTTATTGATTAAGGTATTACATATGTGTCCTTATCCCTCCATTGCACTCCCATCCCTCCGCCCCCCACACTCATGCCCTCACCCCCCTGGTGTCTGCGTCCATTTTGTTTATCCTTCCAAAGTACCAGCTCTTGGGTTTTTTTACCTGTTGTTTTTGTTTGTTTGTTTGTTTTGTCTCTGTGTCATTTATTTCCACTCTGATCTTTATTATTTCCTTCCTTCAGCCCACTCTGGGCTTTTCTTCTAGCTCTCTTTCTAATTCTTTAAGTTGTAGAGTTAGATAATTTATTAGCAGTTTTTCTTCTTTTTTGAGGTAGTCCTGTAATGCTATGAACTTCCTTCTCAGGACTGCTTTCACTATGTCCCATAGATTTTGGATTGTTGTGTTTTTATTGTCATTTTTTTCCAGGATGTTTTTTAGTTCTTCTTTGGTCTCCTTGGTAACCCAATCATTGTTTAATAACATGATATTTAGCCTCCAAGATTTTTATTTTATTTGGATTGTTTTTATTGTAGTTTATTTTTAATATGATGCCATTGTGATTTGAAAAGATGCTTGATATTATTTCAATCTTTTTGAATTTGGAGGGACTTTTCCAGTGTCCCAATATGTTGTCTATCTTTGAGAATGTCCGATGTGCACTTGAGAAGAATGTATATTCTGTAGCTTGGGGGTGAAATGTTCTGAAGATGTCAGTTAAGTACATCTTATCCAGTGAGTCATTTAGGATTGCGTTTCTTTGTTGATTTTTTGTCTAGAGGATTTATCCAGTGATGTCAATGGGGTATTAAAGTCCCCTACTATGATTGTATTGGTGTGGATCTCTCCATTGATATCTTCCAGGAGTTTGTTGTTGTTGTTGTTTGTTTGTTTTTATGTATTTGGGTACTCCTGCATTGGGTGTATGTATGTTTACCAGAGTTACTAGTATATCCGCTTGTTGTATCAATCCCTTTAGTATTACAAAGTGGCCTTCCTTATCTGTTGCTATGGCCTTCACTTGAGCTCTATTTTGTCAGATATAAGTATTGCTACCCCAGCTTTTTTTTTTTCATTTCCATTTGCCTGAAAAATATTTTTCTATCCCTTCACTTTCTGTCTGTGTGAGTCCCTTGTTCTGAGGTGGGTGTCTTGTAGACTGCATATACATGGGTCATGTTTTCTTATCCACTGGATGTCTTTTTATTGGAGCATTTAATCCATTTATGTTTAAGGTTATTATTGATAGGTACTTGTTTGTTGCCATTTTTTTTTAATCCTTTATGCCTGTGTTCCTTCTTCCCTTTCGATTTCTTCTTTTTATAATAGTCCCTCTAGCATTTCTTGCTTTACTGGCTTGGTGGTGATAAACTACCTTAGTTGTTTTTGTTTGTTTGTTTGTTTGTTTGTTTGTTTTTGTCTGCGAAGCTCCTGATTTCCCCTTCAATTTTTAATGATAGTTTTTCTGGATAGAGTATTCTTGGATTCAGCCCCATGTTTTGCATCACTTTGTATACTTCATTCCATTCCCTTCTGGGCTAATGTGTTTCTGTTGAGAAATCATTTGGTAATCTAATGGGAGATCCCTTGTAGGTAACTCTCTGACTGTCTCTTGCAGTCTTTAAGATTCTCTCTTTGTCATTAATGTTTGCCATTGTAATTACAACATGTCTTGGTGTTGGGTCTTTTCAGGTTCATCTTGTTTGGAACTCTTTCTGTTTATGTGACATTTTTCTCCCGAAATCAGGGAAGTTTTCTGTCATTATTTTTTCAAATAGGTTTTCTGTTCCTTGCTCCTCTTCTTGTCCTTCTGGCACCCCTATTATACAGATGTTACTTCATTTAATGTTGTCCCAAAGCTTCCTTAAGCTCTCCTCCTGCTTTTCTCATTTTTTTCTCCAATTGCTGTTCAGATTGGGTGTTTTCCCATCCTGTCTTCTAACTTGCCAATTTGGTTCTCAGCTTCTTCTAGTCTACTGTTGAAACCTTCCATTGTGTTTTTTGTTGTAGCTATATCATTCTTCATTTTCTCTTCATTCTTACATAAGTTGATTTTCTCATCCAGACCGTTTAGGAGCTGTATGACCTTTACTCTGAATTCTTTTTCTGACATATGGTATGCCTCAGTTGTTGACTTCAGATTCTCGGGGTCAGCAGGGACGTGTGCACAGTTCCTCTGGTGTATGACTCCCTGTGAGGGCCCAGACCCCTCCGGCATGCAATTCACTGTGCGTCCCTGGCACCCAAGGCACAGTGCAAGTGCCCCTGCCTACCCTGAGAATCTGAACTGAACAACTGATGTGGCGGGCTTGGCGGGACGGGAGAGCACTCTGGGGATCACAGGAGTCTATGGCCAGGGAGGTTGGAGTCCCGGAGTTTGTGGGTCTTCAGATGAAGTAGCAGTTCTTTGGGTGGAGAGGCTGCAGGGCCCAGGACTGTATCTGAGGCCAGTCTGGTGGTGATGAGGCTGGACTCCTAGTCACAGCAGCTCTCTCCTTCAAGATGGCATGGTTTCTGTGCCAGAGCCAGCGCCCTGGGAGTGCTTGCAGTGGTAGCAGGGGCTCCCCATCTAGTAGAGCCTGAGATTCCTGTAGGATCTGTCACACACACACACACACACACACACACACACACACACACACACATATCCACACACTCCTCTTTCGCTTACTCACATTCTCTCCCTCACTGACAGCCATCTTAACCAGTTCTGCATTCTCTTATTTTCTGGAGGCATTGTCTTTTATTTTTAAAAATATCTTTATAAACTCGTGGTTTTTTTGTATTTTTATTTTGTTTCATTCAATTGCATTCATCATTGTTTTTGATGGTCCAACTGTCCTATCTTTGGGTAATGTGATCCCTTTTCACAGCATTAATTTTGAGAGTGACCTGTAAAAACTTGTCTAGGACATGTAACACTTGCAGTTAAGAGGTCATACCTTCAGAAAGAATTTATTTATATTCTTTTATTACAATTCTGACAGGTACTCTCTATGAGCATCCAAAACCAGCATTTATTGAGAATATTTCAAACTAATGTGTCTTTCCCAAAGAGTACTTTATGTATAAAAATAAGTGAATATGCAAAATCATCACATTACATAAGATATTTTATAAGGATTTGAATTTAGGGCAATTCTTTTTTCCTGATGGAACATTTTAGGGAAAAAACACCTTAATATTTGGGCATATATGGTACATTTCTCTGTGTGTGGTTGGTATGTTTTTAACACAAGTGGTAACAAACTATCTTCTTTTCTGTTATGTGCCTCTGTCTTAAAGGTTACATGTCAGTACTTTATTTTTAACAGAAGCAGTGTTTTGTTATTTGGATGTACTGTAATTTATTTAATCAGGCCCCATTGATAGACATTCAGTTGATTTCAAATATTTTGCTATTATAAACAAGGCTTCAGTGAAGATCTTTGAAAATGAGCTGTTTAGTACATATGCAAATTTATCACTAGAATAAATTCCTGAAAGTAGAATTATTAGATGAAAGGATATGTGCGTTTTTCATTACCAAGTTGCCATTCATTCAAGTTGTTCCATTTAACACTTCCACCAACAAGGTATGAGAGTGCCTGTTTGTCCACCCCCTCACCAACACAGCCATATTCATTTATTTGGGATTATAGAACTATAATAAAAGCACATCCCCACACTGATTTTCAAAAGGAAAAATGTTTTAAAAAGGAACTCTAATAAGAAATATTATGGCAAAACAAAGGTTATCCTGAAGAATCTATTGGCCAATATAATCCATGTCTATATTATGCCAAAGTATCTTTGTTGCATATCTCATCTCTTTGTAGATTATATCAGTCATGAAGCTAAAATTGTCAGAAAATGACAATGGAAGCATCTCTTGAAATCATTGTTCTCCTATGTATAAAGATATATGTTTGGCCAACGCAATTTTGTCAAACATTGGATCTTTGCCAGTTGTATAATTATATAGAATGATAATATGATCAATCCATTAATGATTGCAAGCAAATGTCTTTTTGCAAGCCCCCAATCCCTGTCACTCTAAATTAAGGCTTTAGTTTTAGTTTTAAGGCTTCGGGAAGTAAATATATCATATTAGGTAGTTTTCAGACTTTGATACTCAATGAGGAGCCCTCTTCTTGCTCTAACATTAAGTTCCCATATTGAAGATGAATAATTTTGAAACTTGTTTCTGAAAAGACTTGATTAATAACAGTTTGTATAAAGGACCTGACAAAGCAGAGTACAATATAAAACTCAGGGATAAGTGCTGAGAATAAAACCTCTGACTTGTTTATCTTTGAGAAACTATGGACAGGAGCAGAAGTGGTGTCCTGTGTGCTATAGACATGATTCTTTGCATAGGGCCATCCACCCAAAAAGTATTTTCTTCCTCATGGGATCCAATTGGGCCATACATGGTAGAACACTGCTATGAGGCACTAAATAAATGTAGTCTGAGAGTTATAATAGGCTTTGTGATGAAGGAGATTAGAAGTAGATTAGCATTTGTGAAGAATAATGCTTATGGAGCAATGGAAGATGCTTTTTGTTTTTAAAATTACTGAGTTGTGTGCTGTACTTTATAAAGAAAGATGATGCCACTCACTCCACCACCATTAGCAGAGTTTGTGCACTTTAAGTTGTTTTTTACAGCCATAGTAATGAGCTTGTGTTAAGCCACCTACCCTCTTTGCCTGTCTAGGCTAGGCCCTCTTGAAACCAGTGGTGCACATAGTGAAACAGCTGCTTAAACTTAATGTTGGAATGAGTAGTTGAGAGTTATCTGGCCTTTCCAGGGATTAAGCCCTGTAACTGTGGCCTCATTATCACTGGACTATAACCCACTGAGCTCCCTGGCCCCACACTCATAATGTGTCATAACTCTATTTAAATTTAAATGGCCATGAATCCTCTGGGAAAAGCCATACCCTAGCTGAAGAATAAAATATTTTCTATTCAGATTTATAGTCCTCATAATTACAAACTATACCACTTGGTCTTCACTATATTCTGTGTACTTAGAAAGGGACTGAGTTAACATGATTTTTATATAATTTTATTTTTTTAATTTAATGGTACATTTTCAAGAGGTAAATCACACAAAAAGAAAATACTGTGAAACTCTCTGTCTCTGAAAGTATTGCATGTGATGGTAACACTGTTCATCTCCATTCCTGAGCCCTAAAGGGCATGTGTCTCAACAAAACAAGTAAATGTATAGTAGGTGATATTGGACAAGATGATATCTATGTATTTTTTATGTCAAATGCATTAATATACCAAGACAATCTCTAGATAATGGACTAAAAGTAGTAACTGTATCTTAAATACTCAGCAGAAGATAAAGTCCAATTCTAAGAATTAATCATGATCATAGTCCACTCTTGGCACATGACCAAATTCTAACTGAATCATAAAACAGAAGAACCATCTTGTATAGTTATACCAAAGCACTAAAATATACCATGTCCAGCGACAAACTAAATGGCTTACAAGGAACACATGGACTAAGTGAGCAGAAAATTAGAGATGAGAAATACAGGGGTAGACAAAAGTAAGTTTATAGTTGTTCATACAATAATACAAAAATAAATAAATAAATAAATAAATAAATAAATAAATAAATAAATAAAATAAGAATAAACTATGTTTCTTATACAATTGTAAATCTACTTTTGCTCACCCCTGTATTTTAGGGAGGCAGCTTAGCCTAGTATATACAAATGTGGACTTTGGGAAGTACTGCACTTGCACTTAACATTGATGTAAAAATGCTAAATATAACAGAATATGAAATGGTGGTTAAGAGCATGGGCTGTGAAGTCAAACTAATGCATTTTTTAGTTTAGCTGCTGTCTATGTAAGCTTGGGCAAGCTACTAGTATTTACTATTCCCCAGTTTCAGTTTTCTCATTTGTAAAATGAGAATGCTAGAACTTACCTCATAGGGTTGTATAGGGTGACCATTAAGTGAGATCATCCATCCATCTACAAAGTGCAGACAGAAAGTAAGGCTCAATCAATGATATAGCCTTTTCTAGCAGCAGCAGCAGAGGTAGAAATAGGAATAGTTGTAAAAAATAGCCATCCTAAATGTGTATTACATCCTTGACTGTGACCTCATTAACATTAGATTTATATTTTTAAAAACTTAAATGTGAACACTGCCCTATCCTTTTGACTCCCTCACTCTTATTCCCAGGAGGCTCTCCTTGGACCACATTGAGGTCTCTAGTCCTCTTGCCATTTTCTTTTTCACCAGTCCATGAACTTCCTACAAGCCTCATTTTCCTGTCCTTCCTTTATTCCTCTAATCCATTGCTATGCTGAAGCCAGAGTGATTAATCTAAATTATGTCTTACCATGTTGCTGCTTTGGCAACTACACATGATCATGGGTTGACATTGGGTCTTAGGAGGAAGCATCAAACCCTGATGAAGATTGCTGATAATTAAACTGATTTGTCTTAGGAGGAAAAAAGAGAAATAGTGAATTGTATGTTTCTTTTTAGAGCCTTTAGAACAGATGCCAGTGTTTTGTTTTGTTTTTCATTTGGGTGTTAAGTGCTTGGTCAGATCAAGAAGAAACTGTTGGTAAAGCATTTAATGTAATGACATGAACCCAGCAGAAAACATCACATTGTAATTGATGATGATACCCAACAGTTGAATAATTAGTTGGTTTAATATTCTTGAACCACAGTATAGGTTAACTGAAAATCTTTTCCTCAAAATTAGGAGACTTTTGTGACATACTAGCTGTGTCATCTTAGATGATCTCTATTTTTCCTTGAGTCTGGATAATGCTTGATTTCTTTATACCATCTGAATGGCTGAGTCTTATAATAAATAAACATAAGCCCCATCATAAACAAATGTTTTTCCTTCCACAATCTGGCTTCAATACAATTGGAAAAGAGGGATAATATGAATTAATGTAATTAAATGGCCTACAAATAAAATTATAGTCTGTAGATGATGATGAAGATAGATGATGATGATGATGATGATGATGTTTGCTAATATTTATTGGCAATTTCTATATGTCAGTACTGGTTTTTAAATATTGTATACATTTGAACCTCTAATCCTGAGCCATGGAGAGGTTAAATTATTTACCCAGGGTCACACAACTAGGAACTGGTAGGATTTGAACCTGGGAAGATTTGAGTAGATGGGAGTGAGTATTGTTGTTCTTAACCCATCAGTGAACAAAGAGAGTTCTTTAATAAATTAATAAGAGGAGTGAAATTCACATATGTGCCAGTTTGAATATGGAAAAGCATCAGAACTGGGGTACAGAGAGGATGTTAGAGGTGCTAAGAAGGAGGTGGAGACGGCACTAAATTTTACTCTGCAGGTTAGTACCTGAATATGTGTGTTTGAATTAAGGATTCTACAAAGACTGGAAGTTGGGACAACCAACAACTTATGGGTCAAAGCAGTGAATTCTAAATGCCTAACAATATCTTTGGTGGGGGGTTGGGTGTGGGAATTGAAGTGGAGGAGTATATCACCATTTTAAATTCTGGGACAAGAGTTGGAAGGAAGGGAAAAATGGTTCCCACTAGACAATTGCATATGTACAATAAGACCGGGGAATGAGAAGTGAGGAATAAAGTTCATTTTTGAGTTAATAACTGATTCTTAGAGTTTCAGGGTCTTTAAGCCTCTTTGGATTAGGGATTCTTGGCAATTCCATATAACCCAAGATATTGGTATTCTAGGATTAGAACTCTAGGAATTTTAATGAAGTGCTGAGGGAGGGGAGCCACAAAAATCCCAAGGATTTGAAAGGTTAAGGTCTGGAGATGTTAAACTCGAATTCCCCTTACACTCCAAGTCATTCACAGTTTTAACCCCTAGGGCAGTGGAAATGGGCTTAGGGAGTGGAGGATGAGGTGGTGAAAAAGGGGAAAGCCACCTTGGCAGAAATTTTGGGCCTCTCTCTCTAGGCCAGTGATGGCGAACTTATGACACGCGAACTCATTTTTTGGTTGATTTTTCTTTGTTAAATGGCATTTAAATATATAAAATAAATATCAAAAACATAAATCTTTGTTTTACTATGGTTGCAAATATCAAAAAATTTCTATATGTGACACGGCACCAGAGTTAAGTTAGGGTTTTTCAAAATGCTGACACGCCGAGTTCGAAAGGTTCGCTATCACTGCTCTAGGCTTTAACTAGAACAGCTCCCATTTTATACAGAGGGTTTCTGCATATGATAAAGCTTTCCTCATTTGATAAAGGGATTCCAAACTTAAAAAGGCAGCTCTAGCCAGCTTGGCTCAGTGGATAGAGTGTCAGCCTGTGGATTCAAGGACCCCGGGTTCAATTCCGGTCAAGGGCATATGCCTGGGTTGCAGGCTCGATCCCCAGTAGGGGGCATGTAAGAGGCATCCAATTAATGACTCTCTCTCATCACTGATGTTTCTATCTCTCTCTCCCTCTCCTTTCCTGTCTGAAATCAATAAAAAAAAAGAACTCATAGTTTAGTGTATTTTCTTATAAGAGAAAAAGAAAAAGGCAAAACCACTTTAGTAAGAAAAAAAGGACATGGAACCTCTAAAAAGTATTCTAATAGTCCTTGTCCTTTTTAAATATAGTGATGGACGCTAACAATGTTTTGGCTGGGATAATGGGAAGAGCCTACTAACAACTCAGCAAGTGAGTCACACTTACTGTGAAACCAATAACAGCAGCAGCAGCAACAATGACAATGTTAGCAGTTACCATATTAAAGCACTAACTCTGATCTGGGAACATGGCTAAATGCTTACACAGACTGTGCCATGTAATTCTCTGTACTTCTAAGAGATAAATACTTTAATTTTGCAGATATCACTTTTTTTGCATCTGAAGGAATTGAACAAGTGGTCTACATATATAGGAATAAACCAAGTGAAGGCATTTTTAAATTTAATGCTGCATATATATTTGAGTAGTTGCTCAGGGCTTATACAGCTGAAATACCCACTAGGTTGAGGTGACCTGTTCCTTTACACTCAGGCAATTCTGAGTTTGGAAGGGCAAACCACGAACTGGCCTCTAAAATCAGGAAGGTCTGATATTATTTTTCCAAGAGGGAAGAGTTTTATGTAGACTTAAGTAAAAGAAGAAATGCTTTCTTCACATAAATGCAAGGTTTTGTTGCAATTGCATGTTTGCTTAAAAAGACTTTTATTATTTGGTTTATTCAACAAATACTTATTGAACACCAACTATGTGCTCTGAGCCCTAAATTTCAAACATATAAAATTGAAAGAGCAACTTGTTTAATATAATCCTCAAACCTAAGGAATTTCTGAAATTACCAAATCCTGGTTTAGAGGGGACCTATTGATTAAGTGTGATTTCTCACTCTAATTTCAATAGATACTTAAATACCCATGCAGAGTGACAAGAGCAGTACCGTTTATAGATGCTAGATCATGGAATTAAAGAATCTTAAAAATTAAGTAACCCATTTTTTTATATTTTGCAGGTCAGAGAGTCAGACAGGCTTAGAGTATAAACTCCATAACCTTGGACAGGTTTCTTAACCTCTATGATATTCAGATTCCTTATCTATAACATGGGAATAATAGCACTTGCCTTATAGAAATACGGTAAGGATTACATAAGACAATTTATATGAAATTTTTAGTGCAGTGTCTGACACATGCAACATGCTCAATATATCTTTTCTGTTATTGTGATTACTATTTTCCAAGTGAGGGGACTGAAACACAGAGAGGGGAAGTGACTAGTCTAAGGTCACACAGATTGTTAATGTTAGGACAAACATTAGAACTCAAATCTCTATTAGTACTCAAATATTCCTTAAACTACATCACCAAGTTTAATCCTTAGGAACAGGTAATGTAAACTTCCTAGGCCTGTGATAAATATTTTAGCTCATCCAGAGAGAAGAATGACAAGGAAATGGCTGACATAGCAAGAGAATTCCTGGACTCACAAAACAAAGCATCAAGGGATAAATAGAGAACAAATGAGAACAAATGAGAAACAACAATTACCAGAAAGTTTAGACAGCACTGTTAAAGCATTACTATTCCTGGTGAATCACAGAACTCCTCCTCCTCCTTCTCCTCCTCCTCCTCCTCCTCCTCCTCCTCCTCCTCCTCCTCCTCCTCCTCTTTTATTCACCACAAACATTTCCACAAAAATGACTAGGTTTTTGCTTTTCCTGGAGATGGGGGTGGGGAGGTGTTTCAGAATGCATAAGTGTTTCACAAAATTTTACCGTGAAGTCAGCTTTATTAGACAATTTCTATTTGCAAAGCAAAGTAGCCTTGTAATTCAAGTTATAATGGAAGCATGAGTATTACCAAGAGTTAAGAAATGATACATTTTTAAAAAGATAGTGGAGTGGAGTGTAACCTCATAGTAGAAGCTGTTGAGAAATATAGCAAAAAGAAAAAAAAAGGCTAAACAGTAAATCCTTATTGTTATTGGTTTGTGTAGCTATGGGTAAGTACAACACTGAGAATGATTTATTTGTTACATAAAGATATTAAGAATTAGAAATATATT
>NW_005871050.1:24645140-24664591 GCF_000147115.1 Myotis lucifugus | reverse complement strand
TTGGAACATCCAAGGAGTACTAGTATTTAAAATGTTCCAGGAGATTCCTAAAAGGAGCAAGGCCACTTTGCTCAGTTTATTACTGTGTAGTACCATGGCACACAGATTGCTGCCAGGAAGTCTGACTGGATTTCCTGGCCCACCAAAAGAAATATTCCATGACTATTTCACATGTAATTACTATACAAAACAGTTGTTATTTTTGTACTTCATCCTTTTATCTTGAGTTTGCCGATATCCTTCTCCTAAAAATAATTACATTTATTTCTAAGACAACATATTGATAGCACTTTGATTGCTTATTCAGTTGATAATTTTCACCTTCACAGGGCATCGGGTACTGTCTATACAGCACTTGATATTGCAACAGGACAAGAGGTAAGTGCTAATATTCAATCCTGATTTTTACTTTCCTTTATTCATATTAATCAGATTTCCTCTTTGATGGCATCTATGCCTGAAAAAAAATGGGTACAACTGGATTGATATTGTAGTTTTCTTTATTGGTGTCTAAAGTATCTGAAGTGGATAGTTTGCATGAGATTAACTACAGAAAAGGAGGGTTTGTGGCACCAAGACAAAGCTTCTTAAGGTAAAGAATTTGTATACCCCAAAATATGGATGTTTGTTTTTGGTCTAATAATTATAATACATTCTTATATTTTAATCATCATTCAGGTGGCCATAAAGCAGATGAACCTTCAACAGCAGCCCAAAAAGGAACTAATTATTAATGAAATTCTGGTCATGAGGGAAAATAAGAACCCCAATATTGTTAATTATTTAGATAGGTAAGTGTGCTCTCTAATTGTGTACTTGCTTTTTTATGGAATGTCATTTTCATGGCAAATTACTTTATTTAGGATCTAGTTAGCATCCATTCTATAAATATTTCTCAAATGTTACAAAATAGAATAGCAGATCTATTGATAAACTTTCATCCACTTATCTTTGTTCACCCATCAAACGTTTGAAGACACATTTTATAGTCTTGACTTTAAACATGAGCAGTTTTTGTAATTTCCTTTTGAGGATCATGACTTCTTGTTTGCAGGAAATAGTCTATTGCATATAAGAGAGTGCTGTGGTGCATTAAATTTCATCAAGTGTTTGTCTGAAGCTAGTGCAGTCTCTGGGTGTCTGAGTGAGGAAGCCTGTCTAAAATGGCCCTGCTTAATGTGTGCTTTGTAAATAACTGACAGCGAGGCCCAGGGAATCGAGACTTTAATCTCAAACCTTTTTCTTAGACCAGGTAATGAATGTCTCTTTCATCAGTGGTGTTAGCAGTGGGTTATGAAAAATAAATAAATACATACATACATACATACATACATACATAGGCATTTAAAGACAGCGCCAGCTCTTCTTCAATTGTGGTTAACCTCTGTCTCATTCAATTTCAATAAGTGTTCATTTAGCACCACGGTGCTATGTACTCTGGGGATACAAAGGAAATAAGACTGGGTCTACAATATCAGTGAGTTTAGGATCTTGTTTTCTGTGTTTTGCGCCAGGTAGACCAGTAGTATAGGAGAGGAAAGGGAGACAAAAAAGGGAGGGTCAAATTTTATAGTAGAAATCAGTGTTTCATAAAGTGTCGCAACTGCCTTCTATCAGAACTGACGCATAATCACAGTAAATCCATTACAAACATGAATCTCTTTGATTTAGTGACTACTTGAAAACATTTCAATAATCAATTCAGTAGAATGAAAAAATAATAATGCCAAGATCTGAATAAATATCCTGTACATCTGTATGCCATGTGGCCAGTTCAGTACAGAAGTCAACATTGTGATTTGGGCTATCCATTGATCCTGTTCACTGAAACTAGCTTTTACAAGTAATATATTAGTCAGTAACCAGAAGCCTCCCTGTTCTTTTCCTTCCTCCACGGTGCACAGTCATATCTGGTGGTCCTTTGATTTCAATAAATATTCCCTTCCAATGTTAAGGAAGTTTCTCATTGTCACTATCACTGATATTCCCTCCTCCTCCTCCTCCTCCTCCTCCTCCTCCTCCTCCTCCTTCTGTTAATCCTCACCTGAGGATATTTTCCCATTGATTTTTAGAGAGAGTGGAAGGGAGGGGAAGAGGGGGGAGAGAGAGAGAGAGAGAGAGAGAGAGAGAGAGAGAGAGAGAGAGAAACATCAGTTGCTTCCTGCATCAGGGCCTAGGATGAAGCCTGCAACTGAGGTAGGTATCCTTGACTGGAAATCGAACCCAGGACCCTTCAGTCTGCAGGCCAAGACTCCATCCACTGAGCCAAACCAGCGAGGGCAATATTCTCTTCTTGTTTTTTTTTTCTCTTGTTTTTTTCCTATATTGATTAATGTATTACATATGTGTCCTTATCCTCCCATTGCCCCACCACCCCAAACCCGTTCATGTCCTCACCTCCTTGGTGTCTGTGTCCATTGGTTATGCTTATATGCATGCATACAAGACCTTTGGTTGATCTCTCCCCCTTACCTTCCCTCTGTGGTTTAAGCATCTGATCGATGCTTCTCTGTCTCTGGATCTGTTTTTGTTCATCAGTTTATGTTGTTCATTATTATCCCTAAATGAGTGAGATCATGTAATATTCATGTTTCTCTGACTGGCTTATTTCCCTTAGCATAATGCTTTCCAGCTCCATCCATGCTGTTGCAAATGGTAGGAGTTCCTTCCTTTTTACAACAGCATAGTATTCCATTGTGTAGATGTACCACCAATTTTTAATCCACTCATCTGCTGATGGGAACTTAGGCTGTTTCCAAATCTTAGCTATTGTAAATTATGCTGCTATGAACATAGGGGTGCATATATCCTTCCTGATTGGTGTTTCTAGTTTCTTGGGATATATTCATACAAGTGGGATCACTGGGTCAAATGGAAGTTCCATTTTTAGTTTTTTGAGGAAACTCCATACTGTTCTCTACAGTGGCTGCACCAGTCTGCATTCCCACCAGCAGTGCACGAGGGTTCCTTTTTCTCCTCATCCTCACCAGCATTTGTCATTTGTTGATTGGTTGATGATAGCCATTCTGACAGGTGTAAGATGGTATCTCATTGTCATTTTGATTTGCATCTCTCGGATGATTAGTGACTTTGAGCATGTTTTCTTATTTCTCTTGGCCTTCTTTATGTCTTCTTTGGAAAAGTTTCTATTTAGGTCCGTTGCCCATTTTTTGATTGGGTTGTTTATCTTCCTTTTGTTAAATTGTATGAGTTCCCTGTAAATGTTGGAGATTAAACCCTTATCAGAGATAACATTGGCAAATATGTTCTCCCATGCAGTGGGCTTTCTTGATGTTTTGTTGATGGTTTCTTTTGCTTGCAGAAGCTTTTTATTTTGATGTAGTCCCATTTGTTTATTTTCTCTTTAGTTTCCATTACCCTAAGAGCTATATCGGTGAAGATATTGCTTCGGCACATGTCTGAGATTTTGCTGCCTGTGGATTCCTCTAGTATTTTTTATGGTTTCCCATCTTAAGTTTAAGTCCTTTATCCATTTTGAGTTTATTTTTGTATATGGTGTAAGTTGGTGGTCTAGTTTCATTTTTTTGCATGTATCTGACCAAATTTCCCAGCACCATTTATTGAAGAGACTGTCTTGACTCCAATGTATGTTTTTTCTTGTTATTTAATATAATCAAATGCATAGAAACTGAATGCAAATTACCTTTTTAATAGGAATATATAAGAGTTCCCACTTTCTTAGGCTGGAGTCAACGTCTTTTTCTTTTTTCGTTATAGCTACTTAGTGGGTGATGAACTATGGGTAGTCATGGAATACTTGGCTGGTGGCTCTTTGACTGATGTGGTCACAGAGACCTGTATGGATGAAGGGCAGATAGCAGCTGTCTGCAGAGAGGTAAGAAAATAGAGAATTTCTAGCTGATGATAACACCAAAATTGGCAGTTCTTTCTTTATCTCTGATTATTCAGGATGTTTATAACATCAAAGTAATAATAGCACATTTTTTTCTACTGAAAAAAATTGGAGACCCTAAATTCAGTTTAAATCCTAATGTAATAGCACTCCTCTTCCCCAGCCCCTAGTTTATTTTAGCTGCTTTTCTATGGATCTTTTGAGTTCCATTATGCCATCCACAGGGTACCATATATAAGCCTGAATGGTTTTAGGTCCCAGTGAACATGGAAAATAGTAATGTTGGCAAGGAACTTCTTTCTGATTTCGAGGGATTTTTACATGGTAGTTATTTTGTCTTAGATGTGCAATGTGAGCCATGTAAAAATACAAACCATATTATAATCACATCATTTTTTAGAATGTATTTTAACCAAGATCTCCCCTCAGCCTGGAAAGTAGTTACTTTCACAGTATAAGTTGGGCATCCCTCATAGCTCTCTAGTGTGTCTTAAGTGTCTGCCTGTTTTCCAATAACAGTGTCATAATACCTATTTTCAACTTAAACCAAGGATATTTTATTATATTATTTTTTTCAATGTTAAAAACTCTCTTCATTGGAATTTTATCTTGGACCTTACCATCTACCACATTCATTGTAGTAAGATTTTCTATAGATACATTAGGAACTCTGAACCACTGAAAATTGAAAACCATTGATAGAAAAAAAACAAAACAAAACCAAGTAATTTCAGCTAGTCTTTGCTTTATTTTATTTTAAATTGTTCATTTAAATTTCCCCCTTCTTTGTTCTCCTCTCATTCTCATTTCCTCCTCCCCAAAGATGTAAACATATCCACTAAAAGCATATATTTTCTATTTATGCAATGAATCAAACTTTTAATATTTAGGGGTATATTGGACCCTGAGTCTGTTGTTTCCATCTTCTAGTATTACAGTGCAAAACAAATTCCAAACAAGTGCCTATTGTTACTTCATAGTGGTCCTCAAACCTGGCTGTCCAGAAATAGCTCAGGGCACTTGTTTTAAATGCAGATTCTTGGGTTTCACTCGAGACCTACTGAATCAAATCATACCATGGAAACAGAAGCTTACTAAATCTATTTAAAACCAAGGTGAATTCATATCCTCTAGATAACTAAGTCAAAGTATGATTATATTAATTGGTTAGTTTGGCTGTATTAATGATTTGGTGCTACTTATCACACCATCATTCTTCATGTCCTAGTCTTACTCAGGAGCTTTCATATGTATAATGCTAAATTGCATCACTGATGTAAATGGTAATATGATTTCAAAATGGTGTCAAAGCACTTCATTATCTATTTCACTTGGCAACATAAAATTATACTCCTGCCCAAAATTTATCTAGATTAAACTTAATTTTTAAAAAATCATTTGTGATATAATTAACTTTTTTTCTGATTCAATAGTGCCTCCAAGCTTTGGATTTCTTACACTCAAACCAAGTGATCCATAGAGACATAAAGAGTGACAATATTCTCCTTGGGATGGATGGCTCTGTTAAATTGAGTAGGTATTTTGGTTCTGATGGTATTTGAGAGAGTATCTGGGGATCTCTGCTCTTTTGCTGTCTATCTTGAGAAGAAAAGGGCTATTGAAAATGATTGGTTTGAAAGCATTTAGAGCCCAGTTTGAAGTAAAAAATTTTTTAACACTGTGTTTCTATATATTGTGACCAGATTTTGGGGAGGGGGTAGTAATATTTCAGAATTTATAGTGACCCCATCTCTTGAATGACAACTACTTAATTAGAAGACTGAAAGATTCTGTAAGTTGGAGGAAAGAAGATTGAGGTTCAGTAAAAATGACATCATATCAGTCAGTTATTTCAGACTCTTAAAATCAGGACTAGATGAGAGATCAGGTACAAAAGGATATGAGCTAGAGGCAGTTGTGGAAGCTCAGTGTCTAACAAAGGAAAGTACAGCCATATCTGAAAGTGTCCTATTGTAAAAGAAATATAATTTGAACTGATTTTAACTGACTTTTCTTCTCTGCAGCTGATTTTGGGTTCTGTGCCCAGATCACCCCTGAGCAAAGTAAACGAAGCACTATGGTGGGAACTCCCTATTGGATGGCACCTGAGGTGGTGACTCGAAAAGCTTATGGTCCGAAAGTTGATATCTGGTCTCTGGGGATTATGGCAATTGAAATGGTGGAAGGTGAACCTCCATACCTTAATGAAAATCCACTCAGGGTAAGTTAAAACTCAGGTACTTCATCTTCAGATAAGGGAAAAGGTGAAATGTCATTTCTTGTCTTCACCAAAATTGGCCAGAATGGGCTCTTTCCTGGTATAAGTGATATAGAAGCTCCAAATTACACTTTTCAAAATTACTATTAGTTATTTTTAGTTTCTCTTAAGATGTATCAATAGGTTTTTCCAGGGCTTTGATATTAGTATTTCTAAATACAGGGGTCCTTAAAATGTTTTAGTATCGCTTTCTACTGTTAAAAAAGTTTCTCTTTTTATTTATTTTTATTTTTTAATATATTTTTATTGATTTTTTTACAGAGAGTAAGGGAGAGGGACAGAGAGGTAGAAACATCGATGAGAGAGAAACATCGATGAGAGAGAAACATCGATCAGCTGCCTCCTGCACGCCTCCTACTGGGGATGTGCCCACAACCAAGGTACATGCCCTTGACCAGAATCGAACCTGGGACCCCTCAGTCTGCAGGCCGATGCTCTGTCCACTGAGCCAAACCGGCCAGGGCAAAGTTTCTCTTTTTAAAGCAAGCTGGGGTAAGAAAAGAGTAGTTTTATCACATGCTGTGGTTAAATGATCTATTTAGGAAACACTTGCTTTAAAATTACTTTAACAAAGTAAATAAATGCATTTCCATTCAGCTATAATTTTTTAAATTAGATTTTGTTTCATTATCAGTAATGATTTATTGAGCAACAACAGCTTGGTGGTTATTGAATGGAATACAGGATAGACACAGTGCAAGTCTGATGAAATCACAAACATAATTAGACTGTCAAGTAGAAAATGAATGGAAATAGTTTGTGTTGGGTAACTCAGTTTGCTACTGCGGAATTAGAAGTTTGATCCTTACGTGGTCTGGTTATGATGCAAAGAGAAAAGTTTCATTTCATAGCCTTATACTACCACCTTTAATTCACATATGCTGTTGATCATGAGAGAAAAAGTCAAAGGAATATGAAAGAAATACTTGCTCAGAACAAAAGTCAGCCAGTAGCTGTTTTGTTGTACATAGCCTAAGGGTGAGCCAGAAGCTGTGTTGTATATATAAAAGTCATCACACTATTGAAAAAAGAAAATATGCACAGATTAAAATTCTACTCTCAAAATGTGTGCAGAGTGCATTTACTAGACCTACAATGCCAAAGGCATCTTGAAAATTGTTTGTATCATTACCACTAAGAGTCTAAAATGTTATTTTACCCTTAGTATACAAAAACCATTGTCCTTAGTATATGATTAAGTGTTTACACATTAAGCTTTAAAAATCCATATTCAAACCAAATATATATGGCTTACTATACATGTAAAGAAACCTACAAACTAATTGCTTTTGCAGTTGAACATTTTGTAAATTGGGAGCTGCATTCCCTATATATGGGGTGGGCGCACCCTCCTCTTCATTCCTTCCTAATTCCTCTAGTTGTCCTCTTGTCCTAGTCCCTTCACTAATTAATTAGAAAACAACAGATAGGAGTGGATGCCCCAATGAATGCTATGATCTATTGCTCTGGACTCATGAAATAATCTGGAAGTGAGATGTGCACATTGATTAGTTGCCTGCAAGGCTGAGTGGAAAAGAAGGGGCATTTTCCTACCCTTTGTATGTCAGCTCTCCATTAATTTAATCAAGCCCACCCCTGACCTGTGGACCAGCACATCAGGATAATTACTTGAGCTTGTCCTTATTGTTTAACATCCTTTGCCCATTAAAAAATATCAGTGAAAAAACACATAAGGCTTCTTATTTCCATGGATTTCCTTCTCTAAATCTTTGGAATTTGGAGGCAATAAACAAGATTATGGCTATTTTGCTTTCTGTTTTCTAATGAGTAATTTACAACCTGCAAAATTTACGGATTAAATAAATGACTTTGTAAAGCAACTGGCCTCAGTAATGCATTTATTATCTTCTTCAGTTTCCCAATTACAACTGATCTTCCCTTTTCTAGGCCATTAGCTGTTAGGAAAAAAAGGAAACAAGTTTTAATCTTTATAAACATCTTCTAGCCTGGGATTAGAATGCATAATTAACAGTTTATCTCTTAGAATCCACAGCCTTGTATCTAAACAAGTACTTGCAGATTAATAAAACACCAGGTTCAGGAAGCCTACATTAAGGCTATATAACAAAAAGACCTGTCAGAAAGACCACCCTGTTGAAGTCCACTGATAAGGATGTACTCTAACTTTGCTCATTACTCTCCATGTGTGATAAATCTCCAAGAAAACATTCAACAAATCCATATTTAGCCAGCCCTCTATCTCTCTGCTATGCACCACAAGTACTTTTTTGGTTTTAATTTTAAATGTGTTGTCTTTGTGTTCTCTAATGGAAATCGCAATGTATCAAGCTATATGCCCTTATTTGGGATTTTAAAAATGTAGTCACTGCAACCATGAAGAGATTGGAGAAGAAAACATAACATGAGCCTATAGGAAGTCAATGTTTTCTTGGATTCTGGTCACCAGGCCATGTGGGGAGAAATAGGAAATTACATAGCTTCAGGAGAAGTATAAAGGAGGATTAGGTTAGTGCTTCTTTTTTTAAAATCCTTCCAGTACTACCACACATCCACCACTGTGGGCTTTGAAGAGGAAAGAGGAAAGAAGTGGAAAGAAGACAGAGTGATAGAGTATAGCATGTTGATATGAAAACAAAAAATGACCCATGTAGTCAAGCAAATATGGGTGTGTCCTGGCTCCACAACCTATAAGCTCTGTGACCTTCAGCAAGTCATGTAAAACTTTTATATGCCAGTTTCCTTTGTGTAAAATGGGGACAATATCTATCTTGCAGAATTAGTGTGAAAGCTAAAAGAAATAATGCATGTAACTCACCTATCACAGTATCTAGCTCATTGTCGGAAATATATTAGAGAGAGACATTTATAGATGAACTAGAGGCCCAGTGCACAAAAATTTGTGCACTCAGGGGGGTCCCTCAGCCCAGCCTGTGCCCTCTTGCAGTCTGGGACCCCTCGGGGGATGTCCATCCGCTGGCTTAGGCCCGCTCACCGGGGAAATGGGCCTAAGCTGGCAGTCAGACATCCCTCTGGCAACCCGGGAGCCCTCAGGGGATGTCCACTTGCCAGCAGAGAGCAGGCCTAAGCTGCAGTTGGACATCCTTAGCGCTGCTGAGGAGGTGGGAGAGGCTCCCGCCACCACCACTGTACTGGCAGCCATCAGCCTGGCTTGTGGCTGAGCAGAGCTCGCCCTGTAGGAGCGCACTGACCACCAGGGGGCAGCTCCTGCATTGAGTGTCTGCCCCCTGGTGGTCAGTGTGTGTCATAGTGACCAGTCATTCCCAGTCGCTAAGCTGTTAGGGTCAATTTGCATATTACCCTTTTATTATATAAGATAGAGGCCTGGTGCATGGGTGGGGACTGGCTGGTTTGCCCTGAAGGGTGTCCCGGGATCAGGGTGGGGGTCTTCTGGGGTGTCTGGCCAGCCTGGGTGAGGGGCTGAGGGCCGTTTTCAGGCTGGCCACACCTCCTTCAGGGTGGGGGTCCCCACTGGGGTGCCTGGCCAGCCTGGGTGAGGGGCTGATGGCTGTTTGCAGGCTAGACAAGCCCCCCAGCAGGGACCCTCACCCCATGGGGGTGTGGCCAGCCTGGGTGAGAGGCTGAGGGCTGTTTTCAGGCTGGTCACACCCCTTTCAGGGTGGAGGTCCCCGCTGAGGTGCCTGGCAAGCCTGGGTGAGGGGCTGATGGATGTTTGCAGGCTGGCCACAGCCCCTTCAGGGTGGGGGAGTCCTGCTGGGGTGCCTGGCCAGCCTTGGTGAGGGGCTGATGGCTGTTTGCAGGCTGGACAAGCCCCCCAGTGGGGCCTTCACCCCATGGGGGTGTGGCCAGCCTGGGTGAGGGCCTGAGGGCTGTTTTTTTAGGCTGGCCACACCCCCTTCAGGGTGGGGGAGTCCCGCTGGGGTGACTGGCCAGCCTGGGTGAGGGGCTGATGGCCATTTTCAGGCTGGCCATGCCACCCGGTGACCCAAGCTCCCAGCCTCTCATTATTTTCTTTTTTTTCTTTCTGGGAATTATTTATCTTCTATAATTGAAACTTTGTAGCCTTGAGCGGAGCCCAGGGCTGGCCAGGGCAGGCTGGAAGCTTGGCTTCCTCCATTGCCAGGGGCAACCCAAGCCTCCAGCTAGCTCCAGCTCCGTGGCCACTGCCATCTTAGTTGGGTTAATTTTCATACCCACTCCTGATTGGCTTGTGGGTGTGGCTGGTGGGCGTGGCTTGAGTGTAGCAGAGGGATGGTTAATTTGCATGTTTCTCTTTTATTATATAGGACTAGAGGCCTGATGCACAAAATTCATGCATGGTCGGGGGGTGCGTCCCTCAGACCAGTCTGCATCCTCTCCAATCCAAGACCCCTTGGGGGATGTCCGACTGCCTCTTGCAATCTGGGATTGCTGGCTCCTAACCGCTCACCTGCCTGTCTGCCTGATCACCCCTAACCCCTCTGCCTGCCTCCTGATCACCCCTAACCACCTCTGCTTCACCCCATACCTGGGACCCAGGATTCCCTCCTCCAGCCAGTTGCAGGCACCTGAGACCCGGGCTTCCCTCCCTCTGGCTGGCTGCAGGCACCCAGGTCCCAGGCCGGCTTCACCAGGGCCAGCCACAGCCACAGGGGACCATGGGCAGGTGGCTTTGCCTGGGCTGCAGCCGCAGGCGCCCGGGACCATGAGGCAGGCAGCTTGTCCCTCTCCTGGGCAGCAGGTGCAGACATAGCCACTGTTGCTCAGGACTGTGGTGCAGGTGGCTTGCCCCTCTCCCAGGCCACAGACACAGGTGTTGGTGCTGGCCCCAAGACTACAGGGTGGGCGGCTTGTCCCTCTCCAGGGCTGCAGCCTGGCTGGTCCCCATTCCTCTCTCCCCAGTGTTGAGTGTCTGAACCATTACGGTGTGATAGCATGAGGGTGTGACAACCATTTGCACATTAGCTCTTTATTATATAGGATAAAAATGTGAGAAAGGAAAATGAGAAAAAGAATCCTTAGAGGGCTTTTTACTCATCCATGAGGAGAGATAGGATTCCCCACTTCCTCAAACTTTCCCCTCCACACTGGTTATATTCCCATCCCCTCAAGGAGTGGGGGGTTTTCACAGTTCAGTTATATTATCATGAACAGGCAACACTGAACAGGAGAGGTTAAAAGTGAAGACTAGGGCTATACATTTGAAGGTTTTTTGCATTTCACTGTGTGTTTTGTTTGTGTGTGTGTGTGTGTGTGTGTGTGTGTGTGTGTCTTTGTTGTGTCAGTTACAACTGAGCATGTAGTCTATGAATTTTGCCTGTTAACACATCATAGAGGCAAGGAATTAACTACTACTCCACCCACCCCCAGTTATAAAGTAATTGGGATTTTTTAAAATGTAAATTGCTCTGTACTAATTGACCTAATTTGTTCATAAAATGCCTTTTAAAGGTTGCAGAATAATTGACTGTACTAATGTTATGAGGTTGGTACCCTTCCAGGGACAGAGAGGAGACAAGCTTCTTCTTCCTTCCCCCACTGCCTGAAGTCTTTGTACTGAACATAATTGACCTTGGACATGTTGTTATGTGACCCATGGACATTTTTAGTGTAGTCTCTAATAATGATGTGTCTTGTTCTTTGTTTACCAAAGTGACTAATGTTAAAATCAAACTTTCCCTCAATATGTAAATCAAATATTAGTGTTCTGATCATCAACCTGACTTGTTTTTGTTAATCTTTAAAACCTGTGATTATAATGACCTGATTCTAAATAAGGATGCAAAATCATTTTCATAATACAAATCTTGGGTCTGTTTTTATCTCAGCACCAAAAGAGTGCCTCTCTATTAACTTTGCATTCACACATAATGGGGGGAGGGTATCTTTTCAATGAATTCTGATGGAATTTGATATTTGTGAAATGTCTCAGTGACGTTGAGTTGAAGGCCTTACTGGACCCTGTGGATGGAGCCTTTTTTATGTGTAATTTTCCAAACCATTATCCAAATTGAGATGAAATTTAAGTGTTCTCATTCTGCCCTTGCTTTAATCATCTGTGGAATGGAATCAAACATTGGATCTTTGGAAGAGAGTTACTGGTATCAATAAGAGGCATCTGAATGCTAAAAACAGTATGCAGTATAGTATGCAAACCACTTATCCTGTAATAATCGGTTCTCCAACTTGGCTGCACACTGGAATCGCCTGTGGAGCTTTCAAAGAACCAATGATGTCAGGTTTCAAGGACTAAACCAAATAAATGCAAAGTTCTGTGGCAAGCCTTTTATAGAACCCTGTCTAGATTGAAAAACAAATCTTCATCAGCCCTCTTGAGCATGGTTATTCAATCAGAAAGGAGCACACTATCATTCTGTCCACATTTTCTCATTTCATCTACAAAATTGTCATGAGTAACACTTTCAAAGCCTTGTTGAAATCCTGATGCACTCTATATGGCATTCTCTGATTTATCTGTCCAGTAACACTATCAAAAAAGAAATGACATTTTTAGTTCAGTATATACCTCCATGATATGCCATTTTCTTTTAAAATTTTGCTTCTCTTGAAAATGGAGTTCATCATTAAAATATATTAGTTTCTGAGTACATCGCATATATTGGTGATAATAAAACTATCAGTCTGACTACTTATGATTAGGAGTGCATTATCTCTATGGCTAAGGAGAAGGAAGGGAAGAAATCTAAATTCAGATCTGTTGTCTACACTAGTAGATGCGTTACTTTCCCTTTCCCTCATTTAAAGCACTACGTAAATATTATTCTTATTTTTTATTATAGAACCAGGGAAATTCTGGTTATCTTGTATTTCTGGAGAAGAGAGTAAAAGCAGAAGAAGAGAATATCTAACAACCAAAAAACAGCAACTAAGGACCAAAGTGCTTCTAGCTTCCTCCAGCCACTGGAACTTGTGTTGTGCATTGGAATGTCTGGGTTTGAAGGCGCGTGCTCATTTGGAATTAAAGTCAGACATAAACTTCCTGATCACCAGAGAAGCAAGCATACTTTGCTAGAACTCAGTCAATATTGTTTTGAATGTATTTCAGGAAGAGCTGGGAGCATTCCCTTCTTTTTCCATAAGCCACTTTAGAACAGTAAGGTTTATTGATGGTTTGTTGACACTCCTCCTACTTTGAAGGCAAGCCTATGCCTAATAGTAGGGACCGGTTGGGATAACTGCAGCTAAAATAATTATAGAACAGTAACAAGGTTTCTTTTTAGTCAGAAGAAAACATTGCCTGTCAAAAGATAGACAGCTTTTAAGAATCATTGGTTGTCAGGAATTTAGCATAGTAAAGTGGGACCTAACCATAGGAAAGCTGCAAGTCTCATTTAGATTGTAATTCAGAAGCAGACGGTTCAAAGTGGTGAGTTATGACCCAGAAGATAGCCAAAGGAGAAATTGATTTCACAGCAAACTGAAATCTAAGAGTCTCTGGCCAGGTGAAAGGGGCTGGGTGGGAAAAAAGATTAAAATTTAACTGGGGACCTACTGTTGTCCAAGACTGATACTCCCTTATCCTACTCTTTCTTTTCAAATTTTCCTCAAAAATTTCTTGTGAAAAACTTTGATTATACAGAAAAATTCTAAAAATAAGGTAATAGATATCTATATACCCACCAGATAGACTAAACAGTTATTTTGCCATATTTCTTTTATGTATCTATCTAGCTATAATTTGTATGTATATTTTTTTAACTTTTATTGTTGATGTCCCATTAAGATGTCCCATTTCCCACCCCCATCTGCCTGCCTCCACCCAGTCCCCACCCTCCTTCCTTCTGGCCATCACCACACTATTGTCTGTGTCTATGGGTTATGCATATATGTTCTTTAGCTAATCCCTTCACCTTCTTTTATCCAGTATTATCATTCCCAGGTGTCCTTAAAGCATGGTTTGGGAATAAGCCAAGGGTATATGTTTATTGTCCTATTAGATTGTCTTTACGTGCTGTGCTCAGACTCTTGGTGACCCGATAAATAAGTGGAAAGTCTCAACATAGGGTTTTCAAAGTAAGAAAGTTAAGAAAGATAAAATTTGAGAAAAGAACATGTAGTGATTTACCACTGCTTTCTGCTGCATAGGGAGTGATTCCAACCTGCATGTGCTTAGATCATGGTGCCACAAACCACCGAACAGTTATGAAATATAAGTGCCCCTGTGGGGCGACCATAGGTATCAGACTTATAACTAAGGAGTTAAATCCCTCATAATCAAAGTTCATTCTAAATAGGCAAAGCATGGAATGTGGTGGTAGATATTTGCCTGCTGAAATACTCACTCACATGTTTTATTCTATGGCTTTTTAAAATCTGTGCTTTTGCCAAAAAAAAATGACTTCACCAAGAAAGTCAGGGTTTTCCTAATAACTAAGAACATTTCTGACCTTTATTATTTTGAAATACATGGATACCTTTTCCAACCTGGTTCTAACATTATTTTAGAAAAGTCTTTGTATTATGATAAAAGGATACTCTGAGATGTCTTACACAAGCATCTCAGCAGAGAAAGTTAACCTGATTAAGGCAGTGTTAGGCCTGTAGCTAGGAGAACCAATGTTCTAACAATATTGCCAAAAATCAGGATATCAGGATGACTTTATTTCCCTTTCTTCCTCCCTTTCTTCCTTCCTTCCTTCCTTCTTTCCTTCCTTCCTTCCTTCCTTCCTTCCTTCCTTCCTTCCTTCCTTCCTTCATTTTCCTGTTCCTCTACCTCTTCTTTTTTGGTAAAGAATTGCCATAGTCCTTCCTCCTCATTTTCCTGTTCCTCTACCTCTTCTTTTTTGGTAAAGAATTGCCATAGTGCTTAGATAGCAAAGTTCATCACTACTTTTCATCTAGGCATAGCCAGTGAATGAATGTGAGGAGACCAGACAAGGAACTGTCTAATGTCACTACCAACTGTATGCATTATGAATTGAACAGTGAATTACTTTCCCAGGTCTGCCAGTCAAGAGCTCCATAACCTTATATAGATTACTTCTTGCTGGGTCTCCATTTCCTTATGGCTTCAAACAAGTGGAATTTGGTTAGATTATTGGTTACCAGGAGACTCTAGAATTCCATGGAGTTCCTTGGGCTTAAAGTGCCCAAGGGGGAGGTCATGTAATACTTGATTCCACCAGAACAATTCCTTTTTAATTTGTTTCCATGTGTATTGGGCTTCCACATGACATTCACTTAAATAAAAGGGGAAGCTCAGCATCTCTTGCTCTGATTCTGTGTTCTTAGGCTTTGGATAGGCTACAGCCTTCCCTGCTGCTGGAAGGGCCATGGTTTGAGTGTGCATAGTTTTTAGGAGTACTTCCAGAGGAGTTTTCTTCAGAAAGCCTCTCAGAGACCTCTCCTCACCTCCTGACTAAATCTGTATCTCATAGAATGGAAAGATTTCCCTTTTCTTACCAAGTAAAGATATTGATTATGATGTGAAACTGGGCAACCCCACTCTGGCAGGAATCTTGGGGGGAAGCCAGAGAAGAGCACTGCAGTGGTAAAACTGTCGCAGAGACCAATGGTCTATAGTCTGTGGAGTGATGGGAATAATTGTATGTTATTGTGTACAGAGCTATTCAGCTGAGGAACTGCATATAAAATATGAGTGGAAATCAGTTCATGTAATCTAAAATGCACATTTCACAGATCATATCACAGTCTGGCTGTTTTGATCCTAATATGGTTATTTGGAAAAGAATCTGGGAGTTAGTATCTTCCTGCTTAAATATTCTGAAATGAAATATAAACAAATATATGATGTTAAATGTTACCTTAGAAATATAAATTAGTTGTAAGTTAACCAGAAAATGGGAGGTGAGGAAGTCAATATACCAAATATAGATAATGCTTTGAAATGTTTTATGTGAAAAGGACCAGAGATATGGGGCAGTAACAGAATGGGAAATAGAATCAGGTCCCCTTGACCTCACTGATTTTCTAGTCTTTATCTTTATTTTTCTTCCTCTTCATTCCACTAGCCACCTTCTCTCCCTATTACCCTTTGACCCCTGTCTTTGTCCTGTGTCCTCTTATTCCCTTTGCTTCTCATAGTTTCTCTCCTTTACCTCCTGCTTCGTTTTGTTTTCCTCCTTTTTCTATCTCTACACCTACCCCCACTTTCAAATCCCCTGTGATTCTAAACCTTGGGTTATGCTTAGGCTGCCAAGGATTGCTTCCTGAGTACACATAGCCTGCTCCACATTTCTTGATAAGCACTATTAATCCTGAGATATTAGAATGAGCATATGCATTGAGTCATCTGGAATTTATTTTCAGGCAGTGGTCATTCCTTTACGGTGGAAAGGAGCACTCTAAAGCTAGGCCAACACCTAATCTGTCAGTGGTACCTAATTACCTTTTACCATCAACATATAAGGAGGTAGATCTACATTAGGTTATTTTAAATGACATTTTAAGGATTAAAAGACAACAAAAATATCCCAATAATTTGGTGACAGATGAGAACTACTATTCAAGACAAGTAGAAAGCTAAATTAGACCACATTGTTTATTCAGTAATCATAATGGACTATTGGATTGAATAAGTTTAAAGTATAGACTACAACATCAGTTATATAAAGCTATTTTTTGGAGATTTAGACCCATTTACTCTCTTCTTAGAAAGAAAGAAATGTCAGGGCCTTTCATGAAATCCATAAACACTTTAGAGACAGAAATATATTCTGGCCTTTAACCTCTGACATCCCAGGTCATAAGTAAACTAAGGTGTCAAGTCATTCATTGCCAAGTCTCTCTCATAAAACACTGAAAGGCAATTTAAAATTCTAAAATGAGAAAGGAACCAGGACAGCAGTAGGTTGCAGGTAACAACCAGAGTAAAAGCTGCTTATAAACTGTCAACATATATAGAGAGAGACACTGTTGAAAACAATATAAAACCTCTCTAACTGAGTACCTGCCCTTTGTTTACCATTTCCTAGTGTTGCGGCCAAAGGTGATCCTGAGTGGGCGGGTGAAAGGATTAAGGAAAGACAGATAAGAGAATGAAAGCTGGGTCTCGGTGGGACGCTGCTCCCTGATGAGGAGACAGCGCCAGCGCCCACGAGCCGCCGTGTCTTTATTTTTATAGCAGATGCCACGAGGCAAAGTAGGGGCATGATCACGTTGTTTACAGCATTCTTGTGAGCTCCAACCTCACTCAACTATATGCACCTGAACTCTAGCACAAGGCATGTGGGGCTACGTTTTTGGACCATAGGTTCAAGCTTACAACCACAGCCATTGGCTATGATTGTGCTGGGAAGGCCCTGACCTCCAGCTGGGACTTGCATGTGGCAATGAGAGGACCCTGTCCTTTCATTAGTCTGAGGTTTGAACCTGGCCAAAACACCATAACCGCGCCCCACATCCTAGCATGTCAAAAACAACCTCAAGAGGGCTTGTTTTCTCCATAGAGGAAGAGGCGGAGTTACTCATGCTTAGTGTGCCTCATTTTTTAAAATTGTCTTTATTGATTAAGGTATTACATATGTGACCTTATCCCCCCATTGTCCCCCTCATCCCCCCCCCCCCGCCGGCTCATGCCCTCACCCCGCTGGTGTCTGTGTCCCTTGGTTAGGCATATATGCATGCATACAAGTCCTTTGGTTGATCTCTCCCTCTTACCCTCACCTCCCCTGCCTTCCCTCTGAGATTTGATGGTCTGATCAATGCTTTTCTGCCTCTGGATCTGTTTTTTGTTAATCAGTTTATGTTGTTCATTATAGTCCACATATGCCTCATTTTTTGAAGAGTCCTTGTCTGCCTCTGGTAGGAGAATTCCTACCTCAGAGACTGTGTACAGTCTCTATATAGTGGTCAGGAGAATGGACTCTGGACTTACACTCCCTGAATTCAAATATTGAATCCCTCATTGCTAGGTATGTGATATTAAGCTAGTTGTAATATTAACCCTGCAGGCCTCAGTTTTTTTTATCTGTCAATTGGGAATCATAATTGAGTCTACTACACAGAGTTGTACGGATTAAATGAGCTAATAGTAATTATTCAGTAAATGTTAGATATTAATATTCCCCATGCACATAGTATTTATATAGATATTTATATTTAGATGAATAGCCTTTCTTCTTGGTCTTATAGTTAAACTTCATTTTATGTTAAATAGATTTATATGAACTAGGTTGGGAGCCTGTTCACCATTTATAACAGAATATCCATAGGAAAAATGTAATTTGAGCTTCAAGTATTCAAGTTAAAAGGAAATGTTTGTACCATAGTCTATCTTCTTTGTAAAGTATGTCTTTATATCAGTGCTGGGGCCTCTCATGGTTATTAACATATTTCCATGTAAGTCCCCTAGTTTGTTTTCTAACATTCTAACCTAAACTTATAAACTGTTTCGATGAACTAAAGTCAGAAACTGAAGCTTTTTAACTAAATGGTTAGTCCTATTGTAAAACTGCCTTAATGAATATTTATATATGGATTATTTTGAAGAAATGTGGTAACTTATAAGATGACTGCTTTGATTTTTTTTTAGCTGAGAAAATTGCCAATAATGTAAAATGAATTATTCCTTCAACTGAGTAAAATAGTTTTCTCTGAGTACTTAGGTAAATTTAGTTGCACATTGGGGCCAGTGAAAACTGTGATGTTTGTGTGTTATTACCAAGATGTTTGAATTATTAAGAATTCCAGAGCATCACAAACTTCTAGGTATATCTCAGTGCATAAGGCCACCATTTGGGGGCCAAGGGTTGTCTTTCTAATATTATAAATAATGTCAATAGATCATAAGGCCTATATTACCTCTACTTAGGAATTAAACAGACCTTGTTCAATGGTGTATCAGAATATTAAAGAAAAGCACCTTTTCTGTTGAAGATCAGTCAGAGAAGACTAAATTTCTGAACTATGTTCCAAGTTCTGGAGAACACTTATTCTTCCCCTTCCTCTCTGGGTTTGCCCAAAGCAGATTATCATGTTGTGGTCATCTTTTTCCAGTTTTTCATCCCTTTAATGGAATCTCCTTACATATACTGCTCATGGATCTCTCTTCCTTCTCCCACACTGAGGAATGAGTAATTAGAAGTTATCACATGCCAGGCCTGTTCAACTACAAAAAGTTGTTTTTGTCATTCTCGGTGTATCTTCTGACATGTTTAATAGTTTACTTTAGGTTCTGAGCTTCAATACTTTGTATGTCATCTGTTATATTCCTAGCTCAGTTAAATTTATTTATATTTTTGGCTCTCATTTCATTCAGCAACAGAAATATTTATTGAGCCCCTCTTTTGAGTTCATTGCCATGAAATCCAGCATTGGTCATGTTACAATTTCCACCTTCATAGTCCAGGATGGCAGACCTATAAAGACATAACAAGT
>NW_005871050.1:24637640-24640140 GCF_000147115.1 Myotis lucifugus | reverse complement strand
GCAAGTTCAGGAGGTAACATGTCTTCATAGTATTTAGGGGAATGGTTGCATAGGCAGGATAACCCTGGTGGCAATACCTGCAGGAAAACTCCTACTTAACCTTCAAGATGCTGTTCTGATGCCAACCTCCTATGTGAAGTTTTCTCTGAGCTCTGGTGTAAATTGCTTTATCCTTGTGTTTACTTAACACTTGCTAAGTTCCTTGCTTAGGTCTTATCTCACTGTATTGAATCTCTCTATGTCTCTCTCCCTTATTAAATTGTGTGTGGCCTTTGAATATAGGACATTCTCTATTCATCTTTCAATATCGAATGTCTAATATAATACCTGATGCATACTTAATGCCCTAGAATTATTTGCTTAGAGGATAACAATGAATCACCAGTTTTTTTGGTTGTCAAGAGCCTTTGAATGATGGGCTTTGTGACTTAATCATGGTCTTGGGTCTGACTCTCTGCCTGGAGTCTTTGGTTTCATCAACAAACCATGAATATATAGATATCTCTCACTGATAGCCTTACACAACAGTGATTTCAGTATTATTTGCAACTTATTATTTTATAGCAGGATACATAACTGTCTGGTTCCAGGACTAATAATGTCAGTTTTTCTCATAGGTAGACCTTCAGGGGGATTTTAATTAAAATCTTTAGACATACATTTGCCACAGTACAAAAGTATTTGAGTTTTTAGGCCCCAGAGGTTACCCCTCATCCAGGCACTGCCATCTTCTGGTTCTTTTTGTACTTCTCTAATTCTATACTGGACTCTGTTCATCCCTGGGCTGTTCACAAATATTCTTTAAACCAGATAAACACTTAATAAATTACAATCACCTTTGCAACCATGCCTTCCAGAGGTTATATATACTCAGGTCAACATGATGGGATGTATATGTGTTTCCCAACTCTTTAGAGTCACAGATTCACAGGCAATTCTTGGTTTAATTTTCTAGCTGGTTCATCACACATTCATTATAGTATAAGGATTTTTACTGGTTTAACTTTCACAGAACAACCTCATAACATTATTTCCAATTTTGGGGGGATAGGGCATCTCACTGTCACCTTAGTTACTGCCAAGAGTAATAATTTCTAAATGTTATATAAACTTTGAAATATATGTCAATGCCATTATGTATACAATAATTTTTAAGATCTACTGTATAAACCAGAAGAAACTGGATTTGTACCTTCTATGCCAGCTCGTAATCCTAATATGTATGTGCTGAATAGATTTTTCTAATTTTTTCTATAGGCATTATATCTGATAGCTACTAATGGAACCCCAGAGCTCCAGAATCCAGAAAGACTGTCGGCTGTATTCCGTGACTTTTTAAATCGCTGTCTTGAGATGGATGTGGATAGGCGAGGATCTGCCAAGGAGCTTTTGCAGGTGAAAATAAAATAAGACAATTACAAAGAGTCATTATATTGGGCTTTTATAACTTCAATGTGTGACAGCAAGAGAGCTCTGTCAAGAGATGTCTAGTGAGAGTTAAGCTATAGACTACAGGCACATAAGTATAGACATGCATCTGATACATGATTGATTGACATATTGCCTTTCTTCTGAAAAGTTGGCAGTTTAATCTATAAATCTCCTTTGCTCTTCCTGGAGTCTTATTTTGCAAGGAAAAAAAACAATGTAAATCTCTGGTGTTGCTGTTTTGTTCTAAACTTTACTTGTGCTCCTGGATGTTGTATGCAGGTGCTCTTGGCTGGAGGTAATTCTCTACATAACTATGCAATTATTTCCATGGCATTTGCTACTCTAAAGCTTTACTGGTCAAAGTCCCTTTGCTTGTGATGCCAAATGGCAGGCACCTGCTTGCCTGGGTGAGTAACATCCAGTGGTGAGTGCCTCTGTAACCATTTGTCCTTTTCATGGCTCTCAGGGATTAGTATATACAATAATAATTAGTACCTATGATGTACCAAATTATTTACCCACATTATCTCATTTAATTCTTACAACAGCTCTATAGGGCAGGTGTTATTATCCCAAATTACAGATGTAAAATTAAGGCTCACATAGCTATTGAGTGGTAAACTGGGATTTGAGCCCTGGATTGTCTGACTTTCCACCACACAAACACACAAACCATTTTAGAGCAATATCTCAGGAATAGCTCAGAGATATTGCAAGTTTGGTTCCAGACCACCACAATAAAGCCAATATAACAATAAAGTGAGTCATAATATTTTTGTTGGTGAGAAGTCTTGCCCTCAATTTACAAAAAAAGCAACATCCATGAAGCCCAATAAAGTGAAGAAGTGCAATAAAACACGGTATGTCCATACTTATATTGAGAAAGTAACACATGCTCATGATTACACATGTAGCTTCACTGCTGGGGACTGTTCCTCTGGGAAATGTAACAAGCTATGTAACATTCGAGAGCAATGACTGATTGTTCTCTCTGTGACTTTGACCACATACTCAATTTAAACAAAAGATAGGACCATGGATTCAGTTCAAGGCAAAAACAATATATATA
>NW_005871050.1:24605469-24637540 GCF_000147115.1 Myotis lucifugus | reverse complement strand
ATATATATACACATATATATATATTTCCATTACTCCCTGAACTCCCTCCTGAGACAGGCAAAAAATATCCCATCCCAACCCAAATCACACCAGGGATAAACCAACTTGAAAGAATTAAGGAAGCTACACCTTTTCTTTTTTGCTACCTGTATTTCACAGGCGCTCATAGAAACCTACAATGTCAAATCTGGAATGGCTCTTTATTAATCCTCTAGCTAATCCTATCTCAAATTACAGATGAAAAACCTGAACTTTTGAGTACTTCACTTATACATCTTTTCACTCTTCCCACCACCCCATATATACCTCCTGGCGCATGTTCCAAGGATAGCTTACACACACACACACACACACACACACACACACACACACACACACACATATATATATATATATATATATATATATATATATATATATATGTAATAACCCATATATCATCTTAAGTCCATATAACTCATTCTCTGACTTGAGCCTATCTATGCCCAGTTTAGAGGTTAGAAAGGAAAGAGGTACATGACATTCACACCACTGGTAGGCTTGAGACAAGACAGATATTAAGTATTTGTGTGACTTTCTGTATGGCCTACAGTCCTCTGTTCATTAATTGATATTTATTGAGAAACTCCTATTTGCAAGGCTTAAGTGCAGTGGGTGATACAAACCTCTTAAGGGTATGATTCCTCCTCTCCAGAAGTTCACAATCTCCTTGGGTACAAAAAAGTAATAATTCAAGGTTGTTTCAAGACTCATTCAAACCAATGAGGCGATGATTGTATAGGTGATCAGAAAATGTCTGTAAACAGGAAGGAGTTCTGCTGGGCTTTGAAGGACAGATCAGTTTTAGATAGGTTGAAGAAAAAGGGGGCAGGAATTACAGATAGTAGAACTATAGTGTGACCAAACGTATGTAGGCAAGGTTTAAGGGAACAGAAAACAGAAAGTATAGCTGAAGAGTTCAAGTGGGAAGTTACAGGAGATAGAACAATAAAAGGTCTTGACACCAGGCTAAAGAGTTGGGACTGTAGACAGTGGGGAAATACTGAAGATATCTGAGGGAATCAAATGATGATAGTTTTGTTTAGGAAGATTAATCTGATAGTATGCAATAAGAATTAGCACCATTTAAAAGTGGAGGTGGGAGATCAAGGGGGAATTATAGTTATAGTTAAAAATTAAAGTTGATTAGGCCTGAACTAGAGAAAGCATGGGATCATTGTAAGAAGCATTGAGAAGAAAGTACTTGATAGCTTATTTCATGTAGAACATAAGACATAAGAAGATAAAAGTGACTTCAGAATATATAACCACTGGTAGCATTCAATAAAAGCAAAAGTGATATAGGATAATGCAATGGCAACATGTCTTTGCTTCTATGTAGTTTACAAGGAACTGTTATTTACCTTACCCGATTTAACCATTGTAAGAAGCAGAGAAGAGGATTGAATTTAGGTGCTCTGAATCCAAAGCCCCTATGGTTTACATCACACAAGAGGAACCTGTGTGGGAGTCTTAACATATATTTTTAAATGTTGAATTCAAGGTGACAGAAGAACATTTAAAAGGAAATATCCAGTAGACAATTGGAAAAATAGAACCAAAATTAAGGAAAGAGATGGGGTCATACAATATAGATTTGGGAGTCATTTCCCTAAAGCTGATGAGAGGTTGAAACCATGAAAGGGAATGATCTCTCAAATGAATTAAATTAGAAAGAGAGGATGCTGAGGGCTAAGTTCTAATATGTGGGAAGTGGATGGCGGTGAAAACAGGGAAGAAGATGGGGAGGGAGTAGCCAGTGAGCATGCTTGTAGAAAAGAATCAAGATAGTAAATGTCACACCCCCCCAAAGAGGAAATCATCTCAAAGAAAGAAGAGATGTTCACTTGTATTAAGTACTGTAGAGGGGCTAAAAGAGAAATGATGGAGGCACAGTATTGGATTTAGCAGTTAGGAAGCCACTGTTTTCAGGGTCAAGGTCAAAGACATTTTTTTCAAGCATGAGAGCTGCTCTTAATAAAATCACCAGTTTAAGAAATTCAGAAAGTCAGACTGTTGTAAACACTGAGATTTTACACAACCCCAACTCTGAGTTTCTAGCTCTGCCAGTCAGCTTCCAGAGGATTTCATAATACTGAAGCAGAAAAAAAAATCTAAAGGACAAAAGCAGCCCTAACCGGTTTGGCTCAGTGGATAGAGCATCGGCATGTGGACTCAAGGGTCCCAGGTTCGATTCCGGTCAAGGGCATGTACCTTGGTTGGGGGCACATCCCCAGTGGGGAGTGTGCAGGAGACAGCTGATCGATGTTTCTCTCTCATCGATGTTTCTAACTTTCTATCCCTCTCCCTTCCTCTCTGTAAAAAATCAATAAAATATATTTAAAAAAATAAAGGACAAAAGCTGGCACTATTTTGATAAAATAATCTTTAATTGGGTGCTCAAATACATTTTAATAAAAAATGGCTGCTTGAGAATGTGAAGTACTATACTTGTTTGGATGAAAGAATTCCAGTTATTCCTTTTTTTTTTCTTTTGCAGCATCCATTTTTAAAATTAGCCAAGCCTCTCTCCAGTCTGACTCCTCTGATTATCGCTGCAAAGGAAGCAATTAAGAACAGCAGCCGCTAGGACTGCAAGCCTTACCCCGCACCATCTCCCTCATGAGTAAGACTGAAAACTCTGCTACAGCAAAGAAGGAAGAAAGACAGTCAAATGGGGTGGGGGGTTCTTTAACTTTCCAATGAATAGAAACTTCTTATAAGCCTTTTTCCTACTCCCTAAGATTATGTAATTTATTTGTAAGCCTGAATCGCAGCCCAAACAGGGCAGCAATGTCAAAGTGGCCATAAAGTGGTCACTTCTACCGTGAAGCGAAAGAGCCAGTAGTGAATCCCCTCATTTTGTGCATTCACTTTGACGAAAAAGGTTTCTCAAAGGTGCACACTCCCTCTTCATAGTGTTGTGTTTGTTTTTAAGTTAGAGAGTAGTCCCTCTTGCATTCAAACCTCTTTCAAAGCTCCTTACCCAATGTGATGTTTTTCACTTGCATTGTCATTAGATGTCCAGAAAAAAAGATGTCAAAAACGTTTTTTTTTTAAAAAAAAGAAAGCAAAAAATAAAATAAAAACAAACAAAAAAACAAACAAATGAACAAAAAAAGAGCAAGTACTGTGTGAATATGTGGAAGTCCATGCCCTAATAGAATTGCAATTTTTTATTCTTCTTCTACAGTGGTGGCTTGGTTTGTGTACCTGTTTTTCTGCACTTGCACTGGAAAAGGTTTCTTTTAAGATACTTTCCAAAAGCAAGGAGCAATATATGTGTTCAGAAAAGGCTTTAAAAACTTTATAAATAAAGCTCTGATGGTGAAATCCTGTCACATTTTCATGATGATGCTTAAGAGGCAGTTAATTTCTCATTTACGTAAATCAGCTTGTGCAATTTCATGATATGTGAAGAAGGACATACCAAAACTGTGGGACTCCTGATGAGTGAGTGAGTCCAGGTCCCGAACCTGGGAAATCCTCATAGGAGAAACCATACTTAAACCAAGTGGGACGCTAACCAAGAGCCAAAAGGAAAATAAGTATGAAGTACTGAAATTCTTGATGGACAGTAAGTAAACAAAATTTTAAAATACCTAATTTAGCCCTTTCTTGTGCATATGAAATATGTGCACTTAAAATAGACACATCAGGGGGAAACAAACCCATTAACTAACATTTGCTTAGGATAAAAGATGTTTATTTTGACAATTTATAACATCTTAAAATTTAAAATGATCTGGAGAACAAAGATTTTTTTGTAAGCATTCAACTCTGTAAGAAATGGGAGGTCAGTGAAAACTATATCCCAATCAACATTTGGCTATAAGTACTTGTTTCAATTTTCTTTATAGACCACCAATTTCTGTTTCAGCATATAGTGTGTTCATACTTAGTGTTTGGGGCTTTTGCATTTCAGAAACATGCTCATAAAGACTTGGAAGTTCTCCAGTGAAAATAATTAGGGTGTGCAATCATATACCCCAAGAAATATAAGTCCAACTGAATTCCTTTTGTGGCTTGGAGAAACCATAAAAATTTGACTACTATTTCACCATGTATCTATTTATTTAAAAAACAACAGTTGGCACTGCTTGAATCTTCTGAGAGTAGAAAAATATCTAGAGGATGTCTGCATAGAAAAGGATATGCTTCTCTTTTGAAAGAATTGTCAAATTTTATAAATTCTGCAAAGTTGTTTCTCGAAGCCTTTGAAAAGCTAACCGTTTGTGTTTTAGAAAGCTTCTTGATTAGTAGTGTATCTGAATAGAACCTATCCACATTAAGCAGGAGGGGGAAAGAGGTCAATGCCTTGGGCCTCTCTCCTCTGCTGAGATACATCCATCCATCTAACCATCCATTTATTCCTTATAATGAAAGTACTTTCATTAGAGAGTTTCTGCTAACCATATAGTACATATTTATGTTTAGATGATGACACCACTGGTGGATTTCCTATTTTCTTATTGTTTTCTTTAACTATAAAATTTGGGAGGGGCTTGAACCCCCACCCCAGAAATGTCCACAGTGGGATGAATGGGATAAAATAACAAATGTGAAAAGAAAATCAAATGGAAATATTAATTTGAAGCATACCACATTATCTTTGCAAAAATATGGCTGGGCCTGAATATTTTAATGCCACGCTGTCCTAATGAGAGAAAGAGGACTGTTAATTTTTATTTCAATTAAAATTAAGTATTTGAATGTTTTTTTCATTCATAGTGTCAGGGAATTCAATGAAATAATACCTGGGATGCAAAAAGAATTTAGTACATTTGATAACTATACCCTGCCAACGGAGAGAGCCTCAAACCTGGTTGGGGATTCCTACTAGGTAGTTGTCAAATAACATCCTTTTTATATCATAAAGGCCTTTTTTTGCAGGGGGAGACCTGGAGCAGTGATTCTTCATATCACTGTAGGCAGAGAAATGGCTGCTCTTTTATGCTTTCAATTCAGCATATTAACCATGAGAAGCCAACTACTTTATCACATCCCACTGTACCAAGATTTTATAATATATCCCAATAGGATTTACTCTTACAAATTTATATCTATGTCAAATTTAAAATAAAAAGTTTCTAAAGTCCCTTCCCCTATTGGAGAGTTATGTATATTTCTAATAATTATTAAGAGAGAAGCTGAAAATGATGCTGAAGAATTCACATTTGTTACACTTGAACAACTTGGATTCCAGATGGTTCATAGTTTATTCCATTTCCCTGGATTTTTTTAAAGCTCATCTTGACACAGGTGAGTCTATCCAGATCTTTGAAGTTGAAAATGTGCCCTGAAATAATGAGGGCATATGATCGAATGTTGATTCCAAAATGTCCTGAGATTGGAATAGGGCAGTGGGAAAGTCAGGGAAGGGTGTGAAGCACAGTAAAGATTATTTATTTAAGAAAGAAAGAAAAAAATAATGTAACAAGGATCCGGTGCGTTGTCATAATCCCATGAGGATTTTTGGATGACACAATCTCCTCAAATCAGTCACCATGTTGGGTAATGACTTCGTTCTTGCTGATCTCGTTTATGTGTCATTGTAAATATTTGTGTGTCCATGTTGCATTTTGGCTACTGGATGGCCAAGTCATATAATAAGATTTAATTCAAGTATTTATTCTTTAACTGTGTTATTCAGATTTCGTTCAGGCTTGTGAATTGCACCCCGTCATTTGAGTTTAACCACCTGATCCCTACATCTAACCTTCCCCTATGAAGCACATTCCATTGCTAAAAGAAAAAGAAATATGAAATTGCTTCCTGTTGTCTATATAAATGTTTTGATAGTTTGAGAAGTTTGTCTAGAAATAATATTTCTCAGCTCAAAAATTGTGTAAATAATTATATTACATTGCTCAATGGGTTGTTTATTTCTAACAAGGCTGCCAGTTCTCAGAGAGAATCTATAAATCACTTTTAAATAACATAAACAGGGATTACAACTATGTAAAAATAAGTGCATATGGAAAAAGACTGGGAACACAGATAATTGAAATCAGTTGTGTTAGGGTGGTGGGATTATGCAACATTATTTTTCTTTTAAAATTTTTCTTTGATATTATTATAATATTGCTTTATAATAAATAAACATCAGAAAGGGGACAATAGAAAAATAGAAAAGATGCCAGAAACAGATGCCTTCTGGCCAGAGCCCAGAGCATGCAGGGCACAGATGTTTTATAGTTACAATTATTCCATAGGCTTTATATTTGCTTGAGTGCTGAAGTTGGCACATGCTTGGGTATGGCACATGCTTTCTTAGGGGACTGTTATCTATAAGTTAAAGCTAGGGAGATGTTGCTATTAGAACTCTAAACACATCCTTCTGCTTTAAACCAGGCTGTCCTCCACTTTGGTATGTCATCAAGGTTTCTGTTTTGGTTACTTTAATTGGATAGGTGACATTTGATTAGCCCCCTTGATCGTATGTGTTTTAGGTATCACCCTTCTGGATCATTTTAGAAGAGTTTCAGATTGAATTTTGGAAGAAGAGAAAGATAAAATTTCCAAGTCCCACTTTCTTTTCTGACATAATATTATATCATCCAGTTAAGATTCTTCTTTTAATGACCAGTAGGCAATTCTCATTGATTTCACTAGAAGTTATTATGACTTGCAATTAAAAGCTGAATATGAAAACATTAAGAGAAATATTTAGAACTAACTTTGCCTGTTGACATTCAGTCACAGTCCTGCTAGCTTTGGCTTGAGATGGCCTCCATGTACTTTCTGTACTGCCTGGTTATAGGTTGTACACAGTGGTTGTCATTGTTAAAGAGAAAAGGGAGACTATCTACCAAAAGCGGGGAATTTCCTTGTAACTCACCAAAGAAATTTTAGGTGAGGACTTTCATAATGAGGAAGTGACCTCAGATGCTACTCAGTTTCACCAAGTGCAGACCCTGTATCTAGAGAATCCACAGGCTTTTCATTGAACATTCTCAACATAAAAATGTGTATGGAAGTCTTAACCTTGGCATCCCCAGTTGAGTCTCATGGTCCTTTTCTGAGCTACTTGCAGTTAATATTCAGTTAAATAAAGGCATGGCCAGTGATGCAAGCTTCTCCTAGTTTCTGAGCAAGAGGACTGCATTTCAGCATTTGTAAATTGACAGTCTAATAGGCCTTGGATTTTAAGTGAACTTAACACACAATTCTGAACATATATTTGCATGTGGATTGGGAAGAAAATAAATGGGGTCATGGAAATATTTTTCCAAAAAAATAATTTTTTTCTTGAGATTTGTTTATGATATAATTGTTTATTTGGTTAGCTTTAATTTTTTTCTCTTCTTTTCTGATCCCACATTACTTTAGTAACTAAATAAATATAACCTAACTCCTCACTCATTGGGAATGCCTGTTTAATATTAAACAATATCCAACCAAATCTGCAAATTCAGGAACCGATATATCACCTCCATGTGCACACTTCTGTGTACAAGTATACTGTGCTACAGGTAATATTTACTGCTATGTAATATAGTCGAACTTACAAGATAAACTTATAGAAGCTGGTTAGTGCCATCAAAGTCTCTGGAAGCTACCATCAGGTGAATGCTATCTCATAATACCAACAGTAAGGCAGATACCATGTTCACCTGATTTAGTACCTAAGAGGAAATCAACAGCAGTTATAGAAAATGTCAGAAGTAATGAAAGGAGTGTTAGTCTAGGAGTAAGGAGACCTGGGTTCTAATATAGGCTCTATTACTAATTTACCATGTGACCTTGGGCAAGTCACTTCACATTTTTGTGGCTGTTTCCTTATCTATAAATTAAGAGTATTGGATTGGCTGATCTCTCCAAGGTCTTTCCAAAAGTTGTAGCATTCTGTGATATTATAGTTTGCCTTGCAAATTCAACCTGCTTAAAGTGATGGTAAATATCACATGTTTAAGCCTGGGTCTCTTATGTGACATTTAAACAATAGCACTATGAAAGATGGAAAAAAAAAACTAAAGTAAATGAAGGTAATATTACTAGGGAATGTTGATAAAGCTTGTGACGGCCTTCCAATTCCTTCACAGTTGTTTTGTTCTTTTTTTAGTTTTAATGTCCTTTTTCCTATTGAGTGTTCCCAGTTTCATTTTACATATACTCTCTATGTAAAGTCTGGTTTTCATTAAGCGATAGCCAGTATTTGCAACTAGAACAAAAATACACTGTCACACTTGCTAGAATAGAACTATACTTGAGCCTCTTCTTTCCTATGAAGCAGTGCTGGACTTTATACAATTTACTTCATAAATGGCACAAGATGGCAGAACCCATGTATTATAATGGTTGGGACTAGTACTAAGAGTGGACCTACACACTTGCAGGTTGCAAAGAGAGAAATAAAAAAGTAATTACATGCTATTAACATCAAAGAATGTTGATAAATCCACTTGTTGGGATTTCTGATTATAATTCCCATAATGATTGGCCAGTTATATAAACATGCTGCTGGAAAGAGGATAAACTGGAAGTTAGTGAATGGTCCCAATTCCCTGCCTACAGTAGAGTGCCAACCAGCCCTCCGTGGGAAATTTGAGTTCAATGTGTGTGCTTGTGTGTGGTGTGCTTTATGGACCACATATACTATATTATTCACTAAGGATGTAAGATCTTTCACAGAATCCCATAACCATTAGTGAGTTGAGTTTAAATCCCAGTACATCAGCAAGGAGGAGTCAGATCATAGGGTACTGATGTCTACTGGGAATATTCTCATAATATCCAGACAAAGCAAGTTGAGGAGGATCTACATTTTCATTATTTATCAGAATTGTATCTCATTTGGCTGTGTATTACTTTTCTTAAAATGTTATCTGTAAACCCATGTGTAGTGAAATTCTTCTGTAACTTTGGATTAAAGGTATTTATGGTCTTTTTGTTTGTTTGATTTTTAAGTAAGTTATTTCTTTTGTAGACCTGCTGATGTAATGATTCCATCCTTCTGACCTCAGCATTTAATATTTTTAAGAACTTTTGTTTCCAATATTGTTATTTTAAATGTGGTTGAAGCAATAGAAAATTGAAATATGGATTGTGCATGACTGTGTCTTGAGTGTAAAAATATTGCAGTTTGAAACTTGGACCTAAAGTATTGCAAATAAAAATGACAAACATCAATGAGCTGGTACTTCTCCCTTCTGTCACCTTTCCTCCCACCTTCTTGGCATTGGTCATTTTACCTATTTCACAGGTTGAAGTGTAGCACTCACAGGTATCAAGGCAGGGGAATTCCCAGCCTTGTGAGCAATATAGGAAATGTCCTGCAGAGTCTGCCACTAAATAACTCAGACAGTCTCCATCTGGTTCTCACATAGAATAACTCAGGCAAATATGTATACTCAATGCAGGACAAAAGCCTGGCAGATTCAAGAGGTAGGCGAAGGCAAACTGCCAAAGGAAATAATATGTAATATATATATATATATATATTCATTTTTCTGCTTGAAAAAATTCTGAATGTGTACAGTCATCTGCATAATGTTTAATTTTTATCTTATATCTGATACCAAGGTTTCTAAGTCAGTGGCAAGATTCCAAACCCACATTACTGAGAACATTCATTAATTCATTCATTCACTCTTTCATTCAAAAAAGCATATCTCGAGATCCTGCTATACATCAGGCACTGTGGACATTTCTAAGGATGACTTTCTTTTAAAAACCATGTTTAAATGTGACTAAATGACAGTAAAGCTAATTCAAAGCTGTTAGATGCACCTATTGGGGTCAGTTTTGTCAGAAACCCTGAGTCTTCAATACTCCAGACAAAAACACCAGAGACTTAGCAAACTGGAGGTTGGTTCCACCAATATTACTTGTACAGTGGATATAGTGCTCCTCTGAAGCAGTACATATAATTTGATACCTTATTGTAAGTGGATACACAGAATGGATTAAAGATCTTACCAACTGCTATCTACTTGTTTCCTAATTCACTGTGTTTACATGCAAGCTTTATTTCTCTTACTGAATCTCTCCACACAAAATAGGCATTTTCTATAAATATTAAGAAGTAAGGGAATGAGAATCCAGCACTTAGCCTTTACTTAGCCTTTAGACAAGTTATCTATGGCCCATGTGTGCAAATTACTGAGTTGCTACTCTTACTCTTAACCTCATATCCTTGCATCCTTGATTGGAAGGTTTCCTTCAATTATTTTTAGCTATTAAATGAAGTAGGGATACTTGTTATGCATTAGCAAATTACTAATATATTCCATCAAAAATAAAATTTAAAAAGACATTTCCCTTCACCACAATAACTTGAAGAAACAGTCCTAGAAAATGATAAATGTATTACTCCACAGCTCAGCCCTACTAATTTAATTTCTGGAACTCTAACCTCATCTCAGTCCCTCACCCGCTGAAGTGCGGAGGGGACAATCCCTGAAGTGCACCACAAATTATTATCATTCTTCACATCCCATGGGACCCTGGCCCCCAGGCACTTGGTGGCATCTGGTGGCTTTCTCACATACCTGTGTCAAGCACTACTGCTGTCATTGACATCCACTAATCCTATACCAAAACCTTGGTCCTATTTGTTGCTACTGTGCTTGTCACTCTACTTATCTATGTCTGCAGTATTCATAATGCTCCCTGTTTCTAGTAGCCTCTGGGTAGTGCACTGGGATGACTCATCCACTTGCAGTTTCATAGCCAATTACTTTTTACTGATTTTATTTTTCATACCTCAGAGCAGAAACCCTTCCCATGGATTCAACCCATTTTGCTAAATCTTTGGACCCATTTTGGTGGTGGTTTTTCCCCCCATTTCTAGCACATCACTGAATCTGAGATCAAGTTTATTCTTAGTTTCTCTCTCTCCCTTCCTGGGCTTGTCAGGTCAACCTGTACATATCCCAGCCACTTTCAAGGTCACCACCTCCCATGAAGATTAATTCTCAGCTTGTGCTATAGCCATTTCTTTAAAATTCTCCATGTTCACCTTAGCAACCTTGCATAGAGGCAAGAGGAAATTAGAAATTTGGTTCCATTCTACTTTAACAATTTAACTTGAGTACCCTGGTCCTGTTTCTAGGGATATACATTCCTACAAAGTAAGAAGCAACAAACTATGCTACCATTGGGGGGGAAGGGTATAGAATATACAGGATGTCTCTCTATTATTTCTGAAAACTGCATGTGGATCTACAATTACCTCAGTAAGATGTTCAATAAGAAGAGCAACAGACTGCAATATACTCCCCTATGACATTTCAGAGGTTGTGGCAAGGATATAGGATACAGGCTGGATATCATGCCCCAGTCTACTTCCACAAGCAACTACCATCACCTTGGTATCAAGAAGTTCTTCCTAACTTAATTCCACCTGTCACTAGTCCCACCCACCTTACATAGGAGGACTTCCCACTTTCTCTTCAGACACTTCTGAGCCTCACTGGGGAAGCAGGGAACTCAAATATAATTGCTTATGAGTTCTTCCCTATGGACATGGATTGACTGGTTCCTCAAACTATGGTGTCATATGAGAATAAAATTCATAATGAGAAATAACTTTTAATTTTACAACAGATAAAACTGAAACGCTGTGCTTTAAAATACAGGAAGGGAATATTATGTTCCAATAATTTCATATTACAGAATAAGGCTCTTGACATTGTGTCCTATTACCCTGCAGTAGACACAAATGAATAGACCCACCATGTTTTCCACATTTTTATTCTAAATTCTTTTGAACAGACATTAGCAAATAGTAGCTGAAATCCCCTTCATATTTTTTAAAATATACTTTTATTGATTTCAGAGAAGGGAGAGGGAGAGAGAGATAGAAACATCAATGATGAGAGAGAATTATTGATAGGCTGCCTCCTGCACGATTGGAAATTGAGCCCACAACCCAGGCATGTGGCCAGACCAGAAATCTGTGATCTCCTGGTTCATAGGTTGACGCTCAACCACTGAGCCACCATGGCCAGGCTCCCCTTCATATTTAATAGATGTGTGACAACTTTTAAAATTAATAAGTTAAGTGAGATATAATTACTCCTATAGCATTCAAGTAGAGAGCATGATTACTAACTATTCCCCTCCAGGAAGACCCTAATCTCCAGTTTTATTGGTCCATTACCACCTTTAGCAAAGACTTTTTTCTGATTTTGAATGTATTATGTTTGGTAAGCTGTTTTTATCCTGAAGAAGAAGTGCATACATCATAATTTGCTTTCAGGTTATTTCTATTGTAAGACTTGATTGCAGAAAGATAGTATTGCCCAGTTGGTAATTTAGAGCCTTCTGGCTCCTTTGGATAAAATATTTGGATTCCATATGTTATCATCAATAATGAATAATTTCCAATCATGGTGTTCCTCATCATTGTCATAATGCCTGGCTACAGCTGAGGTGGCACCTACAGGTGCAGGAGCCAGGCCAAGTACCAATTTGGCTCCCTAGCCTCTAAGTGTGAAAGAAGTAAAGGAATGAACCTTACCCTAGCGGGGCATTTACTTTGCCAGCCAACATATAGATGGCAGCATAGTGACTTTCTCTTAATTACCTATTGGCTGGAGTATACACTGTGGCTCATTGTGAAAGGTTCACCCCACTTGTCTCCCTATCCATTTGGGGTTCACCAAAGAGGCCCCCAATGCCTCACTATAACTCAGCACCATTTCATGCAACTCCTATAATCATACTCTAACATTGCACTGGTGCTTGTTCCATTCAAGGTTGCTAGCAAAATGCCTTGTGGGGGCAACCTGTATATTTTTAATAGTTTCTACATTAGTCTTCTAGCCACATATTATAACAGCTCCGTAAATCTCCATACCGCCCACTCCCCCCCCCCCCCGCCACATAGAAGAAGTCCCTGAGAAGTGGAGTTTTACACACACACACACACACACACACACACACACACACAATGAGGAAAATCATCATTCCCAGTAGGTAGTAACTGTACTGTACTGAAAATGCTCCATCCTGGTTCCCACCATCTCTTTTGCTCTTGCCCCAGCTAGACTCTATCATGTTCTGTCAATTAACTTGAATGTCTTAAAGTATGGCTCCCCCTTAGCACAATAGAAAATTAAGAGTTTAGATTTCAGAACTAGAATTGCATTTCACTTCTCTCATAATTTCACTTGCTTCAATTATAATAAAAAAAGGCTAAAAATATCTCATGGGGTTATGAAGAATAAAAAAATTACTATATCACAAATTTTATTTGGTCACATAGTAGGTACTCAATAAATCATAACTGGATTTTTATTTGCTTTGACAAAATGTCCTGGAAAAGGCTGGGTGTGGAAGAATCTAAAACTTTGCAAGAGAATAAATGTTAACGTTTAAAAATAAAAGAAGATAATAGTCAAAAAAATCATAGCTAGTTTTATTATTAACCTTTTAAATATATCCTGGCCAACCAGAACACTTTTAATAGTAACCACTGTTCTGGGTGATTTTTGGCTGGCAACCCAAACACATACAAGTGTTTCTTCCACAATAATGTAGCCATTGTTAGCCATTGGTACTGTGTAGAACGTCTGGTTGGGCCCTAGTTGGTGAATTATTCAGACAGTGTGAGCATGTACCCCACATTTTTTCTCATGTACATCCAAAAGTAAGAAATCTTTACTCACTAACATCAGTGACTTGCATCTGGGGATAGCTTCCAGTTATGTTCTCTATATTGGTGAGAGCTTGTGCTGTAAAAAGAAAGCCCATGTTTCACATTTCTATTACAAGACTTCATTTATTTTGGTTGAAATGACCAGTTCTTTAATAGTTATCAAAATTTTTCCCTTCGTTTATTGCCAAAGTAATTGTGTAATACTCTTAAAACCTTATGATAATACACTTGGGGGAAACCAGATATAGCAATTCATTTTTGCAGGAGGCATTATAGCATCCATAGAAGACACAACTGGGGGTCAATGGGGGAAAAGGGGGGTATATGTAATACTTTTAGCAATAAAGATTTAATTTTTAAAAGGTACAATTAACCCATAATTGAATCATAAAATTAAAATCAGGCAATCTTATATTCAAATTATACTTTAATGAAACTGATTAAAAAGAAACTATATGATTTTGAGTGTGTGTTTATGAATATATATCTATATATCTATATATCTATCTATTTATCTATATATCTATATATCTGTATGTCTATACATCTATATATCTGTATGTCTATACATCTATATATCTATATATATCTATATATTTATATATCTATATATCTATACATTTATATAAATAACCTGACCACTTCTCATCACCTTCACTGCAACTGATTTGATCCAAAGATACTATATCTCTTGCTTGAATTATTGCAATAGCATCTTTTTTTTTCCAGGCACTATATCCATTTTTTTAATTTGAGGAAACTGAATACCTTTGATAGCCTGAGTGAGACCATGTTGTGGGGAAATGCAAGGCACAGGGCTTGACAAATGCTATGCTATTGATAAATTATAGCTTTCCTCTACCCTTGCCCAGCTTGGGACTGTATGAAAAGTGAGTCTGCAAAACCAAGAATCCTAAGGGTCACAGCTGCCCCTTTTTGATGTGTCCCAGTTCTAATAGAAAGGTCTTTGGTTCTATCTCCAAAAGATCAACTGGAAATAACACAAGAGGGAGATTGGAGCCTTTATGAAAGGAAAATCTTCAAAAAGGGTTACTGAACCATTATGTAAATAAACTAGTGGTCTGGTGCACAGATTTGCGCACATTGAAAGTAAATTAACCTCTCTGGTTCTGGGCATCACCCGAGAACCGCCATTGCCAAGTCACCACAGCTTGGCAGCTCCTGTGATGAGCATCTGCCCCCTTGTGGTCAGTGCGTGTCATATGTACCGGTCGGTCAGATGATTGGACCATCACTTAGCCTTTTTTATATATAGATAGTATCAGTTTTACTTTTATCTAAAAAGTAATACATGCCCCATGTTTATTTTATGTTGTTCAGTTAAATGTTATTTAATATTTTTAAGACGGCAATATTCCCCAAATTGATCTACAAATTCAATACAATCTCTTTCAAAATCCAAGAAGGCTTCTTTGCAGAAATCAGAGGCTTATCCTAAAATTTATATGGATGTTAAGAGACCCCAAATACCCAAAGCAATTTTCAAAGAGAAAACAAAATTAGAAATCTCACATTTCATCATTTCAAAACTTACTAAAAAGCTATCGTAGTCAAGACAGTGTGGTATTGGCATAAAAAATAGACTTAAAGATCAATGGAATAGAATGAGAGTCCAGAAATAAACCCACACATTTGTGGTCAATTGGCTTTCAACAAGAGTGCCAAGCCTATTCAATAGAAAAATAATAATCTTTTCAATAAATGTTACTGGGACAACTGAATATCTACATGCAAAAGGATGAAATTGGACCCTTGCTTTACAGCATATACAAAAATTAACTCAAAATGGTTCAAAGATCTACATGTAAGAGCTAATACTACAAAATAGTTAGAAGAGCACATAAGTATAAATCTTGTGACACTGATTTGATAATGATTTATTTGATATGACACCAAAACCAAAAGCAACAAAAAATAGATACATTTGACATAATCAAAATAAAAAATTTTGTGCTTCAATGAACAACATCAAGAAATAGAAAAGACAATTCAGGATCCAAGATGGTGGTGGAGTAGGTGAAGGTACACTCACCTCCTCCCAGGACCAAACTGGAATTACAAGTAAATTATAGCACAATCATCCTGAATAACCAACTGAAGTCTAGCTGAAGAGAAGTCCTATAAGCAAGAATATACTGAAGGAGCCACATTGAGAGTGGTAGGAAGGGCAGAGTTGCAAAAAGGGCTTGCCCCACTCCCACAGGTGGTGGCTGAGAAATGTGGAGTCTCAACCCCAAGCTCAACTCCCCAGCCCATATCACCAAAGCAGGGAAGAGGTGCCCACATAACATCTGGCTGTGAAAATCAGCAGGGATTCTGTCAGCCAGGGAGAAGCAGGAGGCTGCTAGTTACACAGGCACCCTTTAAAGGGTCAACACACAAAATCTCCTTTGTAGCCACTCACCCTGGGCTCCAGCAGAGAGAAGGCAGAGCAGTGTCTCAAGAGGGGAGATGGGGGTTTGTGGCTTTGGAGAGAGAGCTTAAGGGACAACAATCAGGACACATGAACTGAGTTATTCTCCCACACCACCGACACCATCTTTCTTGGGTGGAGCACTCCTTTCCATATGCCATCAGTCTGGGGGAATGCAACTCTGAACTCCATGCTGCCCACACAGTGGATCTTGTGCCCTGCTGAGGATTCAGCTGCCTGGGCAGGGGTGTAGATTTCTTGGCAGACTCAGGCAGTGTCAGTGGCTGAGTTGTATGGGTTGGATGTGGGAGTAATTCCCTCCACTCTCCTGAGAAGCTGACTAGTGCCTCCCCTCACAAGAGATCTGCGAGCCCCACTCTCTGGTCTCCTGGTGGTCCCACCCTCCTGATTCCCAGTGGCTTCACCTGCCAAGTGCTGGGCAGAATTCAGGAAGGCTGAGTTGCATGAGTCTGGATGGGGTCACTCCCCCTACCTTTCCTCAAGACTGACCGGAACCTCCTCCACCTGGGAGATCCACTAGCCCCAACTTCCTGACTCATAGTAGCACCACCCTGCTGAGATCCAGTTCTGGGTAGAATCTGGGTCAGACTGAGTTGTCGGCTCTAGGATGGGGGACATTTTTCCCTTCAATGCCCAACCAGTGCAGAGACCTCCTTTCACATGGCCAAATTGTCTGTCTGTGCCTGATAAATTCTGCTGGTCTTACCCTCACAATTCCCAGAGACACCATCACACTACAAAGGTGTGTGAATACTCAGCAGGTTGCATCTAGACTTGGTATACCCTAGGATATTTGCTGAGGGGCCTCAGACAGAGCACTGGCATGAATTTTGAACCTGTATTGATCTGGTGAGCACCACTTGTCCCTTCCTAGTGACTCACTGGGAACCTACCTTATGCAATTCGAGTACCACCAGAGACACTTTCAATGACTGAGCCTAACAGGCAGGAGCAAGTAGAGGCGGATCTTGGGGTGTCTTTGGCCTGGTGCTGGTAAAAACCAGTCTTGGTGTGCAGCTTGGTCCTTCCCACACACACTCAGGCACAGCAGAGGCAGCCACAAACACTAGATTGCTAGGTAGCTGCAAACAGGTTGCCCACAATCAGTCAAAAACAGCATCTGACAATGGCCTGCGCAGAGTCCCTTACAAGAATCCCCTAAACCAGTGGTTCTCAACCTTCCTAATGCCGAGACCCTTTAATACAGTTCCTCATGTTGTGGTGACCCCCAACCATAAAATTATTTTAATTGCTACTTCATAACTGTAATTTTGCTACTGTTATGAATCATAATGTAAATATCTGTTATGCAGAATGTATTTTCATTGTTACAAATTGAACATAATTAAAGCATAGTGATTAATCACAAAAACAATATGTAATTATATATGTGTTTTCCGATGGTCTTAGGTGACCCCTGTGAAAGGGTCGTTTGGCCCCCCAAAGGGGTCGCGACTCACAGGTTGAGAACCGCTGCCCTAAACCAACACACTAAGAAGCCAGCTTCATACAACATCAGAGTAGAATCCAATTGGTTTCATAAGCAGTATATACAAAGGGAGATCTCAGCAGGCACCAGACTCTGCTGAGATTAATTCTACTTCCTGCGGTCACCACCTGCACAGCAGCTCATTCACTGTGGTCAAGGTTGAGACTCACATAAGCCAACCTGCATGTCCACCCCACACACAAATGGGCCAATAGAAATTAAATCTCAATTACAACAGGACAGCCCACATAAACCACACAAGCATATTCCTAAAGCGCCCAGCTCGGATGATCAAGGAAACAGTACCACTGGGTCCCACAGGATACCTACTATATAAGGCCACCCTATCAAGACTGGAAATCATAACAGATCTACTTAACACATAGAAACAAACACAAAGAGGCAGATAAAATAAGGAGACAAAGAAACATGACCCAAATAAAAGAACAAGAGAACTCTCCAGAGAAAGAGCTAAATGAAATGGAGGCAAGCAATTTATCAGATATAGAGTTCAAAAATGGTATTAAGGGAAAGGGAGGAAGATGGTGGCTGGCAGGACAGAGGTGAGGGAGAGGGTGTGAGTGAGTGAGGAGGTGAAAGGAGAGTGTGTGGATGTGTGTGGTGTGTGTGTGAGTGAGTGAGGGACAGTTAAATCCAGCAGGAGTAGCAGCGGCTGGCAGACCAGGCTCTCGTGGACAGGGAGCACATACCACCACTGCCGGCACTCCCCGGGCTGTGAGGCTCAGGCACAGAGCCCATGCCATCTTGAAGGGGAGAGCAGCCTCTTCTAGGAACTGATCAGCACCATCACCCAGACTGGCCTTGGACACTGCCAGTGACCCTGCAGCCACTCCAGACAAAATCATGCTGCCCCACCTGCAGACCTGCAGACCCTAGGACGTCCACCTCCAAGGGTGCATGGCTCCCGCAGCAGTAAGTGTGACTTCTCCCTCCCCAGCTGCCAAACTCCAGATGCCTTACTTGCACCTTCCCAGGGTGCAGGCCTCCTGAGCCCACCACCCCACAGGCTGCTCTTGGGTGCCACGGTGAGCCCCTGCTGGGCGCATTATTATCCAAACAAGAGAACACTGCCCTGGCAGTAGAAATTCGGACTTCCCACCCTCCCGGCTGCCTGCCCACAGATACCTTGGTCACACAGCTTCAGCACAAGGGCCCCTCTGAGTGCACCACCTTGGCAAACGGCCCCTGGGTGCCTCTGTGATCAGCCACTGGGCATGCATGAATCCATCCAAGGGCGCAACACCCTGGCAGCAAAAACTGAGTTTTTCCACTCCACAGCTCCCAACCTCCAGACACCACAGTCATGCCTTTCCAGCGCACAGGCCTCCAGAACCCACCGTCCCAAAGGCAGCTCTTGGGTGCCTCTGTGAGCCCCCGTTGGATGCGCTCGCATCCAAACAAGGCTGCACAGCCCCGGCAACAGAAATTTGGTCTTCTACCTTCCCGCCTGCCTGTACACAGACACTGCGGTCACCTGGCTTCAGCGTGAGGGCTCCTCTGAGTGTGCTGCCCTGGCAAACAGCTCCCGGGTGCCTCTGTAAGCCACCGCTGGGCGCAAGCGAATCCAACCAAGGATGCAAGGCCCAGGCAGCAAAAATTGAGTCTTCCCCCTCCATAACTGCCAACCGCCAGACACCACAGTCATGCCTTTCCAGTGCGCAGGCCTCCTGAGCCCCACCACCCTGACAGGCGGCTCATAGGTGCCTCTGTGAGGCCCTGCTGGACACGCGCAAATTCAACCAAAGATGCAAGGCAGCAAAATTTGGGACTTCCCCTCCCTGGCTGCTGACCTATGGACACCGCAGTTGCGCCTTTCCAGAACACAAGCCTACTGAGCCCACTGCCCCTATAGGTGGCTCCTGGGTGTGTCCTTGAGCCCCCGCTGGGCACACTCGTATTCAAACAAGGGCATACGGCCCTGGCAGTACAAATTTGAACTTCCTCCTTCTCAGCTGCCTACCCAAAGACACCACAATCACATGGTTTTAGCACGCAGGTCCCCTGAGGCCACCACACCAGCAGGTGACTCCTGGGTGCCTCTGTGAGCTGCCACTAGGCACATTTGTATCTAACCAAGGGCACAAGGCCCTGGCAAGAGAAACTCGGACTTCCCCCTCCTTGGCTGCCAATCTCTGGTAACTGCAGTTGCACCGATTCAGCGCACCAGCCATCCTGAGCCCTCTGCCCCAACAGATGGCCCCTGGGTGCTTCTCTGAGCCACCACAAGGCACAACCCCGGCTGCTGGCATCCAGTCCCCATAGTAGCGTGGCTACAGCACAAGGGCCCCCTGAGCCCACTGCCCCAGTAGACATGTCCTGGGCACCTCTGTAAGCAGCAATTGGGCATGTGTATGCAACCAAGGGTGCACATCCCCCAAAGCAGAAACCAGGACTTCTCCCTCTATGGGGCTGGTGTCACACCACCATCCACTCCAATCCAGCATGTGGGCCCCACGAGCACACACCCCTTGCAGACGGCTCCTGTGCCCTCTGTGAGCTGCCACTGGGCATATGCCTCTCCAACCAAGGGTGCACGGCTCCCTCAGCAGGATCCATGAAATCCCCCTCCTGGCTACCTACCTCTGGACAGCTTGGTGAGTTACTGAGGACTTGCCTCCCTGGACAAGGTCACATTATTTCAGCCACAGACTCTGAGATTCCCATATCCCCTTGTGATTCAGAGAGGGAAATAACTTTGTTCAGAGTCTCACTGCCTCAACCACAGACTATGAGACACCCGCCCCCCAAAGTCACAGGCTCCGGGACCATCATAGTTAGTTGCAGATTGATGCTAATCCACCAAGATTCACACCACACCGGTCAAAGTTACAGTACCTGAGCCTGAGGCCCTGAGATGCCTTTCTTCCAGGCTGTGGACTCTGGGAACCCACAGTGAGCACATACCAGTGAGACCTCAGACAACCTTTTCTACAGGAGCTGGAACCATGATCACATCCAAAACAGCTTCCACAACAAGCCAGGGTGGGTCACATTGCCAATCTGTGATGAGACTTCACCAACAAATAAGAAACTAACATTCAAGATACAACTACAGAGGAGAGACAAAGTGGCAGCGGAATAGATGGATGTGCCCTGAGCCTTGTCCCAGAGCAGATAGAACAAGCAACTAAGTCGAATAACATCCACCCATAATTGGTGAAGTAGACACAGCTGGTGAGACAATTCCCAGCCGGGAAGGGCAGAGGACACCTGGAGAATGGTAAAATCAGGGATCTGGGCTGGGGAGAACTGCGAGACCTCTGAGCCCAGAGGATCAGAGGGAACGTGCACAGCAACGAGCCAGGTCCCTTGGGACAGGCACAGCATCTGACTGTGGAAAGGAGGTCTGCAGGACTGTTGGTGGCAGGGTATTCTAGATCTGGGCCCACAGTCACAACAGAATGAGCCCAAATGGGGCATTCGGGATGGCTGCCCAGACCACAAGGTGCTGGGAGGAGAGGGGCTTGCAGCAGCACAGCTCTTTCCCCTCTTTGTGGTCTTTGCTTTACCTCACTGAACCTAGTTCATAGGACTTTTGGATATGGACACTCACCCGTGGCTGAGGTGCTGGAGGAGGTGTGTACTTGTGGAGTATGGGAAGAGGCTGGGGTGAGGAGAGGGCCTGGGAAAGGTGCCTGTGAGTCTGGCACTGAGTCATACCTGATGCATGGGAGCTAGGTAGCCATTTTCTCCTGAAGAGAAAGTCCCTCCCTGCAGTCTCCAGGCAACCAATACAGCTACACCCAGACTATGCCCTGAGCGGTACAAAGGATAAAAAAATATGAATAGTCCCTGAAAGTGCACAGGATTGGCCTAAGGGGAGAGTTTCAGTCCCAGAAACAGGAAACTGAGAAGCCACAGACAGTACAGAAGAGTGGAATCTTAAACCAGCCAAAGGAATGACACTTCACTTTTTCATTTTTATTTTTATTTTATTTTATTATTATTTTGTTATCTCTTTTTTCTTTATTTTCCTTTTTCATTTGTTTCTTTACTTTCTATTTCTTTTTGCATTGTTTTTTCCATCATTCTAATTTATTTTATTTTATTATTATGTTTTATCCTATTTTAAATCAAATTTTTAAATTTATTATTATTATTATTATTATTATTATTATTATTATTATTATCTTATCTTTCTCTTTCTTCTTATCCACTCATCCTCTTTCTACTTCCTCTATACTGAACAGAGGTCCTCCCCATATTCATCCAATTCTTAACCTTACTTTCTGTATATAAGATTCTGCCCGCACCCTCTTCAATGGGAATTTGGTGCATGTATGTTTTGGTTTACCTGTTTGTTCTCTGGTATTTTCTCCCCATATATAGTTTCCCCTTTTTCTTCCTTTTTCTTCTTTTCCTTTCCTTTCATACCACCTTCTAACTTCAATATAATTTGTGCTCTCTTTTCTCTCCCCTAATTCTCTTTTCTCTGATTGTCACTTATATTGGGGTTATCAGTGTGTGAGTACATTCGTGTTTTGTTCCCTTTATGTCATCTCTTGTCAGGGTGAATTTTATCCTGTTTGGCCAGTGTGCTAGAGAGCAAGCCACATAACCAGACACCCTGAGAGGAGACTCCATCCACAAATGGGTCAATAACACTCCAGACCCAACTACAGAGGCAGGAATAAGGTGGCTGTGAGGGAGCAAAAGAGGAGTGTGTGGTCATGTGGTGTGTGTGTGTGTGTGTGTGTGTGTGTGTGACTGAGGCAAAGTTAGGTCCCACAGGACTTTCGGGGGCAGGCTAACCAGGCTAGCCTAACTAGGCAGCCTCTGCTACCATTGCAAACAGTCCTGGAGCAGCCAGCTCTCCTGGAGCAGCCAGCTCTTCCTCAGAAGCCTCACCTTTTGAAGGGGAGAGCTGCTGTGACTGGGAGCCCAGCCTCACCTCCACTCAGGGTGCCCTCAGGTAACACCTGGGACTCTACAGCCACCACAGGGACATGCTACCTCAGCTGTGGTCCCACAATCACCAAGACTCCAGCCACTCCAGGCGCAGGTTCCTGTGAGTTCCGAAGCATGCTGCCCTCTGACAGGCCCAACATTTTAGCCCAGGGCACTGCAACCGCGTGAGCAGCAGACACATGAGCAACGGGCTCCCTTCAAAAAGGAGCAACCCTGTGAGCAGCCCACCCCAGGCTGAGGAGTGGCAGTCTCATGCGGCCTGCCCCATGCAAGGAGCAGCAGCTGTGTGAGTGGCCCGCCCACCATCTGAAGAGTCGCAGATGTGCATGCAGCCCACTCCTGTCTGAGAAGCAGCCACCGCACGAGCAGCCTGCCCAAGACCGAGGAGCAGCAGTCATGCGAGCAGCCTGCCCCCATCTGAGGAGCAGCAGCTGTGCAAGCAGCCATCCCCCACCAGCCAGAGGAGCCACCACTGCTGCGAACAGAACCCACCAGAGGAGCCACTACCAACTGAGGAGCAGCTTCTGCCACAACCGCCCAAGGAGCAGCCACCACCTGAGGAGCCACTGCCACCCAAGGCACAGCCTCTGCATGACGGGACACCCAGATCCTTGGGTGAGGATAAAATGGGTAGAAAAAGAAACACCCAAAGAAAAGAAAGGAGGAATCACCAGAAAAGCAGCTAAGTGAAACAGAGGCATGCAATATGTTAGAAAAAGAATTCAGTATAAGGGTCACACAATTCATAAACCGGCTGGATAAAAATATAAACAACTTATGTAAGAATCAAGAACAAATAAAGAGTGATATAGCTGCAATAAAAAGCACCATGGAAAGTTTCAACAGTAGACTAGGAGAAGCAGAAGACTCAATTAGTGAATTAGAAGACAGGGAAGCAAAACACAACCAAACTTAACTACAACTGGAGAAAAAAAATTAAAAGACAGGAGAAGAGCCCAAGGGAGCTTTGGGACAACATGAAATGAAGAAACATATGAATAATAGGTGTGCCAGAACAACAGGAAAAGGAAGAAGAGTTAGAAAACCTATTTGATGAAATAATATCAGAAAGCTTCCCTGATTTGGAGAAGAAAAAGTAACACAAGCACAGAGAGTCCCAAACAAGATGAACCTGATAAGACCCACACCAAGACACATCATAATCACAATGGCAAATGTTCAGAACAAAGAGAGAATCATAAAGGCTACAAGAGAGAGAAAGAAAGTTACGTACAAGGTCAATGTAATATGGTCAACAAGGGATCTCCCATTAGATTATCAAATAATTTCTCAAAAGAAACACATTAGGCCAGTAAATAATAGAAGGAAATTTACAAAGTGATGCAAAGCAAGGGACTGAATCCAAGAATACTCTACACAGCAAGGCTATCATCCAAATTTGAAGGGGAAACAAGAACCTTCACAAACACACACAAAAAAGGCTAAGGGAATTTATCACTACCAAGCCAGCAATGCAAGAAATACTAAAGGGACTGGTGTAAAAAAAAGGAATAAAAAGGGAAGAAGGAACACAGGCACAAAAAATAAAAATGGCTACAAACAAGTACCTATAAATAATAACTTTAAACGTAAACAGATTAAATGCTCCAATCAAAAGACATTGAGTGGCTGAATGAATAAAAAGCATGATCCATATATATGCTGTCTCTAAGAGACCCACCTCAGAACAAGGGACTCACACAGACTGAAAGTGAAGGGATGGAAAAATATCTTTCAGGCAAAAGAAAATGAAAAAAAAACTGGGATAGCAATACTTATATCTGACAAAACAGACCTCAAAGTGAAGGCCATAACAAGAGATAAGAAAGGCCACTTCATAATACTAAAGGGATCGATACAAGAGGATATAACCCTAAAAAACATATATGCACCCAATGCAGGAGCACCCAAATACATTAAAAAAACCTCCTGGAAGATATCAAGGGAGAGATTGACAACAATAGAATCATAGCAGGGGACTTTAATACACCACTGTCATCACTGGATAAATCCTCTAGACAAAAACTCGGCAAAGAAACAGCAATCCTAAATGACTCACTAGATCATATGGACTTAATTGACATCTTCAGAACATTTCACCCCAAAGCCACAGAATATACATTCTTCTCACATGCACATGGGACATTTTCAAAGGTAGACCACATATTGGGTTATAAGCAAAGTCTCTTCAAATTCAATAAGATTGAAATCATATAAAGCATCTTCTCAGACCACAATGGCATAATATTTTAAATAAACTACAATAAAAACAATAAAAATTCAAACACTTGGAAGCTGAGTAGCATATTATTAAACAATGATTGGGTTACCAAAGACAGCAAGGAAAAAATTAAAAACCTCCTGGAAATGAATGACAATGAGAAAACAACAATCCAATCTATGGGACACAATGAAAGCAGTCCTAAGAGGGAAGTTTATAGCTCTTCAGGGCCACCTCAAAAAAACAAGAAAAAATGATAGTAAATCATCTAACTCTACAACTTAAAGAATTATAAAGAGAGCAACAAAAAAGCCCAGAGTGAACAGAAGGAAGGAGATAATAAAGATCAGAGCAGAAATAAATGACATAGAGACAAAAAACAAAAACAAAAAACACACACACACAAAAAACACACAAAAGATCAATGAAACCAAGAGCTGGATTTTCCAAAGGATAAACAAGATTGATGAACCTCTAGCCAGGCTCACCGAGAGGCAAAGAGAGAGGACCCAAATAAACAAAATCAGAAATGAAAGAGGCGAAATAACAACAGACCCCACAGAAATACAAAGGATTGTTAAAAAATACTATGAACTATTCTATTCCAACAAACTAGGCAATCTGGAGGAAATGGACATATTCCTAGAAAAACACAACCTGCCAAAACTCAATCAGGAAGAATCTAAGAATCTCAATAAACCGATAACTAAGAAATTGAAGCAGTCATCCAAAAGTTTCCAGCAAAAAAAATCCCGAGGCCAGACGGCTTACCAAACATTCAAGAAAGAACTAAAACCTATCCTCCTCAGACTATTCCAAAAAATTCAAGAGGAAGGAACACTTCCAAGCTCATTCTATGAAGCCAGCACTACCCTAATACCAAAACCAGGTAAAGACAACACAATGAAAGAGAATTACAGCCAATATCCCTCATGCCAAAATCCTCAACAAAATTCTAGCAAATCAGATTCAGCATTACATTAAAAAGATAATACACCCTGACCAAGTGGGATGCAAGGCTGGTACAATATCTGCAAATCAATAAACATGATACATCACATAAACAAATTGAGAGATAAAAATCACATAGTCACATCAATTGATGCAAAAAAAGGCATTTGACAAAGTCCAACACCCTTTTCTGATAAAACATGCTCAGCAAAGTGGAAATAGAGGGATCATACCTCAACATAATAAAAGCCTTATATGTCAAACATACAGCCAACATCATACTCAATGGGCAAAACCTAAAACTATTTCCCCTAAAACAGGAACAAGACAGGAATGTCCGCTTTCACCACTTCGTTTGACATAGTACTGGAAGTGCTAGCCATAGCAATCAGACAAGAGGAAGAAATAAATGGCATCCAAATTAGAAAAGAAGAAGTAAAATTGTCCTTATTCACATATGACATGATATTGTACATAGAAAACCCTACAGACTCCATAAAAAATATTAGACTTAATAAATGAATTTGGATACAAAATTAACACCCAGAAATCTACGGCCTTTTTATACACCAATAGTGAACTTATAGAAAGAGAGATAAAAAAAATCCCATTTACCATTGTACCAAAAAATTGCACCTAGGTATAAACTTAATTAAGGAGGTAAATGACCTGTACTCAGAAAACTACAGGACACTGAAAAAAGAGATAGAGGAAGACATAAACAGATTGAAGAACAAACCATTTTCATGGATTGGTAAAATCAAAATGTTCATACTCCCCAAAGAAATCTATAGATTCAATGCATTCCCCATTAAAATACCAATGGCATATATCACAGACATAGAACAAACTCTCCAAAAATTTATCTGGAATAAAAAAAGACCCTGAATAGCTGCAGCAATCCTGAAAAGGAAGAACAAAGCAGGAGGGATCTCCTTACCAGATGTCAAACTGTATTGCAAAGCCACTGGTCTCAAAACTGCCTGGTACTGGTACAAGAACAGACATATAGACCAATGGAATAGAATTGAGAACCCAGTAATCCACCCAAACCACTATGCTCAATTAATATTTGACAAAGGAGGCAAGAGCATACAATGGAGTCAAGACAGTCTCTTCAATAAATGGTGCTGGGAAAATTGGAGAGATACATGCAAAAATATGAAACCAGACCACAAACTTATACCATACACAAAAATAAAATCAAAATGGATAAAGGACTTAAACTTAAGATGGGAAACCATAAAAATCTTAGAGGAATTCAAAGGCATCAAAATCTCAGACATATGCTGAAGCAATATCTTCACCAATACAGCTCCTAGGGCAATGGAAACTAAAGAGAAAATAAACAAATGGGACTACCTCAAAATAAAAAGCTTTTGCACAGCAAAAGAAACCATCAAGAAAACATTAAGAAAGCCCACTGCATGGGAGAACATATTTGCCAATGTTATCTCCAATAAGGGTCTAATCTCCAAAATTTATAGGGAACTCATACAACTTAACAAAAGGAAGATAAACGACCCAATCAAAAAAAATTGTCAAAGGACCTAAATAGACACCTTTCAAAAGATGACATACAGAAGGCCAAGAGACATATGAAAACTTGCTCAAAGTCACTAATTATCCAAGAGACGCAAATCAAAAGAACAATGAGATACTATCTCACACCTTTCAGAATGGCTATCATCAACAAATCAACAAATGACAAGTGCTGACAGAGGATGTGGATAAAAAGGAACCCTCGTGCACTGCTGGTGAGAATGCAGACCAGTGCAGCCACTGTGGAGAACAATATGGAATTTCCTCAAAAAGTTAAAAGTGGAACTCACCCCCGCCCCAATAAAAAAATGTGGAACTCCCATTTGACCCAGTGATTCCACTTCTAGGAATATATCCCAAGAAACCAGACACACCAATCAAAAAGTATATATGCACACCTATGTTCATAGCAGCACAATTTTTAATAGCTAAGATTTGGAAACAGCCTAAGTGGCCATAAGCAAGCAAACCATTTGCAACTGCATGCATGGAACTGAGAGCATTATGCTAAGCAAAATAGGCCAGTCAGAGAAAGATAAATATCACATGATCTCACTCATATGTGGAATATAATAATCAACATAAACTGATGAACAAAAATAGATCCCGAGACAAGGTAGCACTAAACTGAACATCCAATCTCAGAGAGAAGACAGGGGAAGGGTGTTAGAGAGCAACCAAAAGACTTGTATGCATGCATATTAGCATAACCATTGGACATAGACACTGGGGCGATGGGGACTTCCACTTGAGGGTGGGAGTGGCTGGGTGTTAATTGGGAAAAAAGGAGACATATTTAATATTTAAACAATAAAAATAAATCTATGAAATAGAAAAAAATTAAAATGAAAAATTATACCCAGTAAAAAATGAAAAAGATGAATAAACAGAACTTTCAAGATCTCTGAGACAATGTCAACGGGTATAAAAATTTATGATATTAAAGGCCCAAAGAAAGCAGAAAAAGATATTGGTGCAGAAAGTAATTTTTGAATAAATAATTGCCGGGAACATCCCAAAATGCATTGCTGGTGGGAATACAGACTGGTACAGCCACTATGGAAGACAGTACGGAGTTTACTCAAAAGAGTTAAAAATGGAACTCCCATTTGCCCCAGTGATCCCACTTCTAGGAATATATCCCAAGAAACCAGAAACACTAATCAGACAGGATATATGCATCCCTATGTTCATAGCAGCACAATTTACCATAGCGAAGATCTGGAAACAGCCTAAGTGCCCATCAGCAGATGAATGGATTAGAAAATTGTGGTACATCTACACAATGGAATACTATGCTGCTGTAAAAAAGAAGGAATTCTTACCATTTGCAACAGCATGGATGGAACTGGAGAGCATTATGCTAAGTGAAATAAGCCAGTCAATGAAAGAAAAATACCACATGATCTCACTCATTTATGGATAATTAAGACCATTATAAACTGATGAACACAAATAGATACAGAGGCAGAGCAGCATCGAACAGACTGTCAAACTACAGCGGGAAGGCTGGGGAGGGTTGGCAGGGGTAAGAGATCAACCGAAGGACTTGTATGCATGCATATAAGCATAACCAATGGACACAAGACACTAGGGGGTAGGGGAGGCCGGGGGAAGGTCAAGGGGGAAAAAAAGGAGACATATGTAATACTCTTTGTAATACTTTAAGCAATAAAACAAAATTTTAAAAAAGGCCTAAATTGACGAATTCAAGAACTCAGTAAACTTCAAACTATTTAAACAGAAAGAAAACTACTCTTAGATAATAAAATTTCTGAACACCAAAGATAAAGAAAAATCTTGAAAGCAGCTAGAGAGAAATGACATGTAAAATATATGATAACAATAATTTGAAATACTTGGTTTTCTAATCAGAAACCATGAAGGGCAGAAGACAGAGGGACAATGTCTTCAAATTGCTGAAAGGAAAGAACTGTCAAACCAGAATTCTATATCCAGTGAGATACTCTTCAGGAATAAAGGCAAAATGAAAACATTCTTGGATAAAGAAAAATTAAGAGAATTCATCAATGGCTCTAAAAGAAGTACTAAAGGAAGTTCTTCAGGCTGAACCTAAATGATACCAGAAAGAATAGTGAAACTTCAAAAATAAAGACAGAGAAACAGAAATCTACACTAATAAAAGACAAACATGCAAATTGACCATACCTTCCCTATGCCTTAAGCCACGCCCACCAGCCAATCAGTGCGACTCTATGCAAATTAACCCAACCAAGATGGCTGCCGGCAGCCACAGAGCTGGAGCAAGCAGGAGACTTGGTTGCCCCAATGATGGAGGAAGCCAATCTTCCTGCTTGCCGCGTGCCTCTGAGCTCCACTCAAAGCAACAAAGTTTCAATTATAGAAGATAAATAAACTCTAGATACCTGCTTTCAGCCGGCTGTGGCCACAGAGCTGGAGCGAGCAGGAGGCTTTCCTCCCACCTGCTGCAGGCGGCTCTGAGCTCCACTCAAAGCAACAAAGTTTCAATTATAGAAGGTAAATAAATCCCAGAATAAAAAAATAAAGAAAAAAAGAAGAGGCTGGGAGCTTCCATCACCGGGGGGCTTGGCCAGCCTGAAAACGACCTTCAGCCCCTCACCCAGACTGGCCAGGCACCCCAGTGGGAAACCCCCAACCCTAAAGGAGGTGTGGCCAGCCTGAAAACAGCTATCAACCCCTCACCCAGGCTGGCCAAACCTGCATGGGGTGAGGGCCCCCACTGGGGTGGGCTTGACCAGCCTGCAAACAGCCATCAGCCCCTCACCCAGGCTGGCCAGGCACCCCAGTGGGGGCCCCCGACCCTGAAGGGGGTGTGACCAGCCTGCAAACAGCCATCAGCCCCTCACCCAGGCTGGCCAGGCACCCAAGTGGGTTCCCTACCCTGAAGGGGGTGTGACCAGCCTGCAAACACCCATCAGCCCCTCACCCAGGCTGGCCAGGCACCCCAGTGGGACCCCCACCCTGATCCGGGAAACCCTTCAGGGCAAACCAGTCGGTCCCCACCCATGCACGAGGCCTCTATCCTATCTAATAAAAGAGAAAAAGGGTAATTGACCGTACCTTCGCTATACTTCCAATTGGCTAACAGCGAGATATGAAAATTAACCACCAACAAAGATGGCGGCTGGCAGCCATGCAGCTGAAGCGAGCAGGAGGCTTGCTTGCTCCAGTGATGGAGGAAGCCAAGGTTCCCTGCCTGCTGCGGCCCAGCTCTGAGCTCCGAAAGCAACAACGTTTCAATTATAGAAGCTAAACAAACCCCAGATACCTGCTTTCAGCCGGCCGTGGCCACTGAGCCAGCTCTTAGCTCCAGTGACAGCAACAAAGTTTCAATTATAGAAGCTAACAAACCCAGATACCTGCTTTCAGCAGGCCATGGCCTCAGAGCTGGAGCAAGCAAGAGCCAGCTCTCAGCTCCAATAACAGCAACAAAGTTTCAATTATAGAAGGTAAATAAATCCCAGAATAAAAAATTTTAAAAAAAGGAGAGGCTGGGAGTTTCAGTCGCAGGCCAGCCTGAATACAGCCCTCAGCCCCTCACCCAGACTGGCCAGGCACCCCAGTGGGGACCCCCACCCTGAACGGGTGTGACCAGCTGCAAACAGCCATCATCCCCTCACTCAGGCTGGCCAGGCACCCAAGCGGGACCCCCACCCTGATCCGGGACACCATTCAGGGCAAACCAGCAGGCCCCCACCTGTGCACCAGGCCTCTATCCTATATAGTGAAAGGGTAATATGCAAACTGACCCTAACAGCAGAAAGGCTGGGAATGACTGGTCACTATGACACACACTGACCACCAGGGGGCAGATGCTCCATGGAGGAGCTGCCCTCTTGTGGTCAGTGCGCTCCCACATGGGGGAGCTCTGCTCAGCCACAAGCCAGGCTGATGGCTGCCAGTACAACGGTGGTGGTGGGAGCCTCTCCTGCCTCCTTAGCAGCGCTAAGGATGTCTGACTGCAGCTTAGGTCTGCTCCCCGCTTTCAAGTGGACATCCCCTGATGGCTGCCGGGCTGTCAGAGGGATGTCTGATTGCCAGTTTAGGCCCAATACCCCGGGGAGCAGGCCTAAGCCAGCAGGTGGTCACCCCCAAGGGGTTCCAGACTGCGAGAGGGCACAGGTCGGGCTGAGGAACCCCTCCCCCCAGTGCACAAATTTTTGTGCACTGGGCCTCTAGTCTACACTAATAAAAGAGAAACATGGGAATTAGCGTACGACCGCTACCCTTCCCATTGGCTAATCAGCATATCCTTATGCAAATTAACTGCCAACCAAGATGGCGGCCAGCAGCCATGCACTGAAACGAACAGGGAGGCTTGCTTGCTCCAGTGATGGCGGACTCCAACATTCCACGCCTGACTTGCCCGCCTCTCAGCTGCAACTCTAAGCAACTATGTTGCAAATAGAGAAGCTAAACAAAACCCTAGAAACCGGCTTTCAGTCAGCCGGGCTTCAGCCAGCCGGACCGCAACATTGTATCAAATACAGAAGGTAAAGGCCAGAAAACTGCTTTCAGCAGCGAGGCCTCAGAGCTAAATCTGGCCCAGAATAAAAAAGAAAAAAAGGAGCAGTTGGGAGCTTCAGTCACCCGCCAGCCTGAAAACGGCCCTCAGCCCCTCACCCAGATTGGCCAGGCACCCCAGTGGGGACCCCCACCCTGATCCAGGACACCCTTCAGGGCAAACCAGGCGGCCCCCACCCATGCACCAGGCCTCTATCTTATATAGTAGAGGGTAATATGCCTCCCAGCACTGGGATCAGCGAGCCATGAGGCCTCCCAGCACCAGGATCAGTGTGACAGGGGGCAGCGCCACAACCCCCTGATCAGCCCTGC
>NW_005871050.1:24521234-24605236 GCF_000147115.1 Myotis lucifugus | reverse complement strand
AACCCCCTGATGGATCTGCTCTGTGTGTGACAGGGTACGGAACCCCAACCCCCCTGATGGGCCCTGCTCTGTGCATGACAGGGGGCAGCGTCCCAATCCCCTGATCCGCCCTGCTCTGTGTGTGACGGAGCAGTGCCCCAACTCCCCTATCGGCCCTACTCTGTGAGTGACAGGGGGGAGCTCCTCAACCCCCTGATCGGCCCCGCTCTGTGCGTGACAGGGGGGAGCTCCCCAACCCCCTGATGGGCTCTTCTCTGTGCGTGACAGGGGGGAGCCCCTCAACCCCCTGATCGGCCCTGCTCTGTGTGTGACAGGATACGGAGCCCCAACCCCCCTGATTGGCCCTGCTCTGTGCATCACAGGGGGTGGCGCCACAACTTCCCTATCGACCCTGCCTTGAGTGTGACAGGGGGCGGTGCCCCAACCCCCCAATCGGCCCTACCCTGAGCGTGACTTGGGGTGGCATTGCAACCTCCTGATCCGCCCTGCTCTGTGCATGACAGGGGGCAGCGCCCCAACTCCCCAATCGGCCCTGCTCTGAGCCCGACCAGGGGCTGCACCTAGGGATTGGGCCTGCCCTCTGCCACCGGGGAGCAGGCCTAAGCCAGCAGGTCATTATCTCCTGAGGGGTCCCAGACTGCGAGAGGGCACAGGATGGGCTGAGGGACCCCCTCTCCCCACCGAGTGCACAAATTTTTGTGCACCGGGCCTCTAGTAACATATATAAACACTTAGCGTAGAGTTTGACACATAGCAGATAATCAAAAAGTGTTAGTTCCCTTTCTTTTCTACCTTTTACTTGGGGAAAACTTCTCATCCTGAAAAAAAAGGGGGGGTGGGTAGTTTCTTTGAGGTTAATTGTAATATCATAGTGCCATCTGGTGACCATGTAAAACTATTACATTACCCGTATTGGATGCTGCATTTCTGACAAGGCTCTACACCTGTATTAAAGATGTCATCTCTTGGCTAGTGTTGAAGGGACAGGGAATGATGGCTGTGCTTGAAGACTGTTCTACTGAGTTTAGAGACCTCTCCCCTGCCTGGACATTCTTTCTTGTCAGGAAGCAATGCTCAAGAAAAAGGAGAAGAGCTTATCCCATAGCCTATTCTAAGATGGGCAAATGGCAGATTGAGTGTGGAAGCAAGTGAGTGAAGTATTCACATTTATACAGCTCTAAGGGAGGTACTGAAAGGGGGAGGTTGTTATTTTTTCCTGTTGAAAGGTCCGCCCTTGAAAAATTTGGCACAGTGTCTTTGACCTTGAATCCAATCCCAGAGGAGTTTCAAAATCATGTAACCCTAAATACTACCCAAATATTCCTAAAAATGGAATAGAAGAGCGCCCTTTTCCATTTTCCCACCTCCCCCTACCCCAACCTGGATGGAGTACTGTACCATCAGAATACAGCCAATGCCTCTGCATCCATCAGAACTGTACCTTGGCTCAGGTTGCAAAAAGTACCCTCACCCCATCCCACCCGACCTCCAGTGGCTCCAAAACAAGCCTCAATAGATGGCCACTCTTGCCATCTCTCCTTTGTCATCAAATCAAGTCAAACTGGTCACTTTATTGAATTTGAACTTTATTGTGGTTTGGATTATGTAAGGCAGTGTAGTGAAGGCACTGCAAAAGTAACACAGGCTGAAAAATATGATAGAAAATGAGCAAGCTAAAAAAAAACTCTACAAAATATTTTTTAAATGAATCCGTGCTGGACTACACTAGGTACTACAACTATGTGGGTTTTTTTTTTTAACATTGCAGAAGCATTGAAATATTGTTGGAGGTGGGGATTTGGGGGTTTAGGAAAGGCTTCATGGAGGAGGTGGCATTTATGCTGGGCCTTAAAGGAGGGGTAGAATGTTGATAGATGAGATGGAGGGAAGAACATTTTGGAATGACTGACTCTAGAGAAAATTCTGTAGAAGTACTGAAAAAATAAGAGGGCAAACAAACACCCTCAGGGAGGGAAGCTTCCCAAGTGAGAAAAATGCTTGAGGGGCCTGGGTTGTAACCAAAGCCTCAAGGCCTCAGATGGGATCTTCAGTACCAATGATATTAGAAGGCACAGGACAATGGGCTTGTTTGTAAACCTAGCAGCAGCAGGAGGTTTCACATTGCAGTCAGGGGCCCAAAACTGGCTGTACTATGCCTGGATGAATTTTCTTATCTTTTCAGGGTGTGTGGTACTTATACATTCTTCCTCTTGCCCACTGACGGCTTGAATGGTAGTTCGTGCGCGCCCAAATGCGCGTGTGTGAGTGTAGGTGTGTGTGTGGATGGGTGGGGGACAGAGGATTTGTCTCCCACTGCAGCTTCTTCCATTTTCCCTCTTGTGGCACACAGCTGGCTTCCACTGAGCTGGAGCTCAGGCCCTTCCCACTATCTAGGCCTCGCTGAACTCGAGCTCTTGATTAAGCACCAAGGAAGCTTCCTCAACATGAAAGTAAAACCTACTATGGGAGGTGACTTAGGTTAATGCAGGACTACACTTTCCGGAGGTGATGATGATGGTGTAGTGATACTGGTGGTGGTGATGGTGGGAGTGACGGTGGTGGTGATGGTGGTGTAAGGGCTGGGGACTTATAAGCAGGCTCTGGCTGTGGAATACAATGCTTCAGGGTTGTTTGTAGTGTTCAGTAAGGAGCAGGGATGTCAGGCTAGACCAGCTTGGCCTTGATCACCCCTCCTCCTTCCTCAACATGCTCTACAGAGGAGATATATTGGGTACCTGAAGCAGCAAAGACATCTGTAGGGTATCCAAACTGTTGTTGTCCTGCTTGAATCTCACCCCCGGAAGCTTCAGAGATATTTCTTGGCAAACATCCATATGATCTCTGGATAAGACTGTCACCTCCCCCTGTCCAGCTGCTGGAGGTATATAGGTTATGTAGCTACTGATGCTACTTGGATCGGGAGGTATGGGGAACTTATCAGAAGAAAGGAAAAGTTAATTACTATTAATTTCTTTTTTTAAAGATTATGAATCTGAGATAAGATCTGGCATCTGACAGAAAATAAAAGGGTGGAAAGCTGTCAGGTTTTTCTGGAGCTGGAGATTTAGAGCTCAGTAAGATCATCGCTGGAAATAACCTTAAGGCTGAGGTGGCCTTGCTTGACTTTCGCAGTTGGACCACCCTTCTTACGAAGGTACAGAGACTTCAGATCACGGCAGTCACTGGGGTCAGCATCCAGAGTAACCTGCCCCAAGAATTGATCACAGAATTTTCGGCTGTTCCAGACCTGGAGAGACAAGTTGAGTGAAGGTGAGTAACCCTCTGTGAGATTGGACTTTTCCCAGTGGCATCTAGAACCTAATGCTACGTTTAGAAAGGTTTGTTTAAAACTAAAAAAATTCTCTCTTGATACCTCATTGGCTGAGGGGAGATACCTGTAACAGTGATGAAAAGCCTTTAAGTCAGAAGAACAACCAAACTGTAGTGGTCCTTCCTGACATAGTAGGATCAGGATAATCTGAACAGGTGTATGCTTTCCCTCATGGGTTTTTACAGTACCTGAGAGCATGAGAGCTTCTTCCCATAATGAAATAAATGGAAAAGAAGCTATTTAAGATAAAGATTAATAAGGAAGTCAGTGTCTATTCCTGGTGGGAAGTGCTTTTGAGTACAAAACAAACAAACAAACAAACAAAACCCCAGGTTAACCCTTGCTCTGTATTCTAGACATATGTGAGGCACTTGGGATAGTCTAGTGTGCAATACTAAATATGAGCCACCCTGGGGGTCCCTATTCACATTCTCACCTGTACTATAATAGGAATGTCAGTGGTCCTTCTGTAGAAAATGGCCTGTGTGTCAAAAATGGCATGAACAGTATTCTTTTGGACAGGAGAACGGACTTCATCCTTTCCACACTTGATGACCAAATATGGGTTCACAGCTGGAACAAAGTTACATTTGTTATTAAGACAATGATTAAATTTCTCTCCAGATAGTCAAGAAACTATCTCACTAAGTCCATTTTGGGACACTGAGCATAACACTGGGGTACCAGAATGACCCAGCACTTTTGTTCCTGGTTCCTTTTTTCCATACATTTTATAAAAGAATATAAAATAAATATTATCTAGGCCTTTCCCATAGTTTACATTCCATTTTGCCATGGTTGAAAGCCATCCGGACTTATCTAGACTGAAAATATGATTGGAGAGAATCATTTGTGACCATCTTTTCTAACCACACATGCAAAAATTGAAACTAAATTTTGTTTTCCCAGACACCTTTGCAGATCTTACTTTCATTGGCATATTTCTTCTCCAGGCCCTCAGCACTGTGGACAGTGATCTGGGTAACTACCTTCGGGTAGCCACGAGCCAAATTCCAGCAAGACATCTTGGGCATGTCCAGAGTCAGTTCCCTGAAATATGAAAGAGAAGACACATTATTGATGTTGAGTGTCCTTTTTTGATTAGGAGATAGCCAAAGCAGACATTGTTGCTAAAAAACATGAACTACTGAGTGACCTAGCTCATTCTTCCTCAGACATGGCTTATATTTTATGACTGTTTTCCTGTCCCCTTATTTTAAGGACCAGCAGATAAAGATCAAAGAAGTCAGAGTTGGGGTGAAAAGGTAGCTTTGGTGACCCAGCACTAGAACATAATAGAGGAACAGTGAGGAGGGCCAGCTGTCTAAGAGAAGAGAGAGTCAGCCAGAGAACAGAAGATAAAATATAAGTGGAAAATGTTAGGCTATAGGCCTGTTCCCCTTAAATAGCTGGTCAGAGATTTCAAGTTCAGATCCCCCACTGGGGAATTTCTCATAACCCCACTTTAAAATATATTTCTACCACCATCATTTCAGTTAAATATAATTTGAACAAGTTGTTCTTTTGGAGGCAAAGCAGAGAATTAGAGTTCACAGGGCTGGCCGAGGAAACAACCTGAGCTGGACAGGCACTTCAGAGAAGATTCTCAGGAGAAACTCGCTGGTGCGACCATGCTGAAACATGGTCGGGACAAGCACGTAGTTGCCTTTCTTCAGGTACTTGCTCAGAAACACGGTGCGGGTGTCAATATAGGTGGAAGTCCCAGCGCGCTCCTGGATGTAGAGGTGGTGAAGGCGAAATTTGCGGTTCATCTCCACCTGGAAATAAAATTGAATGAAATGCTCCATTCCACTCAAGTCATAACTTTGTGTTGGAAGATCCTAGGTCCTCTGCTTCCTTTATCCCTGGACATTTCTTAATTCCCCTAACTCCAAGCCATCCTAATTTTTACTCCCTTAGTCATCATTCTCTCTTCTCCAAATGCACATTCCTACCTTGAAGAGCTCAAAGCCAATGATGTAATTGTCAGGTCTTCCCATGCGGCGGTATGTACGCATATCCTTCTGCTGCAGTGACATGATGACCTTGTGCCCATCCTCAGGCACAGTGAAGATGTACTAAGGGAAAGAGTCCACCAAGGAGCTTAGTTAGCATTTCCATTTCAGATAAGCCAGCTCAAATTTCAGGGAAGAAAACTCCGCTTTGGAAAGCAGAGACTTGAGTTATTCTCTAGGCTTTGCCACTGACCACACAAAGAGGCCTTGGATAATCCATTGACTTGATAAGTGTAGATCATAATACTTGTTTTTCCCAATGGCATTCAGCATGTATTGTGAGAGATAACTTCATGCCTATCCATTTGATGCCAAAGGTATTATGCTTTGTTTTAATAATTTCTTGGTAAGATCTTGGGTGTTTTTGTTTTTATTATTGTCCTCTTGTTAGTAAAAGCTGTATACAGGAAAATTCCAGAATATATAAAAACAGAAATTATTCTGGTTTAACTTAAACTAACAGTGCAGCATCCCCCTAGCCAGTGGTCGGCAAACTCATTAGTCAACAGAGCCAAATATCAACAGTACAACGATTGAAAATTCTTTTGAGAGCCAAATTTTTTAAACTTAAACTATATAGGTAGGTACATTGTTATTAACTTAATTAGGGTACTCCTAAGGTTTAGGAAGAGCCACACTCAAGGGGCCAAAGAGTCGCATGTGGCTCGAGAGCCGCAGTTTGCCGACCACGGCGCCTAGGCTAACCTCCTATTACCAGGCAGATGTGTGGCTCCTGGAAGGGCTGGATCAACTTCCTTGAGAATTAATGTTTTGATACGACTGTTTTAGGAAGCTACAGGCCTGTGCCAAAGACTTTTCAAACATCATATGGGAAATCATGGTGCCAATGGGAAGTAAAACTAAAAGGCATCAGATCTCTCTCTCTCTCTCTCTCTCTCTCTCTCTCTCTCTATCTCTCTCTCTTCCTCTTTTTCTTTTTGTCTCTCTCCCCTCCCTCCCTCCCTTCCTCCTTCTCTACCCCCCTTTAGCAAAAAACAGGAAACATATGCAGAACCATAGGCTTTCAAGGCCACCAAAGGTCAATCTTGTACAGACACTTAACAGTAAGTCAAAAGGGTCATTTCTTCAGCTTGGTTTATGTGCTTGATACTTAAAACATTTCCAGATTGCAAACAGAGGTGTAGGGAGGGAGTAATAGGAGCTTTCTTTTCTTTAGGGACAATAAAAATGGAAGGGATGGAGAAAAGTATGAGTTAAGTAAATTAGGCCATCAACCTTAATGCCTATCAATGAGGTCAATGCAAAGAAAATACACACCCATGTAAGGCTGCAGTACATTCAGAAATCTTATCTCCCGTGGCTTAGCTCATCAGCACATTTGGGGATAAAACCATCCAGGTTACTATAGATTCAAGCTTTGGATGTTTGGATGTTTTGCTTTGGGGTATGCCTAGGCTTGAACCCTAATATATCACCTGGACTAGCATTGTAATGAGGGATAGATGACAGGATAGGCATTCAAATCCTGGGGGAAATGACCTGGTTCTAGAGACATAATGATGAAGTTCAAAAGAATAACCTTTATGTCAAAGAGAACATGTATAGTTCAATGTGCACAAAAGAGAACAATTGGGCAGAAAAGAAATGAAAATTAATTGAGAAAGTGTCTGGGAGAAGATCCTTTCTATCCAATATGGGAACATCAAAAGGAAGTGGGGGTGTCAAAGAACCATACTAAGCAATATGGCCAGGAGAGAGGTAGCTAGAGGAGAGGGCTCAGACTTGATAATGTTTCTAAGGTATATCTCTCCAGAGACACAGTTTGCCATTTTTACCAACATCTGGGCCAATCCCTAGGCATCTTGGTTGATGAATATTACACAATACCTGCAAATGGAATAATTTATGTCAAAGGAATACTCCAAGGTGGGCCTGGGTTCCTATTGCCTTGATAACTTGGAGGCAAGGAAAAACAATTGATTCAAACCTGAGGATTCTGCAGGAAGGTATCACGGTTGTTATAGCAACCTCCTGAACGGTTCATCAGGGGATCATCATCCACAGTCCAGCATCCCACCACTGATTCCAGCTCCTTGTGGCCAAAAATGGGGTTGTTCACATTGCGGCAGACATGCAGTTCATGAAAGTTGCGGCAAAAGTCCTCCAGGCTCATCCTGAATAGAAAGAGTACAGGAAAAAAATAAGATGGTACTTAATACCTACCCCTTTTGTTCCATGTAGAAGCCACAATTCCCTTAGCACAGAAAATCTCTCCTCACCAAAACTCTCCATCATCAGACATAACAAGCTCCAGGTTCTTGCGATCTGCTGCAGTCAGTTGCTGCCACTCTTCAGAACTAAAAGCAAATAATCAAAAAAAGGACAATCCGTTATGTTTGCCATTGAATATCTACAGTAAGCAGTATGCCAAAGAAACAGAATGCATGAAGATTAGGCCTGCTTTATCTCACCTCTGGCTAGGTCAGAGGCCCCATACTTAAGAAGAGCTGGCAGATGTCACTGAGCATTGACAGCCCACTAGCAGTTTGAAGGAATGGGTTTGGGAGAACTATAAGGCTTTCAAGATGTAGCAGTCAAAGTGGAATGGCACTCACATTTCACTCCAGGGGCCGCTCCATTCCTGTCTTCCCAAGGGGTTCCTCAGGCGAATCATATACAGTTTCTCAGTACTGAAGACATCCACAAGTCTCTCTCCAAGACGGATCTTCCGTATATCAGTCATTGTGTAGGTATGGCCCTTCAGTAGACCCCAATCAGTTTCAACTTCTTGTTCTTCCTGACTGGGAGACTGACAGCAAAGAAAGTACATAAGAGCATAATAATTGGGAGACGCAAGGCCTGGTTCCTCCTCTTCCTTGATTGGTTTACCGCAGTATGATTGAAGCTAGTTCTCCCTATGCAGATAGAAATTTGATCCAGATACCTAACTTGACACAAAGTAAGTGAAGGAAATAAATAAAGAATTTAATATAACAATCACTTAAACAATTCAAACTCTAACTACCCACAGTACTGCACTAATATGAACAACATTAAAATTTGGTGCAGTTGGCTTACTCCTTGAGCAAAAAAACCTATAACCTCAACATCCAGGAACAGAGACAGAAGGCATAATTTAGCAGAGGCTATTTACATCAGCTTGAATGCTGCATTGCCCCTCAGAAGGACAACAGGATAAAAAGTTAAAGCCATCAATGTGTATTGATTGTTAACTTTCTGAGTCCCATAATGGCTTTTCATGAATCTCTGCAGTAAGGGTGATATTCCCTACTAAATTTTGTAGTCTCCTATGTCAGAAATGGGCAAAGAGTAGTTGTTTTTGGTGAATACAAACCTCAATGGAGCAACAGATCAGACCTCCTTTGGTAAATGTTTTGTACAATTCTTTGAACAGCTTGTACTTCTCCTCAACGAGCTCAGTGTATCTTCCCTTCTGCATGTCAACAGTTTCGGCCAATGTGCCAGTGAAGTCCACTATGATATCAGTGGTGGTCAAACCATCAAGGGCTTCATAACAGCCAAGTAGCCTGGGAACAAATATGCAAGATTATCTTTGTAAAGTTATTTTTCCAAGTTAAGGACATATTGTCCCAAGAATTAGAACAGTCTCTTCCCAGCTAACCTTTACCATCTGGCTTTTCTCTAGGTATGGCATGAAAGTTATTTTGAGATTATAGTCAGAGATTTCTAGGCTTAGGCTATGTTTTTCAAGGACAGTCCATGCAGAAACTTCTTTCTACAGGTAAATACTAGACAAGGAGAAAACTGAAGGCTAATGCCATGTTATTTGCTGATTAGCAGCAGGAAGGGACATCTAGGAGCAGGTAGCAGGGTAATAGAAACAAGAACATCGGATTGCTCTCTAAGCTAGGATTTCTTAGGGCCAATCCAAGGCCCAAAACAATGTCTTGGATTTGACTCAGATCTTACCCAATTTAAATTAAGGGACTTGGGCTGGGAGAGAATGAATTCCCAAGGGAATATGTGACCTTACTTTTCTCATGTGTTCATCAATACCTACTACTTACTTTGCATAAGCTTTTTCCAATAGAGCATTCCAAAACTCATTCATGGAAGTGGAGAAGGAGAAAACCAAATCTCCATTGATGGTGGGCAGCAAGTCATCAATCACCACCTCAGTCCATTCTCCAAAATGCCAGAAACGGAAGCGAAATATCCCAGCATATTTATCTACTTTTCGAGGGTCCCATTCCTGTTCCTTATGGTTGGGGATTGTCTGGAAATATAAGAACATTCAATCAACTCTTATTCACCAGACTATATTCAAATATTGAAATTAAATTTGACTTCCAACAAATTCATGTGGCAACAGGAAGTACACTAAATACTACATCTGGTTTGTATCTAGATTGGGAAGTCTAGGTAGGGCATATTTTTCTACAACTGTTGCTTTCCTGGTTCAGTTTCGCTGAGGATAATATTAACATGTCTGTCCTGAATACACAGAGGGTGACTGGAGACAGCCAGTTAGGGGTTAAATTATTTCCCACAAATAATCTACAAATTTGATCATAACAAAATGTCTATACAGACATATCCATAGTTGCATGTTTAGTCAAATAAACAAGGCATTTTTAAAATTAAATTCAATCAAAATACAAGGTCTCCTGTGGTTTCATTTTTTAAGTCCATCCTAGAGTTTTCATGTAGATTCTATAGAATATAGATTCCATCCACAACTTGAGTAAAATCACATTTAGAAAATTCTCCATTTCTATACAATTACACATTAGTCTACTAAAATTATTTTTCTAAAGAAAATGCTCTAATTTGTCCCAAATTCAGTCAACGCTTCATTGCCTTGAATTCTAACTAAATGCCAAAGAAATGTTTTACTCTTCTTTTTTTAAAAATATTTTTTATTGACTTCAGAGAAGAAGGGAGAAGGAGAGAGAGAGAGAGAGAGAGAGAGAGAGAGAGAGAGAGAGAGAGAGAGAGAAACATCAATGATGAGAGTCATCCATCAGCTGCTTCCTGTATGCCCCCTACTGGGGATCTAGTCCACAACCCCAGCATGTGCCCTTGACTGAAATCAAACCTGGTAACCTTCAGTCTGCAGGCTGACACTCTATCCACAGAGTCAATCCAGCTAGGGCAGAAATGTTTTAGTCTTAATAATTTATGATAACTTCTTCAAAGATCTATTTCCATCTTTATCACATTTTGGTTATTCCTGGCCCTCCTAGCTTTATACCCCAGTCGGTACAGAGAATACAAGTATGCAGAGATATGGGTCAAAATACTGCAAGTGAAAAAGATCAACAAATATGTGTGAAAAATCATATAGACTAAAATCTTAATGGTAGAATCTGGGGGTGTATATGGATGTTTACTGTAAAATTCTTTCAGTTTCCTGTATTTGTGGAAAATCTCATAATAAAATATAAAAAATTACCTAGTTATTACTCTGATTTTAAGAATTAGACAATCTAGGAATTACAAGTTGACTTTTACTGAAATTATTAAAGAAGACAAGAAGGTGGAAACTGAGTAAGGTACCATAGAAGGAGCAATACCTTTGTCCAGTGAGACTCCTGGACAGCCAAACAGGAGAATGCAGACACCATTGGCTTGTGCCCCAGTCTCCCTTGGATCAGCTGGTGGTTGCTGATGTTGCCCACAATCAGACGGGGGTCATCACAGATGTCCTGTGGATATAACAATTGGTTCTTAGAGTCTGGGAAGTCTTTCCAAAGAGCCAAAGTGAGCTGATCTAGGAAGGATAGAAGAGGTGGGGTTGAAAGATGACTTAGACAGGTGAAACTTAAACAGGTGAAACAAAGGGAAATTTGGGGGCTGTGGACAAAACCACAAAGCAGTAAAAACAACAACAACAAAAAACCTACAAAGCAGTAGATCATCTAGACACAGAAAAAGGGTAATGAGAGGAAGTGGCAAGAGAAGTGGAAGGAGAGAATGCAATGAAACAGGATGAGATGTACTGGTCTGGGCTCTCAGACATTGCTATCACTGGAGTTTGGAAGAGTTTTCAGCTCAGCAGTGAGCTTTTAAAGAGGAGAACTAAGGTTTAGCTCATTATATTCTGATCCTATTTGTCAGGAAGAGATTTTCTGAAGCAATTGTGCTTAAAAAGTTGATTAAATTTGTTCCACATTTTTGGATAAATATAGATGGCAGCAACACTAATAGCAGGTGGTAATAGATCAGTCACAGGAGCATTTCAACATATACTCTATTATCACAATGGCTATTATGAGGGAACCTGGATAGAGTGGGAGCAGCATTTGGGAGGGGGAACGTGTGTGTGTGTGTCTTCCTCAACATATCATTAGCAGTGTCATTCCCACTGTGAGTAGAAAAAGGAGACCCAAATAACACAATTACAACAAAATGTAATGAAGACAGAGTTGAGGCATTTTCAAAGTATAATCACTGTCTAGAGGAAAGACCCCAAAGTTTCCCTGGTGAGTAGATTGAATTGGAATGGGAATGCTGAAGTTGAAGCCTTAGGAACCATTAGAGTTAGGCAGTTGGGCAAGGGAGGGATATGAAAACATCATGGGTAGAAAGACAAGCATGGACAAAGGTATAGCTGCATATGTGACACCATATAATTGAAGACATGATTGTGTGATTCAGAGGATCAGCACTTGCATCGTTAAAAAGCAGAAAATACCAGTGAAGTCTTGAGAAGATGAAGAAAGCTTCCTAGAGGAGGCCATTCGCCAGTACCTTGACATTCTGCTTACCCAGCAAAAACAAATCCAAGTCTCAAATGGAAAGAAATCTAGACATATATTCATTTAAAATGATTAAAGAGAGACAGCTATATTTTTCTGATTCTCAAACCTCTTTTTTAATGGACATAATTCTCCTTGATGAAGAGTCTGGTCTACAGAATGAAACATTCCATCTATTCTTTAAAAGCCAAAATAACTCTGGAAAGGAATAAGCATTCTGGGCAAGGACAAGTCCAAACTGAAGATTAATTGGGTATCCCTCTGCCAAAAGGAGAAGGTTAGGTGGGTTGTCATCTTTGGATTTTCTGTGTGTGGTTTTTAATGCATGTCCGGTGTCTCATCATTACTTTTGTGTCTTAGGAAAGACTTCTACCATACTATTTTTTGTGGGATGGGAGATGCCTGTTTTTTCACTTAATGAACATAAAGTGGGTGTGTTGGATAAACTATATCCTGATATTTTTTTCTCTTATTGTTTCTTTGCCCTTTCTAAGTTGGAACTAAACAGAGTTTTTTCTTTCTGGATCAGGTGTTAGCATTTTATTTTGCACAAGATGTAAAGTTATACAATGATTTCTCAGACTTAAATGATGCATACAATAGTTTCTTAGCATGGAAAAACAGTACAGTAAACATTGATATGTGAAAAAGTATCTTTTAGATCATAAACACATTTTATTTTCTAGTTTTATTAGTAATTGGACTTACATTACAGTGTCTTCAATTTATACAAGGCTTTCATTTCACACTAGAGATCTAGGCTCAGCCAACATTTTTGGCATGTCAACTTCTATTCAATACATAAAAGGTCACATAAATGAGCAAAAAGACATGTAAATAGAAGTTAAATTGAGGACCTAGGTAATATATATTACCAGTCCTGATATATATGCATATATATACATACACATATATGGTGTGTGTGTGTGTGTGTGTGTGTGTGTGTGTGTAAAGCTAAATATATTCATGGCAGAATATATATTTGGGCAAAAGCCCACCTTACTTTCCATTTCCCCTTGTAAACTGGCCCATGACCCAGGTTTACTTCACCACTTTTCATATATGAAGGATGGCTAGTTAACAGTGGGTTTCAAAATATGATAAGTTAGAAGTCTATAGATTTTCAAAGCTGGAAGAAAATTTAGGGACTATTTAGTCAACCTGTTTATTACACGAATGAGGAATCAAGCTCAGAGAAGGGCAGTTACGTGCCCCTTCAATCATCCAGCTAGTAACTAGACCTAGGATTGAAGTTTTAAGTTCTTAAAACCATATACAGTTAGAGAAGGAACCCAAGACCTTAACTGGTACATCCTATATATCCTTTTGCCTTTAGGTTTATCAATGGGCACCACATAAAGGGTAATGTTGTGTAGCTTTTCAAGGGACAGAACTGAAACTACCCCTTTTTTACACTTCTTTTCTTATCACAAATAAAAGCTCTCAATTGTTCTGAAACACTTGCTTAAATTATATCTTAACTTTTGGGTACAGGCTAAACCTCATTAATAAGATTTAATCTCCTCTATTTAATACACTAAATATGAATCAATCCATTCTGTATGTCAGCATTACAATGTAAAACATGGGAGCAAATCATTACTAAGCCATATTTTCTACCTCTTTAAGGAAGTGAAAAACTAGAAAGCAACTAAGGAGGTAGAAAGGGTAAAGGGTAATGAGCCAATGCAAATCTAAAAGTAGTAGGGAGTGGAGTTGTGGGAGAGGTGACAGCTCACATAGTCACATATTTGGGTGGCTTGAAAGGGAGGGAAGATTGCTGAGCTCCTAATGGCTCCCAGCTGTGTTGGCATAGTTAACATGATCCTTGAACTGGGCTTTTTGTCAAGGCAAAATAATTTCTTATGGGGAAAATACACATAAATAGGAAGTCAAGAACTAAAAGTAAAGCCAGAAATGGTTCCTTCGTATATCCATGCCTGAGCCAAAGCCTTCCAAAAAAAAGCAGCTTTTCTGGAAATATGTTCTCTTAGCTGAGCATTGAGAGACCCTCCCATTTGTCCTCACATAATCTCCCTTGCCAGGTACCTCTGGGAGGGGTAGAGAGGCGTGCAATTAAAATTCTTGGAGCCCTGCACTCTATGTGGCTCTCTTTGCACCTACCACCTCCACATCTCTAGAATTTGTCTTAACACAGGTACAATTTGAAGACAATAAACATTGATTAAAATAAATGCCTGCCTAGAAAACCAGCAACCAGAAGAACAGAGACACTTTAGAAAGTGGAGACACTTTAAAACCAATACTAGGGTGATGGGCATGGTAACTACAAGTGAGGCCAGCCCTGCAATAGGTATATTATGACTAAATCTTGGGCTCTAAGTAGTCCCAGAAGGTTCAGGGCTGCCATTCAGGACCTGTGGGCTTTGTGAGCTAGTCCAAGGTGCCATTATATTAGCCTTAGAATACTGAACCATCTACAGACAGGATGTTGATAGATGAACCTAGGTGCAAGAACCATTGTTGAACCAGTCTCTCAAGAAGTCCATTTTAGCTGTTGAGGAGTTTTGCTTCTGCATGAAGATATTGTCTTCAGTGAAACATTCCCTTCCTTTCTAACCCCTCCAAGGGAAATTGAATATGGGACCCGGGAATAAGGTCTTAAGCTCAACTTCCACTTCCAACCTAGACAACCAAGTCACAACATAATATTTTTTTAAATTTGAATCATCAAACGTCTGTTAGGAGACTTCATCTATAAACCCTAAACTGCTTTATTGGGAAGAGTTTATATATTCATGCAATGGAATACCGTTCAGCAGCAAAAAGGAACAAACTGATACGTGCTATAATATAGATGACCCTTGAAAACATTATGCTAAGCAAAAGAAGTCAGCTACTTTTATGATTCCATTTTAAGTGAAATGTTCAGAATAGGCAAATCTAGATAGAAACTAAAAGTAGATTAATGGTTGCTTGTGTTAGGGGTAGAAGGTATTTACTCACTGCAAATGTGCACAAGGGATCTTATTGGGATGATACAGTTGTTCTACAACTGGATTGTGAGGATGTTTGCACAACTCTGTAAATTTACTAAAAAATCAATGCACGTATGCTTAAAATAGGTGAATTTTATGGTATATAAATTGCATTTTGATAAAGCTGTTAAAGTTTTTCTTTTAAGCAGAATTTAAAATAAGTAGGATAGATGGAAAGTATAGGCCTATTCAATTGTCTTCAAATGTGTCAACAGTGGAAAATACTCAGGACTACTCAGGTGGTGAGGGTCATGATCTATGAGAAGAAAAATAAATTTATGAACAGTTGAGGCCAAAACTACTGTGCAGAGGAGTTACATTCAGCTGGATGTTGGCAATTTCCATTAGAAAAAGGAGAAGTCTTTCCTCTTTTACCATTCCTTCACATGCAATCTATCACCTAGACCTGTGTCCTCTGTTTCTAATGTCTCCTCTCATCAACCTTTCTCTTCTATTCCTATCTTCTTTATTTTAATCCAGAACCTCACCACCCTCTTCCCATACAATGTATTGAAATGGCTCCAGTGGAAAGTGTTACCTAGTGGGAGATGTGGTCAAGAGCAATGATAGTGAAAAATGAACTCAAATTTTGTCCAGAAGAGCTCACAGAAGATCTTGTGCAGGTGCACTTGCTTCTCCTACAGCTGGTTATGCAAATTCCCATGAGCCTTGCTCCATTTCAGTTTGAGATTAGATGCATCTTTCTATAAGAGACTATTGTAGCTAAGTATAAGTCATCCAGGAAAAAAAAAATCAGAGATGGGTAAGAGGGGAGGATGGCTGGAGGAAGCTGGAGAAGAGATTTTCTGTGGGAATGTGGTAAACAAATTTCAGCATAAAAATCTTACCTTCAGTCTTATAATCACACTGTAACTCAGTAACACTCAGTTTTTAGAATTCACTAAGAATTTATAGATTGAGGACCCAGGAGTACAGGAAATCCAAGAGTACATGTCTCAGGCAATATACCTGTGTACCCAGTAAGCTAGGGCCATGGGACCACTGGAGAAATTAAGGCAAAGTATTTTCCTCTGAAGGGTATGAGCATTGATCAATTGCAAAAACACTCTGTCTATCTAAAGTGGCTCCTTAGTATATAGCAAGGAAGCTATAAGTTGGAATAAGAGGAACTCAATCCTGCCCTAAGATGGTGGGGCTTGACTTGTGTTACTTGTTTCAATTACCAGTGGTGATTACAGACATGGGGGCCTATGAAGGCAGGAGATTTTCAACATGGGAGAGGAAAGAGAAAATATCAGGTTAATCATGCTTCTTCCATTTTAGAGACTTCTAAATAGGCCTGGTTGAGTATGTGGCTATGTGGTATGCCAAGGGACAAGAAGTCTGTAAGCTTCTCTGCAAACCAGGATTTCAACCTTGCCAATGAGGTGGGTGAGGCCAACGACCCATCTGGTCTTCCTGAGCCAATTCAGAGAGGCCCACGGCTGTCTCTCAAATTTCCTGATGGGAGGCCAGAGAACTTTGACGTGGTTCTTGACCACAGGCTTGGCTCAACACTGACTGAAAAGGAAACCAAACCTTTTTGAGGAGACTCAGATGGTGGTCCAGAACCTTAATTTTCCCCTACTTTCCATAAGAGGCCCCCTCTCCAACCACTTCAATCCACAAAGATCTCTCCTTCTTCAGAATCTTACATGATTTATTGTTTATATGCTTGAAAATAGCATTTCTTATATCTGGCATTAATTTATTATTTAACTCTCTGATAACTCAATATCCATCTCTTCAACTAGAATGAAAGTATGTATCTTGCACAGAAGCTGGCATAGAATGTTTTTCAAGTGCTTCTCCCTTTGGGCTTAACTAAGACTAAACTCGCTGTATGCTCTCAAAAGGGATAATATGGATCAATTAATGATGTACAGCATCGGGACAGTGAGGAGAACTGATTGGAGAACTGTATATTTTAGCAAAAGAGACATACAATTCTATGTCCCTAAAATGGCAGCTTGGTGAAAAATAATGGCTTTGCAGTCAAAATTGGACTCAAATTCTAGCATGTTAACAGTCTGATCCTGGACAAATTTTTATCTTCTCTCTAAGACCCAGTTTTCTCATGCATAAAATGGACATACAGTATCAACTTTTACTTTTTAAACAAGAAAAAAGTTATATCAAAATGATTTTTAAGATACCTACCTTGCTAAGCTATGGAAAATAAGGATGAAATGAAACTCTAAACACAGTACCTGGGCCCATAGTAGGCATGCCATAAATGTTGATTCTTTTTATGCCCATCCCCATTTACCCTCTCTTTTTGACATTCCCTCACTCTGGAAGAGGCATTGCTTACCTCACAGGCAAAATGGACTATTGCCACAGTTATTAAGTTTTTTCCTTCCCTGCTAATTCACCTAGGATTCAATCCACAGAATTTGGAATATGAAGGCAAAAGACTTAGCCAAGACAGAGGAAGGATGTGCCAAAAGACTGGCCAGTACAGGAAGCACTGTTGGCTTGGTTCACATCTGAGGAATGGCTTCATGTTGGCTTGCAATTTTGCCTCCCATTGGATTTCCTCCCACCTCCTCCAGGAATCATTCATTCCTTCAATTATCAATCATCAATCATTTTTTTCTTTCTTCTGCATCTTCAACCTCTTCTGCTTTACTATTTACTGCTTAGACTATGAATATGTTCAAGTCTGTTCTATTTATTAACCCCCAGAAAAACCTTCCTCCAATCCCTGCCTCCATTTCAGCTACTTCCGATGTACTGATTTTCTTTCTTTTATATCCAGCATCAGAAAAGAATAGTCCCCCTCATTATCGTCATCCATTCATAACAGTGGCATGGCTCTAGACAATATAGTCCTATTTTCTTCATGCATTTCTGGGGGAAAAAATCTCTTACCTCTCTGCATACTCAATTAATGGCTAGTGAATTCTACTCACGTTTCCCAGATTTTATTGCAGGTGAATGATCTGCAGGAATGTCAAAAACTGGAGGCACATAAAGTCAGGAGAAGTATAATCTTCCTTCTGATGGAGAGACTTCTCCAGCTCTCATACTCTCAATGGCTATCATACTTTATGGGAAAAAACTGAGACATGAACCTAGAGGGTATTATGGCTCAGTGAAATAAGTCAGTCAGAGAAAAACCAGATACCATATGATTTCACTTATATGTGGAATCCAAATAACAAAATAAATGAACAAACAAAATTGAAACAGACTCATAAATACAGAGAGCAAACGGGTGATTGCCAGAGGGGAGAGGTTGGGGGACTTGGAGAAAAGGGTGAAGGGATTAAGAAGTACAAATTGGTAGTTACAAAATAGTCATGAGGGTGTAAAGTAAAGCATAGGAAAGATAGTCAATGAAATTGTGATAACTATGTGTGGTGCCAGTTGGGTACTGGAAATATCAAGAGGAGCACAATGTAAAGTATATAATTGTCTAACCACTAAACTGTATACCTGAAGCCTGTACAAAACAATATTTAATGTAAACTGTAATTGAAAAATAAAAAATAAATGAAAAGAAAGACCTCGTTTGAATCCCATAGAAAACAAGAGCCTTAGCTGATGTATCTTGGCACCACCTGGTGGCAACATACATAAATTGAAGTAGCTCTTGTAAGAACTACATTTAGGAATTTAAGCTGTGGAAATTGCAAATAAAACGTGATAGCTTGCTCATTAAAGAAAGCAAACCTTAACTTGCTAACTGAGGTGGTTCAATAATAGTGCCCCAAAAGGTATGTGATTAAATAGAATCAGAAAGTCTTCAGGATACTGTGAAGATCCAAGAATTTGTATTTCATAACAGTCCTCTGTGGCTTATATTCCTGGTCACACACTTTGGGAAAGAACCCAGCTAGTATATCTTTCTATACAGTTAATACCCTTTAGATATAGAAAGGTTGTCATTTATTCTCTAGACTCCATCTTCCTGTCATTTTATGCACTGAGCTCCCGCTCCTATAGGGCTTATGAAGGCTTAAAAAGACTTGCTTTAGAGACCACATACAGGTGCTCCACAAAGAACCATATTAATAGGTGGTGAAAGAGCTGCAGTCCTACTTCAATCTCACTTTGCTAATTGTGGGAGGATACAGACGATGGTATCCAAACAGCAGCAAAGAAGCCTCCTTCTCCCATTGCAAGCTCCATCTTCTCTCTATAGAGTTTTCATTTATGCTCAGCAGATAAGGAGATTTTCTTCACATTGGTATGAGATTATCATAAAGTTGCTGTGGGAGGCAACTTAGTAAAGTGTATAGCTGTTTTCTGAGTCACCATGTTTACTCAAATGAACTTCCAAAGAAAACAAAAATGGTATATTTCTCTTTTGCTCTTTTAAAATTACTAAACTTGACAAAATTTGACTGAAGTTCAAGATTCCTCAAGTTATAACCAGAAACACAGATTCTTAAAACTCCCCATATTAAAGTTGTCTTCTAAATTGGTCTACATGCAGTAGACTGTGTGAGTGAAATAGTGGACCAAGTAGTTATAATTGAAATAAAGAGGGAGACAGAAATTGCAAAAAGAAACTTGCCTGGGGACGTTTCCACACCACCTTCCCAGGAAGCAGTCGGTTGTAAAAAAGTGAATCATTCTCAGGCAAAAACGTTGGATCACAGAAAAGTATACCATCTTTGATGCATTCCTGTTTCAGTTCCAGGTACTTCTGGTTTTTGAAGAGCTTCAGAGGAGGACCCATAGTGTCAAACTATGTCTAGAATGAAAAAAAAAAGTTGTTATTAGAGGAAGAAGTTCTTGAGTCTGATTAGACAAATGGTAGTCATCCCAATGATTTATTCCCAAAGGTAGGCACTTCAAGTTTGACTTTAATGGAAAAGTCACCATTTTCAGGCAGAGGGGAGAGTTCAGGATCTGCAACTAATTAATTTGAGGCTTTGGATAAGGTACCCAAACCATTCCGGGGGCCTCGGTTTCTTATCAAACAAGGAAATATGGGCCTTAATATTATTATTGGAAAAATAGATAATAAATGTTAACATTGTTAGTTAAATGTGAGTCAATTTAAAGGGCAATCTTCCATTTGACACTGGCTGAAAGGAGTTCAAAGCAAAAAGCAATTTTAAATTTGTGTTTTACTATATTCGGAATAAGTTGGTGTCCTGAAGGGCCACAGACTTTGTGCTTGAGGGGAGAAGCAACCCCTTTCACTTCTAACAAGCCCCTTTACACAGTTCCTTCTCTTTTATTGTTAAAGAGCTTTACATTTTTATTACTGGCCAGAAAGGCTAATACAAGAAACAGAGCTCAGCAGATGGTCTCCAAAGACAAGGAAAGATAGAAAGATTTTATGTGCCTTCTTCTAAAAAGTCTAATGTGCATAATTTGCCCTTGATAAATGGCAGACTCTGAAATTCAACTACACTGATTTGGTGGACTCTGGATTCTTATCCCATAGCAATACACAGTTGCTTTCTTTTCTTAAAAAAAAAATCTCACATGACTAGAGAATTAATATAGTGGCTCTTTAGGCAATGTGTATTGGAGTACCTCACACTCAGATGTCCCAAACAACTAGTTTTTATGAGGACAATTTGAAAGGCAAATTTGATTTTAAATAATTTCGGGGTGATAATTGACAATAGGGTTTTCAATGCCTTTGCTTGATCACAAAGATAGATTTGCAATGATTTTAATGATCTGCTAATGACATTCAATGGTAAATAAGAGGGGGTTTGGGAAATTTAGATGGCACCAAATATTTAAAAATATATTTTAAGGATAATGATTTTTTTTAAAAAATCTATTTTATTGATTTTTCACAGAGAGGAAAGGAGAAGGATAGAGAGTTAGAAATATCGATGAGAGAGAAACATCGATCAGCTGCCTCCTGCATACCTCCTACTGGGGATGTGCCCGCAACTAAGGTACATGCCCTTGGCCGGAATCGAACCTGGGACCTTTCAGTCTGCAGGCCGACACTCTATCCCCTGAGCCAAACCGGTTAGGGCAAGGATAATGATTTTTATATTATATTATCACATGAGGGTTGAAAATAAAAATTATAATGATAGAGTATCTGCTATAAAATGGATGCGGTTTGAAAAGGGGCTAATTATCACTATAAAAAGTATCTGTGCAGATAACATAGCTCAAAACCCATTTAATAAACTGGCAGTTGCAATTTTATAAAAAGTGTAATATTAATCAGACCTCTTTACTATCTTACTTCGTTATTTCAGTATTATATTGAAATGCCTTATTGGTAAAGAAGTCTCCCTATTTGAGAAATGTAAAACAAAATTTAATGTTCTTAGCAACCTACAATATATATAAACAAGCTTACCATTTTCCTAAACCCAAAGAATAAGAAGCTGGAAATAACCACAATTTTTCCCTAATCTTATTTGTTAACAATTGTTTTTTGTTTTTTTCAGATCGAAGGCTACAGGACACTGCAAAATACAAAAAAAAATGCCTTCAGTTATCAGATTTAACTCTGCTTTTATGTTTTAAAATTAACGTGTATTTCACTGTGTTTGAAGTCATAGACAGTATCAGTAATAATTTTCCATTAAGCAGCATCAGAGCCAATCTGAATGTTTGCTCAGGCTCCTTTGTGGAGCCTGTTACAAATGGACCCCAATTTTTGCATGTGTTCAAACTAACAAACAGTACTGTGCCTCTTGCTTTCCCTGAAAGGTTTTGGTAGGTTGCCAGAGGTTGAGGACTATAAATGGGGGATATTCTGGGGTGATAAGAATATTTAGTTTGCCAGAACTTCCTAGTCCTTAATCATTTTGGATAAATGAGTATTTCCTGTTTGGGGGAAGGTCCTCTGCCCCATTAGTCCCCTTCCTACTCAGTCAAATGGCTATGCAAGCGGGAGCCTACAAAGGGGATCATGCTTATATAAAGAAGGCCTGTCTACAGACTGAAGCAGTATTAATTGCAAAGAAAATCAGGTTCAATTTTAAAAAAAAACAGTATGACCCCAGTAAATAAGGAATAGCAGCTATCAGCCTATACTTTGATAGATATCCATTAGAGTACAACTATTGTCCCATGTCCCATTAGACTTGCAGAGTAGAATTGACCCCTGTTCTGACTAGGTATTAGTACAACTATGTTCCATTTTCTGTGACCTTGGTTTCTTTGTGCCTCAATTTTCACTTTGGGAGAATGGGGTTATCTATGCTGCCCTTCTTACACTGTACCTAATGAGATAGGTAGTGTAAAAAAGATTTTGAAGCCCAGACGGTGTGGCTCAGTGGTTGAACTTCTACCCCAGAACTGAGAGAGGTCCCCGATTTGATTCCTGGTCTGGACACATGCCCTGGTTTTGGGTTGGATCCCCAGTGGGGGGCATGCAGGAGGCAGCCAACTGATGTTTCTTTGTTATCGATGTTTCCATCTCTATCCCTCTCCCTTCTTCTGTCTCTAAAATCAATAAAAACATATTTTTAAAAAGTATTTTGAATAAGTAGAAAGGGCTCCATAAATGCAAGATATACACTGTAAGCTGCCTCATTGCCTGGCACAAAACTGGGCACACAACCATTGTTCAGGAAAGAGTTATTGAATGGATGAATGTCTTATGTAGAAAATTCACATTTATATGCCAAGTTATTGTTTGAAATATACATCTAAGTTCAAGATCTCTTCATGGCAGTTACATTTAGCAGATATTATATGTACCGTTATTTTGTATCTGCAGAAATGGCAGCTCAGAGAAAGGGCAGCTAGAAACTTGCAAAGTCAACTCAAAACCTGGTCTGTATAATGCCAGATCTACTGTGCAGCTTTCCATCACATCACGCTGCTTCTTTAGGTCACTGCCTTTTTTGAAGAAGGTGTTTGTTTGTTTGTTTAGCTCAAATAAGGAAAACCCTCCAAAGCAAACATAATGCCTAACTTTGAAGCACTCTGCCTAGAATTTATTGTCATGGTGGATATTAAAAAGGTTTTTATTTCCATAATTTGATGATCATGAGAGAATCAGAACCCTTGACATTCGAGGGTTCATCAGCTAACCCTCAGAAAACTTTTGAAAAACCAGAAATTTGTAAGTTAGGTTTGTCATAACAACTTGCCCTGTCAGAGAGTAGGAGAGTGAAGAAAGGACTGTTCCTTCTTTGCCATCTTGCTACACCCAACTGTGAAGAAGAGAGAGTCTTTAGGTTAATAACCACATATTAAGAAAGTCAGTAAACAGAATCAAATCTAGGGATTTAAGTTATCAATCCCATAAAAGCCTCTAGCTAAGAAATAGCTATCAAAGGGAACATGCACATCTAAGAGGGACAACTGTGTCCTGAGACAAGTATCATGAATGGTTGGGTGAAACCAAGTGTGGGGTTTTGCACTGAGATAACAGTATTAAGCAATAATACTTCAATTAGGATCCACTGCCTAGAGATAGAAGCAGGAAGAAGTCCATGTGGATCAAGGCAAGTGGGAGGAGTAGATGCAAAGTATAGAAAGTTGAGAATTGCCAGGAGAAGTTGAGGGAGCCCGACACATAGAGCACAAGGCTACAGTTAAGAGAGAAAGCTTTTGTTACTCACTGGATTGGAAAGCTTGAGAAGCTGGGCAAAAATCTTAAAAGGAAAATCATTTGTTCTTGACCAGCAGGTTAGTCTTAGAGTAGAAACCAGATTTTGTTCTAAAAAGTGAAATCTAACTCAGTTTATTAAAGAGAATAATTAACTGATATAGGAAACCCAGTTTGTGAGTTACAAAATTCTGCTGATTGGGGTGAGTGGGAGGGTAAAGGAAGGCATTTTAGGGAGAGAGAGGGAGAAGGGATGGCTCTGGAGTGTTGGCCCTTGCTATTTTCTCCTTTTCTCCAGTTTTGCTCTTGCGCTATACTTGGGACAAAATCAGAGGTAAAAACAATAAGGTATTTTTGCTGAGCAAACTGAATATTGAAGACCTAACTCTCTCCTGGCACAAAGTAGGGGTCACTTTAGCCACAATGAACAGTTCCTCTCTTCACACCTGGGGGTGATGCATTGAGGGAAATGGTGCACTGATCCAGAATCAAGTTCAAAATACCACCATTTAGTATAGATAACAGCTCCCTCAGTTTCCCCACAAGCACAATGAGAATATACACGATGGCTGCGCCATACACCTCACGGTGTTATTGGGGAAATCTAATGACATTAAATACATGAAAATACTTTTAAATTGTTAAGGATAAGCAGTGTAAGACAGTAGTATTAAGAGATTTTTTTTTAGCAATTTCAATCTCTTTTCTGTCCTTAGTGGAAAAGGAGGAGATTTGATCACATGCTTTAAATAAGATACTCAAAGACATTTAAAAGACCAGTATAAAATGGCCCCTCCACCATTCAATATCTCCTTTCTTTTCCACCCTTCCTTTTTGGCTGACTTGCTCCACTACCCTTTTCCCCCTCTTAGATAAATAAACTCATCCTATAAGTCTAATTTTATAGCCTTCTGAGAATATAATCCCAATTTTTTAGAATTATGCTGGAAGAACTCTTAGAAATCACTTAACCTAAGTCCTTGTTTTTATAGGAAGGTGAAGGGACTTGCCTAAGGTTACATAGTTAATGACAGAGCTAGCACTAAAACCAGGACTTCCTGACACTTTTCACCACACTTTAAAAGGGGGCGGGGTAAGCATGCAAACATGAAATTTCAAGACATTGCTTTGGAAAATTCTAATTGTCCTCTTCTTAGAAGAATGAACTTAGGTGTTTTGTTTTTGAATTGCAAACTGTCAGAAAGTGAGATGATTTCCAATCAAGGCTAATCAAAGAAACACTGTTTTGGGGTCACAAAGGGGCTTTTTCTGTTTTTAATTTAGGAACTGAAAACAGCCAAGGATGCAAAAAGCCTACTTTTTAACTTATTCCTGACTACACAAGTGTCTTTAGAGTTTCCCTAGACTGCTAATAAAGAATGCTATTCAAATCCAAAGTATTCACACACATGCGCACATGTGCATACACATGTACATGCATGCAAACTGCCAGAGGAATAAAAGAGTTAATTAGCAGGCCCCAAGGAATCTTTAAAAAAATTCCTTTAGACTATAAAAGGTTCTTAATTTCACAACAAAGATTTTTAAGTGAGACAGCCAAATTTCAAGAAAACATTAGTACAAACCAGGATGCTTTATCCTGAAGTTAGAAGAGACTGTTAGGGTGACAGACTTTGTTTAATTTTCCTATGTGCTTTTCACCAAACTTTAAGCTCCAAATCTTCACATCCAATTTTCAATTGCAATAATCTAATCCTTTCTTGCCCTCCCTCCACCCCCTGCCCGCTCTGGCCAAGTAGTCCCATTAAGCCCCTAGAACATCAGTGACAGTGTTGTGGGTGGGTTGAGGTAGGGCAGTGGGAGAGTATAGAACCACAGCTGCAAATTAAAATTTAAACCAAAGCAAGAATTAGAGACGAACAAAACCAGGCTGGCCAGGGGCTGAAAATAAAATAGCCAAGATCAACCTGTCACCAGGACAGGAGGACTCCTGGCTGTGCAAACAGAACAGCCTCTGCTGCCACTCCCTCCAGTGCAACAGTGCACAGCCTGTGCACCCCACTTCTAGTGCTTAAAGGCCTTTTGTACACAGTGCGGTTCCAAGATTTTGCCTGCATTTCAATAATTTGCCCACAGCTGTGGTTCAGACAAAGCTAGAAGGAAGCTTTGACAATCAGCCTGGGTTCTTCTCACTTGACTAAGGAAGGTTTGTCCTTTCTTACCAGGTTTTCAGGGAACAGAAGACAAAACACACACACATACATACACAGAGATATCACTAGAAAAATTTCATTGTCAAACAACCACAATCATCCTCCCCAAAATAACTAATCAAAAAAGTCCATCAGTTTGGAAGTTTCCAAACTGCTATTACACATGCACATTCTATCCAGACAAACCATACAATGATAGCTGTGGATTTTGATTAACTATAAAGTTCAAGTTTCTTTACCTCTTTCTTACACCAAGTTATCCAGCAAATAAAATTTCAGGATAAGTTTGTGAATTCTCTTTCTACTCACCTGAGTTATCCCAGTTGCCGCTGCTGCTGCCTCCGCTGCTGCTGCCGCCGCTGCTGCTGCTGCTGCTGCTGCTGCTGCTGCTGCTGCTGCTGCTCTTGGCCAGGTAGCCCCTACAAAGTCTGTTCAGTCAGTGCGGCTGAACAAAGATTCTGGCTTTCTTAACCTGAAAACTATTTGGGCTGTACCAAGCTCTGCTCACAGGGGGAGGTGACTCGCAGAAACTTCAGGAGACTTTGCCCCGCCTAGCAGTCAGAAACTGATCCTGAGTCATGAGGAAAATCTGGAAAGCGCCTCTGCCAGATGTGCAGACGGGATGCCCACTCCAGATCCATCCACCAACAAGTTGGAAAACTCAGGAAGCCACATTTGAAATATTTTTTCCCTTCCAAAGAGAAATAGGACTTTCAGGAGGGGTCTGATAGATTTCTGACTTTGTTTTCTCAGGGTTAATAGTGCAGACATAGACATTACTTGAAAGACGACATGGCAAGAAAAATCTTGAAGTGTTGGGAAAGTTCTTGTGGGTTAGTCTGCAGACATGGCCCTTGTACATGGATCTATGATAATGATGAGGACTTCAGCAAGTGAGTGGGAGTGAAAGAGGAGTTAGTGGGGCACAGGGAAGAAAACATTGCTTCGTGAAGAAATGGGTTACATTTGGCCAAGGACACAGAGAAAGGAGCATTAAGGGGGAGGTGAATGGAGTTTGATGCCCTGGCAGTTATAAGAAGCTTACTTAATGTCTAGAAATGGGGATGTGTAGATTCTGTCTGGCAATGTTGGGTGACAAGGAGAGCAAATAACCATGTTTGCTCTTAAAGGCCAACCAAAAGGTTTCAGCAGGATACTCAGACCCCTGTAAAATACTATGCTGTACCCCAGTCAAGGTCCTGTTTCCTGAGACATTCACTGAGACACAATTCCAGGAACACGATTTGCAAGTTGTTTTGTTTTAGCTCTCACATCTAAAGATCTGACTCAAGATCTAGAAAAACAAAACAAAACATAAAAACGTAAGAGTTGAAATAAAAAACAAAACAAAACAAAACAAGAAGGCAATGGTTATTAAAGATGCATGTTATACCTAGCATCTGGGTTAAAATAAAAATAAGTTAGGTAAGCATAGAATCAGGCAAATAATAGTAGTTCATTCAAGAAACAAAGGAGGGTTTTAAATAAGAGTTTTAATTTTTATGTTTTTCCCAACCAATGTGGTGCTAACCTTTTGACCTGAAATTACTACCGTCTGCACCAAGTCTTTTTTTTTGGGGGGGGGAGTAATTAAGAGAGAGAGAGAGAGAGAGAGAGAGAGAGAGAGAGAACAAGTGAGCAAGGAGAGGCCTGAGAAGAAAGGAAGTCTGCTCTTCCTAATCACTGGCTCCATACCAATATTTCTGTGAAACATCTAAGCAGTTCTATAACTGTGGTCTCTGAGAACTCCCCCTTCACATTTCCCCATAGCTCCCTATGTGCCTTCTCTCCTTCTATGCCACGATGGAAACGGAGCTAGAGAAAAGTGGCAACATAAAATGCCAGAGCTCAGGAGAATTAGGGAGTTAAATATTGGCACCCAATTTGGTTCTTGGGTGACAGATTTCTCACACCAGTATCCTCCACGTTATGGCATTTTGGCTTTGAAACAAAGGGTGGGTGTCTTGTCTGGGCTCATCTTTTCAACCATCTTTTCCATCTCCAAGATTTAAAAATTAGTAAGGAATCATAGAATCTGAGAATGAAAAGGAACTTTAGAGGCCGTATATATCCTACTACTCAGGGCAGAAATATCTTCCTGATAATCTACAAAGCTCTGTAAAGCAGCTTGTTCCATGTTTAGGCATCCCTTAATGGTTAAAAATGTATTCCTTAGGTTGAGGAAAAATGAGCAATACATTATTTCTAATTCTTCTTTCACATGACAGAGTTTTCAAATATCTGTCATGTCACCCCCAGTCTTTTGTCCTCCAGGCTAAATATCCTCAATTCATTTAAACCATGCTTCGTGGGACGTGGTTTCCAGATCTTTTACCATTCTGGTGTCTTTTGAGCATAGATCTGCCCAGTGTGTAACATAGCTTATTTAAAACCCTCCTTTGTTTCTTAAATGAACTACTATTATTTGCCTGATTCTATGCTTACCTAACTTATTTTTATTTTAACCCAGATGCTGGGTATAATGCACACCTTCAATAACCATTGCCTTCTTGTTTTTTTTATTTCAACCCTTATGTTTTTTTTCCTAGATCTTGAGTCTCTCATCTAGAATATCATATTATCTATAACAATGTTTCTCAACCTTTTTTATCATACTCATAAATAATCTTTTTAGACATTTTCCCCAATCTCTATGAAATTTTAATAACATAGATATGCTGTATATGTGTTTATGTACTATATGTATATCTGTGCTCTGTATATAGAAAATACATATATTTTTATTCCTAAACAACTAATTTTTGCTCTCTTGGGGTTTATATCACTCCCATTGAGAGTGCATGCTCTATATTACCAAGTTTCTTTATTTGCATATTTGATCAACCAGACTAATAAGAGTATTAGATGACTTAATGTATAGGACAGAATACTGCAACATAACTTTAGAACCCTCCCCTTATTAATAATAACTTCTAATAAGGTCATTCAAACTTGAGGCAATCTCTACTACTCTGCTACTTCCTTGCTCCTACTTTTCCATCTTTTCCATGAGGTTACTATAAGCCTTTTTCAAATGTCTCGCTGAAATTCAGATACATTACACTATAGTATTCCCTTCACCTACCATTCTAGATACCCATTCAAAAAAGGAAATGGGCTTAGTTAAGCATGACTTGCTTACAGTGAGCTCATGCTTACCTTTAGTGATTTCCGCTCCCTTTCTAAAGCCTCGAAAATGATCTGCTTAATAGTGCATGCCTGACTTTGCCAAAGACCAAGGCCATGTTCATTGGTCTACAGTTTCCAGGATCTATATTTTGTACCATGAAAAACCACCACCACTTTTCACTAAAAATTAGACCAATGTTTGTCTGCCTCTTTGTATAGCTCACCTCTTCCCTTTGCCATAATTTATCAAAGGTTATTAAGACTGGCTCTGTGATCACATCTGCACATTCTCTTAGTAGCCTGGGATGTAATTTGTCTGGGTCTGGAAACTTGAACTCATTGAAGGAAGCTAAGTGTTCCCTTATTATCTCCTCATCTATCTTGGGCTTTAATTCTCTTTCCAGTTCAAAGATCATGCTCCTGATGGAGAGGTTAAGTAACTTGCCCACAGTCACACACCTAGTAAATTGGCAGAGCTAGAATTTAAATCCTGCTCTGTCTGACTCTAAATTCTGACTCTTAACCAGTGTGCTATGTAGCTTTCAAGTATCAAATAGTGATATGGCCCATGGGTACTATGAGAGAGAGAGAGAGAGAGAGAGAGATAGAGAGAGAGAGAGAGAGAGAGAGAGCTCTTCTAGTAAGAGTAATCAGTGCAAGCTTAGTAAAAGAGATGAAATTTGCCAAGGCTGACCAGCAGCCTTTGAAAGACAGATGAACAGATTACTCTGACACAGTTTCACTGTGAAAGAGGGCTAAGGGGCTTGCCTGGCTCAAGGGTCCAAGCAGCCTCGATTGCCTGCCTCGTTAGGCTTTTATTAGAATTTTTATCTTTAGATACAATCAGTGGGGTGAGTAATCTTGGGAGGACACATGTGTTTATATTGTCCTCTAGGCAAGGGCATCCAGGGATTAAGCATAAGGATTCCAGTAAACACTCCTGGGTCTGCGTAAGCACAAACTTGTTTGGAAAGGTCAAGGAATAATTAGGGGCGCTGCCTTTGACACTCCCCTAAGTCTCCCCTAAGTCGGAATTCCAATAAACAAAGCAGGCGGCCTTCCACACACTTCCCTTTTATCAGAATGTCCTCCTTACAAACTTTCCAACAAAGTCTCTTGTGCTCCCCATCAGAAACTTAAATTGGATCTTTAATAATGAGTAGGATTCCAATACAAAGAAAGAAGTGATGTGTGATTATTTGGTAGGACGATAGAGGAGACTGAGGATATATCCTAGGCAGGGGAAATAATAAAGAATAACCACCTGGGTTTGCCATTATCAATACAAAGAGACCACAAATGATCAAGAGATTGCCAGGGTGCTCCTGCCTTCCGTTAGCAAATAACAGTTCATTCAAGTTCTATTGTTTACTTCTTGTATATGCTTAGACAAGGCACAATCCTCTTAAGCCTTGCTTTCCTGCTCTATAAAATGGAAGCATTTATAGGCCTACTTTAGAAGGTTGCTGTGAGGATTCAATCAGCTAGTTACCACATGTAAAGTATTTAGAACACTGCCTGGCATACAAATGAGGCTCGATAAATACTTATTTCTGTAATTATTATTATTACTGTGATTAATTTATTCATTCAACAAGCATTTACCAAACTCCTACTGTGTGCCAGATACTATGCTAGGTCCTTGGGGTATAACTATGAACAATAGGACATGATCTCAGCCCTCAATGAGATAAGATCAACCTTCTGTTTATTTTGTGGAAGTTTACAGTCTGAATTGTTTTCCTGTTTGTTTCATATTCTAGGTAAAATGTTATATTTTAGTTATTTCTTCAAAAGTTTGTGGGGATAGTGGTAAAGAGCCTTTTAATCTAGTAGCCCAGGATTTGTGGAGCACATTCGTGGCTACTCTCTCCAAGATGCTATAGGTTCTAATTAATTCCATCTAAGCCTTCATCCAAGTATTGGGTTCTGCTCTTTTGCATCCTCCAGCCTCACTCATCCCTAGCCCAATCATTTCCCCCATTTTGGGAATTTTATAACCATAGATTGTAAAATCAAGTCCCCCTATGAAGAAAAAACAGCTGTACCCAGTGTGTGTTGTGTGTGTGTGTGTGTGTGTGTGTGTGTGTGTGTGTGTGTGTGTTGGGGTTGCTGCACATCAGGGTAGTGTGGCTGTGGGGCAGCGCTATCTGGTTTTGGCCAGCTAACTGCAGTCCCTTCTTCTGACTTTACAATCCCCCAAGGCCAGTGAGAATATGAACAGAAGCCACAGAAGAGGATGGACTGTCAGATTCCAAAGCAAATAGCCTTGGACCAGTGTGGGGTATAGTTCAACCAAGACTTTGGAAGGGGGTAAATTGGACATCTTTCCTGTTGGCCTGGTTAAAACAAAAATATGCTTCACTGGGTTGTCAGCAGAACTTCCTTTAATTAAGGGAAGCAACTAATTTGCCTTGTCAAATAAAGGGTTCTAGTTTCTCTATAAAGGAAGCCTCTGTTGCTAGTAATTGAAATAAATGGATGCAGTCATTCCAAATCCCTGACTATCAAATCTACACTCTTCTGTTTAGTCACCAAGACCCTTCCTTCACCAAGGGATGTCATTTTAGCCATTTCTCATGATTGGCTTCACCACTATTGGTGCTGCTGGTCTTGCTGGTCTTTGTGTTCTATTTTTCAGGGCTGTAAAAAATTCCAGGAACATAACCACGACTGACTGGTGTTGGGGTAGGGAATTCAGAGGTGAGAAAGATTGGCTGCGGATGATGCTTTTGATACATATGTCGTCCAAGCCTTTAGCATACATTGTAGCTGAGGGTCAGCCCCAGAAAACTGAGCATTGGGTAGTAGGTGAAAGTAGGTAAGGCCATCAACAAAAGGTAAGGTGAGAAGTCAGGAATTTAGGTAACCTATAACTCACATGCCAGGAAGCATAGTGTAAGGTGGGATGGAGCCAAATAGTGCAAGGCAAAGGCTGAGAACAAAGTCAAAGATCAGGTGTTCATTAGAATTGGATGCATGGAATGATTCAACCTTACCCCCATGTTTTTGCTCAAAATGTCTCCCTATTGACTGTTCTTTTTTGTCACTTCATCTATCCAAGTTTTGAGTATCTTTTGATTCTCCAACCTTACTTTTAATGACATCTTTTTCCTTCCTGTTGACCTGCAACCTCTAATCATCTCCCTTTGTTTCAGTATCATATCATGCAGGGTTCTAGTTAATCATTCTCCAACTATTTAATGTGTGTACTTGAAATTCTTCAATCTATAAACTCCTTAAAGACCACAGCTCTGGTTTTTCCACTCCACATAGTGTGAAACACCAAGTAGATGTGCAGTAAATACTTGGCAATGGATTCCAGAGACATTCAGAATGGAGCAACTTAGCAAGAGACCCTGAGACGGGCCCATCACACACTCACAAAAAGTGCTTAGAAAATCAAATAGGATTGTCTTCTGGGATTTCAAAACTTGAGAAACAGGCGAGGTCTAAGGGAAATGATAATATCTCTTTGTCAGAGCTACACATCTCTAAACAGCCCTTTGAGTTCTTGGAAAGCTTATAGAATTAGAACAAAAAGGGTGGAGGCAGCCTGAACTGTCACTGAGCCTAAGAGTGAAGTAAAATTTGGGAGCAAGTTGGAAACAAACAAGATTACAAAGAATTTTCAACACGGGGGGAAGAAATATTTTTCAATTCCAATAAAATATTATTCTCCCGGGCTTTACTAATGTAGGATTTTTGAAAAATTGGACTAAGGGAGGCTGTAGCTTGTTATAGAGAGACCTTGAAAGAAACAAGTTGCTAAACTAATTAAGCCACCTTGGTGTTGGGAGAGGTATTGGGGGATAAGACAATGTCTTGTTTGACTTAGTTAAAAGAAGTTTTTCCAGTTTCCTCCTAGAGATCTTTAGAAGTCTTATTAAGCTAATTATTAAGTCCTGGTTTTATAATCATTCTTGTCCTATGTTTCCCCTTATTATAAATAATTAGGAATATTACAACTATAATTTACAATTTTGACTTCACTATTTTAGAACCATTCCCTGTCAGCTGGTGCCAAGAAAAAAGGGACTATGGAAAGTCGCAAATTACAGGAGCTTTCATGTGCTATTTCATTTAATCTTCACAGAAACAACTCTGCACAGAGGTATTGTTTTTTCCTGGTTAACAGAGATAGGGAGATGTTAGGTGGAGGGTGAGGTGATGGTGGTGATGTGTTAAGTAACCAATCTCAGGCCACACAAGTAATAATGAAGCCCTGTTTTTTTAAAAAACAATTCTTCCAACTATAAAATACTCCAGCTTTTTCCTAAACTGTGTTGCTTCTAAATTGAAAATAACCATTGACTGATAGGGAATTCAAATACTTTTATTTGTTAACTCATTTAAGTGGCCATGAATTCATGAAAAGAACACATGGTCAAAAATAGAGGCGATATTTGTAATAGCCAAAACCTACAATCAGCCTAGAAGTGCTAATTTTAGAAATGGAGAACACATTAGTGTCTGCCTTGGGTAGGAGAGGAGGTAGCAGAAGGGAGGTGCTGCAGTTATGATAGGGTAACTCTCTGAAGGATCCTTGAGATGAAGGCAATGTTCAGTAACTTGACTGTGGTGGTGAATACATAAACCCATGTGTGATAAAATTATATAGGCTAAAATGCACACAAGAATTATTATAAGTCAAACAGGAAATCAGAAAAACATTGCTAAATTGTATCAATATCAATGTCCCAGTGTGATATACTAAAGTTTTGCAAAATGTTAGCATTGGGGAAAACTCGGAAAGGGTAAACAGGATCTCTCTGTATTATTTCTTATAACTGCATGAGAATCTACAATTACTTCAAACATTTCAATCAAAAATAAATTATATGTAGTGAAATTATATTCAATCTACTCAGGCAGAAATCACTTTTGAAAGGTGACTTTTCAGTGGTCTGGCAGATTTGAGCAGTTTGAGCAGTGTAGCCAGGACTTGGAGGTGGTGGGACTCTGAGCTCAAGGAGAAAGTTCACACAGATCGTTATGCCTGACTGAATGCAAAATAATGGGAGTGTGTGGGAAACCGTTTATTGTCTTCACTATCTGACAAGGGTAGACAGAGAACCCCCCCGAAGGCTGGGTGCCTTTGAAGCCTTAGCAAAGGTCTGAACTAGGCGCCACCTCTGTTTGTCCAGACAGTGGTAGCTGAAGCAACTTCCCCATTTATTATTATGTAAATCCTTGCTGATGGGCTAGTCTGCCTGTTGCCAGGGGTCACCTGCCTAAGGGCTATGCTATGGGTGTATCCCAAATCAATAAAAACTTGGTGAGGCCTGAGGACAGGAGGAAGTCCTTCCCCTTGAGTTGGACTTGCCCGCCTGGTCCCCCAATATTTCCAATTATCTCTTGTCTTTTCATTTTCATTTGTGTGCGGCTCTGCTTCCAGTTCCTGAACCCTGATCCACGTGGGATGTGGGAAGGAAACACTCAACAGGAGTGTGGTGTGAAATTGTAAGGAACAAATTTCACACTTGGAGGCCTTTTATTCAAGGCCATAATTTTGCAGGTACTTCTGCTTTTTTCTGGGAGACTGAACCCTGCTCCCAGAGACCTGATTATGATGGGCCTCAGTCAGAAACAGCTACATAATATGTGAGGCCCAGTGAAAATTGAAAATGTTGGGCCTCTTATTTAAATTGTATATGGAATTTCAAGACGGTGACGGCAGAACATTAAACCAGTCATGGGGCCTCTCTAAGCACTGGACCCTGTGTGATTGCCCAAGTCCTGGCCCCAGTTAACATTTCTGCTAAATCCTCACAGCTGCAACAGCTAGAAAATACAGACCAGCACCCCCTTTCCAAACTCTCCTTGCTAATCTGGATTGACTGAAATGACTGAGGCCCAAGTGGCCCTTTGGGACCTATTCATTGTGAAGTCACAGTTCTGGGTACTTGGAAAATCCCCACTGACTTGACTACGCTGCTGCAGCATAGACCAGATATGGAACAAGAGAGGAAGGAGGGCAGAGTGCAGAGTCAGAAGGCAGCCTGGGAAATCCTGGGTGTCCACTGGCAAAGAGAAGCTGGCAAGAAGTAGATCAGGTTAGTGGCCAGTCCAAACATGTTCTCATTTAAGCAGGTAGCAAAAGGAAAGTGTTACAAGAGTTATGGGAGTGCTGGACATGGGAATTCAAGCTTAGAGAATGAACACAAGCACACTGACCTCCAAATGACATGATATTCCAAGCACAGCAAGCAAATTTTTCCTTAGCAGTTCTGATTCAGCTAACTTTGATTGAGCATCTTTCATGTGTGATATGCTTCCTGTATATTCTCACACTTATTTTCCATAAAAGATGTGTTTCTCGGTGGCAGAACTGAGATTCAAACTCAAGCCTTTTGATGGCAAGGCCTGGCCACTTCCATTGTGCCATATTGCCATAGTTATCTGGGCCCCTGTTTGGGATCCAGAGGCATTTTTGTGAACTTTTTTCTTCCTTCTCTTCTTCCCTCTATAGGTTTTTAATCTTGAGATACCCCATTCAGGAGAACATAGGCACCTCAGGAATGGGGCACCCATAAACACTTCCAAGATTGGTGAGGAAATTTACACAAGGACCCCTCTGGAGGGTAGCCAGGAAACTGGCTGCAACAGGACCCTTCCCCCAAGTTGTGAGATGTCAGGTAAAGGTCTACACCAGTCAAATTTTCTTGATGCCTTGATGTCACTTGGCTATGACTTTGGGAGAGGTTATGCTGTAGGTTTCAAGGGTGGGTGATGTCACTGATTCCTCTGACTAAAATTTTCTCAGCATATCCTACTTGGAGAGTTAAACTTCCTAAAGCTACAGAACCATGGGAAGAGGGTCAGTAGCCAAGGAATAAGAACACTGAACAAGTCACAAACTTAGAGTGAGTATGTTTGTTTGTTTTACTATGTGTAAAAAGAAGTAAATAATATATTATACTTTTCTAGTATATGAAAAATAACATATATCTTAAAATGTATACACAAGAATTTCATAAGACTAGTTTCCACCCAGGGAAGGCTGGAGGAGAGTAGGGATGGGGAGGAAGATTTTTAACTACATACTGTTTTCTACCTTTAATTTTAACAATGTAAGTTATTTCCTAATCAGTGAGGATCCGTTTTTTTTAAATATATTTTATTGATTTTTTATAGAGAGGAAGGGAGAGGGATAGAGAGTTAGAAACATCGATCAGCTGCCTCCTGCACACTCCCTACTGGGGATGTGCCCGCAACCAAGGTACATGCCCTTGACCAGAATCGAACCTGGGACCCTTGAGTCCGCAGGCTGACACTCTATCCACTGAGCCAAACCGGTTAGGGCGAGGATCCGTTTTTGAAGGTATCTAAGGTACTTGCTCCAAAGCTTAGTAAAGATTTTTGTGGTTCTGGACTTAAAATTGCTCTTTTGAATGCTGAGTTTTCATATGACTGAACACATCTGATCCTGGGAGGAGGTGGCAAAGGCGATGAGACTGAAAGGGGAAACTAAGGGCTTCACAATGGAAAAGTCCAAGAGAAAATGTAATCTGGGGACTGTCTTCTCAGATTAGAAAACTGTGGTACATCTACGTGATGGAATACCACGCTGCTGTAAAAAAGAAGGAACTCTTACAATTTGCAACGGCATGGATGGAACTGGAGAGCATTATGCTAAGTGAAATAAGCCAGTCAATGTAGCAGAAATACCACATGATCTCACTCATTCATGGATAATAGAGACCATTATAAACTTTTGAACAATAATAGATACAGAGGCAGAGCTGCCTCAAACAGATTGTCAAACTGCAGCGGGAAGGCTGGGGAGGGTTGGGGGGCAGGAGGGAGGGGGGTAAGAGATCAACCGAAGGACTTGTATGCATGCATATAAGCATAACCAATGGACATAAGACACTGGGGGGTAGGGGAGGCCAGGGGATTGTCAAGGGAGGGGGGAAAAAAAGGACACATATGTAATACTCTTTGTAATACTTTAAGCAATAAAAAAATAAAAATAAAAAAATTAAAAAAAGAAAATGTAATCTGGGGACTGTCTTCTCAGAAGACCCACAACAATTAGCTTCTTGTTTTCCCTGAATTGAGTAGTAGTGTTTTTCCTCAGTAAGGAATACCCTAAAAATTTTTATAGTTTGTGCCTTACGGAGTATGTGTGGAGGGGTTGGAATATAGTTCTCCTCCTTCTCTTCTCTTTCCAGAAGCTGAGGAGTTACTGCTGTCTACCAAGTGGTATTTTGTCCAGGTTGGCCTTTAACAAATATGGTCATCACACTGTTCATTTCCAAATAGCTCCTACAGTCTTGTATCTACCAAGAAGTTAGGCCACTTCCTTTCTTAAATATTCCTATAGGTTATCATTCTTCTGTAACCCAGAGGCACTCTGCTTAAGCTGTGTATTTCTGCTTCTCTGTCAAAGCTTTTCCCTACAGAATCTTGTCTAAAGAAACAGGGGTAAACACTCCATCAGTCCAAGGCTCTAGAACAGAACAGAACTGCAATATGCCAGGCGTTTTGCATGCATTATTTCATTGAATTTTGCCATTAGCGCAATGAGGTAAACACTGTTAATTTCCCTATTTTACAGATGAGAAAACTGAGGTTCAAGATTTTTCTATATTTATGCAGCTAGTAAGTAGCAGGACCAGAATTTGAACCTAGGTACTCCATTCATCATACTTTTATTGTAATTGTTTATTTTCTTGTCTACATGCCACATTAGATTGTACATTTCTAATTTTTGTTTCCATTTTGTAAAATGTAGAGTCATCAGGAACTTCTTTGTGCAATCTATGAGACTTGAGCTAGATCTGGAAGGATATTAGTGCTTTGAGAGAAAGTAGGCATTTATGGCACGGGGCATAGATTTGTAGAGTTTAAGTCCTTGAGTCAGTCAGGTAAAAATGTGTTGTGTGTTGGGGATGGGCTTCAAGGAATAACAAAGAGAAGGAATACGTTTCAGAGTTCATATTGGCAAATAAATGGAGATCAGATCAGGTAGAGCTTAAATCTGGAAGAGCTAGGAGTTTACATGAGTTAATATGTGTAAACACAGGAGCCTCCCTAGTCAAATATAGCGATACAGACCTTCATGGATTAGTTGACTGGGGCAGCTGGGAAGGCTGCCACTGGCGATGGGTATTATAATTAAAACTTATTTCATATCAAGTTCCTCTGGAATGGAGATGATGAGCTAGAGCCCACATTTGGCAAAATTGTGTGCCTTGGGTCTCTTCACCTGTATTTATTGCTCAACTTTTCTCTTGGATTTCCATAGCTCCATCCTGTCTTCTGCATGTAGAGCTCTTACCCTCTACCACTAAAAAGTCTCACCCAGGACCACCTTGCCTAGGAATCATCTTTTTCTGTCACCACTAGTCCCATTCCTTTCTCCATTCAAACCATATTACTTTTTCTTAGGGCAGTATCATGTTACTAGCATAAATCAGATAAACAAATCCACAGTAAATGTTACTGGTTGATAATGTCTTCATAACATTTAAATTTGAATGGCAGCCTCAAATGCCTTTGCTAGAAGCAAGGTTGTCAGGTGACTTTCAGGATATGAGAAAAGGGTATAGGGATGGGGATGGAGTGAGAATGGAGGTAGATGTGGTAATTTGAGAATGGGGCATTTTGGTAACTTTTCCACGAGGATAATCCTGTTTATTTCATAAATATTTAAAAAGAGCCTTCCCCCCATTACCTTTACTCCCCCCTGCACAGTCTGCCCACCTTGTTCCTGCATTCCTGTATCCTGCCAAGAATAACTGTATTTATTAAATAGCCCTAGATGCAGAGAAAATGCCCAATATTGTTTGGAGATAGAAACTTTCTGAGTTGTCAAGGACCCCACAGAATTGAAGCTGCTGCTGTTAGAGCTCATGTTCACAACTCCCTTGGACACTAAATTTAACAGATGGGACACTTCAATCCAGGGCACAGTTGTCAAAAACCACAGTTTAAATCAGTCACAGACAACTGTTTCATTCCCCACACTTGCCTGGGTGTAACAACTGCAGAAATGCCTCTGCTTAAATTACACCCAGTGACACCACAGGAGAGACATGTCTAGGCTGCATTCTTCATCCTTTCTGAGATTCTTTTATAGCAGGGGTCAGTACCCTTTCCAAAACGGGGTTCCAGGACTCTGAACCATGTGCTTTTATTGGACTAGTGCATGTGGGTTTTTATATGCAATCAATGTCAAGGTGGGAGGGTGATGAGGTAGGAGGGAGAGAAGGAAGAGGAGGAAGCTATACTGAATCTCACAGAAGGGAATGTGGTGGCCAAGAATTAGCCAGAGACAAGGCAGCACTGGTGTGATAAGTTACAAAAATAAATAAATGATGAAGAGGGTGTTCTACCTGTGGCCCCTGATCTGTATAACTGTGAAACTGGTCTATGGGTCATCACTGGGTTTCCAACCTCAAGGTACAAGGTCTTGCATAATGGAATCCAGTGATTCATACATTCACTCAGACATTTATTGAATGACCACACTGTGCCATTCACTGTGCCAGGCTCTAGGAACACAGAAATGAATAAGACACAATGTCTGACCTTAAGGAGCTCACAGTCTAGCCCCCATTACCAGGAGTTCAACTATTCATGCAGCCCAGCACGCACTGTCTTTCATTCCACTAGCACTTTGCTGAGTGTCAGGCATTGTAATGACCTGGTTGGTGGAGATATAGAGATACAGAGAAAAAAAGATAAGGACCTTGACCTCAATCTGAGTTTAGTACAGTAGTGTAGAAAGACACGTAGACATGTCCATTTGTATTCAGTGTGGTAAGGGATGTTTGGTTTATATAAGCCTCTAAGACACTCTCTGACCAAAGATCCTTGATCTACAGGGAGCAAGCCTTAAAACTGAAGAACAGGGGGGGGGGGGAGGGGGAAGCAGACTTTTGTGTCTGAAACTTGTCCTGTAATAGTACCAGACAACTAGCTAGGGCTTTGTTAAATATGTGTCGTGTTTGTTTTGGGAACAATCTCTTTTCTTTTACATGGGAAAAAAACACTTAAGCTAGTGAAGTATAAGGGAAATAAAGCAGGGAGTCTTCCTGATGGATAGATTCTCTTCTACTTGTGGGTTTCAGAACATCTTAAGCTGATAGCTATCCTGTTAATGCTCCCCCAATAACTTGCCCTAGCAGTTCTCAGTCTCTAAAGGTAGTAACTGGTACCCTTAAGCTATTTTTTATTTTAAAAAGTTGAATAAAAATTGTACATTCAGCCAAGACAAAGCCACAGAGAGCTAAGTACTATATCATATTTCTTTGCTTTTGACTCAAATGTGTATTAGCTTGGTGTGGTTATCTCATACAGATCAGAAGCTCTGAGTAAAAAAATTTGGGAAATGAATTATTCCATAATAAATGTAGCTCTGCTAGATAAAAATCTTTCCAAACGTGGGGCCTTAGGGAAAAATAATAAAAGGAATCCTTGGTGGTGAAAAGGTTGGAAATCACTGGTCTCCATGTCTGGATGCCAGCGTTTGGCTGCAGATTCAAAGCCTATGACCACAGAATCCTGGGATTATTGGCATCTGACACCCCTGATGTGGTTCTTGTTAAAAAAGCAAACATGCTCCCTGCCCAGCTTTCTAAAGTGTTATACATTAACTGGCATACAAAGTGCCATTCATGGGTGGACAGGTTTTTTTTGGATCGTGGTTTACTGTATTTTTGTACCTACAGTGAAAGAACGTTTCAGAGGAAACATAGGCTTGCCTGAAGTCTACAAAGTTATGCTATTGCTGGACAAGAGCAGAGCTCCTTATAACTTATGCAGCTAGAACAAGCTGTCTACACCTTTCTCCCTCTCAACAGCCTTTACCCAGTACCTCTGAGAATGCTCATTCCATGAACACACTGGAAACAGACTGAGAGTAACCATTGATTATAAGAAAAAGAGGCTGGGGAGGGAGGGAGGCGGTTTGGAAGTGGCCTGGTGAGAAAATCATCCCACTCTTCCCATTGTCTGAAGAAGTTTCCTGGAGGAGGCTTAGGAGCAGAGCTCAGAAAAACTTAGGAGATAGAGGAACTGAAGTTTCTAGAGAAAGAAGAAACTCACAGAAATTTGAACCCAGGTCACATTTAATTTTTTTATTATAATTGTGATAAAATAGATATAACATAACATAATATTTATCATCTTAACCAATTTTAAGCATATGGCTCAGTAGTGTTAAGTATACTCATATTGTTGTGAAACAGATCTCCAGAATGATTTAAAAGTATATTTTTATTGATTTTTTAGAGAGAGAGGAAGGAAGAGGGAGAGAGAGGAACATCAATATAAGAGTGAAACATTGATCATCTGTCTCCTGCATTACCCCGTCCCACCCCCAGGGATCAAGCCCACAACCCAGGCATGCGCCCTGACCTGGAATTGAACCAGCAACCTTTCAGTGCATGGGACAATGTCCAATCAACTGAGCAACACCAGCCAGGGCTCCAGAACTTTTTTTTTTGATCTTGCAAGACTGAAACTCAACACCCACTAAACAATTCCACTTTTCCCCTACCCTCAGTCACTGGTAACTACCATGATATTTTCTGTTTCTATCAATTTGGCTACTTTAGATATGAGTGGAATCCATGTGAGTGGAATCACACAGTATTTGCCTTTTTATGACTGGCTTATTTCATGTAGCATAATGTTCTCCAGATTTATCCAAATGTAACATGTATCAGAATGTTCTTCCCTTTTACAGCTAAATATATTCCATTCTACTTATATACCACATTTTGTTTATCAATTTGTCTGCTTCCACATTTTGGCTATTGTGAGTAATTCTGCTATAAACATAAGTGTACAAATAAAATCAATGAGATCCTGCTTTCAATTATTTTTGATATATATCCACAAGTGGTATTGATGAATAAACGCTAAATCTATTTTTAATTATTTGAACAACCATCATATTGTTTCCAAGAGCAACTGCACCATTTCACATTCCCATTAACAATGCACAAGGATTCTAATTCCTCCACATTCTTGTCAACACTTCTTGTTTTGTTTTGTTTTTCATATCGATAGAACTTTTTTTAAAAAAATTATTTTATTGTTTAAAGTATTACAAATAGTAGTACATATGTCTCTTTTTTTTTCCCCCATTGACCTTCCCCCGGCCTCCCCTACCCTCCGGCACATGCCCTCACCCCACCCCCCAGTGTCTTGTGTCCATTGGTTATGATTATATGCATGCATACAAGTCCTTCGGTTGACCTCTTACCTCCCCCCGCCACAAGACTCCCCAGCCTTCCCGCTGTAATTTGACAGTCTGTTCCATGCTTCTCTGCCTCTGTATCTATCTTTTTATTCATCAGGTTATAATGTTCTTTATTATCCATAAATGAGTGAGATCATGTGGTATTTTTATTTCACTGACTGGCTTATTTCACTTGGCATAATGCTCTCCAGTTCGATCCATGCTGCTGCAAATGGTAAGAATTGCTTCTTTTTTATAGCAGCGTAGTATTCCATTGTGTAGATGTACCATAGTTTTCTAATCCACTCATCTGCTGATGGGCATTTAGGCTGTTTCCAAATCTTAGCTATGGTGAATTGTGCTGCTATGAACATAGGGGTGCATATATCCTTTGTGATTGGTGTTTCTGGTTTCTTGGGATATATTCCTAGAACTGGGATCACTGGGTCAAATGGGAGTTCCATTTTTAACTTTTTGAGAAGACTCCATACTGTCTTCCACAGTGGCTGCACCAGTCTGCATTCCCACCAGCAGTGCAGGAGGGTTCCTTTTTCTCCACATCCTCTCCAGCATTTGTCATTTGTTGATTTGTTGATGATAGCCATTCTGATAGGTGTGAGGTGGTACCTCACTGTTGTTTTGATTTGCATCTCTCAGATGATTAGTGACTTTGAGCATGTTTTCATATGTCTCTTGGCCTTCTGTATGTCATCTTTTGAAAAGTGTCTATTTAGGTCCTTTGCCCATTTTTTGATTGGATTGTTTATCTTCCTTTTGTTAAGTTGTATGAGTTCCCTGTAAATTTTGGAGATTAAACCCTTATCGGAGATAACATTGGCAAATATGTTCTCCCATGCAGTGGGCTTTCTTGGTTGTTTTGTTGATGGTTTCTTTTGCTGTGCAGAAGCTTTTTATTTTGATGTAGTTCCATTTGTTTATTTTCTCCTTAGTCTCTCTTGCCCTAGGATCTGTGTCTATAAAGATATTGCTAAGACATATGTCTGCAATTTTCCTGCCTATGGAGTCTTGTGGGATTTTTATGGTTTCCCATCTTACATTCAAGTCCTTTAGCTATTTTGATTTTATTTTTGTGTATGGTGTAAGTTGGTGATCTAGTTTTATTTTTTTTGCATGTATCTGACCAAATTTCCCAGCACCATTTATTAAAGAGGTTGTTTTGGCTCCATTATATGCTCTTGCCTCCTTTGTCAAATATTAATTGAGTATAATGGCTTGGGTCAATTTCTTGGTCCTCTATTCTGTTCCATTGGTCTATATGTCTGTTCTTGTGCCAGTACTAGGCAGTTTTGAGAACCGTGGCTTAGTAATATAGTTTGATGTCTGGTATTGTGATCCCTCCAACTTTATTCTTCTTTCTCAGGATAGCTGTGGCAATTTGGGATCTTTTTTTATTCCAGATGAATTTTTGGAAAGTTTGTTCTAGATCTTTGAAATATGCCATTGTTATGTTAATGAGGATTGCATTGAATCTGTAGATTGCTTTGGGTAGTATGGACATTTTAATGATGTTGATTCTACCAATACATGAACATGGTATGTTCTTCCATTTCTTTATGTCTTCCTCTATCTCTTTTTTCAATGCCCTATAGGTTTCTGAGTACAGGTCTTTTAACTCCTTAGTTAAGTTTATTCCTAGATATCTTAATTTTTTTGGTGCAATGGTAAATGAGATTGTTTTTTCTGTTTCTCTTTCTGTGAGTTCATTATTGGTGTATAAAAAGGCCATAGATTTCTGGGTGTTAATTTTGCATCCTGCTACATTGCCGAATTCATTTATTAGGTCTAGTAGTTTTTTGATGGGTCTTTGGGGTTTTCTATGCATAGTATTATGTCATCTGCGAATAAGGACAGTTTTACTTCTTCTTTTTCAATTTGGATGCCTTTTATTTCTTCTTCTTGTCTGATTGCTATGGCTAGCACTTCCAGTACTCTATCAAACAGGAGTGGTGAAAGTGGGCATCCCTGTCTTGTTACTGTTCTTAGGGGAAATAAGTTTAGTTTTTGCCCATTGATTATGATGTTGGCTGTAGATTTGTCATATAAGGCTTTTATTATGATAAGGTATGATCCCTCTATTCCCACTTTGCTGAGAGTTTTTATCAAGAAAGGGTGTTGGATTTTGTTAAATGCTTTTACTGCATCAATTGATATGATTATGTGTTTTTCGTCTCTCAGTTTGTTTATATTATGTATCACATTTATTGATTTGCAGATATTGTACCATCCTTCTATCCCCAGAGTAAATCCCAATTGATCATGGTGTATGATCTTTCTAATGTAATGCTGAATCTGATTTGCTAGAATTTCATTGAGGATATTAGCATCTATGTTCATCAAGGATATAGGCCTGTAGTTCTCTTTTTTTGTGGTGTCTTTATCTGGTTTTTGGATTAGGATAATGCTGGCTTCATAGAAAGCACTTGGAAGTGTGCCTTCCTCTTGAAATTTTTGGAAATGTCTGAGGAGGATAGGTTTTAGTTCTTCTTTGAATGTTTGGTAGAACTCTCCTGTAAACCTGTCTGGACCACGGCTTTTGTTTGTTGGAATATTTTTGATCACTGCTTCAATTTCTTCAGTAGTTATTGGCCTATTCAGGTTTTTGTATCTTCCTGATTGAGTTTTGGGAGCTTGTATTTTTCTAACAATATATCCATTTCATCGAGGTTGTCCATTTTGTTGGAATAGAGTTGTTCATAGTATTTTTTCCATAATTGTTTGTATTTCTGTGGGGTCGGTTGTTATTTCACCTCTTTCATTTGTGATTTTGTTTATTTGGGTCCTCTCTCTTTGCTTCAAGGTGAGCCTGGTTAGTGGTACATCAATCTTGTTTATCCTTTCAAAGAAACTGCTCTTTGTTTTGTTGATTTTTTTGTTATTTTGTGGGGTTTTTTTGGTTTCTATGTAATTTATTTCTGCTCTGATCTTCATTATTTCCCTCTTTCTGGTTACTGTGGGCTTTTCTTGTTGCTCTGTTTCTAATTCTTTGAATTTTAGGGTTGGATAATTTATTACCATTTTTTCTTGTTTTTTTGAGGTAAGTCTTTCCCTCTCAAGACTGCTTTCACTGTGTCCCATAGATTTTGGATTGTTTTGTTTTCATTGTCATTTGTTATGATGCTTTTCATTTCTTCTTTGATCTCTTTGGTAACCCAAACATTGTTTAATAGCATGCTATTTAGCCTCCAGGTGTTTGATATTTTTATTGTCTTTATTGAAATTGTTTTGGATGTTTTTTTGTTGCATGTTGTCCCAAAGCTCCCTTAGGCTCTCCTCCTGTTTTTTAAGTGTTTTTCTAGATGATGTTCTGCTTGGGTATTTTTTCCTACCTTGTCTTCTAGCTCACTGATGTGGTACTCTGCTTCTACTAGTCTACTATTGATGCTTTCTATTGAGTTGTTTATTGCAGCAATGTTATTTTTCATTTCTTCTTGGTTCTTCTTCATTTCCTCTTGGTTTTTACACATACTGTTGAATTTGTCTTCCATCCTTTTCAGCGTCCTAATGACCATTGCTCTGAATTCTTTCTCTGAAATATTGCTTGCCTCTATTTCATTTATTTCCTTTTCAGGTGATTCCTTCTTTTCTTTTGTATGTGGGCTGTTTCTTTCTCTTTGTCTTTAATCTTTGTCATTTTATTATGCTGTGTCTTAGTGTGAGCCTCTTTGGAATTATCTTTTTTGGGACTCTTGGCACTTCCTAAACTTGTGTGTCTTATTCCTTTGCCAGCTTAGGGAAGTATTCTGTCATTATTTTGTTTAAGGTTCTTCATCCCTTTCTCTTTCTCTCCTCCTTCTGGTACCCCTATGATGTGGATATTGTTTCATAAAACTCTGCTCATCTATCCTCATTCTTTTTACATCATTTCTTTTTGCTGCTCTGTTTAGGTGTTTCTTTCTACCTTGTCTTCCAAATCACTGATTTAATCCTATTTCACCCATCCTACTGTTTATTTCTTCCAGTTCAGTCTTCTTTTCAGATATTGTATTAATTTCTGACAGCTTTCTATTTCCTTTTTCACACTGTTGTAGTTCTCATTAAATTTCTTGTAGTTCTTGCTAAGTTCCTCAAGCATCCCTATAACCATTTTTTTCTGAACTCTATATCTGATTACTTGCTTACCTTAATTTAATTTATCTATTTTTCTTTGTGTTTCTCTTGTTCTTTTGTTTGGGGCATGTTTCTTTGTCTTCTTATTTTAGCTTCCTATTTGTGTTTGTTTCTGTATATAAGGTAGATCTACTATAATTATTAGGGTGAGGCCAGTAGAGTTTATCAGGCCCAAACAGACCAAGATTTGGCCATGTGAAAGGAGGGCTCTGCAATTGTTGTACATGCAAGGGGAAAAGGGCCCCATCTTAGAGCCACAAAATTCAGTCTATTCCATATTCTGCCTAGAGACAGATCTCAACAAAGGGGAGGGGGGCACTGGAAATTGGGAGGGTGGAGCTAGTGTATCTGCTCTGAGGGGGGAAGTGCCAGTCAGGCTTGGGGGAAAGTGTGGGGAGTGGTCCCTACCCCAGAGCCTCACAACTCAGTCTGTCCAGGATTCTTCTCAGGGCTTGGTAGACTAGAGCCACCAGGATCCAGGATGGTTTGACTGCTGGGAGATCAGAAAGTGGGGCTAGGAGATCTCCTGTGAGGGGAGGCAGCAGTCAGGTTCATGGGAAAGTAGGGGAATTACTCCCACCCTAAAGCTACAAAACCCAGTTACTGACACCCCCTGAATCTTCCCAGACTTCTACACCCTGGCCTGGGTGACATTCTCCTCAGCAGAGAACAAGCTCTGAAGGGTGGTGCAGCAGGGAGAACAGAGGGTAGAACTATTGCATTACCCCAGGCTGATGCCATATGAGTGCTGCTCAGTGGGAGCCCCCATAGCTGAGATATCCTTCTGGAATTCACAGTAGAACTATGCAATTGGTAGTTTGTCCTACTGGGCCCAGACTCTTCAGCCAGAAGAAATCACCATGCCCATCCACGGTCCATTCCACTCACAGGCTGTACAGCACTGAGGGATGGGAACAGAAGAATTCCCTCATCGACCCCTTGCCTCTGGTATACCTATGCCTCAAGAAGCCCTGGTTCTGTGAGAACCTGCAGCTTCCCCCAAACATGTCTCACTTGGTAAAACCTTTCAGTGGCCTTCAGTTCTTACTGGCCTGAAGTTTTTTCTATCCTCTGGCTCACTTTCTTCCAGCCAGAACTGAAACCTTTTCTCCCTCACCAAGCCCTGTAGATTTCACCTCCTAAAAGTCTCTCCACTGTTTTGCCTCCTTTGCATCTGCACTGCCACTGCCTTTGTTCATTTTTCAGTTATTTCTTCATGTGGATCAGTACATCACCCCCCCCCAATGTTCTCCTTGTCTCCTGCTCATGTGTTCCTCCAATACAGTCTCCACACAGCAGCAGTAGGAGTGATCTATCTACAACTTTTATCTGCTCCTCCCATTCTCCTGCTTAAAATTCTTTAATGACTCCCTGGGTGCTCTTCATGGGGGAACTTCAGACTCCTTCATGTGGCTTAGAGGCCCTACATAATGTGTCCTCTGTCTGCCTCACTGGTGTCATCTCTCAACACCTCTCCTCCATAACACTCCATACTTTAGCCATATTGGACTGCTTTCAGTTGCTCCAACAAAACAGTGCTTTTTCTCAAGGCCTTCACATATTCTTTTTCCCCTGACCTGGAACATTCTTTTTCCCCCTGGCTAACTTTTATGCATCTTGAAGTCTCAGCTAAGATTTCACTTCCTCTGGGAAGGTTCCACCCAACCCCCACAGGCTGAATTACGTGCCTCTTGTGGTTTCCCTTCCATTTTACGATTGCTATTGTCATAGCACTCAACACACTATGTTATAATTACTGCCTACCTTAGCTAGACTTAGAGTTCTGTGGGTCAAGTATATTTACCCCCAAAGCCTAGTACAGTACCTAGCATGTAGCTTGTTGCCTGTTTGACAACATGGTCTTTATCTACTCACCCCCCTGTATTCCAGGCCTCTCCACCTCACTGGAAGTCTTTCTGACTTCCAGACACATTAGACATGGATCATACATACCTTTTTGCCTTTGTTCATACTGGTCTTTGTGGCTGGAATTCCCTTGTCCACCCCTCCCCTCTATACCTAACACACTGCAACTTGTTGTGTAAGCCTCAGCTCAAGTTTCATTCCCTCGGTAAAGCCTGTGCCTGAAGGGGATCATTAAACTAAAGATTTATTCTAGACAGGGTAATTCTTAGCTCATTCTTCATCATTAATGCTTCATTATACTAACTCCAATATCTAGCAGCCTTCATCACCCCAGCAGCCAGACTGCCCTTTCTCTAGGCTCTCCTGACTCCTTGCAGCACCTCCATTATAACACTTTCCCAAGTCTTTGTGTGGTGTTTTTTTGTTTGGTCGGTTGGTTGTTTTAATTTAGTTTAGTTTAGGTGTGTGTTTTTTTTCCTGGAGGGGGAAGGAGGACATGGTGTAACTTTAACCCTGCACCCCCAGCTCCTTGTAAAGGGACCTTGGCTCATTTCTTCAATTAAAATAAGACATAAATTCTGAACCTGCTCTCATCCTTTGTCTGCTCCCTGCCAGTGTGCCCATTGGTTACTGAGAAGCATAATTTTTCCAATTAGCCTTTGATTGGAAACAGTGCCGTTGCGGCTGGGCTGCTTTTAGTGCCTCCTGGTGGTAGTAAGCCTGGTCATGTGGAAGGAAGACTGGTTCAGGAGCCAGGAGTCCCCAGTGCTAGCCCCTCTCTAATTTCTACCCAAGTGTGTGAATGTGGACAACTTCCTTTCCCTTCCTGGGCCTAAATTTCCTCCTCTTCTGAATAATGGGGGGTTTGAATTTAATGTTTTGTTACTTAAGATGTGGTCCACATATAAGGAGCATGGAACATAAGTGGGTAGCTTATTAGAAATTCAGAATCTGCTCCCTCAGTAAACCTCATAAATAGGGATCTGCATTTTAACAAGATCATCAGGTGATTCTACTCACAATAAATTTAGTAAAGCACTGTGAACTTCCCTAATAAAAGAATCACCTTGTTAAACATACAACTTTGGCCACTGTCCTGGAGATCCTAATGAAATGAGATTAGATGAAGTCCAAGAATTTTATTTGTAACAAGTACCCCAAATGACACCTTCCTGTGAAAGTTTGGGATACATTGGACAAGTAGTTCAAAGGGGCTCTTTCACCTTTGACATTCTGCAATTCTGTATGCAACTGGTTTGTTACTGAGAATAGTAAATTGTGGTACATAATTCAGGCCTCCAGGACATTACACTCTAAATTGGGTAAAGTATTTTCAGAATCATCCAGGGCTGTGCTGGCAGGAGGAAGAGGGAGAGGGATTATAGCAACTTAAGCCAGGTCTTCTTGATTGGAGAAAATCAGCATCCTCCCAGGTTCAAAGAGAAATTACCTGTTTACCCAAAACTATCTCCTTGAAGCAATCAGGCTTAACATACTCAGACAATCAGAAAGACTCTCTTGGAATACTAAAAAGGCAGGATTAGAGATAGAGGAGGCATCGTCTCTTCCATACAGACAAGGGGATTGAGGAGAGGGGGACCAGACAAGTTAACAAGGAAACGTGAGAAAGGCTTTCCCAAAAAGAAACCATATTTTCCAAACTCTCAATGCAAATGTGTCTACTGACAAGGGATGTTTTCCAATATGTGAGTGTATTTATATAAAAATTTAAATAAAGGTCTGAAAACAAAATCACATTCAGCTGTATGTTTAACAAATCACCTTTATTTGGAAAAGGGAAAAAAATTACTTAAGATCAGAACTGCCCTGGAAAGTTCAGGGTAGTTGAAGTTTTTTCTTCATGTTTGGATTTGTTTTTCTTATAAATATGCCTTAAGTCCCGTTGCTGGTAGTTTTTGGCTACAGCTGAGATTTAGACAGGTGGAGAGAATGTGGAAGGGCATTCAGAGGGTATTTTTCTGGGCAAGGAAAGAAGGGTAGACTGTCAGCAAGAATGAAGTGTAAATGAGCATTGCATAGCCAAGGCCCAAGTCAGTGGAGGAGGTGGATATGAGGGAGGCTACTGAGCTATGCAGAACAGAGGACCATGTCTGGGGACAGGGTAAGCTAGGACTGAATTGCCTGAGTCAAGTTTGGGCTTTCTTTCACATTTCTTCCATACATCCAGTGTCTATTTGGCACTGTCATTTCTATATCAACAGCTCCTTACTCCATCCCTTCTCTTCAGCACCATTGCTCTGGCCTTAATTTAGGGTCTCCTCATGTCCCCACCTGGACATTTGTAACAGCTGCAAAGACTCATTCTCAGTATGTATTTACCTATGCAAGTTTTGTCTCAATCTTGAAAAAGTAGTCTTTTTTTTTCCAGAAAACCAAGTATATAGAGATCTTGCCAGAATCGACAGTCTCTTGAGTCTTTTTTCTTCTGGGCAAGATGCAAACTCTGATTCAAATGGCCCATGAGATTTTATGTACTACTTAGGTTCTCACTGAGTACTCAGGAAAAGGAAGTGAAATTCACAAGAACAAGGGAGGGTCTCACAGTCCTCTGGAGGGCTTGCTAAAACAGGAATCACTGGGTCCCACTCCCACAGTTTCCGATTCAGTATATGTGAGGTAGGACCCAAGGACTTGCCTTTCTGTCAAGTTCCTATGGTGGTAATGCACTGCTCTTCAGTGTGAGTACCATGAAGGCAGAAACCTTTACATCTCTTTAATCCCCAGGTTCTTAGCACAGGGCCTGGAGTGTAGAAGGCTTTCAGTAGCAACTGTTAAGGAAGGAAATCATAAAAAGAGCAAAAAGATAGGGGGTGGGGAGGAAGGGAGATGAAAGGAAAGGGGCTTAAGAAGGAAGATTAAGGAAGAGAAACTGCGAGAGAGAAACCACTGGTAAAACCACCCAAACTATAATTCCAGACTATGCATGTGTGTTTCCCTTCCAGAACTTGTGTACTGGGCCTATGACCTTGCCACCTCAGGTACTTTTCAGTTCTCAGAGAGGCCCTTGCTTTTTCTGCCATTTCCCATGCTATTTTATCTGCTTAGAATGCTCACAGCCCACCTGGAAAATTCTTAATTTTTCCCAAATACTGCCAATTCTGTGAAGTTTTTCTGCCCTTGTCATCCTGGGACATTAATTGACCCAACATTGGTGTTCCCATAGCACTTGCTCCTTTGCACTTGACTCTTTTATTTATAGCCCTGTCTTCACTAAGCTGGAGCTCCTGGAGGCCTAAGATTACTTGGAACATAATTAGTGCTCCAGAGATGTCTTAATGAAAACAATAAAGAGCTGTTGCATTTGATCTGGTGGGCAATAGACAGCTATCATAAGCTCCTGGTCAGAGGAATGACACAATCAAAATAATCTTTTAGAAAGATTTTACTTGCAATGGAGATCAGGATAGACCACGCTGGGAGAAAGTAACATCATGAGAAATCAGCGATGAGGGCCTGATGATAGTGGGGATAAAGACTGGCCTGGCCAGCCTGATTTCTTTGGATTAGGAACACTAAAGTTTCACCTATTTCTTTGTCTCTACCAGAGTAATGGTTATGGGACTAGTTGATAAAATACTGTATGGAGGAAGCATTCCTAACCATCTCAGTCCTTGGGAAAAACTAGGATACTGGTATCTTTGCTTCTTCAAACACAGGTCAGGTAGGAGCTCCAGGATTGGCATTCATTATAAGGTTGTTCAGTTTTCCAAAATCTCCACCTCCATTTTCTGTGCCCTTTCTTACCTCCCTTCCAGTCAACCTCTTCACAAGCCCAGTAACTTGTGTTCTCCCTATTAATAAAATCATATCTAAGAAAAATATTTAATTAGTCACTTATGCCTGAGGGTGAATTCTTATTTAGGCATTCCCTATCCAAAGAGTGGTTGTACCATCAACCTATGGAGGGAGAACAGCCACAGTCAAAGAAATTGCAGGCAGCAGGTATACATATTTTTGAGGAACCCGCATGGAGTCTTTCTTCAGCCTTTGAAAACACAGTACTAGATGTGACCACCTATTCTGATGGGACAGACTAACCTTGGCCAAAGCATCTTACATATACAAAGAAATCATTAGATTTCTGCTCCATTCTGGAAGGGAGATCCAAGATCTTATATGTTGCAAATATGCTGTGCTGTTAATTATGGCGTTTCCATCATACATTGATCCTCAGTTTCCTCATCTATAAAATTAAGGGTTGGACAAAATAATGTCTAAGTTTTCTGCCAGCTTGGACATTTTGTGGTTATATGATCATCGGTTCAATGCTTTTAAAAAAGAGAATGTCAGCCAGAAATATTGAAATCAAATTTTATTTTTGGAAAATGACATTACACACATCTTGCAAATGTACACAGAAATGAGAATGAGATGAACAACAAAGTTTGAGAGCCAAAATGATTGCAAGAGCAGCTCTTTGGCTGTCTGGTATTGAATGCTGTGAATCCGCAGCATTCACAGTTCACAACACACTACACACATGGGGAACTTCTCTAAACTTTGAAGTCCTCTGTCCAAAGAAAGCCCTCATCAAATTGTGGAAGGAGGAAGAGGGAGATTAACAGGCGCAGGAGATGAAAAGGGTCTGCTCCAGCTGCTTTACATGGGCCTCACCAATATATATCGGTCCAAGTGGGAACAGCAAACTGAAAAGGAGAATGCCTTCTTAGAACACTGTTTTTGAATCACAGTCTAAGAGTAGGCTAGGCATTGCCTGGGAAACTAGCAGCAATGCATATAAACTCATGTCTTTGCCTTTTATGGTTATACTATTCTAAAGGGGCAGCTAAAATTTCCTAAATATTTGTTGTCTTTCTCTGTTTTTCTTTTCTTTCCTTTTTAAAAAATAATTATTTGTCATTGGTCAAGCAGAGCTGTCTGAAGTCTCCAAATATCTCAAAACTGCTGCTTGAATAAGGGTTATCATTGTCCACTGTCATCTTACTACATGTGATTCTGAAAACTATTTAATTCTGCTAATCAAATAGCCAACACCACTCCCAATTTGCCGCTGATTTTTATGCAAAGGGGAGTTGAGTCTTTGATCACAATGCTATTCTTTGAGAAATGGTCAATAACAAACTGTTGAAAGGCTTTTGAGAAATGCCCCCTTTCCCTTTTTTGATTTGTTTGTTCTTTTCTGACTTTACTTGGCAAAAGTTATTGGCCCCAAAATCAGTTATTTACAACTGTAAGACAGCTGGGAGCAGGGAGAGGGAGAGGGCAAGGGATTGAGGAGGGACCACAAGGAAGAATATATTCTTTTCAGAGGATAAAATGAGTTATTTAAGAAATGTGATGTACAATACCATGCATTTACTCTCCAAAGCTAGTCACTAGCAAGCTAACACCTTTAACACTACAACCACCAATTACAACTGTTTTGCTACAGTTACTGAGTTCTAACTACAGCTACAGGGCAGAAAGGGTGGGCTGTTTCCATTTTAAACTTTCTCCCTTTGAAAATGGCCATAAAAACTTTTTCTGTACAAGTTTAATGGCACAAAAAGGTGACCTAAATGTTTTAAAGAACTTACCACAAATGATAAATGCAAAATTCAATCAAAACATGCATTTGTTGTGTACAAGTCATAAAAGAACATTGGCTTCAAGCTGCAATATATTACAGGACCATATATTGAAGACATTTTGGTATAACCTCTTGCTTGCTCAAATCCTCTTAAGAGAACTTATAAAGAAATGGCATTTGAAAGGACACTCTATATGGTATTGCCAAGCAGTGACATTCCCAAAGGATGCACACCTTGTTGAATAAATTAGCACCTAGAAGTTTGCTTCTTTAGGTTTATAAATTACTTTTATATTGAATGCCTGAACAGATCATGAACAGTTGGTGTCATTAGTAAATGTTTAGGTGAATTTAGTAACAAAAGAAAAAATACATTTCAATTAAGTGACTGTTTCCTTTTATAGAATAAGTTGTTAAATATCCTTTTCATTTAAATCAACTCCAACTGCCTATATGTTTAGCTAAAATAATTCAACACTTGGCAAACCCAAAACATAAGGTTATTACAGAGAGCTTAATGAGTATCGGTAAAACTTTAAACAAATTGCTCCCTAACCAACATTCCCACCAGCCAAACCAAATGACAGGAGAAAATATTACCAGTGGTCTCTCATTATATTATATTGCAGCTTTTCAAACTATGAGCAAATTAAACAAAATCAATTAATGGTATTTAGCTGACAGGAATCCATGGGTTGATTTTTCTGTTCAGCTGATTATTTCTTAAACACACTTCACTGCTCCACAAAATGGCAGACTAAAAAGGAACCACAAAGTATTCTATACAGTGCTTGGAAGGCAAAGACCAAAAGACCCATGAGCTATAAGGAAACTGCTTGTATGGATCGGCCTCAGGGAATTACAACTGAAAATGAAGAAGAAGAAAGGGCCAGGTTTGGATTATTCCCACCAACGTATTTCTGACTAGACTGGGATAGAATCAGGGCTGGCTGAGTATGCAAATATTTCTCATCACCAAGGCAAAATACCAGGGCTAAGAAGAGGCATATGCCCAATGCCTACATAAGGAGGAAGGGAAAAAAAGGTTCTGAGTGAACAAAAGAGAGAGAAAAGAATTGCAGAGGCTAAAGATGGATGTGTGTACTATGGAAAGAGATTGTAATACACAGAATATAAAACTAAGCAAAAATGGGTGAACTAGAGAGAGAAAGAAAATAAAAAGAGATGCACAGGGAAGTTAGAGAGTGGCAAAAAGCCATTGATTTTCTGAGCCTATTTACCCAGAAATCAGAAGCTCCAATATTTGTAAGTTTTTGCCTTAGTTTATAATGTTTTTGCTCTGACTTCTGTTGGGACATATGACTTCTCCAAACTAACCTGTCTTTTTAATCAGCAGCAAGAAAATGTCTTAATTTCCAAAGGGAATTCTGTGCTCTCCTAGCCCCAGGCATCCAAGGTAAGATAAGATTGCCTCTGATTCTAGAACATGTTGAAGCCTACAAACTAAGATATTAAAAATGAGGCAGTTAAAGTTTTGTCATGACTCTAATTAGTGCTTCAAGAGTCTTGTCATATGAGAACCAATGTCACACTACCTAGGCCAAAGTCAGAAGTCTGCATGGATCATTAAAGGGAAACAAGTAGGAAGCAACACTAACACTGAGAGGCTGATGTAAAGATCACACTAGTTTTGGGGGATGAAGAAAAGCTCTGGGACCAGGGTGAGGGAGACTGAGGAGGAAGGCACCTTTTCCTGAAGAGATAGGAAGGGCAAAATTCTTTATCCAGGCATATTGAAAGACAGTTGATGGAGAGAGAGTATTCTAGTCTCTGAAAATAAAAAGTAGAAGAGGCTAGGAGGAGCTGCTGACAGTCCCAGACCACAGTAGGTTTCCCACTGGAGTCAGTGTTCGTGGGTTTAGAAATGCATTTTCCTCTCAGCACATGTGACTTAGCTACTGTGTGGCTAGTCAGAGGAGGAATAAAATTGGAAATTCATTTTAAAGAAAATACCTGTGTTTTCTTAGTCCAAAATCAGCCCTCAGGGATGATTGAAAACAATTCACTGAATATTAACAGCACTAGACTGGGTCTGAGCCACCAACAGCCAGAGAGTCTGTTGGAGATGCCTCTCCAGCCAAAAGGTGTGCATGAGTATCATTGCTCCAGGTGGTCACAACTATATTGAAGAGGAAAACCTGCATAAAGTCATAGAACAGTGGACAAGGCTAATTATAGAGTCCCCTTCTTAGGACAGAGGCATAAGTGTGACAGTGGACCTTTATTCTGTCTAGATTTCAGGTCCCAAAACAAAGGACTCTGATCCCTCTTCCATCCCAGATAAGCTTCAAAACACTGATCATTTACTTAGAAAATCAGCCTGATAGCCAAATCCTTTCATGCAATGAGGATAATGCATGAGTGAAGATGCTGTCCTTGGATATCCAAGTGGCCCCATGTGGTCAAGGACAAGTTCCAAAAGTCTCAATGTTGTTGTTTTATTAAGAAATCTCCAATGTCTTTTATTTCCATAGCAAACTAGATGATGAAGGAGGTTATTCAAACCTCACCATCCTAGTGCATCTGTATGGGGAAGTCTTTTGGCATAGATGTTTCTGATATTGGCTGGTCTTTGGAAACATCCTCACCATTGTGCTAGAGCTCATTTTGAGGACATTGGCCAGCTTGTTCCCTTGTCCAAAGAGGACATGTGTGGGGGTTTTCAAATCCTCACCAGAAGACATGCCGAGAGAGAGAGAGAGAGAGAGAGAGAGAGAGAGAGAGAAATATCCATCAGTTGCCTTCTGTATGTGCCCTGACCAGGATCGAACACACAACCCAGGTATGTGCCCTGATGGGGAATCGAAGTGACAACCTTTCAGTGCACAAGACAATGTTCAACCAACTTAGCCACTCTGGCTGGGTGATGTGGTTTTGTTCTTTGTTTGTTTGTTTTGTGTGTTTTTAAACTACTAAGAACCAAATCTGAGGGGAATTGGGAGCATGTCCATCCAGAATACGGAAGGAACTAAAGCAGTAGACACAATGTTGCCCAAGGCAAGCACTGGATTGCTGCTCTAACACTTGGGATGGGTAATTAAAAGAAGGCTCTAAGCACTCAGACCCCGTCTTCTTGCTTTCTTCAGATAACTACACATTCATTTTGTTTCCTTAGTCGCTTCTGATTTGGGATGAGAAGCAGGAAGGAAAGAGAATTTCCAAAAGTAGGGAAAGACCTGCCTGGACAGAGGTCTCTTGGAACTAATCTAATGAATACCCTTTCGTTCCCAGGAAGAGCCTTGCTGTGAGGGAAACTATGTGTTCAGAACTTGTTGCTCTGGTTTCTGGAATGGAAGGCCACAGGAGTAGTGTATACAAGATCAGTACAGTGTGTAGAGCACATAGCTTGCTATTTTAGTGCAAACACAAGGAGCCAATGTTTAACATCAGCCAGAGCACATTTTAGTCACAAAGTCCTTTGCTTATACTTGGAAATTGTCCCCATTATGGCAGGATGGCTATGGGGACATTGTGAATGAGGACAACCACAGCAAGGCCAGGTTATTTTTTCTACCTAGTCTCACTCCCATATTTTAAAAGAAATCATTGGCAGTGAATGGTAGCCACACTCATTTTAAAAAGACTGAAAAGCCATCTCAGAAATTTGGATGAACAAAGCTATTGTCCCCTCTTCCTTCCTTTCTTTGCTCTAAGAACAAGAAACATTTTTCTCAACCTATGAAGACCAACCAGTATCAGATGAAATGAGGTGAGCTGTCTGGGAAAACCAGTTTTTCTACATCCAATCTGGACAAGGCAAGAGGTCAGAAGGCTGTTCTGAGGGATCCTCAAGGTAGGGCAGTGATCCCCTGTGTTGAATGGACATGGTTATATACCCATTGGTACTGTCCTCACCTCTTCCTCTTTTGGAGACATCTGCAATCCATGTGGATGAAAACCATGTAAATACAAGGAAAAATAGCTGTGTTAGGTTTTTGGGTGGATTTCCCACTGAGATCAGTGCAGGAGCGTATGGCTCCAAGATGCAACATGACCCTGGGAAAGTATTCTCAGGAGCATAGTGGAAGGCAATATAGTTCAGTGGGAACAGGCTCTGGAATAAGAGTCAGAAGATATGGGTTCTAATCCTAGGCTTGTCTCAAGCCAGCTGTGTGACTTGCGGAAAATTACCTCTGCATCTCCATTCCTGGTTTGAAAATAAGGAATCTGGTGTAGATGATGTGATCTCAAGGTTCCTTCCAGCTAGAAAACTCTATAATTCAATCTAGGCTAATACTAAGGTCCATAAAGACACAAAGAAATCATGCTAATGGCTATCCTTTCCAAAAACAGTGAACAGAAAAGGATGTTTTCTCTCAATTTACCCCTAGTTAACACTACTTATGAAGTTGTTCAGCCCAGTCCCCATATATACATTTTCCCATTCTTTGTCCCTATTTCTAGTTCGGTAAGGGAGAATATTCAGGAGGTAGGAACAAGCAACACATGGATTGTGTGTGTGTTTGTATGTGTGTGTGAAAGAGGGAGAGATAATTTGGGGGTGGAGGCAAATGTTTGTTGAATTATATTTGTTAACTGTGCAGAAGGTCACACAATGGAACTTTAGTGGTAAAACTGGACTGGGTAAAATTGGGAATAAATGATGAGAGTGAAGGTGCTCGGTTACATTTTTCTTTGTTGCCTTGAAAATGGGCCCAAGACAATAGTGCAGTGAAGGCCTGGGGGGGGGGGGTCAATGGGGTAAAAAAGGGAACATCTGTAATACTTTCAACAATAATGATAAATTAAAAATAAAATGCAATTATTGAAGGATTGAATTTTGTTGAATTTTGAACTACACCAAATCCCTCTGGAGTGGGAGTACAGAAACATTTCCCTATAATTTATTACAAGAAAGATGGAAAATCTACTATTATTATAGACGATTGTTGGTTTAAAGATTATTGTAATGAAAATATGCCATTTAGTATTTTTAATGGTACATACACTCTACAAGCAAAGAAATGCTCAGAGAGCTAGCATAGGACATGGACATAAGGAAATCTCAATTCCTCTTCTGGTCCTGCTTTTTCCAGCAGGTCATTTAGCTGCCTCAAACTCCGTTTCATCTTAGATTGAAGGAATTGGACTAATGAGATCTAGAGAAAGGGAAGAATCTTTGGAGGTCTGGCCTGAAGTTTAAAAACATATTGCCTACCACTGTACACACCACCACCTCCATCCCAAGTACCAGTTTTTCCTATTTAACCACAAATTGTTCTGAGATAAACTATCCAAACCTTGAACTTATAGAAAGAAGAAGGGGGTCAGCAACACGGGTTTCTTAAGGGGTTCTAACAAGCCTACAAATGGAGGACAGGTGCAAAAATAGATTTTCATAATTTGGGGTTCTTCAATGACCAATTTAATCAGGAATCATACTATCATCATCTGGACTCTTCTCGAACCAAAAATATTTCACATAGTTAACACCATCTGAAACTTGTCTAGGGGCATCTGAACTATTCCTTGCACCACTGAATTCTCTTCTACACAGTTCTCATCAGCAATGCCACCAATTTGCCACTGATCCATGTTGGGGTATCCTATTGTATCTCCTAATTATGAAGTGGTTGCGCGCATGTGTGTGCGCGCGCGCGCGCACACACACACACACACACACACACACACACACACACACACCAAGCTCATTCCTGTTAAAGTGGAGGAACAACTGCAAGTCATTCCATAGCCAAGCAGCCACTTGGCTCCGAACACTGCACCTTTCCAACTATCTGCACAATTACAAAGAAATTTTTAAAAATCTTCATATCTGCTAAAAGCAAACACAGAATTGGCATGCATGGCTTTCACTTAAATTTAGTTGTCTTTGCCATTATGGGCTATGATTACAGACAAAAAGCAGTGTTATAAATCTGTACTTCAAAGACTAAGAATTATTTCAAATATTCAGTCCTTAGCAAAGCAAAATCCTTTCTAGTGTTAAAGGCAAAAGAAAATTTTCTATGTCTTCAGTATGAAATATTAGGGTTATAGATAAAAAAGAGTTGCTTAAAATATGCCATAACATTTCATTTAAAATATAATTAGAATGTCTGGTCCACATTGAAATTATTAATGTAAGCATAACTGTTTAAAAGTTGTCAAAAGACTGATTCTATTGAATTGGCCTCTGCTATTTATTTTGTTTTCTCCTGAAGGTTTCTGTTTGCCAGTAACAGCATAATTCCTAAACTACGTTGCTCTGCATTTTTTTGGTAAATTTTCTGCATGTGTTTTTTAGACAAAAGAAAAATCACCAGTTTATAAAAAAGGAGCCTGAAGAGTTTGCTCCTGAAATATAGATATGAGGTTTTATAAAAAGGATATTGGTTTCTTGCTATAAAAAGCGACCAAAATGTGTCAGACCTGAAAACAAATTCTCACAGTTTTTTCAGTGTTGGCTGTTTACAAGGCATTCAATAGAACAGAGATAGATGGATACCATTCAGTTTGTGTAATAACTTGCTATGTTGGACAGACTCTTAGAGGAACCAGGTATATGAAATCCCTCACCCCCAACTCTAATTAATTGCTTATTGATTCTAAATTGCCCCAGTGGAGCAATTGACAAAAAAAATTCACTGCACTTTATAAATTCTACTTAGATGTCTATAGTGTATCCCCATTTCTGCCTAGTCTGGTTTGGCCATTCCTGTGTCATAGTTCTAGGTGTCTGGTGTCAGAATTATAAGTTGCTGGTGTTTCTCCCCATTGACAACCAGAACTTGTGTTAGACAACAAACAGGGTGTTCAATTAGGAGTAAAGAACAAGACTGGGGAGCTGCCTTGCCATCTTCCCAGGATTTTATAGCATTCTTGAGATTAAGAGACAAGGGGTATTAGTGATTTTGTGTTTGTCACTCTTGGATTTGCCAATGATTTTTTCCCCACACACACACATTTTAAGTGTTATGCATGTAAACATCCCTCTATGAAAGGAAAACTGTCATGTATAAGCAAAGTGAGACAGGAGAAAATAATGCAGGTGCCTAAGTGTTCAATATAAAGGTCATGGACTAGCACATTTTGAATCCCAGGAAAGTTACCCCAAATGATGGTTATCAATCTATCTCTTATAATCGGTAACTATAGATCAGTGGCCCAGAGGAGAAATCACAGAAAAATAAACCCAACATAATACAGTATGTTTTAAAAAATAACAACAACAACAAAAATAAAAACTTGAAAGCACCAATAGCCCTGTTGGACACTTGAGCAGAAGTACCCTATTGTAACAGTAATCTTGGATTTGTACTCTGGACTCTGAACACGCTCTCCTCCTTCACATAGAATCACCAAGTGAGTCTGAGTCATCCAAAGACAGAGGCAGGTACAGGTCCTATAAGAAAATAAGAAGAAAAGTTAATTCTCTTTTTCCTAACAACTTGGGCTCCAAAATGGACAAGATTATATGACTGCTTTGTTTTTTAATTAATATTGTCTCTAATATTATTTTGAAATAATTAATAGGAAGTTGAAGTACAGGGAGGTATCTTTGTACCAATGTATTCTTCCCTCAGTTTCCTCAATGGTAACGTAACATCTTGTAGGTTTCCATTTACTTGGGTGTTTGTGTATGTGTGTGTGTGTGTGTGTGTGTGTGTGTGTGAGAGAGAGTGTGTGTGTGTTCCCTTGCTATTTTACCACATGTGTATAGTTGTGTGACCTCCACCACAATCAAGATACAGAATTGTATTTCAGGCTCTCGTGTGCTACAACTTTATATCAACATCTGCTCCTCTCGCAACCCAAAGCCCCGGTAACCAATAATCTGTTTCCCATCTAAAATTTTGACATTTCATGAATGTTATATAAATGGACCATACAGTATGTAACCATTCAACCATTGAAGGGCATGTGGGATTATTCCAGCTTAGAGCTATTACAAATAAAACTGCTATAAACATCGACACACTATATTTTTATATGAATATACATTTTCATTTCTCTGGATAAAGTCCAAGGTTACGATTGCTGAATAGTATGGCAATTGCATGTTTAGTTTTGTAAGGACTGCCATATTGTTTTCCAGAATGGCTATACCATTTAAATTCTTACCAGAAAAGTATGTGATTCAGTTTATCCACATCCTCACCAGTATTTTGTGTTTTCCCTCATTTTTATTTTAGCCATTTTTGTAGGTTTGTATTGGTATCTCATTGTGGTTTTAATTTCCCTGATGGCGAATGCTATTAAATATCTTTTCATGTGCATATTTGACATCTGTAATTCTTCCTCAGTGAAATGTTTCTTCATGTCTATTGCTCATATTCTAATTGGATTTTTTCCTATCATTGAGTTTTAACAGTTATTTTATATTCTAAATATGTGTCTTGCTAATATTTTTCTCCCAATCTGTAGTTTGTGTTTTCATACCATTGGCACAGTTTTTGACATAGCAAAGTTTTTAGTTTTGATGACGTATAATGTATCATTTTTTTTCTTTTAGGATGTGCTTTTTGTTGCCAAGCTTAGAATTACTTGCCCAGCAGAAGATCAGAAGATTTTCTCCTGTTTCTTTTCTAAATGTTTTACATTTACATCTAAAGTCTATGTTTTAATTAATTTTTTACATGAAATGTGAATTTTAGTTTAGGGGTATTTTTTGTCCTATAGATATATAATTGCTCCAGCACCAATATTTGAAAAGGTTAGCTTTGCTCCATTCACTGCCTTTTGCAGTTTTGTCAAAAATCAGTTGTGGATATACATGTAAGTTTATTTCAGGCTCTGAGAAAACTGCCTAAACAAATGCTTAGCCCAGAAAATGTACCCCATCTACATATTTCCAGCTTATTTCCTGATACTTCCATTTCTAACCATTAGGATTCATGACTCCAATACTATTCCAAGCCTTGTTTATTGTCTTTAGGAGATGGGGGAATGAAATGGCATTTTTTTTGGTTTTGGTTTTTGTTTTTCATTGTCCCCAGAATTATATTTGGAGATCCTTGTGATTCCTCTTGGATTTACTTCACCCATTGGTCTAAATCAATGATTTTCAAATCTCTCTAAATTTCGCTCTCTTCTCTCTTTAAATCCTCTATTCATCTGAAATTTGCTTGGATGCCCAATACATCAAAAAAATAAAAGTGTAGTTGTTCTAGTTGAACTAGACATTGGGGAGGCAGGATCTCACCCACCTCCAAATTAAACACAATTTGAAAACCACTGTTTTTATTCATATTATCAGCAAGATACTAATGGTAACTAGAAAAGTTTAGGGACAATTCTGTGGATATTTAATAGACCTATTTTGCTAAAATGGAGACATAGAACTTCAGCAGAGAAAGTCCAAGAAAATTGGAAAATACAGTTTCTCTTTGAGGCAGAAGAAAAAGTGATGATGAGGAAGAGGGACAAGAATGGGAAGGAGAATGACTTATTTATCTAACATTAAACTGCTTTTTGTGGGAAAGAGGGGCAGGAAAAGTTTTAGGTATCATAGAATGGAAAGAGGAGAAAATTATATTCAGAAACATTAGGTTTTAATTTGGGCTAATTAGTACTATGGCATTGAACAAGTCTTTTTAGCATTGGCTTCTTCATCAAGAAAATGCAGACTTCGGAATGGACAATCTGTAATGTCTCTTCCGGTTCTGAGGCTATTATTTGGAACTCTCAAGGGAATATTAAATAATTAAAAAACACAACAAAGGCAACTACTGTGAATAGATTCAACTCTCATCACCCCACCATCCCTTCTCTGTAACTCAAGGGTTTGCAAACTTTTTCTGTAAATAGCTAGATAGTAAATATTTTAGGCTCTCTTTGCTGGTCATATGTGGTCTCTGCCACACAGTCTTGTTTGTTTGGGTTTTGTTTCATTTATAACCCTTTAAAGATGTAAGAAACATTTTTTTCTACATTGGGGATTCATCCAAAAACAAGCAGGCCATAGGTAGGAATTGAAAACCTTGTTTTGTTTTAAACTACCAAACGAGATTTCTTAGAAAAGTGATAAATAGGTAGGGAGTACAAGGCTGAAGAAACAATACAGTGCAATACAACTTATAAAATAGAATTGAAGTGGCATAGAATGGAGTTGCATCTCTGAACATATTTAGTTCTTCAGTACTTGAATATAGTGAAAATTGAACATAATCAAAGGTATCTTTGAGATCTAGACTCCCATAATGGTGAAGACTCTGAAAACCTGCTTTTACATAAATGTAGTAACACCAGGATAATTGTCAAAATCAACTCTTTCAGAACTCTAGAAATTAAGCAAAGGCTTGCAAAAATCCAATAAGTGTTCATTCAATAAAAATGGATAAATCTCAGTGAGAATACCAAGACTTATGGTGCTTTAACTCACCTTATTTCATTCTCTCATTCTCCAGATGCAGGGTAGCTTTGAAAACAAATAGCCTCACCACTACAGTATTTAAAAAACTACACCCTAGCAGCCTCTGGACAATGCAGAATGAGTTTGGAGCTCCCCCAAAATACCCTAGTCCCTGAGAATTGTCACTCTTTGACCTGTCTGGAAACTGCATTTGTAGGGCTCTTTTTTTATATTTGACCTAACTCGGAGCACACTCCCTGTGAACAGCCTTTTCAGGGAGTATTAATCAGCTGCAATTGCTTAAATCATAGCCTCCTTAGGTGGGGGAAATATTTGGGGAAAATGAAGCTGCTTAAAATCTTAAAGGAAAAGCTAAAGAATTAATGTCCATAGGGGACTTTGAAAAGCACCAGCATATTTCCAGTAATCTCTAAAGCCAGGCACATGTTCAGGACTGTGTGTATTCTCAGAAAAGACCTGAAAAGCCTCTAATCTCTCACTTTTGTTTGCCCTTGAGGCCCTGTGCAAGCAGCAATTGAAGGTTAAGACAAAGTTTTAAACTGCCTTTCAGAGTATTGAAATTATGCCCCAGTCCACACCCACAGAGCCTTCAGCAAAGACTTATCAGAGAAAGGTAATCAAGAAAATCTAGCAAAACTATCCTTCAAAAATGAAGGATAAATGAAGACAGTTCCCAGATAAATAAAGACAGATTATTTGTTACTAGCAAACATGTCCTACAAGAAATACTAAAGAGAATCCTTCAGGGAGAAATGAAAGGATAACAAGAGAGTAATCTAAATCCACATAAGAAATAAAGAATACTGGTAAAGATAAATACAGCAGATGGTAAAAATTTATTTTTGTACTCTTTTCTTCTGTTATCCAATTCAAAAGACAACTGCATAAAATAGCAATTATAATAATGCGTTGGTGAACTTATCCTATATAATAAAGAGCTAATATGTTAATTAGACCAGAAGTCAATAGGACCTTCCTGAAGGACCAGTGGGCGGGGAGTGGGGCCACGGGGCCACGAGGGCCTAGGCAACCAGGGTTGTGAAGGTCGAGGCAGCCGGGGCTGCAAAAGCCTACCCTTGCACAAATTTCATGCATCAGGCCTCTAGTTATATATAATGATGTAATCTGTATGTCAATAAGAGCACAAAGAGAAGGCAAAAGGAACAGTGCTATACTAGAGCAAAATTTTTATATACAATTGAAATTAAGTTGATATTAATTCAAAGTAGATTGTATTAAGATGTTGATTGTAATCCCCAGGGCAAACACTAAGAAAATAATACAAAATAAAATTAGTAAAAACACAAAAGGGGAATTAAAGTGGTACACTGTAAATATATTTATCTAACACAAAAGGGCAGAAATAAAGGGATAAAGGAACAAAAAAGATATAAGACAAATACAAAATAGCAAAAAGGAATATGTAATTCCCATCTTTTTAGTAACTGCACTAAATATAGATTAAACACTCAAATGAAAAGGCAGAGATTGGCAGAATGGATTGAAGGGGGAAAAAACAAAAACATGATCCACCCTAGCCAGTTTGGCTCAGTGGATAGAGCATCGGCCTGTGGACTAAAGGGTCCTGGGTTTGATTCCAGGTCAGGGCACATGCCCAGGTTGCAGGCTTGATCCCCAGTGTGGGGCATGCAGGAGGCAACCGATCAATGATTCTCTCTCCTCTATGAAATCAATAAAAATATATTAAAAAAATTTATATGATATGTTCAGTATATGCTAGCTCATAGAAAACAGAGAGCAGTAAATTAGTGGCATCCAAGGCATGGGTAGAGGAGAAAAGACCTGTAACTACTTAATGGCATAGTGATTCTTTTGGGGGTGATGAATATATTCCTGCACAATGGTGGGATTTACTAAAAAACATTAAACTGTACAATTTTAAAAGGTGTAACTTATAGTATGTGAAATATCCTAATATATAAAAACCCTAAGTCCATCACATCCACAATGACTAGAGACTCGACCTAATGCCCAGGCTGCACGTGCAGCAGGCTCTGGTGAGTGGGGACTTGTGGCAGCGGAGATGGGGAGGGGGGTGGGGGGGCCGGCACTCACACTCACTCACAACTGCACACATGCACAGACACACACAGTGCCCACCAGCTCACAGGCTTTTCTCCCTTTCTTTTCCTCCCTCGGAGCCTCTCTCAGAATGAGGAAACAAAACTGACTGGGCCTGAAGAGGCCTGGATGGAAGGGAGGGCCGGCAGAGGGTGGAGTGGCCCCCACTGGCCCCGCCCCCTCCCAGCCAGGAAAGAGGAAGATGGACACAGGGAGGCAGGGAGGCCTGGAGGACTGCTGAGAAAAACAAAGAGAGACAGAGACTGAGCGAGATCAGGCTGGCAGGGGAGGGCAGTTGGGGGCGAGATCAAGCTGGCAGGGGAGGGCAGTTAGGGGTGATCAAACAGGCAGAGGCATTTGGGGGAGAGATTAAGCCTGCAGGGGAGAGCAGTTAGGGGTGATCAGGCAGGCAGGCAGAGGCAATTAGGTGTGATCAGGCAGGCAAGCAGGCGAGTGGTTAGGAGCCAGCAGTCCCAGATTGCGAGAGGGATGTCCAACTGCTGGTTTAGGCCCGATCCCACAGAGATTGGGCCTAAACTGGCAGTCAGACATCCTCCAAGGGGTCCGCAATTGGAGAAGGTGCAGGCTGGGCTGAGGGAACCTGCCCCCCCACCCCCACGTGCACGAATTCCCCCCCTCCCCCACATGAATTTCATGCACCGGGCCACTAGTATCTCAATACGCTCTTATTTAAAAAAAATAGTACCTTTGAAAATCTCACCTTGACAATTAAATACTATTTATGTGATTCTTAAGTATGAAACCCTATACAGCAATATGCAATGTATAATGCAGATAGTAATACTCAGCATGTGTACAAATATGAGACAGTTTTGTAGTAGTTTTTTTATTGACTAAATTGTAACTATTGATGAATTCCACAAGTTAAATTTACACAGAATGCAAGTCCACTGTAGTAGAAAGAGCTCAGGATTAAGAATCAGGAGCTCTAAGTTCTAGGCCTAGCTTTGCCTTTTAACTTCCCCCCTTTCAGAGCCTTTGTTCTTATATCTGAAAATCATGGAATATGTGGGTTATAAAATCTTTAGAGTTCCTTCTAGTTATAAAAATCTATAAAATGTAATTCAGATCATTGCATTTTTTCTTTATACCAAAGCATAGAAAATTAGACACTGAAAATTAGACACTGCCAAGTTAGTGAACTCCCTGGACATTTTTTAAGCAGTATAAAAGGGCCTTTTCATTATGGAGACCACCATCATCGAGTCCCACCACTCTGAACCACTGGGCTTCAGCATTCACCCCTGCTCTTAATTGTTCATGTAACAGATCCTTCAATGTAGCTGGTTGGTTAGTGGAAATAATTATGAGAAGATTGTTCCAGACTCTTATCTCAGAGGACAGGGGAACAGGCCTCAGGGTAGAAACCTGAGGAGACTCCACTAGCAGCTGCTCTGTCTTGGAATGGGTACAGTTAGATACAGGCTATGGAAATAATCCATATGACTAGGCCTAAGTATGAACTTCTGTCCTCCATCAATTTATTTAATATTCAAAATATATTACCTTGTATGAGTAAAACAATGTTCAGGAAAAAGAATTATCTCAATATTCTGTTTTTGTTGATTGATATGTAAAAATACAGAAATACACATATTGCTTAACAATACAAATAATTTGCACCTGAAATTCATTTGCTTAGTCCCTTGGAGCCCTACAGAACAAAATGTTTGTAACAAATACAGCTGTGCTGGCGATATTTTTGCATTAGAGGAAACAAAATCTTGGTCTCTGATCCAAGAAGCTTATAGTCCAAGGAACGTCAAAGAGGAGTTTTGAGAAACCTGGCTTCTAGTTTGGGTTTGCTTTTCCCCAAATGTGCTCTGCATTTTTCTTATGGTTTGGCTTTGTTTTTGCTGATTTTTAAAATTTTATTTTATTTTTTCCATCACTATTTATCCCCTCTCTGCCCTCTTCCACCTCCCTCACCACTACCCCCTTCAATCACCACACTGTTGTCCATGAGTTCTCTCTTTTTTTCTTTTTTGCTCAATCTACCCTCCCCCTTCTCCCCCCCTTGGCTGCCCCACCAGTGCTGTCTGCCTGCTCTCCATCTATGAGTCTGTCTCCATTTTCTTGGTAGTTCAGTTTGTTTATTAAATTCCACATGTGAGTAAACTTTTTAAAGCTGAAACTCCCTGTTCTCTTCATCAGTAATCAAAAGCCTACCCAGGCTTCAAGGGCCCACTTAAATGTCACTTAGTCTGTAAAGCCTTCCTTGTCTCCCATCCTCTTTTGTTTTCCTGTAGTCCTTTTGTTTGCTCTTGATTATACTACCAAAATACACTTAGAGCGGTATCTGTGATTTAAGGGTCAGGATCCTGCTTTATTCATCCAACTATCCCTCCAAGCACTTACAGGATGACAAAAAAAGTCTGGAAACGCAGAGAAAAAAATGTATATTTAGGTAATATTAGTTACATTTTCAGATAATATGTCAAATATATTTTCCTCCACTCTTGAGACAACTTTGCAAGCAAAATGCCTCCAAATGTAAAGCCATGAGTACAATCACTAATCTGGAAAAACATAAAAATAAATGAAAAATGTTCCCTATGTTTCTAAGCTTTTTGTACATCTTTAATATGTTACCTTCTCCCAATTGTTGAATCATACTAGGGCTGTCTTTAACCTCAGCCCTTCCTTTTTATCACCTATAAAATGGAAATGCTACCTGCCCTATCGTTTTCACAGGGTTATCACAAAGGTAAATGAGAAAATGGCTATGCAAAAAGATTAAGCAGTATAGAAATGCAAAATGTTGTTCTCATTAACTATAAAAGGATTTACTTTGTGTCCATATTGTAGCACTTGAGTATGCGGACTTTGGCTAACCCCATCACAGCTGCATTAAAAAGAGGATTCTCCATGAGCTGCTTAAGAGGGGAAGCCAAGAGGCTGATTACAGCTTTGGGCCCTGCCACAGCCATCAAAAATTACCAAAGGGATGCTGGGACTTCAAGTTTCTTTCCAATTGCGCAGGAGGAAAGTCATGGCCTTAGCCACCTGCTTCCTGTCTCCACCATGACTCACACCTTTCAGGTCCACTTGGATGGACATTCAGATGAGATCTGCTTAGGTCCACTGCCCAAGGACCTTAATGGTGCTAAGGTTCAGGTAGCTGTGTGAAAGGAGGGGCATTAAGTTGAGACTAGAGCCCCAGGGGGGCTGAGCCAAGGTCACAAGACACTTTTTATCTTATTTAGGAAAACCAGTTCACTTTCCATCATTGATTCCTGATAGGATGCACCAAGAGAGGCACAGAATTACTTCTATGATGCTTCTGCCCCCAATGCATAATCTGAATTTAATAACAAGAAAACAATAGACAAACCTAAATTTAAAAAACATTCCCCAACATAATGGGCCTGTACTCTTCATTTGTACAATACAGTGTCCTAAAAGATTTTAAAAAGACTCAAGAACAGTACTAGATTAAAGAATACTAAAGATACATGAAAACTGAAGGCACTGTGTCATCCTGAATTGGATCCTGGCCAGAAAAATAATGTTACTAGGACAATTGATAAAATTCGAATATGGACTGTAGATGATAGTATCACAGCAGAGCAAATTTCCTGATTTTGATGGCTAAAAAAAATAGTAAAGTGTGTGTGTGTGTGTGTGTGTGTGTGTGTGTGTGTGTGTAGAGAGAGAGAGAGAAAGAGAGAGAGAGAGAACACAAAAAATAAAGTCAATGGGGCAAAATGTAAACAACTGGTCAATCTATGTAAAGACTATACAGAAGTTCTTTATTATTTTGCAACTTCTGTAAATATGAAAGGATATCAAAGTAAAAAGCTCAAAAATGACTTAGAATTAAACCAAAATATAATTTTTTAAAAGTTTGCTCTAAAAATTATATAATTCAGTACTTAATGTTTGTTTGCTTAACTGTCATTAAAAGAGTTATTTTAAAAATAAAATGATACACTGAATATTCCACAGTTAAGAAAACAGTGGAGGTCTGACAATATTGCCACCTATATCTTGTTCTAGTCTTTCAGTAGTTAAATTAGATTTAGAATTGACTGCTAAATAAATAAATAAGCAAGCCTCCAAACCCAACCAGGAGAAATGGTTTAACAATGCCGTCACTCACATCAATGGGCTTATGAATAATAGATCTTCAGCCTAAATGAACTGAACATGTCAAATGAAAAGCTGAATGACTCACGAGTGCAGACCAAATATATTCCCATGCTTTTCCCAGCTATTCGGGGTAGGTACTAATATAAGGTGCTGGGATAGGTCACACTTCTCAGAGAAAATGTAAGGGCAGAAATGCATAGGGCAAATATATAGTAATAAGTAATGTAGCATATAGGAGGTTCTGTGTGGAGAGTGGAAAAGTAGAATTAGGCTACTCCCCATCTTGGAATGTCCACATTAAATAAGCTTTGCTGTTAAAAAGAATAACTGAAAGCTCACTGCAAAATTAATTTTCATTCACCTCACAATCTCTGGGTAATGTTGGCTACATAGACAGTTCAGCATCTCCTCCTTTGGGGAAACCAAATAGTTCAGCAGGACAATTAGAAGGTTCTGGTCAGGGTCAATACCATAGGTTAAAAGGGTCACTCAAGGAATACAACAGACATTAGGAATGATGGAGCAGGTAATGGTCAGATTAACCAGGAAATTAAAACCCAAATGCAGAGAAAAGGAAATGAAAATGGATGTCAGGTAGTGGTGTACTGTTAAATCTTTAACCACTGACTTTATGTAGGAACAAAACAACCTTGATTTGTAGTCTTTGCTGATTTACATGGTGTAAATCTTCCTACGACAGCTGTGTTCTAGTTACCAACACAATGTCACTGAGAACAGAGTTGGGAAGCAATGTACAGTCAGGTCGAATAACCTTGTACAAACTGACTCCAGCCATATTACTGGCAATAATCTGGGTACCAGTCCTCTGTCTGCTACAACCTAGTTATGTTACTGTACTAAATAACTTAACCTTGTTAAGTTGCAATTTCCTCCTCTGTAGTAGTAAAATATTAACCTCAGAAGATCACAGAGAGAATCAAATGAAACTAGTTTATTTCCATCTAAGATCTCCAGCTTTGACCATCTATGGTTCTTTGAAGCAGTTGGCCATATTGGTGAATTTTTTTTTTAATATATTTTATTGATTTTTTACAGAGAGGAAGGGAGAGAGATAGAGAGTTAGAAACATCGATGAGAGAGAAACATCGATCAGCTGCCTCCTGCACATCTCCCACTGGGGATGTGCCCGCAACCCAAGTACATGCCCTTGACCGGAATCGAACCTGGGACCCTTCAGTCCGCAGGCCGATGCTCTATCCACTGAGCCAAACCGGTTTTGGCCATATTGGTGAATTTTGCCTTTCCCATCTCACACTGAGTCTTGTGAACAGGCAAAATACAAGAGAATCCTAGAGGACACTGCTCTAGAATGTGGTAATCAGAGCAGAAACCACATTTATAACATCTCAGAGATGAGGTACAAGGCAGTAACCACTCCAGATTTTCTATACAGAAGAGATTTCTGGATATGAATCTATTTTAAAAGTGGAGCTAGAGAATCTATACACTTCTATTATTTTAATGGTATATTTATTTGAGATGACTTAGAAGTGCACATGATGCCTAGGACCAATGCAGTATACATGTGCCCTCTCTTCCTATGCTGCATCAGAATCTGTCTGCAAATACATAGTGAAACTAGGATCTGTTCATATTTTGATGTCTGGAAAATCCAAAGGAACTAACTTAGTGCTAACTTTCTTTGAGTGCTATATTTATGTCACTTCTATTGACTGGTGCCTATGAGACATAAGTGGCCTTTAAGGCCTTCTTCACCATGCCTCTGAATTGGACAGACAAGTGCTCATCCCATCCCCTGAGTCAATTATTTGGTGACACCACTAGCTCAGAATGCATATTTGGGACCCTACCTTTTGGGTAAATGTAATCAGGAGTAAATAAACCAGGGGTCAGAGGAATATATAAAAGTGAATGGAAGCTTAGCCCCTGCTGATTCCCAGGGCTTCACACTAATAGACCAGATGAAAGAAATTCTAGCCTTGATGTGCTATTGAAGCTGATGGAAGAGAAAACTGTAACCAAGCCAATCAAAAAAGTCCAAGTGTAAAGGGGTTTAGTAAGGTATAAGAGACATAATACCTTGTGCTTCCGGAGGCTGCCAGGACTGGTAGGTGTAGAGATGGGAGACTGCTTAGACTTGGGGGTAGAGAGCTGGCTGCTGGAGGTTCCATTTGCTAGCCCAAGGCAAGAGAAAAGGAATGGATAAAAATCAACAGCATACAAAGGAACACGTTATCCTTCCCCTCTGCAGACACTAAGGACATTCAAACAAGGCATACACACAAACAAGTTATTTGATGAGTAGGACAAAGGTGAAAAGAAACACATTCCTCAGAAAGACAAGAAGTGCAGTCCTCACGTTAATCAGATCCCTGAGCAGTGCAAGGCAGCAATCCTCCCACCCTTTCCCTTGAGTGCTTCCAATTACAGGGTCTGGTTCTTTTCAAACCTTTTTCATATTCATTACCAAGTTTGACCCTAACAACATTTCTGTGAGGTAGTCTGGAAACATATTATTTTGCTTCAATTTTGTAAGTGATAAAAAAGTGAGTCACAAAGGAATTTTGTGCCTTAGCTTAAAGGAGAGGAAATTTGGGTGGTTCGAACCAGGGCACATCCCTTTTGGTAGCAGATGATGTGGTGGGTTCAGGACAGCCCCATTGTCAATCTCCCTCCACTCTCTCTTTTCCTGCTCAACCTACCCTCTCCCCTCCCCACACACTGTCTCTTCCCTACCTCATCCTGAGCAAAAAGAACAAAAGGAAAGAAAGAGAAAAAGGGACTAGTCAGGAAGAAGAATTAAAAAGTGGAGGAGAAACACAGAATGAAGCATAAAAAAGGCTCATACAGCAAAATGGGTGGAGGAAAGAATAAAAAAGAGTGGGAGAAAGAGATAAGGAATGGAGGAGAGGGGAAATAGGGTAGAGATTTGGAGAAGAGAAGAATGGGGAATTTGAAATAGAGACAGAAATAGAGAAAGGCAGACAATGGTGGCCAAAGTCAGAGTGCACCCCAATCTGTCTCTAGTCAATAAAATGCTAAAACTGAGATTATTTAGTATTTAAAATGTTCATATTCCATTTTGTTTGCAATTGTTTTTTATTCCTTTGCTAATAAGCTTTTCAAATATCCAATCAAGTAAAAAGAAATGTAGTGCATTGAGTAGAACAATTAAACAGCTTTCAAAGTGGATTCCTATTCAGATAGCTCATGCTAAGGTATGTTTTTTTTAAAAAAAAAAATTTAAGTACTATGTTATTAATCAGAGATACTCTGAAATGTGCTTTACAAATATAAAGGCAAATATTCCAATGGTGTGAGGGTGGAATAAGAGGGATGGAGGAGGAGAGAAAGAAAGAAGAAGGGAAGGCAGGAATGGGGGAAGGGAGGGAGGGAGAGACAGAGGGGGAGAGAGAGAGAGAGAGAGAGAGAGAGAGAGAGAGAGAGAGAGAGAGAGAAGAGAGAAAATTAAAAAATCCAACAAGTTAAGCAGGACAATGCCCTGAGAGTGTTGCTATTAGTCCCACAGGTAAAGCATAAACTGTTGTATTATAAACAGTTCCTAAGGATATACTTCCTCTGCACCACTTATGGTAATGCTTCCCTAGATTCTGCAACCTGAATACCAACTATAGAAAGGAAATAGACATCAGTGTGGTGGTTGCTGCATCTGTCCAAGTGCAAGTGGGCTGAAAAGTAGGGACTTAGACATCCACTATCTGGCTTTGCCTGTGTATTCACTCATCTCTCACCCACTCACTGAGAGACCTTTCTCCCTGTCTGAGATTCCTGGAAATAATTCATTCATTTAGCCAGTGGTTACAGGGTACTTTCTCTAAGCCAGGCCAAGCACTATACGTTGGGGTTTCAGAGATGAGTAAGTCATTTCCTGTGTGGACACAGGAAAGAATATAGCAGGCTAAATGTTATGACAAAGCCATGTAAGGGGTATTATTGGAGCCCAGTGGAGAGACTTTGAAATCAGGGAACTGGGAGGCAAACAAGAGGAGGCAACACCAGAAAAAGTCTTGAAAATTACTCTGGAATACACAAATTTATAGAGAAAGAAAGTAGATTAATGGTTGCCAGGGGCTGGCTAGGATGGGTGGGGGAAGGAGGAACTGGGGGGAAATAGAGAGTGTCTGCTAATAGGTGCAGTTTCTTTTAGGGGGATAAAGATGTTCTGACATTAAATAGTGGCTATTGTTGCACAACTCTGTGGCTGAACGAAAAACCATTGAATTGTACATTTTAAATGAGTGAATTGTTTGCTCTGTGATTGTATCTCAATAAAGTCATAAAAATGATGAATTGGAGCTAGTTAGACAGAGAGGGTAAAAATGGTATTCTAGACTTTAGAATTGCACCAATAGGGCCAAAGACATGCAGGTGTGAAAGAATACAGAATGTTTACAGAAGAGCAAGTAGCTCAAAATGACTGAGTCATAGGGTGCCAGCAGTGAGTTCTAAGAAATAAGACAGGGAGGAGGATAAAGGCCAAAGCCTGGGGGTTCTTTGTGATGTTTCATTTTTCATTTTTAGTTTGATTTGTAAAATAAGTCTGGGAGTAATACCATCACATTTGCATTTTAAAACTACTACTCCAGTTGCTGTGGTAAGACTTGGATGGGGTGGGGTAGGGTAAGGAAAGGGTAGAAGCAGAGATGGGTTAGAAGACAATGCAGTAGTCCAAGTGAGAGTCAATGATGGCTTAAATTAAAGCACTGGGGAGGGAGAGAAAGGACATGGTGGAAGACAGAGACAGATAGGCCAGACAGGCCAGACAGGCTTACAATATTATGTTCACATACAATATAAGCCACCCAAAGAAGAACATGACCCATGCCAAACAGCACGGAGACTGGGGGAGCTAAGCTTAGTCAGGGTACTAGGCTTTCTGGTGAATAAAGGAGGCACTTCAATCATCATCCTCTATGAGATACGCCTAACATGGTCACCAGAATAACAAGTACAAAGATCTATTGAGGATGTTTGATTCCCAAAATAATGTAAGTGCCAAGAGAGCAAAGGGTTTTCCCTATTTTGTTTAATGTTGCATCCCAGCTACTGGAATAATGTCTGGCACAGAGTAGATGCTCAATAAATATCTAATGAACCTTTCATTTTTTAAATTAAATTTATTGAGGTGATCTTGGTTAATAGGGTCATATAAGTTTCAAGTGTACATTTCTATGATACATGATCTGTATATTGCATTGTGTGCCCACTTCCCAAAGTCAAATCATCTTCGGTCATCATATAGTTTTCCTCCTTTACCCTTTACTAACCTCTACCCTCTTCCCTTTGGTAATCACCATATTGTTGTTTGTGTCCATGAGTTTCATTTTTATATCCTACATATGAGTGAAATCATATGACTCTTGGCTTTTTCTGACCACCTTATTAGAATAATATTCTCAAGAAGCCACAGAGGGGCAAAGTATTCTCTGTGGAGCCACAGAGGGGCAAAGTAATCAGTTACTCTTAGGGAAAAGGAAGGAGTTACTGGACTACCGACACTGCATGAGGACCTCCCCAGCAGAACCTGTCCCCTAGTATTCAAGAGGGAGAGCAATCTTGGAGATCTGAGTGGACATAATCAAAGTCTCCCCAATAAGCCCAGACATCAGCCAGGAAGTCTAACAGATGTAGGTATTCCTAGGTAAGTTCTGACATTTTGTTCCACATGATTGCTGTATCCTTTGGCGACAACAGATTCTAGTTTCCCAGCATTTGGCAGCCACGCTACAAAGTGAAAACTATCTCTCCCCACCCTTACATTCTTATCTAGCTGACAATGAGCTTACCAATCTTACCAAAATGTGGAAAATTATTAACCACAGTACATCTACATGTGAGTCAGTTTCCACCTATTGGCCATAGAGCTGCACACACAGGTTCTTTTGCAACTTCTAATTATTTTTTTCAATATCTTCTGAAACTCTCTCGCCCCAAAATTTTAGGGCTAATACATATTCCATCTATATGTTCATATATGTCTCCCTGCCACCACCAACCCAAGCTAGACAATTTTAAGCTATCTATAGAGGACTTCATTTTGTCATCAACACTCAACAAGCATTTTGGAAATCAGTTTTTAATCATTTAACTGCCACTCACTACATTGCTGAAAAAATGCAAGATACTTTCTCATATTTCCTGACGGAATGAAACCCAAACATGGACATTAGAGAAATGAGAAAATGTAGACATGCATCAGTTGAAGGAATGCTTACATTTACAAAGTAGGTAAAATATATTCATATATGCATTTCTTCTATGGGTTTCATGTGAAAAACCTGGGAGAATGCCATTTGATATAGATTCTGAAGCCAGTTCATATAAATGTCAAGTAAAAGGACTAGCAGGGAAAAAACAGAAATGTGGTCTGCAAAACTGTGCATGGTCCTAAATGGGCAAATCCAAATGAAAGCCTGTCACAGTTCATTTTGAGAGTGGCTGAAAATAATACGACTGTATGATATCCCTTGTTTTCCTTTATTATTTTTTACTAAAATTCTTCACTCTTGTCTCTGAGCTTCTATTTCTCAGCTGCAATTTGGAAATGCATTTGGGAAGTCTTTGCCCTCTTTTAATTGTCTCTCTCTCCTTAGAACCACAGCATTGTTTCACTGTTGTCACCTTTTATTTACTCATAGTCCAAATTCTTTCACTCCTTTCTTCTCATTGTACTGTTAAAAATTTTCCCCCTCTACAAAAAGGTACTTTGTTAAAAAAAGATTCCCCCTCTACAACACCAGGAACTTTTCAATATCCTAAGCCATCGGTTCTCAACCTGTGGGTCGCGACCCCTTTGGCGGTAGAACGACCCTTTCACAGGGGTCGCCTAAGACCATCCTGCATATCAGATATTTACATCACGATTCATAACAGTAGCAACATTACAGTTATGAAGTAGCAACGAAAATAATTTTATGGTTGGGTCACAACATGAGGAACTGTATTTAAAGGGCCAGAAGGTTGAGAACCACTGTGACCTAAGCCATCTTATCAATCTTACCAATAAAAACCAGGATAATCATTAATGTTTACTGAATGTCTATAATATGAGTGTCTGTCTTTTTCTCTGTTTACCAGTTTTTATCTCTATTTTCCTCTCTCTCTCTCTCTCTCCACATTTAGTTGTTTTCTTATTTTTTTAGAAATAGTTCAACCATTTTTAATTTTTTTATTTTTCAATTACAGTTGACATACAATATTATATTACTTTCAGGTGTATAACATAGCAATTAGACATTTATATAACTTATGAAGTGATCGCTCCAATAAATCTAGCACCCCCCTTACACAATAAAGATTTATTACAATCTTATTGATTATATTCTCTATGTTGTACTTTATATCCCCATAACTATTCTAGAACTACAAGATTTGCACTTCTTAATCCCTTCACTTTTTTCGCCTAGTTCCCCAACCTTCCTTCCATCTGGCAACCTTAAAATGTTCTCTGTATCTATGGGACTGTTTCTGTTCTGCTTGTTCATTTATTTTGTTTTATAGATTCCACATATAAGTGAAATCATCTGGCATTTGTCTTTCTTTGACTTATTTCACTTAACATAATACCATCTAGGCCTATCCATGTTGTTACAGATGGCAAGATTTTATTATTTTTAATAACCATTTAATATCCCATTGTATATATGCACCACTTCTTTATCCATTCATTTCTTGATGGACACTTAGGTTGCTTCCATACCTTGGCTATCTATAATAATAAAAACGTAATATGCTAATTAGACTGGACAGCCAAATGACCTTCCGGACGTCCTTCCAGATGACCTTCCAGATGAAGCCAGGGCTGCCAGGGCCGAGGCGCTTCACGAATTTCATGCATTGGGCCTCTAGTTGTAAATAATGTTGCAATGAATATATGGATGCTTATGTCTTTTCAAGTTAGCGTTTTGGGTTTCTTTAAATAAATACCCAGAAGTGGAATTGCTGAATCTACTTAGTCTCTTGTTATGGCATTTGTTTTTTTTTTTGTTTTGTTTTTTTAAATATATTTTATTGATTTTTTTTACAGAGAGGAAGGGAGAGGGATAGAGAGTTAGAAACATCGATGAGAGAGAAACATTGATCAGCTGCCTCCTGCACACCCCCCACTGGGGATGTGCCCGCAACCAAGGTACATGCCCTTGACTGGAATGGAACCTGGGACCCCTCAGTCCGTAGGCCGACGCTCTATCCACTGAGCCAAACCAGTCAGGGCATGGCATTTGTTTTAAAGTCTATTTTGTCTGGTATTGCTACTCAGCCTTTTTGTTTGCTTGTCTCCATTTTCATGAAATATCTTTTTCCATCCCTTTACTTTCATTCTATGTGTGTCTTCTATCTGAAGTCAGACTCTTATAGACCACATATGTAAGGGTTCTGTTTTCTTTTTTTTTTTTTTTTTTTTCAGTTTGAGGCAGCTCTGCCACTGTATTTATTATTGTTCAAAAGTTTGTAATGGTCTTAATTATCCATGAAAGAGTGAGATCATGTGGTATTTTTCCTTCATTGACTGGCTTGTTTCACTTAGCATAATGCTCTCCAGTTCCATCCATGCTGTTGCAAATGGTAAGAGTTCCTTCTTTTTAACAGCAGCATAGTATTCCATCGTGTAGATGTACCACAGTTTTCTAATCCATTCATCTACTGATGGGCACTTAGGCTGTTTCCAGATCTTAGCTATGGTGAATTGTGCTGCTATGAACATCTGGGTGCATATATCCTTTCTGATTGGTGTTTCTGGTTTCTTGGGATATATTCCTAGAAGTGGGATCACAGGGTCAAATGGGAGTTCCATTTCCAATTTTTTGAGGGGGTTCTGTTTTCTTGTACATTTCTTGTACATATGTGTTTTGACTGGAGCATTTAATCCTTTTGTATTTAAAGTAATTGTGGATAAAATGTAATTTATTACAATTGTATTAATCATATTTTGACCTTTGTTTCTTTTTCTTCTTAAGGAAGACACTTTAACATTTCTTGTAATACTGGTTTTGTGGTGATTAACTGCTTTAACATTTTCTTATCTATGAAGCTCTTTATCTGACCTTCAATTCTAAATGATAGCTTTGCTGGGAAGAGTAATCTTGGTTGCAGATCCTTACTTTTCATCACTTTGAGTATTTCTTGCCACTCCCTTCTGGCCTGCAAAGTTTCTGTTGAGAAATCAGCTGACAGTATTATGGTATCTCTCTTGTAGGTAACTAACTGCTTTTCTCTTGCTGCTTTGAAGATTCTATCATTGCCTTAATCCTTTGGCATTTTAATTATCATGTGTCTTAGTGTGACCTCTTTGGGTGCATCTGTGCTTCCTGGACTTCAATGTCTATTTCCTATATCAGGTTAGAGAAATTTTCCATGATTATTTTTTTTAAATAGGTTTTCAATTTCTGCTCTCTTTCTTCCTCATCTGGCACCTCCATAATTCTAATGTTGGTATACTGTGAGGTTGTTCTGGAGGGTCCTTAAACTATCCTCATTTTTTATTTTATTTTATTTTTTAAAATTAAATCTTTATTGTTCAGATTATTACAGTTGATCCTCTTTTTCCCCCCCATAGCTCTCCTCCACCCAGTTCCCACCCCACCCTCTGCCCTTACCCCTCCCACTGTCCTCATCATTTTTTAAATTCTTTTTTCACTTGGCTCTTTCTGCTTCCTTCTCTTCCCAATGCTGATTGTTTTCCTCTGCTTTATCTTCCCTACTGGTGATTACCTGTAATGCATTCTTCATTTCAGTTAGTGTATTCTTCATTTCTGACTAGTTCTTTTTTATGTTTTCTATCTCAATTTTTATGTTTCCTGCCTCTTTGTTGAAGTTCTCACTGAGATCATTGAGCATCCTTATAAGCAGTGTTTTGAATTTTGCATCTAGTAGATTGTCTTCATTTTGTTTAATTCTTTTTCTGGAGTTTTATTCAGTTCTTTCATTTGGGACATGTTTCTTTGTCTCCTCATTTTGGCTGCCTCCCTTTGCCTATTTCAATTAATTAGGTGGAGTTGCTACATCTCCCAGTCTTTATAGATTGGCCTTATGTAATAGTCCTATAGGGCCGAGCGTCCCCATTCACTCAATCTGGGTGCTTTAAGTACAACTCCTTGTGGTCTGTGTGCACCCTCCTGTTATAGTTTAGTCTTGACTATTGTTGTCACATAAATGGGAGATACTTAGTCATAGGCCCATCAGATTTGATAACTGGCTGCCCCACAGCAGAGGAGCTGTTATGCAGGGGCCCAACCCAGGCATTTGCCCTGATTGGGAATCAAACCTGTGACCTCTTGATTCCTGGGTTGACCCTCAACCACTGAGCCACAACACCTGGGTTCATCATGGGTTGTTTATATCCTTAGTTATAGGACTTCTGTTCAGATACATTTCAGGTGGTTTTAAATTATAGTTGTTCTGAAGTTTTGTTGTAATTTTGATGTGATTGTGGGTGTGAGTACCATGTTTACCTATCTTTTGTCTTGACTGGAAGCCAGTCATATTCTTACTTTTGATGGGGAAACAAGCTTCTTCCAGTTTAAGGGGTAGCAAAGTCAGAATTTGAAGGTGGGTTTCTCTGAGTCCAACACCTATGTGTTTTTTGGGTTTGTTTTCAGTTTTTTTTCTACATTACTCTTCCATTTTAAAATGAATTTCTTCTGGGACTCCTTCCTATGACAACTTTCTACTGGGGGTAAGAAAGGAGGGTGAAAAATTGTGGCAGAGAAAAGAGGAACAGGAAAAGGTGAAAGTAGATACCATAATTTACACATATCATTTTGGCTTTTGTCCTGCTTGATCTATTTGACATTAGAAAGTGATCAGCAAGATCTGTGAGTCACCAAAATGACTGGGGGCCATAAACAATACCATGAAACAATAGCAGACAGAGCAACCATCATGGCATGTAACTACCCTTATGCCACAGATCTCTCTGAGAGGATGGTATCTGTGCCATGTCTGTCACTCCCCTCAGCGTGCACCCCTCAGCTATGCAGCACAGTTGCCAAGCTTGGCCTAGCACAGTCTGATTCACTATATTCTCTGAATGATTATGTATGCCCTTGACTCAGTGCTCATCTTTAAATTCTTGGCTCCATCAGAATGGAACAGTAGAAGCATAGACAAAAGATAGCTGGTAAAGTAACTGGTCTGATTTACCTAAATTTATAGGGATTTAAATGTATGGGGAAGATGGATTCCCAAAAGTGAGGAATAGGTGAGGGAAGTCAGTTTCCACATAACAAGGACAGAGTCCAGTTTATTACATGAGAGGCCAAGGACAAAGTGTAGTCACCAGCCTGGCAGAGTTGATACTGATTTTCTAGACTATGAATTCCATTATCTAGAGGTTGGACTGATCCCTAGAAATTAAGATGAACTGCGTACAAAGTGGATATAAATAGCCTCAGGTGTGGTGATTAAAAAACTCTCTGGGCAACAAGTTAGAAAGGTCATTATACTTTCCGGCTTCATATTCACATGGCTAGAATGGCATAGGAAGGAAAGGGCCAGCTTGATATCTGCTTAACACCCAATTGTTGACTGGAGACCAAAGCAATTTAATGCCAATTCACTTAGCTCTGGTTTTCCCTCCCATTTTAATCCTAACACTTGAGCTCAACTCAGAATCAAGCACACTGGTTTTGGTTTTATGTCTGTTTTGAAATATTGCTCACTGAAAGCAAGTCCAGTCTACTAAGAAAAGCCATGAAAATAATTTCAGAGCTGTCTTAATCATTACAGTTGTTTTTTAACAATTGTTTTCAAAACATTTACCACATATACAAGAACTAGTGGCCAGTATTACTGGTATCCATTTAATCATAAGTGTATAGATCAGTGGTTCTCAACCTTGGCTGCACATTAGAATCACCTGGGAATCTTTTTAAAATCCTGATTTCTGGGCCTGGTTCTCCCGCAAATTATCTTGCTTTGTAAAGGTTGCCAGGTGATTCTAATGTGCAGCCAAGGTTGAGAACCACTGCCTTAAGGTTAGTACCTCACATACCTCTCATTGTGACCTTTTAGTGATTGGTTCTCTGTCTTGTCTTCTCTAATTTCCTAATGCCTTTCAGAGGGAGATCTCAATACATAGTTCATTTACTTCCTCAGTTTTTCTCATATTGAGATGCTCTCAGTGTTCCTTCATTCCAGTCTAAAGATACCCTGTACTTTCCCTACATACACAAGGAGGTTGTTTTTTTTTTTTTTATGGAAGACCAACCAAGTAGAACCAAGGTGGTTTCAACTTATTTCAGAACAAGGCTGAGACAGAGCCTGTGGTTTTCACACATTCAATCCAAAGAGGTGTTGAGCGTGATGTTTATATTGGTTTGGCTAATTGTTTCTGCTCAGTGGAGAAACTCCAAATATCCATAAATTAAGGAAGCAAGAATTGAGGGCACAGGGACAGTTCTTCACTAATTTGATCATATGGCTGGTTCTCAGGCCAAATTCAATCATAGTCTGTGAGATACTATAATTTGAATGTTAAATATATTCTTTACAGAGTTTTGGAGAGCATAGAATGAGTTCTTTAAATAAGGGAGAAAAGTCAGAGTCTTCCCTGTTGCAAAACTAAGATATGTACCCATTCCAGCAATTTAACATATATCATTTTCCCTCAAGAAGAGAGCCACTGTAAGAAGGCTGGGCAAAGTCCAGGATTGTTTTCTCACAACATCTTTCTGATAGGGGTAAGAAGGAGGGAGAAAAGTTGTTTTCTCAAAATAAATGCTCAAATTTATTTCCTTTTGAAGGTGGTTCTGCTGAGAACATGTTTCAGGTGAAGCAAGCCTGCTCACTACCAGTTTTATGGAGCAGGAACCAGAATAAACTGCACTGCTCTTAATTTGTGGAAAGATCACATGGTTTGGAATCAGTCAATATTTTAAGTCCCGGCTTAACCATTTACTAGACGTGTGTCCTTGAGTATAATCTAACCCCTGAGTGTCTGTTTCCACATCTGTAACATCTGAATAAAAAATAATGTGATCTCTATTATTGTTTTTTTTTTTTGAGAATTACATGACTGACTATAATGCTTGGCCAAGTGTATTAGTACAAAGGAAAGTTTCAATAATGACACCTTCAATTGATATTACTAAGGCGACTACTAGAAATGGAAGGAATTGAGTAACTGTACAAAATATCAGCACTGAGTTAGGAAATCCCCTCCACAATGGAAGATATATCAACCTATACTGGCTGAAGACTAACTCATTAGCTAGCAGTCAGGCATTAGAGGACTGACATTTTTCTCAGTGAAGACTATTACTTCTGGTTTTTGCATTTTATTGCTGTCCTCCCTCAAACACAGCCCTTGGCCCTCTGATTGTCTCTCTTTTTACTCTCAGCAATACCATAGTGGGAAAGGGTGTCAATAAGTGCAGTGTGGAACCATTGAAGATTTTGTAGCAGATAAGTAACACAATGGAAATGGAGTTTTAGGACAAGAAATGTGGTGGCACCAAAACAGATGTTTGAAACAGAGATACTACTTAGGAGTCTATGAAATAATCCACGTATCAGATGATTAGGGAAAGGAAGGAACTTTTGTGTGAGTAATGTGGAGATGTTTCAAAGGTTCAACAACAACAATGGCAGCAGTATATGGTGGACATGAGGAATTAAAGAGGGGGAAGAATCAAAGGTGCTGGGCCTGGAGAATAGAATAGAATTGAATCTATTGTGAGACAGGGAGCTGAGGAGAAGAAATCTGTTTAATTTTAAGACACATTGCATTTGGCTCCTATAAGCAGGATTGTTGGCTAAGCATTAATAACAAAGATATCTAGAAGGAAAATAGGGGCCAGAGACGTAGGTTTAACAGCCAACTCTCTATGCCCTAATATGTTATATTCACACCAACTCTGTTCTATGTCTGATTTCC